>NC_054538.1:60724677-61444677 GCF_017654505.1 Polyodon spathula | reverse complement strand
TGTAACGATCAAATTTAATCACAAAAAAACACAACTAAATGCAACAGATTTAACTTTTTTATATTTACATCTGCCTATATACATATGTTTGAAGGTGTAGATATAGGTGTATAAAGCATGTATATATATATATATATATATATATATATATATATATATATACACACACACACACACATACACATATATATATATATATATATATATATATATATATATATATATATATACACACACACATACACACACACACATACATACATACATATACATACACATTTGGTGTATTTCAAAATAAAAAAAATTAACTTTAAACATTTTCCACCTTAGATTTTTTTGTGGTTGAATTCAGTTTGTTTATCTTAAAACACAAGTAGGATTTTATTTTTGAAAGACCTGTTTTAAAAAAAAGTTGCTAGATGCAGTTTAAGTAATTTTGTTCTGCATTCTTTTTTCTTTTTTTTTAGGTTACTGAAGGATTTAAAAGCTGTAAACTGTATAAATTGTACCATAATTAAATAAATATTAACTTGAATACAATTGCACATGACATGAATTAAGTGCACTACAGATGCCAAGCATCTTTTTAAAAGAAAAAAAAAAAAGACGACCTCTTTAGAATAGAACCACAGCTTTGTTCCAGTCATATCCTAAGAAACCTGAGTCTTTCTAAAGAGTATTAAAACAAGTCATGGTGACAGCTGGATACTTGTGCCAGGCCAGCAGACTTTAAGAAGGACATTCTCCACGGGTCATATCAGATTCAGCCTCTATAGATAGGTTCAGCTGCAGTGGTGTGCTCTCATGTGGGAATCCAGTTCCAGGACACAAAAGGTCGTGGAAATGCCAGAACATCCTCACATGCAAAGAGCAGGGTTTCATGTTTGCAATGTATCATCACCTCTTCTGTTCCCAGATCTCTGCCATGTTCAAGTCAAGGTTTTTAAGTGTCCTCAGTGCTTGAATGTTCCCAGTGTAGAAAGCTACATCTGCCATAACAAGTCTACAGAGTGGAAAATAAATTTCATATGAACAAATTCCATTAGTTTGAGAAAGTCTGTTTCTAGGCAATACTAGAAATTGCATAATGATTTTAAACAAGAGCAGGAGAACTACAACAATAGAAGATCCTTTACAGCCACCATTATAATCCTAAAGCCCAGCTTTTTCAAGGAAATGTTTTTTTCTCTACCATTTTTTTCTTAGCAACTTGCAATGATTTGCCTTATACATTCTGTAAATGGAAGATTGCACTGATATTGCACTAAGTGGTCTGTGTGTGCACATATCAAAATATTGTTAATTTTAGCATCCTTTGCAGTGGGAGGTATTAAGTATCTAGTATAGAAAGTTTTTGGAAACACATTTCCCAAAGCAGAAGACATGGCTAGTTGTTTGTTTCCCAGTTTTGTAACACAAACCTTATCCTTTTCAAATACAGAGTAAAAAAAAAAATGGAACAGTATTTGTTTGAATATATAGCATTGTTTTCCCCAGTTTGCTGGGGTGTGTTGAAGCAGTACTGCAGTAAAGACGTCAGCAACACGGATGCTTTTAAAATATTCAGTAAAATATAAGTTAACCCTTTGCGGTCCGATGTCGGACCCAGTCCGACGACATCAAAAAGATGTAAAGCACAGGTCCCTACCGATAGGAGCCGAATGAAGCCGAAAAAAAAAGGCCGTATCTGATAGCCCCACGCACCACAGATATAACATGGACACAAAGGAGGTAGCTGCTTCCGCATCCAGCGCTCACAGAATATCATTTGCAGAGCTTTTTGAGATGATAAAGTAATAAAATTATGACTTGGAACGCATTGTTGAGGAGTTTGGTGATAAAACGAGTGATCAGGAGAGGATTTATAAGTATACACATCTATAAAGAGGTATGCGAAAAATACAGCGAACAAGGGGGTGGGCTTGGCTGGAGATGCAGTATTGAGTGTCCTTTTGCGAGATGCAGTACTGAGTGTTCTTTTGCGATTCAGTGCCTTTTAAACCTGTTCTACTCTGAATTTTTTAAACAGTGCATGTAAACAGTGTGTGTGAAAATAAATTGGACCTGACCCGTCTGACAAGCGCTGAATAAATGGACCGTTAAGGGTTAATTGCCATTGACTGATACTCAACTGTAAAGGTGAGGGAAGGATGGCTTTTCTTGTTTTGAAATCACATTAAATGAATGTATTTCTTAACCCTTTGTGGTCCATTTATTCAGCGCCTGTCAGGCACGTCAGATCCAATTTATTTTCACATGCGCTGTTTATTTTACACATACTGTTTAAAAGTATTTTTTTTCACAGTAGATGTTTAAAAGACACTGCATATCAACAGCACACTCAGTACTGCATCTCCAGCCCCACCCCCTATAAATACAGCAAACCCCTTGTTTGTTGTATTTATCACATACCTCTTCATAGTCATGCATACTGATAAATCATCTCCGAATCGCTCATTTCATCACCAAACTCAATAATGCGACCCAAGTCATTATTTTATTACTAGAACACCTCAAAAAGCTCTGCAAATATCTGTGATATTTCTTAAGCACCAGATGCGGAAGCAGCTATCTTGTTTATTTATGCAGGTGTTATCTCTGTGGTGCAGGGGCTATGTGTATTGCTCAGATCTGCCCCTTTCTTTTCGGATTCTCTCAGCTCCTATCGGTCTCACCTGGCCATTGAAAGGTTTTCCCAGCTTTTCCTGGAGAAAACACAACCTGTGCTTGACGTCTTTTTGATGATGTCGGACAGGACCAGAAAGGGAAAATTGTAATGTCGGACTTGGACCGACATAGGACCGAAAAGGTAGTTACAAGTATGAATACGTGCATCAGTAACCCTCTGATAAAGTCTTTAAAACTACAATTTCTCTCCAGAAAACAAACAAACAAAAATACACACCCATGTTGAGGTCCGCCGTCATTGACTACATCGAGCCGGGCTAGCTGCCTCTTCAGATGAAGTTTAAAGCTTGCATTTATCCTCAAGAACAACATCTATGGAAACAAACCGTACAGCTTGAATATATTTAACATCAACACATAAAAAGCTGCATCGTAAAAAGAAGAAAAGTTCACATGTGTTTGTTCTTCTGGTAGGAGATCAAATATAGCTTCATCCATCTTAGTCATCTGTTTGCAAACGTTCCGGAAGCAGGTTGAAGGCATTGGGGCCTTAACTTCATACTATGAAAAAAGAAACAAGACATTTAGAATGCTGCCTAAAGGTAAAACGTTCAAATGTTGAGGTTTACTCCACAGACTCCTAATCCCTTACATTTCATTTCATATGCATGCAATTCATAACCTGACATTATAAACCCATAGAGAAAACAATCTCTTGAAACATTATTTGTAATATACCGAGCATCAAAAGAAACTTATCATTATTATAACACATTTATTTTTTTAAAAAACATAAGGTATATACATGATGGACATTGACGAAATGTTTTTGCTTTCTTTTTAATCACTTGATTATTCATCCTTGACCATGACATGCTTTAGTGACTATGACTGAAGCACATGCACTTAATCACCTGATTAGTGAGACAGTTGATTGGACACTGGATTTGGAGTGATTTCCGCTGCTAAATTGCAAGATTGAATAAAAGCAATAAAGAAAATCACAGAAAAAAAGCCACGTCTGTCAAGAAAAACAGCACCTTTGTGCAATCGGCAAGTTGGAGGGAATGACAGTCAATGACGGGCCATGAACCAAGCCCAAGAGTCACAACACCTGCCCAAGATCGACAGATCATTTTACACCATCTTCGTGATGTCAAATGTTAGTCAGCACAATAAAAAGTCACTGCACCTGCTCTAAAACAGTTTGTCATTTTTGATCACACCTAGTGAATTTTATCCAAATATAACTAATAAGTTTCTTTTGGTGCTCAAACATAAGTGATATTTAAAGAAAGGAAAAAAAAAATACCTTGGACAGAACTTTCTCAAACAGGCTATCCATGATTGCTACAAGTTTTGCAGAGATTTCAGCTATGTGGTCATTATAATCCTGTTCGGGGACAAAATAAAACGTAGTAAGTTACAATTAGCCTCATTGACGGTGTTTACATGGACAAGTCATGACAGTTTTCCCTCACGATATTTTGGCCGTACTTCTCAGGAACTGCGTTTCCATGTAGTTATGATTTAGGACAACAAATCTGGCAGTGACAATGCAAATTACTGCAGTCATAGTGATTTAGGGGAGGGGATATCTAAATGTCCCTGTCTGCATACTAATTAGGGAAAGAACGACTTCTAATATCGTGAGGAGAGCTTGCATGCGTTGCTGTGAAGATAAAAACATTTTAACAAGATGCATAAATTCACATGTTGCTGCGCACATTCTGAATTACACCATGCATTAGCTACTTGTTTGTCTGGTTAACTTTCCAACACACACAATTATATAAAATATAATTTCTACAAGTTTTATTACTTAGAATTTATATTTGTGTGTTTGTGGAACATCTAAAAGTTACAATTCATTATATTGAATATAAAACTTATATTATTTTTTTATATATATATATATATATATATATATATATATATTGCACACAAGCAAGCTTGTTGTCATCTCTGCTGGACCTGGCAGCCATCAATTCCTTCATTTTGTACAAGGTAGGGGAACTTTCATCTTGAAGCTTGCCACAGCGCTTCAGCAAAAACATTTCAATCACAAAACTGCAACAGCTCAACCTGGATTCTGTGCTGTGAGTGACACACAACGAAGCTAAATCATATGTTACTTTCATTTTAGATTAAAAACTACTTTTGTTTTTACAGTTTTGTATGTGCATATACCTGTTTACACACAACTTTCTTTTGAAATGTTTATTTTATTGTAGTTTTTCATATTTTTTTAAGTAGTGCTTTAGATGTGGTAAGTTAAAAAATAAACCCCTTTATGTTTAACTGTTCATTTAAATATGGTGTTTCAGCTGTTTGACATGATGTGCTTGAATAAAACGAGTTGTATCCGATAGTTTGTCTTTCATTTTATTATTGATGGTGTTTAAAATGTACTGGCGGTTGTGGGTATTAGTATAACCATGGAGGTTCTAGTGTTGAAGTCGTCCATAAATGTACAGTGTGTGTGCGTATGTTGGGGGGGGTGTCTATGTTTTGTACGGCCTTTCTGCTTAAGATTACGTGATATTAAGTCATTAAAACGGGATCTTAACTGCTGAAACCTCGTGAGCCACAAGCACGATTCCTAGGTGATTTTTACACCTACTTTTCTCGTGAGAAAGCGATTGACCCTGCCCTTAAAGTCACGCTGACCAAAGGATGTTCTTTTGCTGTTTTGTGTAACAACGTCACATATTCGCGTGACAACGTCACAGAGTCAAAACTGTAGAGTCGATTTTCATGTGCACGTAAACCTAGCCATCGTAAGCTGCCATAACATCCACAGAAAGTTCACAAGAAATTTAACTAAAACATCTGGTGAAAATTTTGTAAGTCTGGAGACTACAGCACACTAGTTTACCAGGAGGCCAGTTGCCAGACAGATTAAAGGTATGCTCAGATTACTAAAATAATAAAATCCTTACTTTGTACATATCTGCCAACTCCTATATCTGACATACATTAAAATTAAATTATCAAACTTCTTCTCTGTACAAAAATGATCATGTCATTATGTAAAGATGATCTAAACAGAGCCAGTAATCTAGATAACAAGCATGTCACAAAGTGCAGTTGTATTTTGGGTGAGGCCATGACTGTTAGACCCAAATTAATGGAATTATAAGCCTTAGATCACTTAAAACAGTTCTTGAAAAGTGCAAGACTACGGACAAAAAATCCTATCTGATTTACTACACTTGGCTTTGACAATACAATTCTGTGCCTCTGGTTTTGTGGAAGCGTGTTCCACATGGATAATTACTCAAATAAACATAGCCAAAAATAAATAGTATAACCTATTCAAGTAATATAAATGGTTGAAGTGAGTGTTTAAAAACACTCAGATCCAGATGTTCAGATCCACTGTTGGATGTTTGGTTTTCAGAACCCCTCCCTTTTTTTTTAATAATATAAATAGAGGCGAGTCTAAACACAGCCGCTGTTAAGTTACATGAACATACCCACAATTTATTAATATTATTATTACTACTATTATTCAGCAGACACCCTTATCCAGACTGACTTACAGTTGTCACAAAAGTACCATAAAACAAAGTATCATATTACACATAATACAGAAATCAGTAGTAAAAGCCAATTCAAATGAGAAAATTAAAAAAACAGTAAATAATCACGTTTGAGAGCAATTATGACAAAGAGCAGTTAAACTTAAAAATATTTGGTTATAAGACTAAATTCCCTTAAGAGCAAGTAATGATCCCATTTAGCACTTTTTTAGTTGTGAATGCACGCCACAATGTAAAGAAGCTTCTGATTATGTGGCATTTTACAATACACGGAATGCTTCTTAAACCGTTTGGAGTGAAAATAAAATACATTTAAAAAATCTTGTGTTGTAGCTATATAGGTCTCAAATGTGCACTTTCATTTTAAAACATGACATCAATCCACACAAGGTTAAAGACATGTATTTTTTTTAAAAGATGCTGTCACATTATCTTGCGCTTCCGGAGTCATTTCACGTGGAGGGTGAAAAGATTTCCCGACCCCTTTAGAGCCACCCCGCCAGTAACCAATCAGCTGCTTCCCCTAATAGCCGACATGTTTTGCAGCCAGTATGATGCTTTGAGCCCCGTAGACAAGTAGTAAAGCAGTAACAGATCCCAAAAGACATGTGGAAAAGCAGTAACAGATCCCTGAAGACATGTAGAAAAGCAGTAACAGATCCCCTAAGACATGTAGAAAAGCAGTAACAGATCCCCGAAGACATGTAGAAAAGCAGTAACAGATTGTTTTAAATGAAAATATACATTTACTATAACATGCGTTTCTTTCAAAACTGCACATTTCAAACTATATAGTAGTGATGAGCAATTAATAGAAAATATGGTTAATTTCCAATTATTAAACACAGAAACCGACTTCGAACGATTAATAAACTGCGCAATTTTGATCGATAAAACTTCATGTCTTCTTTATGGTCACATAAAAGTTACTTCCGCATCCCAGCCACTTTCAATTCCAGCGGTTCATGTCAGGCAACCACTAAAGCAGCTCTCGCTCTGGGATCTGTAGTCCAAGGGAACCTCGAGACCCGTCCTCCTGTTAAAGTTTCAGCGTCACGAACAAAAAAATACAGGGAGCGCAGCATAGTATCACAACTCTTTGTTATAAAGAGAGTTTAAATAGTTCAAACTATTTTTATTTTCTTTACACATTTATCAATAACCTTATTAATGACGTTTGTTACATTTCATTTAATACTATTAAACGTAATACAAGAAAGAATGGCAACCTGAAACAAAAGATTATAAAAATGATTGAAATTATTAAATACTAACAAATATTTGCATAATATTTTGTTTCTGGTTGTCTTTCTTGTACTACGTTATATTTAATGGAGTTAATACACTTCTAGCCATGTATTATTATTTTCTGTTATGCAGCATTATTAACCCTGGAGAGTTAGGGATATTCAAAAGAGCTTAAGAGAAGATTTCAGGCAGTTAAGAGCAACAGCTTTGCCATATTGTGTGTGCTTTTCTTCTTTATTTAAAAATGGTTTCTCTGAAGTGGTATTGTTTCTATACTGGTTATGCTGATTTAGTAGTGACTTCAATATAATGCATACTGTATGTTTTGTAGGTTTGAAAGTGCTGTTGAAAAAAGTTATTGAAGTTTTATTGTAGTTTTTAATTAGCAATAAAAAAAAAAGTCAGGAACCTTTCTGTTTCCCCTAAGAATGATGTTATTACAATAATCGATATTGGGATTATTTTCAAATATCGAATCGACTTGTAAAAGTGATAAATCACTCATCACTACTATATAGTGAATAAAAGTGCATGTCAGGGAAGAATTATTTTGTTAGCTACAACCACTTTCACTGTTGTGCAATTAACCTCACCTTAGTTATGTGGTCAAAATGCCTGAGAATGTTGTACTGCTTTGGCTGGAGCCGAGTCTCAAAGTGAGCTCTGATAATGGGAATGTAGTGTACGATTAGCTGCAAACAGCGGGAGGCAAGGGCTGCAAAAATAATTTTAAAAAAATATAAGGAAAAGTTGTCCTCATTGATATATCAATTAAATATTATGTTCCATGTATTTATTAATTAAACAATGCAGACCTCTATTAAATGCATTCAGTTTTTACCAAAAAATTACAAACAGGTTTCAATGACTCAACGAGGTGCATTCATTTTAAGAAACACTGTCTGTGCAATTTTAAGACTTTCTAATTTCCTGGAGTTATTCAGGCCCTCACCACACATCCATTTTACAGACATGGTGGTGAATTCTAATTTGAACTTTGATGCAGTACGGGGTGATGTATGTTAAAGGCAATAAGGTAATCCATCTGTGACTGTAAATTAAAATAAATAATCAGTGTGCCATACTGACTTCATCCACCATTGCAAGTTCCTATGTGACTGTCTAACCTACACCCCAACCTCTATAATAAACATAACCTACCCATACCATACCTAGGTTTTTTGTAGTTATTGTTTTCAGACCAACAACTTGTAAAGCACCAGCCCCCAGGACCAGCTGGCAGCTTCGAGAGTTGAATTGCTAAGACAAAAAAAAAAGATGACAAAGATGCTTTTCTGGTTTCTAAAATTACCTCCTTCATTTTAAATTCTTGATCCCACCCCCAACAATTTTGCAGATTTACATTATTTTGTATTTATTGATTATATTTATATTTAACATTTGCCAAGGACAGTACCATGGGATGTCATTATCCAATGAGGAGAAGAACCCTACAGATCAAGCAATCAATTTTATTTCTTAACTGGCGGTCTCACAGTCTGATCTGTTTATTAAACTTTTTTAATAACACAAGCTTGTCACATGTCTCACTAAGAGGTTGATTCAATCATGGGTTAAGCCACTGCTGGATTTTAGAGCATTAAAATAGCACTGGGAAATCCCCCTGGATTTCAATAACGACCTAGTTTTAGGGGGTGACCTTGGGGTAACCACCTTCCCGAAATCCGCAGTGATTCCACAGTGCTGCAAAAAGATAACAAACCACATGGCATCTTTTGACAAACCTTTATTAAGTCTGATAGGCGAGTAAGCATGTCACTGGTTATAGATGGGATGTCATCCACACACTGGCAGTATTCAAGAAAAATTCTTATTAACAGCAACACTGTCCTGAGAATCAAAATAAACATATGAATTAGGGGATTTAAATTTCCTAGTAAACCAAGGATCACAGAATCTATGTGGAGGGAAAAACACTGAGATAAAACCTGTTTTTTCATCAGGTATTGTAATTACTGATTTGTTTGGATGGATGATTGCTTCACCGTGAGGATTGGATCTTCTGAATGTAGTGCTGGATTGATCTGGATGTACAGCATCAGTACGACTGGGGGGGTAGTTACAGTATACAACATATCATTCCCCCAAAACACCCTTCTAGTTTGTGTTTAAAAATCAACAAGCACGATAACAAAAAGACTAGTAAATGTTAGAATGACTACGAAAGTTACACATCACATTTCACATACATTCATTCTGTGATGTAGCTTTCTTTTCAGAAATCCTTTCCAGAAAAAAAAAAGAAACTGGTGTCAATTTCAGCGCTCCAGTTCTTTAGGCAGTGAAGTGAAAACGACTACACAGCTTTTAATTCTTCCTACTAGATATTTCTATTTTGCTGGGATAAAATAAACAATTCAAAAGCTTTTCCAAAATCTGTTTAAATCAGGGTAAAGTGTTAAAATGACTGAAATATCTAGGAAGCTTTATTATTATTATTATTACTATTATTATTATTATTATTATTATTATTATTATTTTACTTAATTAGAAACAAAAGGGGGGAAGGTACTGTACCACTGGGCAATGAAGCACAATTTTAATGCAGAACTGTTTGCAAGATAAACTGAAGCATGAAAATCCAAAAATACTACTGAAAATCTGAAATATATTTTTTTCAGTTTATTGTACTGCTTGTTTCTAAATAACTAACAAGAAATAGGAAGTTTATGGAGAGCACAAGACTGGGACAGTGTTCTATGCTCCTCGTCATGCCAAAGTGGGTAAGAATTATATCCATGAATGCAACTCATTCCTGATCATATCAAATTCACACTACACTTTCAACAAAAACACATTTGAAATATACAATTACGAATACACTGTGTAATTTATAAATGTGTGCAAGTATAGTGCTTATCCTATTAAAAGAAAAAAAAAAATCTATATTGAAGCTGTTGAATTTGTCCCCTCGATGGCCGTATAACTCGTACATGGTCAAGGAATGCTGTAATATTCAGTAGTCTTATTTAAAAATACTCAAATAGAAATGTATTTTAGTAACATTTTAGGTATTGTGAAATATTACATTTTTAAAACAACAAAATAGGAACTTTATCAGTAGTATTTTGAAAGCACACGTACAATTTTATATTTAACATAAAAATGTACCTACATAACATGTTCCGGGTGGTCTAAATTTCGGGCAGAGAACTACTTTCACCAGAAACAATCTCACAACCTTTAAAGCTTACCCCACTACTGCATACTTCTGTCCACCTACAATCAAGTAATCAGTTGGCTTCCTCTCTTCTGCACCTACCATTAAAAGAAGAATAAACATGAAATGTATCCATGGCTTTACAGAGTTGTATGTTAAATGGACAGCTGCGTTATATATGATACTTTGGCTCAGCCAAATGCAATACACAGTCTTCAGCAAAACATGGCAAAATTCCCAAACATGTTGATGTCTTATATTTATGGATCACAAGCAAAACAAACTAAGCGATGTTATAAAACTTGCATACCTGTTGCCCTTTTCTCAGGTAAACTTATTCTCCCATCAGCTATTGAGTTAACAAGATCCTGAAATTCAGCGGGAACCTCTGCTTGTTTCCACCGTTCATTATCCAACAGAAGACTGAAAAAACAAGTCCAGCTTAGCAAGTTCTCCCGTATTAGTAGGAGCTGTTCATAATACATCAGTATTACCTATGGAGGTTATACATCGAAACAACTTATTTTACAAATGTCAAAAATATATTTCACAAACCAATAAGGTATAGGTTTTTGTTTTTAATAGGTTTCTTCTGTAACTGCAGAACATATTTCCAACTGCATGACAGAAATCAGTGAGTTTAAATTAAAGCTTTAGACACAAGAACTGAAGGTAAAACTATACCAATGAGAAATACATTATTCATAAATAAAACTGCAACTCCTTCAACTGTTACAGAATGAAAATGCATTACTAAAATGTATTCCTGAAGCTTAAACAGCAGGAACTGTTTATTAATTATTTTTATTACACAACACACCCATAATCCATTTTAACATGGCTGGGACGGCACTTTATAACTAATACAACAGTAAGTACAGTTAGTCTTGCAGGCACCTAAGCTTGGTCTTTCTTTCCTCGTGAAACCTGTTGACGAATCTGTTGGCCTGGCTCTGCAGCGCCCCCCGCAGTGACATGCTTCTCCTGCCACAGAGCTCCTCTGTATCCTTGACAAAGATCTCCACAGAGCGAGACAAGGCAACAAACTCGGAGGAATTCAGCTTCTCCAAGAAGCCATCCTTTAAAACAGAACATTTCAATCACTCCGTAAGAAAACCAACTGTATTGGCTCAATAAATCTACACTGTTCTGACAAGACATTAACTGACATTTTTACTGAAACTTTAGAATAGATGTATTTCTTAACTTCTTTTACTGGCAGCTCTTGGATGCTACCTTGCTTTACATTTTATTCTGCAGAGACCTTTGTATTGCAAAAGTTTCTTCACAGAAAAGGGCTAAAAGTATTTTTGACCTGCTGCTGTGTCCAAATCTAGTCTTCCCTGGCACTGAATCCAAGAAATCATCGCAGCTTGAAAGGATCTCTGGGTCATTAAACATTTCAAATATCATAAAACAGCCCAGCTCTTTCAGAATTCTTTTTTAGAGTTTAAAGACTATTCTATTGGTGTAAATCGCTAGAGCCAGTATAAAGTATCTTGTTACAATTACAAAAACATTACTCATTTGAATACTTTTCTTTGAACTAGCACCTCTTTGTAAATCCCTAGCAGTTTCTGTTTGTTGAGTTAGCATGTTCCTCTTGGATCTTGCTTGAAAAAAAACATCCCACTCCTCTGTACAGTCACCTGTACAATCAACCTGACATGACTTATTTGTTTTTAAACACCCCAGGCTCAGTGGAATCATTTGGGGTAAAATACCAAGTCCAGTTATAAAAAAACTAGGTTACCAAATCACAGTTTAAAAAAAAAAAAAAAAAAAAAAAAACATTTTATTAAAGGATTGGCCTTTATGGTCAATAAAATTGTATTCCTGTGATATGTTCTATATAAAAAAGGAAAATGTATCCAACATTGCCGAAAGGTAATTTAAGATTAACTGTTCACTTCATCCTAAAGAAAAGGGATGAAAAGGCAGATGGCCAGCTAGTATTGGTAATGCCTTTTATAATCATATAATATTCAAGAGTTAGATGACATACTGCAACTGCTGCTAAAAAAAATGTTTAACCAAAATACACTTAACTGACCACTCTGTCTTCCCAGCAACACTCACAATAAATGCCAAATGAAGTTTAGTTTAATAGTGTGGTTAGAGTTCATATTGACCACTTAAAGCAGAAACTGTTATACTTTTTTACCTTTCATATACAGACTAGTTTCAATGGATTTAGATAAATATAAACATTCATGATTTCCCACCACAAAAATCAAAACAAGAAAGAAAACTGTTTGGTTTTTATTTAAAGCCCTATCTTGCTCAACGATAAACTAATCATGAAGTTAGAGGCTGTTCAAATGTACCTTTGCTCTGGCCATGAGGAACTTGACACAGCGATCATGACAAACATCAGAAGCATTGTACAGCAACTCCTGAATGTTATTTGCAACTCTACCTAGTTCAAGGTCTGTCAGCTTCATGTCTTCGTTAATCCTGAAAATAAATCAAAATACTTACAGAAAGCAAATTTCAACATACAGTGTGGAACAACAATTCAGTTGCTGTACTTTTATAAAGTATTTTTAGATTTGCTCGATTGTATGTGAATTGTGTATTTGTATCCATTTACATTTTTAATTTGACATCTTGCATCTTTGTAGACTAGATAATCAATTACCCTTAAGAAGCTATTTCGTGGATGAATACAATTTCATTAAAACTGTGGTACTGTATTTGCATATTCAAGCATTACTAGTCTGGAAATGTTTTACTGTCAGTAAGAAAACACAGGGCTAACTGCCAATCTTAAATGTGGCTTTTAATGAGCGAGGGCAGTGGCCTGATACTTACATTATCTCCACTCCCCCAGGAGTTACCGAAGATGATGTGTGCTCCTTGCTGGATGACGACTCTGTGGTGCATTCTTGTTCCGAAGTAGAATCACTGCCACATGGTTCACTGCTTAGATATGAAGTCCTTGGGTTCCTAGGCTCAGCTCCAACATAAGGCTGTTCTCCCTCGCTGAAAGCATCACTAATAAACATACCTTCGTGTGTTAAATAACCTACTTCGGTTACCGTATTAAAGCCTTTTCCAGGGTTTCGGTCTGCTAAAGCGCCGTCTAGTACTTTGGTCTTCTGATTCCTGTCCAAAACCAGCAGGACAACACTTCTAATGACACTTAACGTTGTCTAGAACAAAAAAAAAAAATGGGATATATATTTAAATTAAAGTTGATTACCAAGTAAAGAAAATTAAATCAAGTACACAAAGATTATGGTTATTGGATTATGGATTCTATAATACAATGTTTAAAATTACGAATTTATATATTAGTAAAATCTTACCTTAACTCTTTTTAGAAAAAAGATAAAGTTTACAAATATGCACTTCAGAAGTTCAAACCACTGGTGAAAATTCATCAATCTCAATTGATCTGCAAGCCTTTAAAATGTAAAGCAAAAAAGATACATAATATGCACGTGATTTGAATAAGGAATGACTAATCCTTCTTAAATCCCCTGAACGACAAAATCAACCAGGAAACAAAATGTATACTGGCACCCATACACAAAAACTAAAGCTAACTGGACCTAGAGCAGATTCAAAGACCAGCATCTGCCCACAATTAGCCATTTATGCAAAAGAAAGCCATTTGGCTTTGAAGTGGAGACGTCAGCTAGGAGCACAATCTACAAAACAGCCAGGAGAAGGAACTGATCATACATTAACTTATTTCCACATGCTCACTACAAAAGTAGTGCTGCCTGTCCTACTATGAATCTAAATGTTATTATGTAAATACAGCTCTCAAATTGGCTTCACGAAGCCCAGTGTTAAAAGTCTAGATGTCAAAAGCCTGGCTACTTGTTCAGTAATTATATGTGTTACAAGCATGTATTTATTCGCAGCAAAGAATGACGTTAACAATCACATTATTTACATAATATCTGTTACAACATTACGTTGATACAAAAATAAAAGGAATTACGAAAAACATTGAAGAAATTTCAACAATACTTACTTCACAACAATTTCTGTGTCTATTTCTTCTATTTTGGAGATGGTGCTAACAACACACTGTTAAAGTTTGAAACAGAAATAAAATACAATGACTTAGAATATATTTTACTTCAAGTAAACTACAGTTATGTCTGGCACAAGTCTGTAAGAAGTGGAACATTGTATTTTTATTTTTTCCTATGTAAGTATAATTCAATTAACTTTATCATCATCACAATGAGAGGTTTTTGTTTTGTAACTGTGTAGGGTACACTTTGCTGCCATTGTCTTGCCAAGACTCTCTTTAAAAAATGACATAAAAAAATTGCAAGTTTTCCTTTCAACTGCTTATAGTATGACAAACTGCTACAGTTCTGGTTATTACCTTACTCCCATCCTGTAACCAACTATGTCCGCACTCCTAAATGCAGTGGATAACACCCGTCTTTTGCGCAACATGCATCACAGCCAGAATATTAAGAATATGCTATTCTAATGAATATAGATCTCAAATGGAAGTAGTTTTTATTCTTTTCTCAGACAGGCTTAAGTAAGTTTTAGCTCATGAACCCCTGGAATACAAAGACTACAGGTGTATAATATCAGTGTTTACCTGAACAATTAAAACTACTTGGACAGTGAATTATGAAAAGAAATACCATTTACCCTAACCTGTTTAATGATGTTCTTTGCAGCAGACATCACTTCTTCACTGTAGATTTCCAAAAAGTCAAGCTTCCGCTGCTTTAGCAGCCCAAATACCAAGGACACTAACCGTTCCTTTAAAGAAAAGATAGACATATTATTATTATTATTATTAGTGCCTTTACTGGATGTGCCACTCAGGAGCCCCAGACCTTTTTTTTAAATGCTATCATTACACTACAAATTTACAATCTGTTAGTAATGTAAAAATCTAAGGGGTTAAAATTTCAAATCAATTAAATAAAATTACTTCTGTATGATATTTTTGTAATTAGTTATGGTAACCTTTAAATATTACTTAAGAGAATTCTTCCCAATTACCCCAACAGTATCTGTTGCAGTTCATTATTTAAAGGCAAATATACATAATATCTACTTTCATCCGACTTAGTATACAAAGCATGGTGCAATACCACAATTGTACAAAGGCAGTATTACAGGATCATACATTACTGTATCATCCTTCTTTGATCTTTTATAAACAAAATAAGGAATATAAGGGAACAATCATCAAGGTTTTCAAAATTTGGCAAATTGCAACACAAAAAAGTTCTACAAGTGTCAGAGTATTTCTGCTTCCGAGAGGCTGCCAGTGACTTGATTGATTTCAGGCACAAGAGTGGCGAATCTTATACAGACAAGCTTCATTTTAAAAACCTGATTTTCTGCAGAGGTAATTTTACTACATTTTTTATAATTTTTGTATAAAACCTGTATAGTTCTATAGCAATAGTAACTGGGACCACCACTCAAACAAAATCCCTGAAATACTTCCCTCTCCTCCAAATGTCTTATGATCCATCTAAAATGTTCACAGTTATTTGCAAGCAGACAAATGCATCATTTTTCAGTTTGAAATATCTTAGGATTGTTGCAAGAAGTAAGCTCTAGTATGAAATCAGAACTCCTAATTCCACAGTACACAGACATGTAGTATCTGATCTGCAATAGGTCTGTGTAGGTCACCCTGTATACTTAGGAAACATCCCTGTCATCCCTATCATACCTCCTCCAAAACCTGACTTTCATCTTCAAGAGGTCTGTTGAGGTCACTTCTGGCATAGGTGCTAAAATCAGCCATCATCATTTTATCGATCAGCTTCTCCAGCTCACAGAGTTGCGATCCCAGGTGCCTGTAAAGATGGAAATATATTTAAACAAAATATAAATACAAACACAATTGCTCCACTGTTATTCTTAGTAAAGATAGTTTATTTTAAAGTTTCAGACAGTCCTCCATTTCATCTTAAAAAATGTTAAATCATGACAGTGTCTACAAGTGAATACTTTAGTGACAGTACTGTGTGAGAGTGACTTCAACAACCTACAAAAAGCACACAGGAAGATCTGACTTGTCTCAAATTGTTTAGGTTCAATAATAAAAGTATTTTCTCACATTGTTACTTAGTTTCCTTTAACGACAAATGATTAATTAAATAAGATTTGCCTACTTTTTGGTCTTACTTAATCATGTTGCCATGCTGAGCTAGCTGTGCTTTATGTGTTGTAGTATTTTAGGTATGAACAATAAACAAAATTCATCAAGGCCAGATTTCTTGGGAAACAAAGTGTGAAATCACCCACAATCCAGAACATATACATGACCTCACGATTTCTGCACCCCATCCTCCACCCCACCTGTCAAGAATGGTTTTGCCTAATATCAGACACATTAAATTTGTCACTCACCTGAAACTGTGTATTCCTTGAAGTTCCTGTTGAAGCACCTCTTGTGTTGTTGCTATCAGATCCAGTGCCCCAACAAACTCTGAAGTAGACAACAATAGCTGTACAGTGGGCTGGGTTTGGTGCACTGTTGCCATCAGTTTCATTTTATTGTACAGTTTGACACAGTTGTTTCTAGTCAATGCTTGTCTCAAGATATTCAGAGATCCTTTGCACATGACTTTGTCTATCTGAGCAATTTTGTCCCGGAGCACTTTCACAGCGTGGGAGGTGCTGCTGAGGTAGTCCTGCAGCTCATGCTGGGAGGTCATGGCGAGAAAGAAGGCATCAGAGCGTAACGAGATCTGGTGTGCAATATTTACTTCCACAACATCAAGATAATGGCTCAGCTAAAAAAGAAACAGGCTCTTGTTATATACGCTTTCCTTGTTAGATGCTGCATTTATTAACCTCTGCAGAATATTTTTTATATTACCATCTATGGGATATTGGCTAACATTAAATAAAGGATTAGCACTGAAGTACAGGCTACAAATGTTTTCAGCTCAGATGAAGCATACAAACCAGCTGGATAGAAATATCCTCTTTTTTTTCATCAAGATTAGCGATACAGTAACACTTCTTCTGGTGGTAAAGTACAGTCACCCCCTCACCAGTGACCAGACTCTTTCTAAACTGGACTATACTCAAATACCTCTGCAACAGGTGCAACAGAGGGATATCTATGGGGATCCTTTTTAACCAGGTCAAGTGAACCAACAGGGATTACTCAACCACTTGCGTCAATTCATTGTTTTGTGTTGGAAAGTGTTGGAAAACATGGATTGAGAATTGATTAGGGGTTTGCTACGCATGTGGACTGGCAGAGCTATACTGGTGTTCTTTTCTGAAAAGAGACTAATATTGCAGATAGCAGACTGTTTGGTTCAAATTGCATGTACTGGTAACCACTGATAGAGACGATGCGTCTACAAACTGCCCAACAATGACTGCAAGCTAATGAGATAACAATGCTGTGGACTAGAAGGGAACAGGCTCTAGACTTCAGAGAGATCAAAAGAGATAATCCCACTGGCATCAAAGGGGGTCGCAAGGAGATAACAAAAGGCAGATGTATGGACCTTTTGTCTCCAGGAGTGTGAAGAATGCACTGAGTTCAGAGGTTGTCACACTAGACTACACACACAGACACACACACATTAACACTCACACAATAAATTAAATTACCTTGACCATTGGTTAATGTCAGAGAAAGGGGAGGTGGACCATCTATACAGAAGGGTATTTAATGTCACGCAAACATTGTAATTTTGAGTATTTTGTTTGTCCTGTACCTGGGACCAGACTCCCTGCATATTTCAATAAACCTGGCAACTGATTGAAGAAAAGGACTCTATGCATTTTCTTGAATCTACTTACTCACCATCTATTTTTGTAAGTTACTTCAGAAAGCACTTGACACGTTTTAAAAGTATACAATTATTTGATTATCCCTCTACGTAAGACAAATGAGGTCAAAGGCCATCAAACAGGCTTTTAAAAAACAAAAAATAATTACTACGTTGAGAAACTTTGTCACATGAGTTACACAGCTCTTATTTTGAATGCACATGATACCCAACTTGAGACAATTTTCTAAATCACACGTAGTTTGTGTAACATCAACCTCAAATGGAAAAAATACCTCCCTTGAGCTGGAATAACTTGTATAGAAATTGTAACAATTTGTTTGTAAGAATGGCAGTGACAGAACTCTGTCGGCTACTATGCCATTTATTTACTCCACAGAAATGTCAGACTTTACTCACCTTTTCTTGAAGTAACCGTGAGGAGGCTACATCACGGCTACCTTTACTACCAGCACCACTGAAATGAGACCATGGTAAAACTGCATTAAAAGTCAAGGGGTCATCCAGCGCAAAATCAGGCTTCATGAAAATCTGCAGTAATGTTTAATGAAAAAAATATATATATCATTAATACATAGTACTTGTAATCTTTAACATATCATATATGGTAGTAAAAATGTCCAAAGATTAGATTCAAATCATACCTTAGGTACTTGCTCCAGATCTGTCCTGGATTTATCTGTGAAAAATGAGTAATATTTAAAAAAACAGATGATTAATATATTCTGGAACACTTCCAATAGATAGTAAACTATGGTTATGTAAATCAAAGAATTTACGAATTACAAATAACATATTTTACTCAAAGGATTAACTTATAAGTTACACCTGGAAAGATGGCCAGATGCAATCTTACCATAATGCAGGCAGTTATATTGGGGTCCAAACTAAAAAAAAGCCTGTGAAGAACTAAAAGTTTCACTACGCTTTATTTAACCCTAATAAAGTAAAGTTTAACGGTGTCTCCTTAAACTGCAAAGTGTAACTTAAATGCACTATATAACACTTATATAAGTGACAACAGAAATAGTTTAAAAAAGCACATCATACCATGACTATTTGAAGGAATAGGGATTGTGTCAATGTCATCCTTTGCTGGACAAACATTCTTGCACTTTTCATGGACCTTTTCTCTCTTGGAAAGATAAATAAATAATTGTAACAAAAACATAATGACTTTTCATATACAGTACACCCCCGCTAGAATGCCCTTCAGTGAACCTGGCCCCTGGATCCCACCTAAACAATACAAATAAAGCACAAAGAATCGATAATCTAAGCCCCACACTGTCAACATCCCATGCTGCTCACAGCCGGTCTGTAAATGGCACAGGATCCCACGTCTGCAGAGAAATCAACTCTTTTTCAGTGTCATAAAGGTGTGGGCTGTGTAACAATGCCTCTGAAATGAAAATCTATTTATTTTGCAACAAAGCTGGAAATTATTGATCGATTCAAAAAAGGAGCAACGCAGGCAGAGCTCTGCAGTGAATATGGGTTGTCAAAAAGCCTGGACAAAAAAGCACTGTTTCGGCTCGTTCATCTACCATGCAAAGGAAATGGCAAAGCAAAATTGATACATTTTTTGAAAAAACTAAAAAAAAAAAAAAAAAAAGAACTGAGACTTCAGGATTTGGTGAACTCAGATTAACTTTTCAAGTCAGACTGATTTTGAATAAAAGTTCAGTTTCAATTTGAGATTTTTGCTTTTTTTGTTATAATTCTTCAACGAATAGCATAAAGCAAAGGCAGAATACTGGACACATGTCACGATCAGGTACGTGTAATTCCAGGTTTATTCACAATCTCATCTCATTAACATACTCCAACAGTTTCATTTTGATTGCTATTTCGCTATAACAAACCTCTCGTTGTAACAAACAAAAGGCTTGGACCCCAACAGGTTCGCTATAGTGAGGGTGTATTGCAGTGGTCCCCAATAGACAGCCCACAGGCCACATCAGGGCCTCGAACGCCTGATTCGCGGACCACACTATGATCAGATATTGCACTGTTCAAATCATACTAGATGAAAAATAAACGTCTTTGACGTTCTGCAAGAAAACAGAAGGACTTCAGAGTAAGAGAGGAGCTGTCTGCGCAGCTGAGCAAAGTGTGAGGGAGGGGTGCTTTTCAGCAAAGCCTATTCCACGGAAACAGCAAATCACTGCACAGAACAGAACGTCCTTCTCAGTTCTGCAGTGATGTCAGATACAGTGAGAGAGTGTGTATCTGCAGCTGAGGAAAGCACAAAAATGTACAAGGAGAGGAGCAGTTATCACAGTTAAGCAAAAAACAAAGCTTACATTGGCTAAAAAAAAAAAAAAAAAAAAAAAAAGGTTCCAAACGGCGCAAAGTCGATAATGAAAATCAGCAGTTTAATTGTGCGTGGACAGAAGAATATTTGTTTATTTTGCCAGACCACGAGAATGCAAACTCAACCAGCTTAATGTGCACTCAAAACGGGTGCAGTCTGCAAAGTTACAAACATCCAGAGGCACTTTCAGACGAAACACAGTAATTCCAATGACAGCTTTCTTTTGAAATCTAAAATCTGCAAAGGAAAATTTGAATGCTTAAAATTTCTTCTTACAGGCGTTCTACCCTTATCATCAGTGGAACTGCATCCCAACAGGAAAAAGTGACAGCAGCATCCCTTCAGGTAGCATGGCTTCTTGCAAAAAACTAAAAACCATTCACTGAAGCGGAGCTTGTTAAGGTCAGTGCAATAGAAATGGTGCATGAAGTGCTCAGTAATGATGAGAAAACGAGAAAATCCACTATAGATCTGGTTCATCAGATTTCGTTTGACAACAGCGCAGCAGGACGCGTGGAAGTGCTTGGGGAGGACTTTTAGTTTTTTCATTTCTGATCTGAAAAAAACTGAATTAAAACGGTGAGTTTTCCAAACACGCACTGAGTGATATTTAGAATTATACACAGCGTTTATTTTTAAAACATAAACGCAATAAAAATGGGTTTAAATGTTTATTTTTATTTTTTTTTCCTGATAGAGATGCAGTTGCTTCTGAGTAACTTATTGGTGAAGTACTTTGCCTATTTTTCAGTGATAACATTTAACTGGTTACTTTCCAAAACTACTGTTTTCATAAAAATGTTTTTATTAATTCTACTACTCAGAGTAAACTAAAATTTATTTAGGGAATGATGTATTCCACAACAAGCTCAGGCCCAGCTCTTGGCTTTATGGTCATCATCTGAAGTGGCCCAGTGTGGGAAAATAACAGGGGACCACTGATATACTGTATTACAATTATTACATGCACAGGATAAGAGGTAGCAGCCAGAACCTACCTGAGTGGTTACTTGAAGGTAGAGTGCAAAGTGTTCCTTGGTGATGTGCGGGAGGTAGAAGGAGGGCGTGATTTCGGTTTCTACAAAGTCCAGACCCCATGTCTTTGTGAGGAAGTCAGATTCCCTTTTAGCTAGTCTAGGATCATTTAATGCTGCAGGAAGATTCACTTTTGAGTTATAAACAGTCCACTTGTGCTGATCTGCTACTAGAGATGGGCCGTCACATAGACTGCGAGAATCCCCTGTAAGAAAAGAGATTGTCAAGTCAATATCAGAGCAGTATTTTATTTATTTTTTTAGAACCGTGTAAAATCTATTCAAAATATAGTAAACATTGAAAAACATCTAAGGAAAATTTTAAAAAATATTCTATTTGAATGTTGCAAAATTAGCTGTCGATTACAAAATAACTGCATAAATCTTACCTGGCATACATTTCCATTTGCTATATTGGTCTGAATGCAGTTTTTAAAGAAATTTGAATCTGTAAGTAAGGCTAAACCTAGTGCAGGTATCATGTTTAAAAAAAATAATAATAATTATATGTTTGCTATATTCTTTGAAAACTACATAATGACACATAGTAAAGGGAGTGAGTAGGTGGGATTGAGCAACATCCCCTTCAGTGCAAGAATAAATATAATTTTAAATGTCCTAAAATAGTGTGTTCAAGTTACTGTTAATGGACAAAGCACATGGTGATTAGTTAGCTACAGCAGTTTGCACTGTTTTGTTGAAAAACTATTTTGGCCCATGTTACGGTATACATTTTAAAAGCTTGATAAACTACTACCAAATTTCATAAAGGGCTCTGTAGCTGACAGCATGGATACCATGGAGTATAATTGTATGCACTGCTTAATATCTCCATCGTCGAAATAACATTAAACAGGGTCAAATATCACCCATTGATGGTTGGCAACCATCAAATCCACAAAAGCATTTGACAAGAGGTCAAATGCTTTTTTGTAATGCGACAATATTTTGTAATTTACAGATCCACTTTATGTCAGTACTCTCATACCATTTAAATGTTCATATGGCATACACTTCTATGTAACATCAGTTCAGAACAAGGCAGATATCTATTTACACATTTACAATTAAATTAATTTGAACAAATCCACTTTGATTGATTTGCAATGACACCGTATTGAGCAACAAATCAAAATTCAGATTGCACTCTTTCAATTTAGATTAAGTGCATCTTTCTGACCGTATCTCAGTGTACATCCCCGCAATCCCTACTTTCCATTGCAAAAAACTTCCCCAGTGTTGCACGCGCTAGTCCCCTGTAGTATGTGCACATTTAAACAGCTTGTCCTGTTATAATGCTTCACGAAGAAAAACTATTTAAAAAAATGGTTCATTTTATTTTCACCATCAATAATATGGTAAAGACGTCTGTACTTACAAGATGATACTGACAAAGGGACTTGATAAAGTTACAGTTTATTACATAAAAGGATACAAAGAAATGGCTATGGAGTAACATTCTTTCTTTACAACATAGTTTCATTAGTAACTGACACTATAACGTTCTTGTTCACAATCTGATTTTGAAGTACGGTACATTTTACCTGTAGGCTCCTTTGGACAGACATCGGGAAGCGGCCGGACATGCTTACAGTGTTTTGCAGATGAGTCCCCCTCTTTAAGAAAGATACCATCACTGCCGCTCGGGCGAGGCACTGGTGGGGAACTGTGGCTCAAAGCCATTGCATAATAAGGACCCCTCAAAGGAAGCTAGCTGCAACAAAAGCAAACAGTTAGAACAGAGTATTAAAATCTACACCTAGAGTTAAAATCTACATGATGTCCCGATTTTAGAAGGAATACATGACGTCCCTAAACATCAATTACTACTGTTTCTGCACTCATAAATGTTCGACATGGCAGCATATTTAACAAAATTAGTGTAGTCTCTCAGCAAGCCTGAGCAAAGTGGACTTCCTGCAATGAAGCCAGTTTAAAGCCCCTGAATTTGTCTTAACCACTTCAGCTCCAGGACGCAGGCACATACGTCAATTGAAAGAGAATTTGCAGTACTATGCCGTGCCGGCGTACATCAAGGTTTGCCGTCTATTCTAGGTTTTATTTTTTTCAATCTGATCTCTTCGTATGCATGCCCTAAGGCAGTGTTAGTAATGTGATATGCGTTTTAAAGTCAGGAAGGAGATATCGAAATCATCAGGTGACTATTATCCAATTGCGCTCCGTGCAAAAATCCCTACCTGTGAAGACACTGAGAAGAGTTGACGATACAGCAACAAACAATCAACGATCTAAAGTATATACATAGTATTTCATTGTATTATTTTTGCAGTTGTGCTTGTTTATCTTTATTTTATATTGGTATTTGATTGCTTATTCCAATTACTACCTCGTTCTTGATCAGTCATTGTATTTGAAAAAAAATGAAAGAGTGTAACAAAAATTCCCAACACGTCCGGCATACATGCAGTCACGTGTGTTGTTGACTTTCAATCCAGGCCCACTATAGAGCGTCAGTGCTGGCATAGCATTTCACACAAGAGTTAAGACGGCATAAAATATGGCATAAAATGACAGCTCTGTGATGGTACAAGCAATTCACACAGACCAAAATGCTGCATCAGTGCTGGTTCTGAGGCGTCATAACTCGTCCCTGTGAAAGGAGTATAGCGTTAATATCACGGTAAAAGCCTGAATATTGGCAAATCTTAAGCTTTACTGGCAAATGTCCAAAATAAGTATGATGTTTTACTTCTGACATTTACCGGTCAATCTCAATAATAACCACATGCCTTTGGCTAATGACTGAATGTCTTTCTAATTGCTTTTGCACATTGTAAGGCTATAGGAGTCCTGTGTAAATCCAAGTGCCACAAAAGTCTACCATGCTGTTATAAGTAAATACCGGTATATCTATTCACTGCCTGTATTTGTCGCGTTTTGTGTCATAACCAAAGTGTGATGTCTTCTTGAAAAAAACTAAAGGTCCTGAGTGATTTAATTTGCATTTAACAGAATGTTATTTTTCATCCAGTTACTACGTACTTGGAGTACAATATGCTTCAACACCATTGTCAATTGTTTTATATGCAAATGGACCAGAATACATAAGTGGATCACAATATTGTTCAGCACCATGCTGAACTAGTTTAAAATTTCTCAATTGTGCACTACTGTAAGCTCATTAATGATTATTTTGTTAATGGAACATTTGTATGCAGAAATACTTATACTGTTCGTCATCAATGTTTTTTGTTAATGGAAAATGTGCATACAGAAATAAATTTCATATTAATGATTATTTTATTAATTTATATTCAAGAATAAATTAATTATTTGATAATATGCATTTACCAATACGCTTCTATATCAACCAGTAAATGTCTTAAAAGCAATTTCTGACATTTATCACCTTATTTGGTAAATGTTGACATTTACCAGTAAAACTTAGATTGACCAAATTCTGATTTTTACGGTAAAATTAACATTAAATAAACTACCTGGAATTAAATAAGATAATTAAAACTATAAACTGAGTAGCTGATACTTAGAACACAACTACAGGCTGCAAGAATAGAATGCAAATTGCATGTAAATATTGTTCATTTTGTCAGAAGGGTCAACTGTGTTTTTGCATGAAATTATTATTTTTTTTTTTTATGTGGATAGAAATATTGACCTTTGAGTTTATGAGAACAGTGTATCTGCTATCACGCGGACGTGATAACACGGTACCAAGGGCTAAAGAAAATAAAATTAGGAAAAACAGTATAATATAAAAGTCAATACAGGATACTGTTCTGTAAAGTACAAGTAGTGGTCCGCATTTTCGGTTAATTCCGAAAAATTACAGGATTTTTTTATTATTATTATTATTATTATTATTATTATTATTATTATTATTATTATTATTATTATTTTTAACATCGTCGTTTTTTGCTGATTTTGACCCTATTTTTGTCAATTAATATTTTTTTTACAATTTTCTAGTAAATACACAATATTTTGATTACAATGCTGTTTTATTTGACATTGTAATAAGCAGCCCTATACTGTATCCTTACAAAAGACGTTTAGACGTCAGAAGATCAAACAACGTTCAAACACGGTTCTCTGTCGCTTCACAAACACATTATGATTATGTTGGCCAATCAAAGTCTGATTATTGTGGCAATTGCTGGGCGTATAACTACTAGCTTGATCAAAAACTAAATTGAAATACTTTCACGAAAAGATAATATTTTTAGTGGATGAGGAATGTGGAGAAAGTGTAAATAAGAAAATGAATGTTTCAAAGTCTACAAAAAGCAAAAATAGCAGAAGTGGGTCATATGAGGCAGAGGATGCATAGCGCTGCAAATACTGCTGCATTGAGGTACATGTTCACGCTGACAATAAAAAAACATACTGAAAAATAAGTGACACATTAAACTAAAACAAGAAAGTGAACTGAGAGACGAGCAATCAGCTAACTTGGGAAAATGTGACTTCCACTTGCACAGATTCTGCTTCATCACACATGCCAGACATATTAAACTTACTAAGAAACCAGAACTGCTACGCATCAACACCACATGTAAAATGTGTATACTGAGATTTTTACAGATGTTTAAATTAAAAACTATTTTTTACCGATTTTATCCCTATTTTAATATACCGGTATGTAAAATAAACTCTGAGAAATTCCCGGAAAATGTATTTAAAGATAAAAACCGAAAATGCAGAACACTAAGTGCAAGTTAATAAAATATCAAACTAAAAATGTTCAAACATGGCATTATAAATTAGTTGTTCAAATTTACAAACCATTACACTGTTCAACAATTTAACATTAAGTATGACGTCACAATAAACATTTCACTTATCTGACCTTATCAGACCTGACAAGCCTGCTATACTGTATTGCCACTGGCAAAATAAATAAGTATGCCTCTAATATGTTTCAGGATTTTCTTTTTATTCTTTCAAACACAATATGTACATAAACTGCAGTACATAGTACATGCACAGGCAGTAAAGTTAAATACATTAAGACAACTGACCAATAATTCATTTTAGTGTGAGAGAAACAAGTGGAATTTTTGGGAAGGCTTGTAAAGTGATCTGCAAAAAAAAAACATTTTTAAGAACATTCATAAAACGATCCATCCAAAATTTGCAAAGAAATATGAAGAAAACCCTGCACCTCTACATTCCCTCTAAGACTTTCATTTAGTAAGCCACTGTGGCTCATATCCCACTGAAGATGCCTGGTCTGCTCCAACAGCCAGAATATGAAAAATACTTGCTCATGCTCTTCACAAGATCAGCGATTTGAGTGTTTCTATCAGCCTGGCACTGATTAAAAATGCATACATGGTCACTCATCCCAAAGCAAAGAACAAGTGCTAATCCAGACCAACAGGGATTATCACTACCTCAATTTTTCTTCCAGCATTTGTAACACATCTATAAATTGCTTAAAGAAAAAAGTGTGTGTCTGTCTATATGTTACACGGTTTGAACATGTACTGTAGAATTTGACTTGGTACATTAAAAAAATGGTGCAGCTTAAAATCTTAATGAAATCTGTCCCAGTGTGTTATCTAAAACTAGCACTAATTAACTGTACTACTCTGATGCATGGTACTGTGCATTCAATTTAAACTAATTCGTCATTGTTCAGCCAGGAATCAAAGGCTCTATTCACATACAGTGACACATCCTTGCTGTTCATTTATTTTTTTGCCTTCAAGCCTATTACATCCAACTTATTGTCGGGACAATTACGGTATTGTTACCTGATACAAAATAATGCACCATATATTATTGTTTTGCCTTCTAGTTATAGAGTCAGGATCCAACTTGTTTTAAATACTATACAGATCTATTTAAATAATTTTGTATAATTATTAGGATTAAAACAATACTTCAGTAACAACAGTCTGGGTAGGGGATTGATCAGAACACTAACAATATCCAGGTTCAGAACATCATTTAAAAAGAAAAAAAAAAACACTCATTAGTGCGGAGAATTTGTAATACACTTGTCAGTTTCTCAACATCTGAATGGACTGGTTCTGGATCCATAATGTGTATCAAAGTTGCTGTCATAACCACGATACTAAAAAAAAAAAAAAAAAAAATAACATTTAAAAAGTGCACTATGCCTGATGAAGCGACGAAACGTTCCACAAATGCAAAATACGCGCTAACTCAGCCTTACTGTAACAATCAGATTGCACTCATATAATAAAAACAAACTAAAACAGTTTCCCAAGTAACAGCTACGGTATAAATACTTTAACTTGACATAGCTCTTTTTCAGTTAAAATGCAATGCCGGCTGACAGCAGTATCAGACAAATACAAAACACACTAGCGATCTTAAAAATATGAGATTACAACAAAGAATATTACTCCTCCTGCAGAGCACAAACACTACATGACATACGTAACTAAAGAAACTAACAACCTACATACTATGTCACAGTGCCTCACGTTCCTTTAGATCGTTAATTAAGAAGTTGTATTTAATTCAAACTTCTTCGCTACATACAGCAAGTCCGAGTTGTACACTCAGCGTACCTGACTGCGGCCTAGCGTCGCTCCAGCTGCAAATCCCTATGTTTACACTTACAAAACCTCAGGGCTACTGTGACAGTGTCCCGGTGATCAACTCTTGCCCGGCAGCCTTAGAGAAGGATGCAATTCTGCTTTTACCGGCTACAATCTTGAAATATGTACCTGTTGTATGAAACACAGCTGCTCCAAGCGCTGTAGCCTTCATTGGGCACCATCACCGTCATCAGACAACAACAACAGAGCGAGTGCGGAGGCCGGCACACAGACCACAATGCACCGCTCAGCAACCACGTCCAGTCAGCTGGAATGTAGTTTTCGGATAAGAGTACAGATGCATGGAAGTACTGGGGAAGTAATCTATATAGTGTGCTAAAATGTAACCGTAATTTTACAAACAAAAGTGACAGTCTGTTGGCACCTATGAAATATACTTAGCTTGCCAATGGTCTGCAGCATCAGGTGCCAACTTCACCAAAGGGCCAGGCTACCTTGGGGTCCCAAACTCCCACTATCCTAGTAAAACTGTTTTGCATCTGCTGCTCCAGAAGAATGAACGTTTCAGAAAATTAATTTAATAAAATGACACAAAATGCATTTTTTCCCCTTGCTAAATACAGATGTTCAACACAGGTAGAATATATATACTTAACTTTGTATACTTGCTTTGACATGGTGATAGTTCCACTTAACATTTTAGGGACAAAGTCCAGGCCTTATTGGCACCCATCCTTAGTTCTGTCTACAAGCCTTTACCAATTTATAGCCAAAGCAAAAAATAAACAAAGTGCCAGTTCAAGTGATAACTTGTCAAGTGGCTCTGATCAAAACCTGTGGAAGCAATCACCAAACTGGTGTAGAAGCACAAGGGTGATTTTCTCTTTTTGAGTTTTTCTTATCAGTGTCATTACTAATGAGACCCTACTAAGGCTTTTCATCTATACAACGTTTGTTAATTAAAACAAACAAAAACCGACTAGAGGGGAGGCATGCCTTGATTTAGTCTTTTCAAATAACGAAGATAGAATAACTAAAACAGAGGTCAGAGAACCACTGGCAAACTCAGAGCACAACATGGTCTCATTTGAAGTGTTTTTTAAAACCCCACAAGCAATGACTAAAGCTAAGGTTTACAATTTTAGAAAAGCAAACTATGAAGGTATGAAACAGAGACTAACAGAAGTAGATTGGAGTAAAATAGAGAAAACACCCACAGAAGAAGGATGGTTGTTCTTCAAAAATGTAGTACTAAAGGTGCAAAACAATTACATCCCTAAAGTAGACAAATCTAAATGTAAAACTAAATTGCCAAAATGGTTTAATAGATCAAAAAAAGGCACTTTACAGAGCATTAAAAAAGGACCAAAAAGAAAGTACGCAGAAAGAGTACACAGAACTGCAAACGCAAGTCAAAAAGGAAGTTAGAAAGGCCAAGAGAGAAATAGAAATGAACATTGCTAAGGGAGCTAAAACCAATTCCAAAATGTTTTTCCAATATTACAACAGCAAGCGAACATTCAAAGAGGAGATTAAATGTTTAAGAGATACAAATGGCAAAATCATAGATGAAGAAAAAAAAAATAGCAAATATATTAAATGATTACTTTTCACAAGTTTTTACAAAGGAAGATACTGACAACATGCCCCACATGTCAACCAGTTCATATCCAGTTTTAAATAACTTTAGCATAACTGAGGCAGAAGTGTTAAAGGGACTAGGAGCTCTTAAAATAAACAAATCCCCTGGGCCGGATGAGATCCTCCCAGTAGTACTCAAAGAAATGAAAGAAGTAATTTACAAACCGCTAACCAAGATCATGCAGCAGTCTCTTGACACAGGGGTGGTACCGACAGACTGGAAAATTGCAAACGTAATACCGATCCACAAAAAGGGAAAAAAAACTGAACCAGGTAACTACAGACCAGTAAGCCTGACTTCTATTATATGCAAACTTATAGAAACTATAATAAGATCCAAAATGGAAAATTACCTATATGGTAACAGGGTCTTGGGAGACAGTCAACATGGTTTTAGGAAAGGGAGATCGTGTCTAACTAACTTGCTTGATTTTTTTGAGGATGCAACATCGATAATGGATAATTGCAAAGCATATGACATGGTTTATTTAGATTTCCAGAAAGCTTTTGACAAAGTCCTGCACAAAAGATTAATTCTCAAACTGAACGTAGTAGGGATTCAAGGAAACGCATGTACATGGATTAGGGAGTGGTTAACATGTAGAAAACAGAAAGTACTGATTAGAGGAAAAACCTCAGAATGGAGTGTGGTAACCAGCGGTGTACCACAGGGATCAGTATTAGGTCCTCTGCTATTCCTAATCTACATTAATGATTTAGATTCTGGTATAGTAAGCAAACTTGTTAAATTTGCAGACGACACAAAAGTAGGAGGAGTGGCAAACACTGTTGCAGCAGCAAAGGTCATTCAAAATGATCTAGACAAGATTCAGAACTGGGCAGACACATGGCAAATGACATTTAATAGAGAAAAGTGTAAGGTACTGCACGCAGGAAATAAAAATGTACATTATAAATATCATATGGGAGATACTGAAATTGGAGAAGGAATCTATGAAAAAGACCTAGGAGTTTTTGTTGACTCAGAAATGTCTTCATCTAGACAATGTGGGGAAGCTATAAAAAAGGCTAACAAGATGCTCGGATACATTGTGAAAAGTGTTGAATTTAAATCAAGGGAAGTAATGTTAAAACTGTACAATGCACTAGTAAGACCTCATCTTGAATATTGTGTTCAGTTCTGGTCACCTCGCTATAAAAAAGATATTGCTGCTCTAGAAAGAGTGCAAAGAAGAGCGACCAGAATTATTCCGGGCTTAAAAGGCATGTCATATGCAGACAGGCTAAAAGAATTGAATCTGTTCAGTCTTGAACAAAGAAGACTACGTGGCGACCTAATTCAAGCATTCAAAATTCTAAAAGGTATTGACAGTGTCGACCTAAGGGACTTTTTCAGCCTGAAAAAAGAAACAAGGACCAGGGGTCACAAATGGAGATTAGACAAAGGGGCATTCAGAACAGAAAATAGGAGGCACTTTTTTACACAGAGAATTGTGAGGGTCTGGAATCAACTCCCCAGTAATGTTGTTGAAGCTGACACCCTGGGATCCTTCAAGAAGCTGCTTGATGAGATTCTGGGATCAATAAGCTACTAACAACCAAACGAGCAAGATGGGCCGAATGGCCGCCTCTCGTTTGTAAACTTTCTTATGTTCTTATGCTTCTTCAAAAATGGTCCATAGAGTCACAAGACTGTTCCACGCAAAATCTTGAATATGGAAGCACCTGCCAAAACAAAGGCCTATTCAAAGCCCAGATAATCAGATTTGCAGTCATGATGGGGACTGACTTGAAACAGGGAGATGCAACTTTTATAAAATGAAAGAATTCCATAAACCCCTCTTTTAAATTAGACATCATACATTTTAGAAATGAAGGCGAAACAGTAATACCTTTGTATTGCGCTGTATTGTACAAATAGCAGCCATTTAATTTAGCGATCATATGTACACTGTGATAGATAGTTCTTTCTATCTATCTATCTATCTATCTATATATACATACACACATATACATATGAACAAATTTATCCCTCAAGTGTGGGTTAGTCAAATGGCAGACATTTCCAATTATACATCTAACCCCTGTATGTTTTAAGAAATGGAAATGAAAATGTACCTCTAGTTTATCCCATTTAAAACAACAAGTTATACAGCCACCCACTCAGACACAAGCACACAGTATTTATACAGACACACGCTCAGACACAAGCACACAGTATTTATACAGACACACGCTCAGACACAAGCACACAGTATTTATACAGACAGACACTCAGACAAGCACACAGTATTTATACACAGAAGACACACTCAGACAAGCACACAGTATTTATACACAGAAGACACACTCAGACACAAGCACACAGTATTTATACACAGACACAAGCACACAGTATTTATACACAGACACAAGCACACAGTATTTATACACGGTACATGTGTGAGAAATACAGCAAGCATTACGAAAGGTAAACCACAGGGTTTCTTGTGAAATACATTTTTTTTTGTTTGTTTTAAACTTTATTGTTTAAAAAGTTAGTACAAAACTGTTTTAAAGTGTCTGGGAAACTCAGAACACAGTGGAACAGAATTTGAAATAATGCTGTGGATGCACAGACCATGCAGTGAGCACATTATTAAAAAGCTCTCCTTTGAACAACTCAATCCATGCTCATTTGAAAAGCCAATATCTTAAATACATTATTTAGTACTGGATCATATTTGTAATAAGGTTCTGTCATCCGACATACTATTTTTAAAACATCAATATCCAAAGATGTGACTTGTCCCTGAGATGACATAATAATGCTATGCAAGTAACAATAAAAATAAAAAAATCCATATACATGACATTAGCCTAGCCAACTTGCCAATAAATGGTCAAGGTTCTAAAAGTTCACCTATTTGTTAAAGCCCATTACTGAGCACTTTTACAGCATTTCTCTAACAGACTACAATCAACCTGAGACCGAGCACAGTGGCTCTGAAAACCAGACCCCAAAGACACCTTTTAACATCTGACACAAAACTGTGCATTATGCATTTCTAAGGGAGGGGAAAAGTGGTTGTCTATCCTGGTCCTTTCAGAGTCCAAGGGTCATATCGAGAGTGCTTCAGCACATTGGTAAATGCACTGAACTGCGATGCATTTACTATCATGCTGAAATCCCACAATTTTGAAAGTGGAGGTGTTACGAGTCAGTCAGGGAATGCTATGGTGTGAATGCATTTCATTAAATAAAATCATGGTAATGCAACTGGGAAAATAGGACACACGATGTATTAAACAGAAATGTACCTCTTGAAAACACTGTTTATAAAATCTATTTTTTGTGTGTCTGGACTACACTTAAGAGTAACTGCTGAAAACAACCCTTAACATCAAACCTACAAGGTAATAACAAAACGGACACACATTACCTTACCCCAAAACATATCTTGATCTTTTTTTTTTTTTTTTTTTTTTTTTTACACTTCTATTTAATAAAAAAAAGAAAGAAAAAAAGTTAATATTCAAGTTAAACATGTTACACAATATAATGAGTTGTTAAGAAATAGTTATGCAAATTGTTTCCTATAAACTAATATAGTTTGCATCTTGAAGTGGTATCTGTATTTATTAGGCATAAATAGTTTGTGTCCAGGATACCTTTACATAAAAAAATAATAATAATAAAATCACAAAACTTCAAGGCAGTGGTAGTGCCTTTTTTCTTTTTTCACGATTCTTCTACATTATAAAACAGTTCATTTTCATTCCCCGCACAAAAAAGGGACTTGTGTCAAATGTATGCGAGTTTGTTTTTGATGAAAATATACCGACCAAAAAGTTTTTTTTTTTTCTTAAAACCAGAAACTGCACTCCATACAGAGCAATTAAAACTGAGGAGTCCCCAAAAAAAACCAAAACAAAACCCAAAAACTTGAAAATAGCTTATTTTGAATAAGCTCTCATTAGAACAATAGTTAGAGGAATAACACAACAACAACAACAACAACAACAACAACAAGAAGCAACTCTAATCCACAGGTCCTTGGAATATAAGTCTAATGTAGCCTTGCTCTCCGGTCAGCTGCTGTGCACAGAAAGGGCACGCTGCGTGAAAAGTATGAGTTCCGTGAGGCAGTGGGATTTGGGACCAATAGGTGACAGTCTTTTCTGAGCACACGTGGCCACATAGGCTGAAAGCGTGTGTCGGGGGCCCCGCGTCCACGTAGAAGCCAGCCTCGCATCCCAGCCACAGCGGAACGTAGGGCCCACGGGAGCGGCACATGGGGCACTCGCGCTCCTTGCTGTCGCGCTCCTCCTTGTTGCCCCAGTTATGGTAGCCGTGCACGTGGCCGCAGTTGAGGTAGACCCAGGGCTGCTTCTCATCCACCACGTCCTTCCTCTTCATGCTGGGAAAGGCCAGTGTGTTGAAGCCCACGGGGCACTGAGGCCGGGCTGCATTGATCTCCTGCCGCAGGGCCTCTAGGTGCTTCACTGTGGGAGTGTGTGCCAGTCCCTCCGCCGTGCGCCACAGCAGTGCCGCCCCACACAGGTCAACCAGGGAGCCGTCCACCAGCTCATTGGTTTCATTTTCCACCTTTAAAAAAAAAAAAAAAAACTTGAGATTCCTTAACAACTAACTGACATTTTACCAATTAGAGCAAAAAAAATAAGGAGTGAAAATGAAGCAGACAAACGTTTCAACAGTCCATCCAAAACAGTCCCCGCTCCCCCAATTCACTATAAACATAATGACAATGATGACGATTTATAGCATAAAAACCTGTGGCGATTTTGTAGATTTCCTATAAAATAATAAACCTCTGGATGCAGTAGACAATAAAGGAATAGGGGCATACCTGTTTAGTTCACTAAGTGACTTGAAGACCTAGGATGAGGGAGGAAGTTTGTGTACCTGCAGCTGGTACTATTTTAAGGAATATAAACAAAAGGCCTTTATTCTGACACTGCATTGAAACCGTAGAAGAATGTAACATGTAGTCACTAACAAACCTTATTTTCGTATATAACTGAACAGGATCGTGGGAGGTGGCAGCTTGTGAAAGGAAAGTGAATTACTCCTGAGAAAGGTAACATTTTCTCCCAATTTTTGGAATGTCCAATTAGTTATTCAACCTGGCTCAGTGCTGCAACCCTGGAACTAACTCGGGAGAGACGAGGACGAGCACTTGCGTCCTCTGAAATGAGTGTCGTCAGCTTTTTTTTTTGCTCTGCAAGCCCGCCATGCAGCCATATTTAGATCTTACAGCATCGGAGGACCACGCAATTCTGAATTGCAGGTGCTTGGCAAGACACAGGGGTCGCTGGTGTGCGGTGAGCCAAAGACTTCCTAGCCAACCTAACCCCTACCACACCTGGCAGTGCTTGACCAATTGTGCACCGCCCTCTGGGAACTCCCGTCCACATCAGTGGCATAGCTTGGATTCGAACTGGCGATCTCCAAGCTATACGGCGCATCCTGCACTCTGGGCGGAGTGCCTTTACCGGATGCACCACTTGGGAGCCCCTTATAAGTGACATTTAATGCAGAGTACTGTGATGAGGTTGTGTGTTGTCAAATACTGAGCACCCACAAACTCATTACACCTGTGACCTAAAGGTTTTCCCGAAGTACAAAACATACTGAATAAACTACTGTATTTCACTAAGGATTGGATTTCTGTTGTGTTTAGTGATGTAAATAAATGGGGTCAACAAATTATCTCTGGTGGAAAACACCTGGAGGATTAACATATTGTAGAGTTATAAAGGGGCAGTATTTAGCTCAGCCACACTAACAGCAATGACATTGGGTTTTCAGACTGTCCTGGTGTATCTAGGCCCTGACTCATCTGAATATGTTTCTTGCAATATCCAGATATGTCCTGTAGGTGGCATGCAAACCAAGCTTTTCAGTTAATTGTATCCCCTTAAAAAAGGTACAGGGGACAGATGGTACAATTGCAATCCTGTTATTTTCAATTATCATATTTTACATTGGGTGTAATATTTTTTCATATCATCTCAAGCTGAGATTACAATACATTTGACTGGCTTTTAGCTTAATAAAACACGTATGAAGAGCACATCTTTGAGCAATTTCTTTAAACGTGCACAATATTGATTGTGACAATGTTACTCTAATATGTCCACATGTCCAGTTCCCTTGTGACACCCCAGTCACCGAAATGCATTTTAAGAAAACCTTTGAACAACCGCTCAATTCCTTGTGTACCTTAAGCGGTTAACAGTCCAACTGATGCAACTCATTTAGCTCCAGAATAGGGCTTTTAATGGGTTTAAAACAACTGGGAGGACAATGCTCTTTAAGCAACTGAGCTTCACGTTAGTCTTTTTTTTTTTTTTTAATGCAAACATGTATGTTGCTTAGTCACAGTAATCCGTTCTGTTAAACTCAAGTAGGTGAAAGGGGTTCTACTTGTCCTGCACCCAGCCCTGGTGATCAGAACTACATTGTTGAGAAGAGTTCTGGAAGCCAGGCTCTTGCCAAGTCTGATTTGAATTATTGCAGGAGTTTTTAGAAGGTCTTCAGCTAATTAAGTAATGCTAGAATTGCTACCTATGGAGCAGTTTAGCAGGGAGGGCATATTATTTCCATCTGATCATGTTAATAACAGACTTCAGCAAGGTACAGTAGTTCCAGAAAACAACTGTGATTAACTTTTAATGATTTAATTAACTAATTTTCCTGCCCTCCCAGAGGAATACAAGGTTTTAAGCCCATAAAATTTGGCAGCACAAACAAGCTGCAACGGCGACAAACCCATTAACTCTGGTCTCCTGCAAACACAGCAGCACAGGTCCCCCTTGATGCACCACCGGGCAGTTCAATAAAGCACAGCAGACAGCCGCTGGAGGGGCAGTTCAATAAAGCACAGCAGACAGCCGCTGGAGGGGCAGTTCAATAAAGCACAGCAGACAGCCGCTGGAGGGGCAGTTCAATAAAGCACAGCAGACAGCCGCTGGAGGAGCAATTCAGCTGTTTTACTGAATACACCTCCAACAGCACATAGATGGATCAGAATGTAACAAAATAATAATAAAAAAAAACTAGTACATACATTTGGTTTTGTTGTAAAAAAAAAAAAAAAAAAAAAAAAAAAACTACTTAGTTAATACCTTTAAAATTCATGGAAAGGGGGAAATTAGGTCTTAAGGGAGTTATTTAAACATGACACACAAATCAAGTTGAAAAGCAGCAGCTACAATATAGCATGTCATTTTTGAGAAAATTACATTTGGCTATACTGATGGTTGCATCCAGTCAATAAAAAATATGGGTTGTTATGGTTGCTGGATCATCTGTGTTATAGATTGCTACCCTGGCAGCTTCTGTATTAAACTACTTCTGATGCATTATAATAAATAACTAAACACAAACACGGCTGTACTTTCAAACAGGCACGTGACAGCAAGAGAGGGCATGCAGTTAAAAATTCAGTGCATCAGAAGACAGGTAAAGGTGATGCAAAGTGCATCAGAAGACAAGTAAAGACGCGGTAAAGGGCATCAGAAGACAGGTAAAGACGCGGTAAAGGGCATCAGAAGACAGGTAAAGGTGAGGCAAAGTGCATCAGAAGACAAGTAAAGACGCGGTAAAGGGCATCAGAAGACAGGTAAAGGCGAGGTATGTAAAGGTGCCGCTTAAATCAAAACGGTTTTTTCAGGTTCGGGGAATGCAGATTACTGCAGCAATGCTGCATGCAATATGCGTCAGACCGCCAGATTCAGACGGTGAGCAAAATAATCTGTTATACAATGACATTAGAAATGTGTGTAGCCTTGATTTAGTCTTTTCAAATAACAAAGACAGAATAACTAAAACAGAGGTCAGAGAACCACTAGCAAACTCAGACCACAACATGGTCTCATTTGAAGTGCTTTTTAAAACCCCAAAAGTAATGACTAAAGCTAAGGTTTACAATTTTAGAAAAGCAAACTATGAAGGTATGAAACAGAGACTAACAGAAGTAGACTGCAGTTAAATAGAGAAAACATCCACAGAAAAAGGACGGTTGTTCTTCAAAATTTGGTACTAGAGGAGCAAAACAATTACATCCCTAAAGTAGACAAGTCTAAATGTAAAACTAAATTGCCAAAATGGTTTAATAGATCAATTAAAAAAAATATTCAGCGAAAAAAGGCACTTTACAGAGCGTTAAAAAGGGACCAAAAAGAAAGTACACAGAAAAAGTACACGGAACTGCAAACGCAAGTCAAAAAAGAAGTTAGTAAGGCCAAGAGAGAAATAGAAATGAACATTGCTAAGGGGGCTAAAACCAATTAGAAAATGTTTTTCCAATATTACAACAGCAAGAGAACATTCAAAGAGGAGATTAAATGTCGAAGAGATACAAATGGCAAAATCATAATGAAGAAAAAAAAAAGCAAATATATTAAATGCTTACTTTTCACAAGTTTTTACAAAGAAGGATACTGACAACATGCCCCACATGTCAACCAGTTCATATCCAGTTTTAAATAACTTTAGCATAACCGAGGCAGAAGTGTTAAAGGGACAAGGAGCTCTTAAAATAAACAAATACCCTGGGCCGGATGAGATCCTTCCAATAATACTCAAAGAAATGAAAGAAGTAATTTACAAACCGCTAACCAAGATAATGCAACAGTCTCTTGACAAAGGGGTTGTATCGACAGACTGGAAAATTGCAAACGTAATACCGATCCACAAAAAGGGAAACAAAACTGAACCAGGTAACTACACACCAATAAGCCTGACTTCTATTATATGCAAACTTATGGAAACTATAATAAGATCCAACATGGAAAATTACCTATATGGTAACAGTATCCTGGGAGACAGTCAACATAGTTTTAGGAAAGGGAGATCGTGTCTAACTAACCTGCCTGGTTCATGAGGGTCTGGAATCAACTCCCCAGTAATGTTGTTGAAGCTGACACCCTGGGATCTTCAAGAAGCTGCTTGCTGAGATTCTGGGATCAATAAGCTACTAACAACCAAACAAGCAAGATGGGCCGAATGGCCTCCTCTCTTTTGCAAACTTTCTTTATGTTTTTATTAACTGTAGATTAACTGTCTTCATCATTTAACTGTTCATATCAGAATGATGTTTAAGTATATGATATAAATGATGTGATAACTAGTGAGTCCTACCATCATTAAAAACATTTAATGCCCCTAGTGAACGATAAAAACAATATAATAAATAACCAATGATGTGTGCGTTTGGGCAAAACAGCAAAAAACACCATTAAAACGAACAGCTATAATTAAACAAATGTGGACAGGATTAAGAAAAAGGTGCTTTCCATGACAATTATATTCAAAGATATTCCATTAAAGTTGCCTGGGGTCTAGGAGGCGGTTCATGGGTCACTACTAGGGGTATCCTTACATTAATGATATTTCTTAAAAGCAGAGGTTCTCAACTGGTGGGAGGAGCAATCTAATAATAAAGTAACTACAATAATAAACATAAAAAATAACTGTACACAAGTCTAAATGTGAATTTTACAACCTTGCAAATTTTTAAAAAGCAGAGACCCAGTGACAGGTGATTTTGTGTTTAAGAATCAGTGACAGTACAGATCTGGCCCTGTCGCATTGTGCCCTTATTTAGTACTTAATGAATCTGTTTGTGGTGCGTGAAGAAAGAGATTGTACATCGTCTAAAAAACTAAAAAAAGTTTGGAAATATGAAGAAAGTAACTTGGAATTTGATTCATCTTTCTTTGCACTGTAGGTGAACCTCACCCTTAGTGTGTTGTCTGTGGTGATGTGCTGGCTAATGACACTATTTATTAAAACAAAAGAGCAGCCAGAGAAGAACATTTTGTAAAAATTGTAGCGTTTGGCAATATTTTCTTTGGAGAAACTACTAAGTTCATAAAAATTTAAAGAAAAGAGTGACGTTAACAGGAGGATCCATTTTACAAAAAGTACCAGGCATGTGTGTTTTTTTTTTTGATGTTTACACATCGGAATTAGATGTTCTATGCAAGGGATGACATCTGTAAACAGGATAAGATGTACTGGAATGTTAGCAAATAATGAAATGTGATTGGTTGATTTCTGATATGTGATTTATAATTCTTGCTATTGTGGTGGGGGGTCCAAGTAAAACAAAAGGTGGGGCACAATTAAAAAAAGCTTGTGGTTTGTTCTGCGTTCTTGCTCCCCTTTAGGAACACAATAAAGAAGCAATTAAACACCTCAGTCATGTCTCTCCACTGAGCTGCAATTGTCCACTTTCAATAGAAACACTAAGTGCTCAGAAAACATGAAGGACCCAGTGCTGGTTGATAATATTTTAATCCGCAGCATTGCTGGGCTGCAGATGGATACATTTATTAGAGTCACCAACTCCTGCTGTTTTGTGCGGCTTTGAGAGAAATCTACTGTTAATGCGGCAACATAGTTTCGATTAATTTTTTACTTCAAAATTGGAACAAAGTGAAGCATTCACAGCAAATTTCTCAAAATCTTTTAAGAAAGGATATTGCTCATCACAAAGAAAACTACAAAACTGTAAGAACATCAAGCTACTTAAGGAATGTCAATGATTTACTCTCTGGACTTGTAGGTATCAGGTTGAAGGGTCTTTCGCGATTGTAGCTTCACTAATTTTATATAAAACGGCTTGTGACAGAAATACAATCTTGGCTGTAAATCTCCCTCCTGACCTGTAAGGGCGCTAAGCAGTGAGAACAGAGTTCCCTGGATGGGCTGGCCTGACAGTTCTTTCCCAGGGTTCAAGGGAAGTTGGCCAGCTAGGAAGGGGGAAAGACAGCGTTGCAATAACGCATTGACCCGGAAGGGAAACGACATGGCAACCGGAGATTGGAGAGGTGGTTGTACTTGTTTAGCAAGGGATCATGTGTGACAGCATAAAAAGGGACGGAGAATTGTAATCTGTTCCTTCGCATTGGTTTTGTGTTATTAAACTGAGAAGGACTGTGAGAGACCCTGTAACCAGTGAAACAGTACCGTGAGTGTTTTGTTTGTGTGTGTGTGTATTTCATCGTGTTTGTAAATCGCTAGACGGCTGACATGATTCTGAAGCTGTCGCCGAGGACCATCACTAATCCGGAACAGCACTACACTACTGTCACAAAATAAACTGCATCACTCACCATGAGCACTACTGCACGTACCCAGGACTGGTGACCTTGCTGGTACTTATTGTTTGGGTCTGCAAGCCACTTTGTCACACGGCTGTTCCGATTAACAGATTCAATTGGATCAATTAATCAACTAAAAGAGCTGATCACAGATTTATTGCATTAATCACTCTGCAATATTGTATTTTAACCGCCAGCGCCCATTTACATTAATTTCAATAGCTCAGGGTAGGCACTGGAAATCGACAAAATCGTGTCTTGTTTGAAAGATGAGTCTATTCATCAAGCCTGACATCATAGGTTGACATATAAGGAATATACAGGCAGACGAACAACGGAATTCAGGGAGACACTGCGTAAAAAGCACACAGAGCTTAGTTTGTTATTTTGAAAACCTGGCTTTGAAACAAGCCCAGAAAACAACAGCTGACATTTCAGGACATTAATTTACAGAAGTGTCAGAAATGCTATTCCACCAGGAAGGGATAATTCTGACAATTATTTGCTGTCATCTGACGAAAAGGAGTAGGCGATTTCTCAGAGAATCGATGCCTCATTGGAGTTTTAAGTAACATTTTTGTTTGTTATTATTTTATTTATTAGTATGCTATTTTTATTATTTTTTTAATGCTATTATTATTATTATTATTATTATTATTATTATTATTATTATTAAGCACTTATTTGCCAAAGTAAATAATGATTATAACTATTTGTGTGTTGTAATTGCGCCATGCCAAAATGTCAGGATCTGAATTTGTAAATCCCAGGATAGTACTTGGCAAACATATCCGTTTCAGCACCAAATTATTTGTATTTAGTTATCTAAACGTGACTGTTTTACACATATAATTACAGAGACCCAGAGTGGCGACTGCCCTCTGTGAAACGTAGAACACTAGCCATCCACACCTACAGCCCCAGGCAGTGCGCAAATACCTGGTGGACCAGTTTCACAGAGAGCATGGCAGACTGATCGGCTCCAGGCTCCCAGCAGGAGACACAGATAAGCAGATGGCAAGATAAAGACAACAATGACCTCTCCCACTCAGCCACAGTTCACACCCTGTAGCACTCTAGGTCCAAACTGGATTCAATGAAAAGCCATTCAGATATATTTTGTTTGTCGTCTCCCTGCCCCACATATGTATATAGCTATTTGTTTCCTGTATATGGTTATGTTGTTACTTCTGTTCTGAAAGGCACATTTTGGTAAAAATCTGAAAAACACTAACAATGTTCGCACACATATATTTTGGTTTTTTTTTTGTTCTATTGAGCTGAAATTTTGTATGCAACTTCTCAAAATATTGAACTTTCATTTGTTATATATGTTTTCATAGTACATAACCCAATAAAGAGTTACTTTTTTTGTAAATGCGTTTTTATTTTTCTCCCCCCCACACACCTTCTCATCTGTAAGAGTCTCTGAAGCATTTTTTTCCAGATAACTTCATAATATGAAAATAAACTTTGTTCTTTTGACTTTATACAACAATAATGTTTCTAGGACATAAATATTTTATGTACAGGGGGAAAAGCAATTAATGTAAAACAGGCAAAAATTGCGTGGAGCGTAAAGGGTTAAAAGTGCATTATGGGTAGAGAGAAATGTCCGCTGCCATTCTCTCTCCCCAGAAGTGGTAGGACACAGGTTTTAAACTTGTATAAAAAGGGGTTAAAGTTGTGTAACAGTCACAATTGTTGTCTTGTTTTGTACAAGGATTGCTGACAGTGTGCTATGGATGTATATATGTATTCGGAAATGTAATGTTTCCCTCTGTTGATTTAACTGATTGCCAGATGTGTCTGCAAAGTTACTCATGTGCATTGTAACCAGAGCTGTGGTAAAATCCAGCATGGTGCACTTATCCTGACCAACATAGTAAACTGTTGACTTAGTTATAAACCTCAGAGTGTTTTTTGTTTCTGTATTTGTGCTGTTTAAGGGTCAGCCGTATGCATTTAAGTGTGCTGCTCTGGCCCTTGGGGCTTGGGCTTCAGGTCCCTAAATCTCTTTTATTAGGGTAACAGGACAGAAAGGTAACATTTATTACATTTACTAAAATAAAAACAATAAAAATGGTTTTAAAAAGACCAAATTCTCATTGGGCTTCTTTTCTTCAGATTCTATAGATTTTTTAAGTATTACTTATCGGATGAACATATACTCGAAACTAGGCAGTCTAACCTATTCATTCAGCCTGTCAGCTGTGTCACATCAAATTTATTTTCACACAAGCTGTTTATTTTATACGCGCTGTTTAAAAGTTTATTCACAGCAAAACAGGTTAAAAGGCACTGCATATCAACATGACATTCAGCACTGCATCTCCAGCCCTGTCCCACCCCTTGTTCGATGTATTTATCACATATCTCTTCATAGTGGTGCATACTGATAAATTATCTCTTGAACACTCGATTTATCACCAAACTCCTCAATAATGCTATTCAAGTCATTATTTTATTACTATAACATCTCAAAAAGCTTGGCAAATGTCCACAATTTTCTGTGAGCGCTGGATGTGGAAGCAGCTAGCTTGTGTGTTTATGTCCGTGTTAATGTCTGTGGTGAAGGGACTATGGGTATTGTTCAGTTCCGCCTCCATTTTTTTTCCTGGCTTCTCTCTGCCATTGAAAGATTTTCACTGCTTTCTCAAGAGAAAAAAAACAACTAGGGACCTGTGAATGACTCCTTTTTGACCGACATCGGACCGGAAAGGAAAAAAAAAAAAAAAGATGTCTGACCTGGTCCAACATGGACCGGAAAGGGTTAAAATTAGTTAGGTTACATAGACAACTAGTATGAAGGCAATTTGGTTTCAATACTAAGTGAAGCAGCCAGATGGCAGGACAGCTTTAGTATACCCTAAATTTTATGACAACTTGAAGGGTGATTGCACTGTATTCTGTGTTCTTAAGGAAATGACACCTTTGGCTAAACATTCCTTTCCCACAGGCAAAATGCTTAATCCTTTATTCTTCTCTCTTCCATCCTATTAAACTATAGTTTTATTGCCTTGCTATTTTCTCTTGGCGATAGAGAAAAGCGGGCCCCATGTGATCAATAATATTACTGGTTGATAGGAGGCCTGTAAAACTTGCATCAGTATGTAATTGTATTTTCTGATAGGTTAAGAAAAAAGGGGTGATGTCATAAGGTAAGTCTATATTAACTCAAACATGTGTATCGATCACTGATTCTATTATAACTTGTGCTTAAGTTACCCAGCTGCTCTACTAAAGAAGGTACGGTATGAAATTTGCACAGTATGATAACCGTTAAAAAAATACAGTGGTAACCTTAATATCACGGTATACAGTACATCATGCAAGTTATAAAATAAAGGCTCAAAAGAAGAAAGACTAATGTAAATCACTTATATTACTGCAATTCACTAAAATAAAACCAACAAAACACACTTCCTTTCATGGAATGACTTAAACATTTGATATTTAGTATTTTACTATGCTAAACAACTTGGTATGTTTCCTTTTTATAAAGACAATCAGAATAATAATTAAAAAAAACTAAAAAAAAACTAAAATTTGTACACTTACAATGTTATCCTACAACAGTATTAAGAGCTATAATTTGCTCAAAAATCATTTGTGCTGTAGTTTGTTAAAACAGTTTAACGTATAAAATTAAATAAATAAACAAACAAATAAATAAATAAATACTATTTAGCTGATGGCAAATAGAGAAACGATCAGTCTTTTGCTTAAAACACAAACATGTACTCGTACAGGTAATTATTTAAGAGCAGAAATGAGTGATTTATTTTTTTCAACCAGATAAATAAAATATGTATAGCAAAAAAAAGGTATTTTAATACTAAAACGTGTTACATTACGACATTGCACCAGTAAACTTCCAATGATTATTACACATGTGGAGTTTGTTTAAAAAAAAAAAAAAAAAAAGTACCATTGCTTGACTTAGAAGCAGCATGTTTGCAGTTGAAAAAATGCACTAACCGGTGTATAACCAAATTACGATAACTGCAGGTTTAGAATAATACCGTAATTTAAATAAACTGCAGGAAACCGAAAAACCGGTATATGGACCCATCCCTATGCTCTACTGTATCGAATAAAATACCTTTGTTGAACTCTACACTGGAGTTCAGAATCACAATTATTTCTACTCATGGATGCACGAAGGAGAGAAGTCAGATAACAAACTTATCTACATTACTAGGCAGGAAAACCGCTATACGATAGTTACCTTTATTAAGAATGTGCACTGGTTCATCTACTGATTAATCAACTAATGCCCATAAATTAACCGATCAAAAATGTTAATCGAGTGACAGCCCTAGTGACAGTGGTGCCCCACTGACACAATTAAAACTGACCCTTAACTAAAAATAAGGAGAACATTAAAAAGAAAACCTCCAAGGAATAACAGCAGCTCATTATTATCTATGGCACACAAAGCTCTCTGTGCTCCCACACCTGCTTAGAAATGTCCAAGTCTTTGGTAAGGGTGTAGTAGTTGAAGCCCTGGTGGATCCTGGACTTCACAAGAGTCCTGAAAACAGAGAGAGCACTTTGTACTTCCACATGCCCAACCTGGCTCTTCCTACTCTTAAGGATAGCCAGCTTGGCTTGCCCCACCAGCAAATTTGCCATTTGACACTTATGCATGTAGCGCCTTTCTGTACTGCACCCTGAATATAAAGAGGGGGAGAAATCCAGAGTGAGATCATTGAACACTTTCCTCAGTACAGAGAACAGCGGCTGTAATCTGGGCAGTCTCTCTCTGCGCAGTATGGGCACGTGTCTGCCACGCAGGGGTCCAAGTGGGCAAAGGCATTGGTGGCAAAGGCAGTATGGAGAATTCTCCACTGCAGGTCTCCGGGATCTCTTGGTCAAGCTTGGGCTGCTAGTAAAGGGCCTTTTTGCTGGCTGTGGAGTGAGAAACACTGGACAGACCATGATAGGTCGGTAGGTGGTCTGGTGTATCCGGAAGGGGGGGGTTGGGGGCTCTATGGAGAGGTAATAGAACATTCCAGACAGGGGCAGCCCTAACTGATGCCTCTATGGACAGGAAACGGTTCACTCAGCCCACCACTGATCTTCAGCACACTGAAAACACGACAGTACAAGAGCCGAATGTGGGCCTGAAAACCCGGGCCTATCCCCAAGGCCTCCCAAGACCTTGAATAAATAATCATGATCGACCCGGTCGAGGGAGATCAGACCACAATTTAACCCAAAAAAGCTTAGAAGCTGCCATTATGTCCCCAATGAAATTTTTTTTTTTTTTATCAAATATGGACCTGCTGGGCACACACTACATCTGGCCGGGTGCACTGCTGCTGCCATCTCCGCTCTCAGCCGACTGGCCAAGGGCTTGGACAAAATATTATAATTCATAGACAAGAGTGACATAGGTCTCCAATTCTTCATAAAGGTGATGACCTAAAAACAGCAGTTAGGAACCAAAACACTTGTAACATTTTTTTGGTTTGTTTTTAAGGGCACCCACCATTTTCCCCCTCTGCTGTGCTGATCTGGTCTCTCGCAGAGTAAACACATTCCCACACACAGAGATCTCCCTCCACACTCCTGGTTTGGAGTCCTCTGTGAAGCCGTTCCGGGGATGCATAACAAGGACTCCATTTGTAGTCAGCCCGTCCATCTGGGAGTCTGATGTCTTCCACTTGGCAGCCTTTTCCTGCAGGGAAAAACAAATGTGATAAAATCCTCTTTTTATTGAGCTTTGCGGATTTATTTCCTTTACAATAATACCCCCCACGTAAAAAACACCCTTCTATTAGAGACATACTCCAAGGAAGATATTCTTTGAAGAGTCAAATCCGGCTGCGTAGATCCGGGCGGTGTAGGGAGGGTTTCTTTCACAGATGATTCGGCAGGCAAATCTAGAGATGGTGCTCTGAACAGACTGCGTGTCTGCGTTGCTCTGGCTACCTGGGACTGTGTCCGTCACTACAAAATCGATGGGACCCTCAGTCGAGCGGCCAATCTTAAGGGAAAATCAAAAGCAAAACAAATGTTATTATTCTGAATAAGCAGGAAGGGCAGACATGTTAATCAAAACCGTGCAAATTTAAAACAAGACACTGAGATGCTTCTACATTTACCTAATGTGGCTGTCAATTAATCATAGTGGACTTCTGTGATTAATGGGTTAATTTCTTGGGCAATACTTTTTTTTTTTAACGCGTGTTAATTGCACTCCTCTGTCTTGTTCCTCTTAGTATACCGTAATTAATTTCCTGTGGCACCATTTTAATACATTAGAGTGCATGCTAGGATTGAATGAGCGTAGTCATCGTTTCTATATAGAATTAGTCACGGAACCACATTATGTAGCAAAGCCCCACTGAACACCTCTCATTCAACCCAAAGTACGCAATCACTCAACCATGAGTTAAATGCAACCACACAGGGGCTTCTATAGGTGGCATGCTGGTCACAGAGAAAGCAAAATTACTGTACCAACAAATGTATCCAGAAAAGCGAGACAAATTTCAAAGTAAATACAGGCAATTTTACTAGGAGCATTTTTTTTTTAAACAAATATCACAGGGTTTTTTTTTTGTTTTTTTTTTTAATCAAGCTGCAGGAATGCATTTTGTTTAAAACAAGCACAACGTCAACCCAGGTTTTTTTTTTTTTATGTATTCTCATTTTGTTGAACATTAATGAAAATTTCAGTACTGTGGGTGTTGTCGAGTGATTGAAAACGAGACATTTTGTGTTTGAATTAAAAGTGATGGTCTCGAGGAGTGGAATGGGTCAAAGTTCAAGTATTTTCCTTTAGAGGAATTATCACTTTTTGACATCACTACTGTGGTATTATGCCTTTTTTAATATAGCTCAGGATGCAAATATAGCCTTCATCCATTTATTAAATACAGTAGATGGTCGTTAGTAGCAACATAACGGTGCCCTTTGCTATGTTGCTCTTAAGCGGCGGAACATACTGAGAGTTAAAAAATGAATTACAAAACATACTACAAAAGAAAGATGCTCCAAGCAACTAAAATGGTGATTAAAATGTCACTGTTTTCTGACTTCCTGAAATTCAAACAAATATGATGGGTGGGATTTAAACTGGATAATACAGCAGTCAGCAAACCAGAGATGGAGAAAAACTTTACTAACTACACAGTATGAATTTGAAAAACATTTTCTGTTATTTGTTTTTTTAATTTATTTACTTATGCTGCATCAGCTATATTTAAACAAAATATATAAAGTTGTATTTACTATAAAAACTTGCCTCACTTATTTTCTTGACTGATATGAACTGCAGTCAGCCATAGTGTCAAATGAAATGGCCCTCAGTTGGGGCATTATAGCGTCCAGTTGGTAACAATCATTTTCTACTATAACCCTCCTCTCCAGTCCACATTTACTATATATATATATATATATATATATATATATATATATATATATACACACACACACACACACTTCAAATAATCGCCTGTGTCCAATATGTGCCGTGTCTGCTGTCAAATACTGTAAATAAATCAAGGGTCTGTATTAAATGCTGTATCTCTGTCATTTCCACTGAAGCTGAGGAGGCGCTTGAGCGTAGTGAATTGCTAAGAAGTGACAGCAATGAACTCAGGATTAATAAACAATAATACTAGAAAACGTAATTTAAGGTAGGTCTACATGTAATGCATATTTGTTTAATGCAGTTATGTTATTACAAGTTGAGATTAAACAAAAAAATATTTGATAATGATACTGTTTTTATTGTTCATTTTAGTATTTATTTAGTTTATTATTATTTTCACTATTATTATTAGCATTATTAGTATTACTGTGCTATAAGCGTAGCCTACACGTCTGTGTTCTGATATCTACACGACTTTTTCCTTTTAGTGGATTTAACTGTTACTTAACTGCATTTTAATGTTACTGTTAAAGTTTTTTTTTTTTTTTTTTTTTTTTTTTTTTTAGGCTTCCAAGCCAAAGGCTGGGAAGCCTATTGCTAAAGTTTTTTTTTTCCATCTTCCCAAAACTTTAAACTGCTGCTGCTTCAAAGCTGTGTGACTGATCAGGTTCTGACTTGGCAGTTAACAAGATGGATACATTGGCTGTCAGATGCTGAAAAAATTTGCTGCTGCGTCCTTGCAATTGGCGCCGTGACGCATTTTTCGATAAAACCTTTCGAAATCATCTTCTTGGGAACCGGTGAAGCGATTGATCTGACAATTGGCATATATCATCAGCATCCAAACGCAGAAAGTTTGCGAAGCAGAAGTTTCTGTGATAAATTTTAATGTCAAAATGGCTGCCACAAAGCGTATCGAAACGTGCCCCTAACAACAAACTGCTGCTGTTTGAAAAGTTTGTCCAACGAACTCCAAACTTGGTAGTTATCGACCCAGTAACAATGGGATACAAATATGTGAAAATGGTGATGTTTTATAAAACAAGATGGCCGCCAGTTATAGGTTTACATTTGAAATTTAAACCTGCGTCAGTTGACAAACGATTTACTTGACTAACTCCAAACTTCACAAGCATCTTCCATAATACTGTATCAATAAAACTGACTTTTAAAAAATCGTGTTGACCGGAAACGAAAATGGCCGTTTGACGCATTTTTTTTTTTTTTTTAAGAAACCTTTCGAAATCATCTTCTTGGGAACTGGTGAAGCGATTGATCTGACAATTGGCATATATCATCAGCATCCAAACCGCATCAAGTTTGTGCAGCAGAAGTTTCTGTGATTAATTTTAATGTCAAAATGGCTGCCACAAATCTTATCAAAACGCGCTCTTAACAACAAACTGCTGCTGTTTGAACACCGTTTGACCAACAAACTCCAAACATGTTAGTTATTGTCCCAGTAACAATGGAATACAAATGTCAAAATGGTTATGTTTTATAAAACAAGATGGCCGCCAGGTGTATGTTTATGTCTGAAATTTAAAACTGCCTCAGTTGACAAACGGTTTATTTGACTAACTGGTAGCATCATCCTTGACACTAACAATACAACTGACTTTTAAGAAACCTGTGTTAAACAAGATGGCTGCCTGACGCATTTTTGAAAAAAAAAAAACCTTTCAAACTCTTCTTCTATGGAACAGTTGAAGTTGCTGATTTTAAACTTGGCACATTGAGAACTAAACACGCTTAGACGGGTACTGATACTGGGGCTTGGGAGCCATAAAACTGCCTGGCAGTTCTAGTTAATAATAGTAGTTAATAACAACAACAATGGTAGTTCTAATTCCGTTTTTAAATACAAATTCATACTTCTGTTTTTTAATTTTCAAATGTTTTGCATACTGTATCCTTGTTGGCCAGTGCATATAAAAAGACCACAATACTGTAGATATCAGAACACAGACATGTAGGTTACGCTTATAGCACAATAATACTAATAATAACAGTGAAAATAATAATAAACTAAATAAATAATAAAATGAACATTAAAAACAGTATCATTATCAAATATTTTTTTGTTTAATCTCAAACTTGTACATTGCTAATACAATAAAACGTGTTAAAATAGGCTACATCAAGAGGTTTGTATCTGGCCTACTTTCAGCATGCTTAATGTTGTCAAAACTTTTGATAACATAACTGCATTAAACAAATATGCATTACATGTAGACCTCCCTTAAATTACATTTTCTCTTATTATTATTTATTAATCCCGAGTTCATTGCTGTCACTTCTTAGCAATTCAAGTTGGTAAAGACCTATCCCAACAGACTCACAGCTGTAATTGCTGTTACAGCTATTAACTCAGGGGGGTGTACTTATCCAATTATGACCTTTCCATTTTCTATTTTTAATTTTTATTTCTCAATAAAACCTTTTTTCCCCCTTAACCTTGGAGTATGGTGTGTAGATAAGTGGAAAAAAATCCTCATTTAAATGCATGATCTACAATTATGAAATGATAGGAAGTCAGAATTTATTTTATTTTTTTTTACTGAATAACATGAAATCATTTATAAATACGGTATTCTTCAGCTAAGAGAACACCCCTTGCGAAGCAAGCGAAGTGTTCTCATACCGAAAGTGTTCTCTAAGACAGAGTTAGCCATGAGACTCAATATGAAATGAATAAATACATATGTATATTACTTGTCAACCCACGTGCATCAACATTCGAAATTAACTGAATAAGTAAAAGCAAATCAATACGCAAGTGCATGTTAATAAACTATAATAATAAAGTAACAGACAAACTAATGTTAATAAAACTAAAGTAACATAACATGGTCAAAAAGCTTAAACCACTATGTACTATGAAATTAACTGGTGGGTGTCTTTTGGGCTATCATGGCAGAGACAAAAAATGGCCGTTACTTAGGTTTAACTTAATGTTAATAAACGAACTGCCAAACAAAATTACTGAATTCCAGGGGAAAAAGTTAAAAAGTACACCATATGCAATCTTCCACTTTCCTCATTTATGTTATTTTAATGGCTGTTTTGTCAACAGTTTGTTTCAATTCACTAGAGCTGCACAAACCAATTATTTGGATCAAGCGCTCCACAGGTGAGTCATTGATGTGGAGAGGGATAATTTACCCTTCCCAATGCAAAAAGTGAAGCAGCTGCTTGAATTTGTGTGGCTTGCTGTTACTGTATTCCTTCATATGTAAGGACGCACTTTTAAAACCATTTTTTTCTTCTAAAAAATAGCCTGCATCTTAAACGAGTACAGTATAGTGATGCGTGTATTAAAAATCAACAACAAAAGATGCGACTACCCCAGTACACAAACAACAACGTAACTGACTGCCAAGAAAAGACAACAGAGGTGTCTACCCGAACACACAAGCAGCCACACGACACTGCTGACAAAAAACAAACCAAGCTTAATGAGGAATTCCAAGAGAAACGTTTACAATTTCAGCATTTCTGACAAACAGTACCAGCTTGGACACATCGGAAATGCTGATGAGACCCCTGTACTTTTCAACATGCCAAGCAATGTTCAATGCTCTTGTGGTTGCTGGGTTACATGTTGCCTGATGCCATGGAGTGTTGTGTTATGCTTGCTGTTGCCAGGATGTGTGATGCCGTAAGTGAGTGGTGGTATGTGTACGACAGAGATGCCATCTTGTATTATACAGTGTGCCGCACAATAAACAAACTCCATGGTTAATCTTAATCTACAACAGCACTTTTGTACGATACAACAGCGTAACAGGTTGTATCTTTGTAAATGCATATTTATTTGATATTTAATTCCTCAAACTGAGGGTGGGAAATTTGGGCTGCATCTTAAATTCAAAAGAATACAGTCACAGCACCACTACACTAAAACAATTCAATGATGCGACAGCGGTTCTGGAAATATTTCATAAATCAAATCAGTGCCCCTCAAGACACTCTCGCAATGACAAGTCGCTTTTTTACAAAACAGTTCTGTATCCATTGTGAATGAATCGCTATTGGTGCCAAGAAGGTGTTCTTTTAAGTGAAGTTTCTGTTCCTTTAGCCGGAGCATTTACAATGGGAAAAATCAGTTTCAGCACAAGGGTGTTCCCTAGGCAAAGTGTTCTCTTAGGAGGTGTTCATATATGCTGAGACATTTAAAAGTTAAGTATGCACTAGTATCTTAAAAAAAAAAGAATACTAGTGCCACGAACAGCAAAAATAATCTTAATAATTACTACACATACAAGCAACACACTTGACCAGTTTTAAGCAAATGATTGGTTTCACAAGCTCAGGTGGTTTAATGTAGTGGTTTTCAACTCTGGTCCTGGGGGACTCCCTGCATCTGCTGGTTTTCATTCCAACTCAGCTCTCAATTACTACTACAAGCAAAGTCTTGTAGCCATTTACAGTATGCAGAAGTCAAAGGTAAATGTTACAAAACTAGAACTAGGGACAACACAATTTTAAAACAAAGTACTTAATTGTATTATTATTACTACATCAAAATAGGCCTATACAGTATTTGTACCAATGAAGTGATTCACAGGAATTGGACCTTTTGTACAGGAAAGTAGTAATTTAAAACACACACACACACTTGCATTTTGAATTTGTATCGACTTACCTGAAACATATCTGTATTGCTGTCATGTGTGTACTCCACAACCACAGTCTGAGCTCGAGACAATGTGTAAGAGATACTGTGCTGGTCCTTGTTGCTGATCGCCTGCAAATACAAATCATACTGATGTCATGCCACCCGGTTTCACAGAAACTGAGACAGGGAAAGATTCCCTGTGAAAATGGACAATATCACTGGCATGGAGAGTTTTGGGAACATAAAATGGTACATACAAAACTGTGACAGTGCCTACTGTGACCTGTTGCCTACTTCAGTTATATAAGACAAGTAGCAAAGACAAAACAAGGTCACACATACCAGGGGAAAAAGTTAAAAAGTACACCAAAATGCAATCTTCCACTTTCCTTATTTATGTTATTTTAATGGCTGTTTTTTCAACAGTTTTTTGTTTCAATTTACTAGAGCTGCACAAACCAATTATTTGGATCAAGCGCTCCACAGGTGAGTCATTGATGTCGAGGGGGCTAATTTACCCTTCCCAATGAAAAAAGTGAAGTAGCTCCTTGAAATTGTGTGGCTTGCTATTCTCTGCAGAGTCTAAGGCAGGCAATACACAATCACTATTGCCAATTGCAGTTTACAACAAAAATTTGACAACTGAATTGCAGTTGCTAAATGTGCCACATGAACACTGGACAACTGACAATTACTTTAAGCAATTGTAAGATGGCGCCTGTTTTCAGTAAACATGTTTCAACAGCTGCTATGGTAATTGGAATAACCTTGTAAAGATTTGAGTGTGGACCAGGTAAAAGACAAACTGAAGGTTATATTTCAAAACACTGGTTCCCTGAAATAGAAAGGTTATCCATTACAGATTGGGATATACCTCTATGTAGACCGATTTTCTGCGAGTACTTATGTCAAAGCTGCTCGTATGAGCCCCCTCTGTGTCAGGCACGAAGTCCCAGCTCCCGAGAGGATAAAGTGCCGCAAGCAGGAGGGATCAATTTTCTCTTCAGGCCCGCTGTGTTGGAGTGAACGCAGCAACCTCGAAAGGTAATGATAACATTTCTATTTCAGGGAACCAGGGTTATGATATATAACCTAACGCTCTCAAGTATGAAATGCTATTCCATTAGCGACAGGATAGTATACTCCAGCTGTTACAAGTGTAGATGTGCTGCAAATGGTAGTCCTGAAGGCTGCCCTTTGCACTCTGGTGCCAAAACACAGGTTTTGAGGACCCATGATGTATTGGTCCACAGAACCTAAAAAGTGTTGGGAGAACCTGCACCTCAGTGTGTGTGTGTGCTCTGTAAAAGGCAGTCTGAATAGCTGTCCTTAGCACTTTGGTATTGAAAAAAAAAAAAAACAAGGTTTGGGGAATCCATGAGATCTAGTGTACAGAAACTAGAGAAAATGTGTAGGGTAAACCCATACTATGGTATATGTGTATGTAACAGGGTGAAGTGTTACATGTGTGGGTCGTCACTGACAGAGCAGTGGGTGTTGACACGTCGCACAGGCAGGCAGATTTAATAAACACAAGTGCTGACACTGCGGTACCAGCAATGGTAGCCCTAGTGTCACATTTAATAAATAAAACAAAAAACAAAGCTAAAAATAAAAGGTTTGCCATACAAGGCGTGCGCTAGCCTCACAGAGAGACATTCCACTCTAGGAACACTACAAAAACCCTCTCATTACACTGTTTGGGATCAACCTCCCTAAACTAACCTACTTCTGGGCTCCCGGAGTGCCGGCATCCTCACGGCGACTCCTGCCTCTTCAGACAGCCTCGGCGGGGCAATGCCTTCATGAGCACCATCTTGCAGTTGGGTTACGTAATCAGTAATCCTGTGGAGTGGACACTTTCCTCCTCGTGGTTAGCCAGCGCAAGCTTTCGCTCGGCGCCTGTCTGTGTAGCAACGGACACTTTGAGCGCCGCGCAGCCTTTCTGGGCACGCCCCCCCCCCCCCAGCCAATCCCGACCTCTCAATCAGCTCAGCGCCAAGCGAGCCTAACTGCAGAATTGGTTGTCCAGCAACGCGTCAACTGTTCTGCATCCCAGCTGCACACATTAGCGTAAGAACCAGCAACAGGTCTTTCCTGGTCAGTGTATCAAAGGCTACACTGAGTGGTTGCCCTTAGCAGTCTGGTCCCAAAACCACGGTTTTGTGGATCCAAGACATTCGGTCTACAGAGCCTAGTGAAAAGTAAAAGGTAGGGGGTCGCCCATACTGCAGCACGGCATATGTCACAGACAGATGCACCAAGGAATAATTGGACCAGGCTTGTCCATAGAACAGACCCAAAGCAGATAAAGAGCTGCTCTGTTTGATGCCAAATCAGAGTCTGGTCAACATAGTGCGCTAATGCCCTAACTGGGCACAGCGTGTGAAGCTTACTGTCCCTGTCAGATTGGAAAGGTGGTGGCTGAAAAGCCTTCAACTCCAGACTGGCTGACATGAAAAGCAGAGATGCTTTTAGGGAGGAAAGCAGGGTTATCACGGGGCGTGACCATAGGCAGGCTTGTTAATAATGGAAAATGCTTGCATTTGAAAGTGTCCACTCTAGTACACTGGGGTTTGAAATCTGTCCTTTCAACCAGTGCAGGAAGAGCAATAAAATAAATACGTTTTAAAAAAAACAAAACATAAATGGTCTGGCTTTTCTGTTCCATACCACATCATGGATCGTTACTGCTGTGCTACCTGCTTGACAATGTGGGCAATGATCCTTTCACTACTGGTGCACTAGAGTGGACATTTTGAAAAGAGCTTTGAAAAGTTATAATGGTAAAAAGCTGTTAGGATGTTAACAATGAAAAGAAAAAATGACAGAAACATTATTTAAACATTTGTAGCAACATGTGGGGATGTGTAACCCTATATTTTTTGGAATCCCGCTATTTACATAGTGAAATACTGTTGGTTGTTGTTTTAATTACAATTGTTTCCTTATGATTATGGCAACGCTTTCTAAGGTGTATGCATGGGCCCAAATTAGTTATGAAAAACCCCCAATATCATAAATATTTAAAAACTGCTTGAATATTAATGACTGGAAAAAGCACCTTTTCAGAATTCAGTTTAGTTTTCTGAGCTACAAAATGACTGAAGAGGAGAATGCCTATATCTGATTCCCAGAATGACAATGGCAGGCAGGTTTCAATGGGGGAAGGGTGCAAGGTGATTAAATTATGTTGATCTTCAAACAGTTAAAACTACTCTCCAGATAAAAGGGGCTATACAGAAGAACAAGCTGGTAAATAAATACCAAGGAATTTTATTTTACTGTAAAACCGATCACCATTATGGGGACTTGCAGATTTTAAATAAAAAAATGTATATATTTATTTTGCAAATGGTTCATTTTGACAAGGCAACATAACAGAAAAAAATCATAGAAAACAACTATGTATGAACTGTAATAAACCATGTCAAAGTGTGTGGTCTGTATCCCTGATATGGCAAGGATAAAATGTTACATTTTTTTCTTACAACACAGGTAGAGATCGTATTTCTATAAACCTGAAAATATGAATTCACTATCTGAAATGGTGTCTGGGATATGAGACTTTGACGCTGCAGCTTTAAAAACTAACTGGCACAAATGGGCTCTTTTTCTTGCACAGAAATTTGAACATTACAGTGACAATCACAGAATACAGCCATGTATTATGACACAATATCTTGTACCGTTTGATTTTACGGAAACCAAAAAAAGTTACATGCTCCCATCTCAGGTTAAACTGAAGGCAGATGTCAGATAAATATGAAATTCTTTGAGACATTAGCAGTTGAAGGTGTGGCTGGTTTACAAAACCATAAGCTTTCCCTGACAGGGATACTTCATTAGCCATAATACCATGAACCTTGAGCCGAGTCTCGACACTCATTAGTATTTCTTGTAGATATGCAAAACCAAGGGGTCTCACTCAAGCTGTTGTGCCATTTGTAGGATACTCATTGTAACATCTGAATTTGCTCCCTGAGCAGATGGCAACAGAACTTACAACTGCCAAGTTACAGTATTTTGAGAACAAAGGAAATACATGTGTTTCATGCTGCACCAGCTTCAAAGAGGTCTGTACTGCACACTCACCTTAGCTGCCTGAGGTGTGCAGGCAACATGCACGGTGCTAGGCTTTACCCCATTGGCTTTTGGTCTTTTGCATAAACCAAATCGACTTTTCCGTCTGCCTCTGTCTCCATTTGGTAGAGAACCATTGTATCTGAAAAACACAAATAGCAGAGGTTAGATACGTTGTACAGTAGCTTAATGCCAAGTAAAAAAGAGTGAGACACCACCAAATATATGCCCCCCAATCTAATCCTCGCAATAACTAGCCTACATAATGTTAGTGAAGTTTCATCATTTTAATAATTAGTGAAGTTTTTTCAGTATATGCATATAAGTGTGACATGCAGATGTACAAATGTCCAGACAGACAGACCAAGACGGAGGTATATATTCCCAGAATGCTACATCTTAATACCTACAATAAACTGTGTGAAGACATAATCAATAAGAACAGAAAAAGTAGACCAAACAAGGATTTAGATATATACATTTTTTTTTAAATATATTTTGAAAAAAAAAAAAAATTGCCACTTCTTGACAGAATCCTTATGAAAATAAAAAAAAGAGAACACAAGACTGTCTCTTAAAGGGAACAGTGCTCCTTAAAGCAAAAAAGTTCAATCAGGATCAGTTACAGACGAGGTAGAACCTAGTAAAATCATCTTTTAGTGATGCGTTTCATAGGATGAGCAGGTCATGGGAATGTTTCATGTTAAAATACTACTGCACAACTACAAAAGGGGGAAATGTTGCAAGTCCTGCCAGACTACGGATGCAGCTGCCTCAGTCCAGGACAGTCAAGGCCAGTTTTTTATGACCCTCTGTCATACTGTGCGAAACATATGAATACGTGGGCTTAAACAACAAATCCTGCCACTACTGCCTGTATTCAGCAAAGGAAGCCCTTGCTACACAGTAACTCACAGGTCACTGTAAAACAAGATGCACCCATCTTAACAAAAGTATTTCCTGATAAAAAAACAACATCACAACACACAGTACACAGCCAATTATGTCTTGCAGCTGTTACTGATCAGGGAAAATGTTTGGTAATCGCTGAAGGATTCCCAGATATCACCCCAAAGAAACTATTTATTAATTAAAGAACCTTAACACTTGTTATTTAAAAACGGAAGATGCATTTTAGGCCAAACTGTAGAATCTTTGACAGTACGCAAGTAATTGTCTGTGACGGACAGGCCATCTAGATCAGAATACTGAGATTTAAATAACCAACCAGAAAACATGTCTGAAGTGGTCTGGTAGTGACATCATCTAAAAAGTCCCACAAAGAAACTGTCCATTTCAAAACTTTAAGTGGCAGTTTATTTTGTGGTGTTAGCAGCAACTACAACATTAAGCGTGATGTTGTTATTAGGATCTGTAAAAAGCGCCACAAAAGGCTTAATTATTCTTCATGAGACCCACGATCGGATTTTACCTAGTGAATCATAAAATACAGTTTTGTAGCAAGTACTGTATGAAGTCGGTCTCTCAAATTTTCATAAGACTGAGCTGAAATAGCAGCTGTGGCAAACTTATTAAAAACATAGAGACCAATAGAACTAAAAACATAACCGCAGCACTTCACCACAGTCAGAAAACTATGTGAGAAAAACTGCAAACTTATCTTTGTTCTTTTTGGAGTTTTCCTAGTATTGTTTGTTACTCTTTCACAATCTTGTGTTCCAGAAAAAGATGTTCATTTTAAATTGTCCTAAAGGGTCCCTAAAAGCCAGGTAATAGAAGTTTGTTTTTAAAAGCTTAAAAACTGCTGCAAAATGTCAGTTCCACTTTGACTTGCGTTTCCTGGAATAAAGATTTACATCTCTGCATTTTCAAAGCTTTCAAAATGTCAGGTAGGTGTCAAGAACTGAAACCCTGATAGAACTATTAATCCGTTTAAACAATCGTGGCTCAGGGGAAATACTTCTTTTCACTAAACTTTTTGATGCCTTTGTCTATTTAGCATATTTAAAGTTCAAGTTAAAAACAACCTTGGGTAATCTACCGTGGGTGCCACACAAACTCCCCCACACAAAATTGCCCCCACGAATCATAAATGATGAACCTTTTCGTTTAATTTGTCTTTTTCCTCACCAAGCCTTCATAGGGTATAAACTAACTTCATTGCTCAGTACTTAATAATGTCACTCAGGTCAAACATTCCAAAGCTTTTATGGTCACTTCATTAGAGATCGTCTTAAAATCCAGATGTGTAACTCTTTAAACACTCGGTACGGCATACTACTGTATGATGGTAAAAGAGACTAGTGACAGACAACCTGCCCCCCTCGCCACTGTAAATACAAAATTATAGCAACCAGCAACATCAAAAAAACAGATTAGACTCAATTATAAAAACCGAAAGTCTTGTGTCATCTTACCCCAGTACAATGAGTTCCCCGTACTTGACAGGCACTTTGGTGGAGGCGGAGATGTTTTCTTGATCAGGAGAGAACATTAGCCTGGCTGGAGAAAAGTATCCCACAACCACTGCTCTTCAGGCCTGGACCTCAGTCCTGTCTTGTCATTATGTTGGCAATTCTATGAGTGAGTGAGAGAGCGAGAGTGAGAGAGAGAGAGAGATGAGCAGTCCTCATTACTCATATGTACCAGTTAGTTATTCAGCCCTCCTACTACTAACCACATGCAGGATGCGTTTCTGACCCTCTTACACACAGCTGACCAAGTAGTAACCAAGGTATATTTCCAAAACAAAATCAGTCCACATACAGCAATCATGGACTGTACAATTTGAATCACTACACAGATCATGCTGTACCTGCTGGTGTACATGCAGAAACAGCTGTCCACTGTTGTAACCGATCTAAAAGCAGCTGTACGGCTGCCGACAGGGCTCGACCTTCACGGTTTCATGTGGTCTGCAGCTTAGGGTGGACAATTTACTACCTGACTGTTCCCAGGTAGTTCACAGACAGTACAGTTCAGTAATCTGCTAATCAGGTTCAGATCAGTTCATTTCATAAAGCAAAGCAGGACGTAGGAAGGTGCCCTTGGTGTCACCTCTTCGTGCCAACTGGTGGCTGTAAAGCATCAAGACTAGACATTAAGAGTTGGAGCAATAATCAATTACCTCTACACAGAATTATCAAAAATGTTTTAGTATTATATAGTTAATCATGACATCTGGTAATTCACTGTTAGTTTCAAGTAAAATAGTATGAAACTGTGAGGAATAAACACAGTTATATTCAGTGAAGTGATCGAACATGTGACATTGCAAAATAAACTTGAAGATCGTCATACACGATTCTTTGTTTATCGTTTGAGTGAATTATTAGTTGGAGCAATATTACATGAAAGTTGTTCTGTTTCTAAAAATGGTCATATCTTGTACTGTAAGCATGTTTTAGGAGCTTAATGTGCATGCTGTACTGCAAAGTATTTATAAGCATATCAATCTGGTGATAAACATGATTATCGTGATCATTATGGGCCCCTTATCTATAACTAAAAACCTCATTATCAATACTACAGTCCCTTTTTTAAATTATATTACAATTATCAGACAACAACAATGCGAAAAATCATACAACCAACCGGTAAAAAGTCTCAGAGTGGTCTTAAGTGAAAAAGACATAGCACTTGCCTAAATCTCCCATGAAAATCCTAAGCACTTTGGTTCTTGTTCCTCCGCTTCTATCCAACCGGTCAATGCATGTGCTCCGATTAACCTTCACTCGGCAAAGTGACTCTGGGAGCGCTCAACTGTAACAGCCCCCCACAACTTGCACACAGACACATAGTGATTGCGTGCAAAGCTTACACAAAGCTGGGCCTGTACCTTTCCTCCCCAGAATGAAGGAAACAAGCATGCAGGTTGAAGTCTGGGATAAGCAGGACATTTCTTCTGTGTCTTGTTAGACAAAAACAAGGCTATACTAGTACACTTCTAGTGCAGAACAATTCAGCTACGACTGTAGTAGTACAACACTAAACCAAACCAACGTATTAATGGTCATGGCCCAGAGAAGAAACAGTTGCAAATCCTAATGGAATATGTATACAATATTTCTGTTGTATGCTAAAGATTGTTGTTTATTCTGAAAGGTGTATGTGTATTTCCATGCAGTGCTGCAAAGAAAACTGTTACTATTCTCTGCTAGGTCATGTTTAAAAATATGCAAGTGAGCAGAGGTGGTATACAGAAGTATAGTCCAAACAATTAAATTTTCCCTTTGTCTATTTTAAATAAATACAGTATCATCAAAAATTAAACATTGCAGCATCCCTATTCAAAAACGTGCTTATTATATCAGGTGTGCTGCTGTTAAAGACACACATTTCAGAAACTAACTTGCAGAATGAAAGCAGAGGACAGTACAATTCTATGGGGCTGTTCAGAACTAGTCATGCTTTCCATAAAATATTTTCAAGTTTAGATCCTCCACTATTTGCATCATGAAAATACACAGCATGGCTACTTATTTTTGGTTTACAATAGGATTAATAAACACCACAGGGGGTATAACTTGATAATTTACTTTTTCATTAGTTAAAAAACAAAATGAGTCTAGATTATGCTTGTGACAAAGGGCACTTTACGGTCCGCATGGTTAGCTCTGCAGCAGGTAATGCCAGCTGTACCATGTTAATGCTCAAAACATTTCTCCATTGAATAAGACGATGGCCGCATGGAGAAGTAGATTCTACACAGCACACCATATATGAACTGAACTGCTGCTTAAAGCACTGCTCCACATACCAAGAGCCCCAAGCAGCACACTCCCAGTCACTCACTTATATTAGTATAACAGAGACGAGCATGTGAAAAACTCCCAATACCAATAGACGTGTTGCCACCTGCTATGAACCAAACAAATACATTGTGTTGCATTCTCTCACACAGAACTACACAAAGTGGGGAAAAGCAGATCAGTGTATCTATATATAATTATTAGATGATATTTATACTTGAGAGTGAACTGACTGCCCTAAAGGCCTCGTTGACTGGAAGTTCCTTTGCCTGAGAAACTGCAACCAGTAATACCCCCCTTGTAAGCCATGGGAACAGAAAATAAATACAAATAAATAAATGAAAACAAGTCCAAGTACAAGTACTGTTATCTAGCCTAGAAGTTATTTTCATAATTTCTTTAACAAAGGCGAAAAAACAGCATAACAACAATACTGCTACAGTATGATTCATTAAGAGCTGTGTCTGCACAGACCAGTTTTAAAACAACCTCTCTGGAGTAAAACACATCACAGCTGGTTTAAGGCAAAGAAAGCACTGAAAAAAATGACCTGCCAGGGGATTCCAAAGAGAAATGCACTTTAACGGGTCACCACACTGTTGGAATACCTTGTCCCTTGTCCTTGAGGTACTCTAACTGCTGAACACTTTTTTTTATTTTGGAAGTAGAGATTCCCTGGAGTCTCGTCTAACATCTAACAGAAACATAAAAAGAAACAGAGACCTAACCACATCGATCCATTTCCACACACCCTAACTTTGAAACTGCCAAGCCACTTTCAACCTTGTGCCCACCAAGTTTTTTAGTGCGTTTTGGTCAACTTGGTATTTCTGCTATGACGCGTGTTTCTGCTTCAATATTTATCCATGTATTTTCCATTTGCAGTGCCCAGAATGTCTGCTGCTGAGTAACTCCCTTTCTATGGTCCCTTTCCACATAGATAACCACTGTACATTCAGTAAATAGGGGCAAGGCTTATGCAGTGCAAACTGAGGAGTTGAAAGAAGTATACATATTTTAAATACAGAAATACTGTGGCCGAGTAGGGGGAGGAAAGAGGCCAAATGTAGTCCAGGGATTTAGTATGGGACTATATTCCCCAGAATGCCTCAGGGCTGATTGGCTATGAAGGCAATAATGCGGATCACCGGCTTGTAATTAAGCAGGCGTACAAAAGCAAGTTGAAATGTTTGTTGAGATCTGCGTGGCTAAGACCGGGAGGAAGCCTGTGGGGATAGGGTTAAAAAATAAAAATAAATAAAGGTATTTAATACTTGTTAAGTATGTGTATTTTGGTTACCGGTAAATGGCAGAGCTGTCCAGTTACAGTTTCAGGAATTATAAGAATGTTTATTTACAGTAGCACTCATTAAGAGTAGTTACGCTTTTGTTTTGTTCATAAATAAATATATACATAAATAATATACAAGCCCTGCCCTTCATTTACACTAAGACAGCGTTAAAGATCCAGTGAAGTTGCAGAGCAACCTCACTTTGCCACAATATTTCATAAAAGCTACGACGATGGATATTAGAAAATGGATAAATAAAAGCGTGTCCGATTTATGCCACCTGCTCTTTTACACATTGTCCACCTTCGTCCTATACCGTCTCCTGTTGCAAACAGAGGAAAATGTATCTTTAAACAGGCAAGTCAAAATCACAACCACTTTGTTATACTTGTCATATATGGACCTGGCTCATGGGTTTAAAAATAAAAGCTTTGTTAGCTTCTGAAATTTCACTCAAAAAACATGCACAAGTTACATAAGAGAAGCCCTCCTTCACTGAATGATGGGAACATGGAGCACGTAAAATGTGAGTGCTGCCTCCCACAGCCAGCTTCACTGTGCTTCAGAACCACACTGACTCTGCTGTGCGGGGGCAATGGAGTGACAGAGTTGCTCAAAATGAAACGATGCAAAACAAGTCAAATACACCAATCAATAAGTATATTACTAAGCAACAGGTGTCAAACACTCCTCTAAATAATGCACAATTTATTCTAATTTTAAAAAAAAATCTGTAAATGAAACTGTCGTAGTAAAAAAAGGTCTTGTTCAGCCTTATGCAACAATTTTTTTTTTTTTTTAAATGGCTGTTGACAGACAAAGTTTCACTTTGTGTTTTAATATTGTTTTGGGAACTTCATTACAATTTTTGTACACTTAGGCGTATGAAAACTAAAACACTTTATTTGATACAGATTCATGTTTTGTACTTTATTTTTTTTTAAACTTTGGAAAAGCTCAGCTTTGAATATTGTCCTGCTATTGTACTACATGTACAGCTAACATTATATACAATAAGTTTTTCAATATTATAACTGGCCTGCGATTCCAGGAAGACGAAGTCTTGTTACATTTGACCTCGGTGTTCGATTTTGATACACTGCAAATGGAACCGTGCATGATAGCAGTGAACAGGCCTATGCATCGACGTGTTCCTTATGTTTCCAGTGTAATTTATGTCTGTTTTGCATAGCTTGCACACAATATATTGTTTGTCAAGTTTCTTCAAGCCACTTTCTTTAGTGACAGGAAATATGTCCACTGGCGATTCATAACGCACCGAAGGGCTCTCAATTTCTAGTTCCCGAGTTTCACTTTTACAGAGCTTTGAGTCGTTCCCACCAGTGCTATCGAATGGCTGGTAATGATTTCATTTTCCAATTGCTAACGCCCTAGCCTGTTATTGATTTTGTCTCCTGCATTCTGTTCTGCTCATTTCAGCTCCTGGACAGAAGTAAAAAGCATGCTATAAAGATGTCAATGGGGTGTAAGGCCACCACGGGCAGCCAGGGCAGCATCGATTTGACGAGATATGTCTGCAATGTGTGACCCTTCAAGGACAGGTGGACATCTGCCATGGAACACCCTATACTGCAGAATGAACACTTCTGAGAATGTCCCCTCTGATACAGTAATTTGTAGGTTTTGGGTACAGAAGAACAAGCTCCTGCTATCAGTCATAAGTCTGTCAGAACTGCTGACTAAAACCAACTTGAAAGTCTATTACAGAAAAAACACCATGGATACATCTTACATAACAAAATGCAGTGTTTTAAACTGTGACTTTCTATGGGTATGATATATTTAGGGCTTCTGTTTTCAGGTTTTATTAATTGTATTTTTCTGTGCTTATTTTTAGCTATTTGAGTTTTGTGTAAAATCTTTTTTTTTTTTCCTCCCCCCAGGGCTTTTGTTTTTGATATACAGTATGAAATTTGTGTTTTTGGTTACTTTCCAAAATGCTTGAGCGTTTTTTTTGTGTGTTAAAATATGTACAGTAGTAACTCGACAGTACTCGCACACATAAGTTGAAGCTTCTTTCCTTTTGCCGTCTTCCACAACAAAATCACGGGATCGTGGTCACGGGAACATTCTTCTGGGGGTTTTGTGTGGAGGCATTTTTGTACATTTCACCATAATTCTGTTTTAAATCGTATCTTAACTGTAATACAGCTTTAGATCCCGCTAACAAGCCTCCATCCTGATCGTTATCTAATTTTAAATCTCATAACCAGAGTCTCTAATAGAAATGTAGGAATGTGCTGTCACTCAGTAGTTGGGGCAGGTTTAAAGTATTCAGAACGAATCAATGATAGACGAATGTCATTAAGTTGGGACATTGCCCAGCACCACTGGAAAATGTATTTATTATTAATTTTTGTAGTAGGTTTTATTTTTTGTAAAAAGGGTGAAGAAAACGTGAATTGATGAACCATTTCCACAGTTTTTCCGGTGTTTTCCGGTGTTTATTGGCTAGCCACTGATTTTTTGTTGCATTGTGGGTGTTTCATCAGATTTTAAATTGTTTAAAACCGAAAATCAGAAGCCCTAGATATATTACAGTTATGTATTGCTTAGAAGAATACATTAGTTAAGATAATTGTTCTTTAACAAATGTATTCACATAATTTTCTGTTTCAGTTCTCACATCGCGGTAACTTTATAAAACTCTTAACTTTAAAAGCACCCCTTATAAGTATGGTTAAAGTTCAGCTTGTGCGGAGTGCTAATCTGTCATGAAAATAAATAAAAATAAATACAGTGATTTGGTGACCTTTCCTTATCCAGTTAGCAACCAATCCCGCTGTTCAGTTTAAATTTTGTACACAACACAGGTAGTAATTTATCCAACGCTCCAATATCTTCAATGCCACCCCACATACTAACCACCAGTGTCACAGTTAAACTTACAACAAGCTGCAAGCTAAATATTACTTTGTCGTTGCCAGGAAAGAAAACATTACCTACTGTACCTAAAACCTCAGAACAGAAACGGAGACAAGCACAACTTCTTTTAGACATGAAATAATAAAACAAATATTATTTTGTAGGGCACCCACAAACACAAGTTAAACCGTAGCTCAAAATAAGCATTTCCCTAAATAACACCTTCTTCAACTGTACAGTATAAAATACACACTTATGAATGTATTTCTAATTTTTGTCGAGTGCTTTTGAATTTACGGGAACAGCAGGAGAAGCAGTGTTCTGCTACTGCACATGAACAAGTTTGCAGTGCTACTGTAAATCAGGTACGGGTTTCTTTTTTCAGCTATGCACGGATTAAATCTAGAGCCGTTTCTCCCCTAACTGTGTTTTACAGTAAAGGTGCATAATTAGCTTGCAAAATATTTCAGTATATTGAAAATCTGCATTGTTTAATGTGCACCCCCTGCCACAGGTTTAAATTAAAAATTAGAGACATTAGTATGATGAAAAGTTTAATAACCGTGATGTACATCACCAGTATGGCAATGAACAGTTTACTGAAAAAACTGGAGAAGTGGAATACAAGACATTTCTTATTTTATACTCTTATTAAATGTTATTACTGAGTTTGATCACAATTTAATAACCCATTCTCCAGATACTGTAGGTTTAAGACATGCAAAAATGTATCAGTGAAGTGGGAAATACAGGGAGCAGTGTGCAGACAGACCTAGAAGAAGCTGTATTCTCAATTACTTAAATCATTTTAATACCAAGTTTTATCATTTTCAAAAGCAATTTTCCTGCACTGTACATAAGAACATAAGAAAAGTTAAAAGCAGAGAGTCTCTTAAAAGTCCCCAGTGTTTTAGATCCTATTACTTCACCTGGTAGGCTATTTCACATGTGTATAACTCTCTGTGTAAAGTGCTTCCTACCTGTTCTAAACTTACTTTTACCGGCTTCCACTTATGCCCTCTTGTTCTTTTCTCTACGCTAAATCTGAAGTAGTGTCTTGAGCTAATTTTATCTATACCATTAATGACTTTAAATTCTTGAATTAAGTTTCCCTTCTCTTTTCAGGCTGAAGAGATGTAATTATTTTACCTGTGCTCCTAGCTCATGTCACTAAGTCCTGGGATCAGCCTCTCTGCCCTGCTCTGCACCTTAGAGTGCAATTATGTTTTTTTTTTTTTTTTTTTTTTTGTAGTGAGGCGACCAAAACTGCACACAGTATTGTAGGTGGGGTCTAACAAGGGTCAGACCCTTGTGGTAGCCCACCAAGTACACCCCACCCCAATCCGATTTTACATCTCTCACAATTACTGTCTGCGCTAGCACTTACTGCTTATTTATTAACACTACCATTTTTTTTCATAAATGTAGAGCTAATTTAAAAATTTACATTGTTTTTTTTTGCTAACGTTCCAGCAGGTATATGAATTTGGTTAAAACCTCTACATTTACCCCAACTCACCCTAATGAATAGAATTATATGTTTCATTTTGTCTTGTAAATGTTGACCTTTGGCCTTGAATTATACACTGGTTGGTTGTATGTTTTTGGCTACTACATGTAGGCTTAAGTATGGTGTATTAATTACACTCTTTTCTCTACAGCCATAAAATTATCAAAAGAAAAAACACAAAGCCTTGGAAAATCTAACTGGGCTTTGCTGCTTAACTCTAAACATCACACAAACCTTGCACAAGTCTATAACAAATTGTACTGAACTATGTGTTGCATCAATAAAGCACCTAGTCTGTCAGAGGTGATGATGAACAGACACACTTCAGTCGCCCACCAGAGCTCTACTGTCAGCTCATCACTTTCAGGCAAATTAAATCATAAATTCAGTCCTATTCTCTCCGAGCTAGCAACAGCCAGGGGATGAGAGTCTGACAGGCAATACACACTTACAGCACAGTGCCACCTGAAATGGAAATGTTTCTGCTTTAGTCAGCTGTGAATAGCAGTGAAATGGTAGATGTGTTTGAAGATGCATTTAATATCAGTCACAACTACATGCATGGACATTGGGGAACGTACTGTAAGGGTGTTACTGTACCTGCTGTAGTAACACCACAAAATAAATCTAGTAATGCATGCTACATTTTGTGGACACTGACAGAAATGTGAACACATTATACAGTACATTCTGTTTATAAGAAATAGTGATATAAGAATCAACAACATATAGTGATCAAAATCACTGGGACAAAATCATTCCTATACTAATCAATGTAAAATAACGCACTCGTAAGAATAAAGCAATCTGCTTATAAGAATCATTCCGGGGCAAAATGACTGCATGAAATACGATATTGTATCAAGTGCAATGACGTGTACAGCCAATAAATCCGTTTTTGAATTTGATCACATCTCGCGTGATTAGGCACGTACGCAGCTGCATTGTACAGGTATTTTTTGTGTTATGCTAGTGGAGATTTGTTTTAATAAAGTGAATGCACATTCATTGAATACATACCAAGTACAGCAGTGTTACTGTGTGATATGCATGTAGAGGGAGTGGGATTGCGGTGCAGTGAGGAGGAGGAGGATGATGGGGGGGGGAGATTGCAGAGCTTTGCATCACCGCTTAGTGAAAAACTGTGAGATCTGCATCACAACAGAAAATAAGTAAGCCACAGATGCTTAAATGCAGTGGTAGTCCGGACAGTAAAATGCTGTACTGTATTGTCATTTTAATTCAAAGGCCTTTACACGTAACACCACACAGCAGTTAAACTAGGCACCCTCACAAGATGATCGCTTCTCAAGTATACTGTTGTAAAATAGGGTTCTACAGCCATGAATAAGCATAATCATGCTCATTAAACAAGTTGCTTACCCACAAGGACTTGTTTTGATTGTCCTCAGTGATTGAGCACCATTGACATTTGTATACTGTATTTAAACTGATGATGCGAGGCACACTTTTGCTAATTGTAATCATATTGGTCCACTTTTAAGAATCAAATCATCCAGGACAAATGTGATTCTTAAACGGAGTGCACTGCAACATATTTTTTGAATGATTATTTTACATAACTACTGTAAACATTACATTGTTGTAAAATGTACGGTTCAGAAATGTTCTTCCTCTTGTATTAGTGTCCCTTGATGTGTCACGCTGAGCAGTCACTACAATCTAGTTAAAGCCTTCTTAGCTTTCTGATCATTGATTAAAGACAGCCTTGTGGGAAATGAGAAGCACACCTTTTTTTTTTCCTTAAACAATCTTAAAAAAGTGTTTCCTGTGCATGCTTTGTGGTTCTACTGTACTAAAATATATTCAACAGAAAGTGCTACTGTATAGAATTTAAAAGCATAAAATGGGTGTTTTAACTTCTCTTAACTTGTATATATACTGCATACAGCTTTCTTAGGTTTTGTTTCTCATACACTGACAAATGTATGCATTAACAGATAGCCCAGACAGATTAGACAAGAGAGATACTGCAGAACAGACAAAAGTATTGGCACCCCTGCTTTAGTATTTAATGCGTCCTTTACGGCTTTTCTGAAAGTTTTCATGACTAGCAAGAAGACATTAAACTCGCTGTTAACAGAGATGTTAAACTTTCTACTATTAAAAACCTATTTATTATAGCTCTCAGCGTTAAACTGGGAGACTGAATATTGGTTACTTCCCCAGAATGTTGTTGATGTTTTCTGGAATTATTTCCTTAAAATGAAATGTCCATGTTATTTTCTTTAAGACAATATTTAAATACATTAACATTTTTGTTTCCTTCCATTTCATTTAGCTGTTCCTCATTTTATCTTATGTGTCTACTGCAGACAGCTGCTGTAGCATTTACTTTTTTTCAGGTGGACTACTGTCTTCACTGGGAAAGTTAGTGCTGTAACAGTTCTCTCCAAATATATTAAAGACATTGGGTAGAATGTCACTCATTTTGTGGAAGTGGTTTTATAACTAATAAATACAATGGCAGTTTGTCATATACTGTGGTGCAGACTGATTTATACACTGTAAAGAAGCTCATTAACATGCAGGCTGTGCGTATAAGCTATTTTCCCAGCATGGTCATGTGATGCTGTTTAACCAATCAGAGATTGTTATTGTTCAAAGCCGTTTTTACACGATACCTTTAATGACCTGCAACAAACAGACCTATTTAGGCTTTTTGGGGACTGGTTAAATGAAGTCTAACTTTTTTTATTATACCATTATTTTCCCCCCCTCTCTTCCATTTGTAAAACCACGTTTGCTTTATTATTTTCCTCAGCACCAAGTAACAGTTTCAGTGTGAGTCAAAATGTTTAAATGGGCACATGTGCTGATATGTTACATTAGTTTGCTGTTCAGCTATTTTCAGTGGCATTATCTTTCCTATACTACAGGAGCGGTCAGAGGTTTTGAGTGGTGTTCTTTCCTACCCCTGTGTAAACAGGTCTGTAGTGTTCAGATTGAAGAAGAATCTACTTTTATACAAGGCTTTAAAATAAACTAACATTATAAATGTGAATTAACATGGGTAGAGAACTAGGTGAGAGCATTTTAGAATTGGAACCTTTAAAAAATCCTAGTAGAAATGTGCAGAGTGCAGTAAAACCGAGCCCTCTAAACTAAATGCAAGACAGATGGTTCAACATGCCAAGCTAACTGGCTAAACCTAAAACTGCAGCCTTGCTTCGATTCATTGTGCCAGTGCAGCTTGCACAAACAGCTGGAACCGAATTGTTGCAGCTTACTGTTTTTATGACGAGGCTTTCAAAAGACATCACTATAAATAAAGGAATGCATTTAAGTTGTGCTGCATTTAAGTTGTTGTAGCTGACATTGCGTAGGCTATATTTTTTTTTCTACTGTATAGTTTAGTAGAAGTTCTAATACAATATGCATTTTTTTTCTGTGGAAGTGTTTTTACTAGTACGAATGCAAAATGTTATTTTTGTGTGATGAGGTAGTAAAACAAATGTATAAATTGCTGTCAAGCACAAAATACTAAGTTATTCTTTGTATTACTTTAATGAAGTAAATGCAACACGTAAACTATATCTGTTCATTTTTTAACATGTATAATTATAAGTTTAAATATAGGCCCTATGTCTTTTTCTAATAGTTTACAAAAGCTTACTGGTATCGGCCAAGAAAATGTTCAACTGTGAAAAATACCCAGATCTTTCGTGGGTAATGATAAAAAAAAAACACATATATTCATGTTTTAAGTGCATGATACATATTTAAATACTATATAAGAAATAAATAAATAAATAAATAAATAAATATAATAAATATCTCGGTTTGAATGCAGTTAATGTGCTTAAGGCTGCAAGATTCTTTGTGATATCCACTGGCGATATTCTGCTGTTGATGTAATGTTGTCCTTGTACTGATTCAGGGCGATGCAAGGGTTCCAGTAATGGAAGTTTGATTTATTTGCTCAATCGGAACACAGCGTAGTTTACACCAAACAAAAGTACAGGCAAGGAGGAAATCTTACTGCTGCTTCTCTCTCTCATTTTTCCTGTGTATCCCTTTTTGTCACATCTGTTTTTTCTAACTTTACTGTAGATCGGTCTCTCTTTGGCAAACAGAATAGTCCAAAACAAAACTTAAAAAGGTGCAGTACTCCAAATCTGAACCGATAAATAGAAGTTAATATCTCTGTCTTATATTAACATGGCATCCAAGCAAAGCATTGCGAGCAATGTTTCTCATACGGATTTAATTGTGTAATTTGCACCCTTACGCATTTTGGAGCGCTTTTTCTTAGTTAATCTATTTCATTAAAATAATTTATTTTTGACGGTTTTCAGTCTGTTTTCTGGGGTACACCGCTCACAGTACTTTGTGTTTATTTGTTTTTATCTTTTTGGCAAGTTACTATATCTGCGCAATAACTAGGTAAAGCATTTCGTATTGGAAGTAACACGGATATCATTACTAATGGTTAATTAAGAGTTATCACGGACATAAAGGATGCTGTTATATTGTTTTCTTTCCAATTTAGTTCAGAGAAGAATAGCTGCTGCAGTTATTATTGAGGTGTACCTGTCGTTAATGCAAAGCTTGCTTTAACGTTCTCTTTATTACGCCTTCCAGAGACCCACGCTTACAATTATACTGTCATATTTTCTACATTTCCTTTAAATTCTCAAAATTAATAAATCATGCACAATCATCATTTAAAACGAGTGCTCGGGTCAGTCATTACTAAATTTTATATAATATATATATATATATATATATTATATTATGCTATAATATAGTATATAAATTATATATATATTATATATATATAGATATATATATATATCAATATTCACCCAGTGTTTGTCACAAACCTGTGTTATACTTTTTTTTTTTTTTTTTTTTTTTAAATCACTCAGTCACAGTGTTTAATTAATTATTTGATTGATTTATTTTAACAATTCCCCCACCCACGCATTTTGAAGACAGAGTCTATTCAATATATTTGAAAAGTGGCTGGCATAAACCACTCTCTGTACCTGCCTTACAGTGTTGACAGCAAATGCTGACTGAACCTGAAACATTTCAGATGAAGCCTGTCATGAAGTCAGCAAAAGGTGAACTAATTCAGCTACAAAACAAGTGATTTATTACTAGTTTTTTTACACATCACTACATAAATCAATAAAATACAGTATACATTAATGTTCTGCATTTCCTGTTTATTACGAATTTTACCGATAAATTACAGGATTTATTTATTTATTTTTTAACTGAACGTCAGTTTTTACGTACTTATACCCAATTGTTTTGGTCTACTACTCAATATTTTCTCGGTACTATTTTCTAGGAAATATATAATATTTTGATTAAAATGCTGTTTCATTTTTACCCGGACATTGTAATAAGCAGCCCTACACTATCCTAAGATACAGCAGGTCCATTTAGATGTCAGAAGATTAAATAACCTTCAAATGTGGTTCTCTGTTCACAAACAAATTATCATCAGATTATTTTGGCCAATCAAAGTCTGAATATTGAGGCAATTGTTAAATGTGGTAACTACTAGCTTGATCAAAAACTAAATTGAAATACTTACATGAAAATATTAAATTTTTAGTGGATGAGAAATGGGGAGATAACATAAGTTTATGAATATACAAAAGAAATGTTTTGAAATATACAAAAAGCAAAAATAGGAGAAGTGGGTCAGATGAGGCTAAGGACGCATAGCACTGCAAATACTGCTGCATTGAGATACATATTCATGCTGAAAAAATAAAATAAAACTGAAAAAAAGCAACACAAACTAAAACAAAGAAATGAACTGAGACAATCAATCAATAAAAGACGCAGAATGACTTGATGAGTTTGTCAGAGCGCTGTGCTTTGCTGGACAGCCACTGCTTATTGCAGCTAAAACACTTGTCAGAAAATGGCAATGCTTTGGCTGGTAAACTTATGGAACACATTGATGGAAATTTTTGACATGTCTCCCGATGGCTTGCAACGTCCAGTTCTGTCAATTTCCTTTTCTTTTTATGATTTCAAGCGGGGCTGAATAACAAATCAAGGTTAAAATATGACTTATAATATTGGAAGTAAAATATAAAAATATGAAATGAGTGAAACATTACATTTACGGCCGTTTAAAAGACCGGATTAATAATGGGTTTAAACATGTAGTCAATTACAGCCCTAATTTCAAGGTGAATAAACCTGGCTTGTTTTCTGCTGATGTTATGTGTTTTTTTTTTCAATTTTATATTGATTTCATCTCTATTTTAATATATGTAAAAAACATAAGATAAAAACTGAAAATGCAGAACATGTTGCAACATGGAAAAGAGAATAACAGCAGCTATTATTCGGCATGGTTTAATGATCTGTCTGTTTACAGCTCACATTCTGTGCACTTGCGTGACTAAATTCACAAATATCTTATGCACTGTTAGTTCACAAGGATTAGCAGAGGGAGTGGGAGCAAGTGGTAATGTCATCTGAAGTTGCATAATCTTGCGAAGATTGTTAAATTAGCCAACAGCACCTTCTCCAACGAACAACTGCTGGCAGCTGACGGAAAAAAAAAGCTGACACACCCAAGAAGATAAATACAACAATAGTGGTTAACATGAATGGCAATTTCTTGCTGACGAGCCACTTACAAGGCTACCTCATCACATCTTTTGAACACGTTATCAATTGGGGTACACACACACTGCTTTCATTTCTGTGTATGTGTGTGCATTAAGAAACTTGAATATCAAAGTAACTACAGCATCACATTCTATTTTTCTAATCCTACAGGGATGGGAATCAGACACCTATTGCATAGCAGTTTCCCCCTTTCCAGGTTTTATTCCAGTGTAAAGTGTAAAGCTCAGATGTGTCTTATAAAACATAGTAAAGCCAGTAATGGATCAAACTGCATTGCAATGGGTCTTACTACCACCCCTGTGCCACCATGCCATAAGGGACAATAAATAAGTATGGAAACGTTCAATTTCTTTCACACCCTATCAGATTAAACCAAAACATGCAAACAATGACTGAACGACAGCCCTCTAATAGGATCTGGGTTTACTGTACATGCAAGACAACATCACTGTCCAACTGAGATTCCATCTGTTTGTGCATGTTCAAAATCCCATGGGGCTTGACAAATCAGGACAAAGGTTATTGACCTATGCAAATTAGCTACCAATACTGTGCCCCAGAGAGCTTTGCCACCCCACTCCTAGTGAGAAAACTGTGAAAAATGAAGTGAGAACACGAAAAAGTCAAAACATCCAAACTAAAACGTTTAGCAACCAAAGACTGCATATTCAAAGCAAGCATGCTGTGACATTCACCCATCCTCCAAAATACATTAAAATCCCCCTAGACACAGATACTCTGAACAGCCTTTGCACAGTATGGCAAACCATGTTTCCGGACAATAAGTAAGCAGCTCTTATACAAAACTGCGGCACTTATACAGACAGACTCCAGATTCTCTGAGACCATGATACACTCAATTACAGCACCTCAGCTAGTTTCAATCACAGTAGGGCAATCTGTTTCAAACTTTCATATTTTCCAAGAGGAAAAATTAAATAAAGCTACATTCATTTAATAAACAAATAAAAGTTGGCAATTCTTAGTAGGAAACGTGATGGCTGGCATATGAAAACCTGTTGCTTGGCCTTGTTAAGATATTCTGGAGGTTCAATTTAGCCTTTAAAATAAACAACACATTGCTATGTAAATGTGCAGCTTACCTATGGACACATAACAATTTGTTTCTTTTACTTTGCACAATAAAATGATTGCCTTTTCTGCACAATCTTTATTCTTAAATGAACTGTGAAGCAACAAACAAAACTGGGAAACCAAGATCTGTTAAAGTAGCACTTTGAAGTTAAGTTTGGTTCAGCAGCCAGGAGTCCTCATTATGACGGCCATGCTGATTAACATCCCACAGTGTGCCACTTGCACAACCTTCCATCTGTTTCGGATTTGCTTCCAAAGCTTTATCTTCAACATGATGCCAACGAGTTTGAAATGTGTCTATCTCAGGCTGGTAAAACGTGGTTTAGAATCCCCTTAAAGTAATTGTAGCTAACCAAATAATGCCATAAATTTGAGCTGATTTGCACTTCTATTCGCCTCATACCATAGGTCTCAAATGTGCAGTTTTAAAAGAAACACATGCTACAGCAAACATGCATATGATGTATGGTACTACTTCTGATTAAAGGAATCTCAGTTTATATGCCTACTTGGTTCATTTTGGGTGTCTTCTGGGTTAAAGCCTGTTACTGGCTGAAAGCATGTCAGTCAGTAGGGGAATCAGGTGATTGACTTGTTCAGTCCTTTTTAAATCAGAACTGACGTGAGAACATCTTAAATGATCTGATGACAGGAAACACTCATTATCTTTCAATCCCTAATTTCAGTGAAGACTACTGCACAATCCAGTCCGACATTTACAATACTTTCAACTTTGTCCCCTATTGGCAGCTTCTAAGAGATGTCAGATAGCTAACCCACAAAGGCTTGACAACTGGCAAATCAATGGCAGCAGTTAAATCTTCTGATAGCTCTGTCAAGCAGCCTGCAAAAAAAAAAACACCTTTTATAATAGTTTTTAAACACCGTTAGTTTTAAGGGACTCCTTTTCAATGCAGGTAAAATGAGAAGAAAAGAAAAGAATTGCCTACTGCTTTTCTACAGTTTAGCTGGAACAAACAGACAAAACTATTATCTGTATTTTCACAGCAGTGTTCACCATAGAACTCTGTAGACCAGTAGGAAAACAAAATAATAATTAAAAAAAAAAACTTGAAGAAAGCAATGTCATGCTGTATCCCTGAGCTTTTGTCTTCATAATTATTTAACAAGGTGTGAGGCCTTCAGAATCTTCATACCTCTGCCAAAAGGAAACACATGACGCAGAATTAAACAGAGAAAATAGAGTTTTGGCTCCACTGGTGCTATTGACCGAAAGGAAACTTGTGTGTGTGTGTGTGTGTGTGTGTGCACTTAACACTAAATAAAAATATTGTATACCACATACAGACAGGAGATTCTAATCACTCATGTTCGTGCTAGAAACATGCTTGGTCAGACTTCATTTTAAACAGAAGACTTACTGTACTTAAAACATATGTACTCCTATTGAACATATTGTATTTTCTACTTTATTGAGGAACTGCGAGCTGTATACTGTATTCACAAATCCGTGAGAATACGTTTCAGTTTGTGTCTGTGAAAAACAACTGCTGAAGGAAACAGAAACTAGATCTTGTGGAAAAAAAAAATTACATTTTGTTCCCACTCAAACTGCCTGACCTAGTTTTCATTTACAAATACGCTCTTGATAAACTCAACTGCATTTTCCAGTAATACTTTCAAATGTTTCAAGTCAGTGTACTACTGCATGCTATGATGAAGTCATTGGATATTTCAGCTGAGAGAGAGAGAGTCTTGCCACATCACAAAACTTTGGAGCCTGAAGGAATGGTCTGGGAAGAACCTTAATATCTTGGATAGCCCTCAAATCTGAATGTGAAGGGATATAGATACTCTTCATTGAAATGTTTGACACATTGGTTCATATCCCCCACTTAAAATGTTCACTAGTTCCACAGTACATCTTTACTGTATTACAGGACAGACCATCAATAATCGCCCTCTAATTTCACTGAAGTTTCATAACTCTCCATTGTGACTTGGACAAGGATAAAGCTCTACAGAAGCAGCTTTCAAAGCTGCCATGAAAATTCCAGCGTGGATTAGTGGGGCAGCCCCCCGTTTCCAAAGCTGTTACAAATCAACATGCAATAACTGGGCAACTCCACACTGAACACAGAGAACATGGCAGACCCCTGGGGCTGACACATATCCCCTTCACTTTAATTCAGAAGCCTTCAAAAACAGAAACTGCATTCAGACTTAATTGAGAAGAGATACTTCACGTCTCAATAACCACTCCCATATTTACAGTATTTACTGTTCCAACAATCAAAGACAGGGGTGGATGAACAAAGAGGTTAATTGGGTTTTCTTTTTCTGTTCTTTGTAGCCATTACATCACTTGTCCTTTAGCAGACAGTGCACTGATTCCATGTGGTCAAGTGCCTATAAGTTGTGAATTTTGTCAAAAAGTGACGGCAAGAAATGAAATATTTAGATGGAAGTTGTTTAATCTTTAACGTAACTACGATAGCAGAAATTAACTTGTCTATTTATATATTCTTACTATACTTGCCTGAGTGCCAGAGAGAGGTGCTGCCACCACGACCCGGAGTGCCCAGCGTTGCCACCATCAGAGGCCGCAGCATTGCCACCCCAGAGGTCGCGTTAACGCAAAATTTTGCGCCCTGAATGCAAAATAAATCCATTGGACATGCACATCAGTGGTAATCTATTACACTGCAGTAAAATACTTGGTCATTTAAAAAACTGTTCTGGAATATAACAGCATTGATTAAGGTACACTCAAGTCCTGTAGGTTGCAGCAATAAGATTCATATTTGGCTTACACTGCAATATTAAGAAGGATATTTACTTTTAGATATTTCTGGCACCAGACCAGTGTCTCCAATAAAATGATGAAGCAAAATCGGAAGTTTTTTTGCTAAGCAGTCACCATCTTCTGGGGATTCTCAAGAAGATCACCCATCTACCTCAGCCATCTAAATACATTCTTATAATTCTGAATTGGAGATGAAGTACCCGTGGCTTGTTTATTGAGACGGCAAGTCATCACAGTTACTCCATCAGACCCCAAACCGACAACTTTAGTTATTGGGATATTACACTCTTGCAGAACAGCCGTCATGAAAGGGAGCGTTGGGCCTGAGCACTCGTTTAAAACATAAGAACATGGGAAAGTTTACAAACGAGAAGAGGCCATTTGGCCCATCTTGCTCGTTTGGTTGTTAGTAGCTTATTGATCCTGGAATTTCATCAAGCAGCTTCTTGAAGGATCCCAGGGTGTCAGCTTCAACAACATTACTGGGGAGTTGGTTCCAGACCCTCACAATTCTCTGTGTAAAAAAGTGCCTCCTATTTTCTGTTCTGAATGCGTCTTTATCTAATCTCCACTTGTGATCCCTGGTACTTGTTTCTTTTTTTCAAGTTGAAAAAGTCCCTTGGGTCAACACTGTCATACCTTTTAGAATTTTGAATGCTTGAATCAGGTCGCCATGTAGTCTTCTTTGTTCAAGACTGAATAGATTCAATTCTTTTAGCTTGTCTGCATATGACATGCCTTTTAAACCCGGAATAATTCTGGTCTCTTTCTAGAGCAGAATTATCCTTTTTGTAGCGAGTTGACCAGAACTGAACAAAATATTCTAGATGAGGTCTTAGTAATGCATTGTACAGTTTTAACATTACTTCCAATGATTTAAATTCAACACTTTTCACAATACATCCAAGCATCTTGTTGGCCTTTTCTATAGCTTCCCCACATTTTCTAGATGAAGACATTTCTGAGTCAACATAAACTCCTAGGTCTTTTTCATAGATTCCTTCTATAATGCACATTATTATTGCCTGCGTGGAGTACCTTACACTTTTCTGCCCAGTTCTGAATCTCCCTCCCGTGTGGCACATCCAGAAAAGGCGCTCCAGAGTAGAGTGCAGGATGTGCCCTATAGCCTTGGGATCGCAGGTTCGAGTCCAGGCTATGTCAAAGCCGACCGTGACCGGGAGTTCCCAGGGGGCGGCGCACAATTGGCCGAGCTCTGCCCGGGCAGGGAGGGCCTAGGTCTGCAGGGGAATCCACGACTCGCCATGCATCAGCGACCCCTGTGGCCGATAGGACGCCTGTGATTCCGCAGTGGAGTCGCCAGATCTGCATTGTCCTCCGACACTATAGGTCTGCTGGCCTCACTGTGGATCCGCAGTTCGAAAAATGACAGATTGGCAGGAGCATGTTTCGGAGGACGTGTGCTCCAGCCTCCGTTCCCCGAGTCGGCGGGGGGGCTGCGAGCGGTGAGCCGATGATACAGATAATAATTGGACACAATAAATTGGGGAGAAAATCGGGGTAAAAAAATTGGAGACGACAATTTAAAAAAAAAAAAAAAAAAAAAAGAGGCAGACTGAGTGAGAAATCACCGACCAGCACTTCAAGGTACACAAGTTTACTTTATCTGCTTAGGCAAAAGTATGCAACTACAAAACCATGAGATGAGAATTTATGGAAGAGCTCAGATCAAAACATGAAAAAAGGTTTTCGTCTGCCGATACTGACATAATCAGTGCTTTCCACATTGTGTTTAACCCAGTGAGATTCCCTACTGACGGAGGGTAACTACGTGACACAGAAAGGAGGCTTTGGAACAACTGCTTGATGCTTTTTATGCAAATTCCCAAGGCATAACGTTGGTTATAGATTCTGCACTTTAAACTTGCTATGAAGAAACATGGTGGTTTGAACTTCACACGTACTTGTCAGGGTTTGACTAAAGACTGTGCTGATATTTTCAAAACATCAGCCCTTGTCACACCCGTTTCTACACTGCAATGCAAACGTGGTTTCAGTGCTCAGAATCTCATTCCCAGCTCCAAAAAGAACTCTGACATTCGGCTCTGACATTGAACATTTTAACTGCAGACTAGCAATCGAAATCTGCACCAGTATTACAGGTGCAAATTTAACGATCCCTTGCTTTTTAAAATTTAACTTAAAAATATAAGGGAAACGAAAATTTAAAAAAAATACATGGATGTTTGCTTTTTTTGTGGACAGTTTTTTTTTTTTTTTTTTTTTTTTTTAAAAGTATTTTTGCATATAGATTTCTACCTTCTTGTTCCCTGTTGAAGGACCATTTTCTTTGTGATACAAACAAACAAAAATATCCAATGTAGGTAAACTACCTGCTAAACTTGTTTCTCAGACAGAATAAACTGCAACATTTTTTGTGAAAGTTATCAGGAGATAGGATTGTTCTCTTTGACTAAAGAGCACAATGGTTGTAATAAAGAAATATGAGGAGCAGGATGTAGTGACTAACATGCCACAATCAGGACGCCCAAGAAAGATGTTCCAACTTTATTTTCTTATTTAGAGTTTATCTGTTGACAAATTAATGGGGCTGTTAGTATACAGCATAAAGAAAAAAGTGTGTCTGTGTTGATAAGTATATCTATACACATACAGTGAGTGTTTAAACTACAATATAGCATAGTTTAAAGTTCATAAAAATGTACCAAAATGCACATCCCTGGAGTTTATTAGCCTTTATGTCAACAACTGATCATTTAATATCTGATGGATGGGATGCAAAATTTTGGGCATGTGTGTTTCAGGAACGCATCAACAGAAAAGCTAGCGCGACCTCTGCCACCCTCTGTAAAAGAGTCCCGACGGGAAAAAAGTCACTCGGGATTAGGAGGTAGAAACGGGCTAAACGGGCACCCCCCTCACAGAAGTCCCAGGGGTCACAAAAGGGGTTAAACAGGCATCCCTTTACAGAAACCCAGGGGTTGCAAGAGGGTTTAGACAGGCGCCCCTATTTCAAGGCCCAGGGGAAGGTATGTAGCAGGGCAGAAGCCCTGCTGTTGTAAATAGTGTGTGTGGGAATGTAAGGTTGGCAGGGATGGGGTTAAATCTATCCCTGCCAGCAATTACAGGTGTGGCCATTCCACAGTTAGGTAAGTGGTGCTATCTGGGGAGTGGCCACGTATAAAAGAAGGGAGTACGTGAGTGTTTTGATGTGTGAAGGCTAATGCCCAGCCTATAGTACATATTGCTTTGTTTAACCTTGTATTTTGGCTCTTGTGCCTTTTTCTTTGTGTCTTTTTGTTTATTAAAATGTGCCCTCTAGTGCTTAAACTACAGCTTTCTCGTCTCCGAATCACTTACCTTACTAACATCTGGGCCCACAGCGCTATGCTGTCACAGTACTTTACAGTACCAACACTGAATGAGTCTTCCTATCTGTAATTTTAATAATAGTCTTGGATTATCAGTGTATTGTCTGGCTAGGCCCTTGAATACCCTCACACTTCTTTAGGAGAGCTGTATGGGCCCTGCCACCTCCCTTTCTCCATCATGTCACACAGGGTGCATTGTCCTTCGACTGACACTACTCTCTCCTGCACATCACACACTTTACAGCAATCTACAGAGGTTTTGGTTTACTGTGCAAAAAGCATCAGGTCCCTGTACGAGCCATAACGTCAATTAAGCACGACCCAAAAAAGACTGTAGAATGTGTTTTCATGGATATTTTTATTTTACACTTCCACTGCATAGCCAGGAGAGATGCTGAATTTGAGGAGGGTTTCTTCAGGGTGCTGAAAACCACAACCTATAAATGCTAGTAGTACTGTGCACGCAGGGAATTGCAGTGTGAAAAGGTGCTTTACCTGGCTGGTTTGCTGGACTGTCCCCAATTATCAGCACCTGCACCCTGGCTATTGCTATATCTGTATGAAATGCATCTGGGTCACTCCTAAAGCAGACAGAGTTCCTCATGTGATATATGTGATGGGAAAATGGGTTCCAGGATACAGCTGGCGTCATGCACATGCAAAATAACTGACCGAGTAACTCAAGCTCCACATGTCAATAACATGCTGGTACTGTAATTTTGATGACCTATTTGACCGATTTTCTTCTCCATGTGGGACTCGACCCGCTATAGACAAGTCCCTCCCTAGGACCAATTTAAAGCTTTCAGCTGCTTTTCAACACAAAATAATACAGTACAGTAAGGAGTTGAGCACCTACCCCCTGGTCAATTTTACACTATACTATACAGCGCCACAAAACGGCTCTTCATTTTTTCAATTTCTGTTGAACATGAAGCGTAGGCCATCCAAGGACTCCTTTTCACTCCTTACATAATTTGCTTCACTTCAATTCAGAAGACTGATTAAGCACTCTAGCTTTATCTGTGCAATCCCAGTTATTATTAGCCATTCAAAGTCTGCCCCAAATGACCTCACAGTGTCTCTTCTGTCACTTGATATCCATGTCACTGCTGGCCCATTCATTGAAATGTATTTGTTTTAATCTCTAATAAACCCTGCAACACAACCCTTCTTTCAGGAAACTTTCTTGAGCCCAATGCATGTCCATACAACTGACACCACAGAAAAATGATCCAGTGCCCTTTCGATCCATACTTTGTTCCAGGAAGAAACCAGCACTTAGCAGCAATGTGACAAAAACAAAGTAATCTCACAAGTGACCATTTCAGGACTGGAAACATTATAGCAGCTTGCAGTAGTTATTTATAACCTGTGCATACAGAAATGTGTTAAAAAGTATACTGTGTAATTTGCCAACACTCGAAACAGCCTGCAGGGGCAACCCACATTGCTCACAAAACATACTGGCTCTCTCAGTTGATTTAGTTTTTCTTGTATTATATTAATACAAAACAGTTAATACAGACTGTCAACACCATACAAGATACATTAATATACAGCTGAAAATAATCATGTATGTATTACCAAAGTACTTAAAGCCATTTTCTTTCCAAATACTACAGGAATACTCAACAAAATGAAAAGCAAAGAACAAAAGAGATCCCAGATGCTTACTGGGATGCAAATGAAGCATACTTTATTGTGGACTCCAGTAATGATACAAAACGAATGCCATGTTTTGAGAAAACTATTGTATTAAAGTTGCTCATATATCTACAAACATTTAATAACTTGTCATCGCCCAATATGCGAGAATGCTACTTAAACATAAATAAACGAGTGTCTTTGTTTCTAACGATGAAAGCGCTCGGCATATGGGAAATCGCTTCAACGTTTTGTTTAATTTCCCAACTAATACCATTTGATGTGTCTGACCAAACTGTTAATCTTCTTTGTATGTTACACTTTTTAAAATTAATCTCAATAGACAATGGATTATGATTATACAGTGTATACTAGTATAGAATACTGAATAAAAAAAAAAAGTCTAAAAAGGACGGCGCACACATACATTATTTTACAAAATAAAATGACCCTACATTTTAGCACCGGGAAGTGCTTCTCCTATTGGTCATGGATCATATAAAAAACATACAATTATGATTATCATCATCATCATCATCATCATTATTATTATTTAATACATGTAATATATATTTAAAAAATCACAACAAAAAAATAAACAACGTTCTCCTATCTAAATGGTCATTTTAATACCTGATGTCAGTACTAGTTTGAGTACACAACATGAAACAAGACGTCTGACCAATACTTCGAAGCAAATGAACAAAATGAAGTACAGTACTGTATAATCTGGAACAAAAGGAAAGACAAGCTTTTTGTTCATACTCACAGCGGTTGTCGTGACTGGTCTCGCCTCGTCGTGGTGTTATTTGAACCGAGAATCACTCAGCAACAGCTCCGTTGCTTGTTTGTCCAATAAATTCAAACCCAGTCTGAACTTGATGACACAAGAGGAGTGAACATAAACCCTGGATTCAGACTCAAATTAAAACATGCACCTTCAACTTCAAAATGTTTTTATTTTTATGTCGTTATTTTTAACAGCTGGATTACACGATCCGTGTGAGTATATTCGGATCTGACCATAAAACGTGCATTGCCCCTTTAGGTCACAGTCGTACAATACCTATAGCGTCACTGTTCACTTGCTGTAGCACTGAATTGTGGGAATTATAGTCCATCTCAAAGCGTTGGCTCAGTATTGTAAACGGGAGAGCCAAAATATGGACTACATCTTCCGTGATGCGGGACTACCAAAAGCCACATGAGCGGGTTTTGTCATTGTTATTGATTGCTTCGTGGTTGAATTGTAAAATGAAAACCTAATTTAGCGGGAATTGAATATTATTTTCTTTTAGAACAATTTATTTCTGTAATAATAATAATAATAATAATAATAATAATAATAATAATAAAACAGATGACATTCCATTTTGTTTATAATCACTAAACATTGTTTTGGTTACTACTGTACAGTACCTACATTCAGGGTCTAAGCCTCGGTTTTTTTTTTATCAATTTGTGTTCCAATGCTGTGCTATGCCTGCGGGCTGGTTATGTGTGTTTGGTTTACATTTGGCTTCTTTTGGTTTAGTGAACTAACCACTAACCAGTTACTAATTCACTCATTCTTATGCATTTGCTCATAGCTCATCTATTCTTATAAATTATATAGCCCACCACTATTGGTTTTCTCTATGTGACTCTACACTTACTGTAAAACATGAAGGCGCTATAACAGAATATCATTGGTTTTATTTGGGGAGGGAGCACAGTGTTCTGCCATTGGCTGACTTTGTATGCCAATCAAAAATCCCACACAAAGAAAAACACAACATTAGACCACCGGATAGCACTGTATATCATGATATGCAAAAATCTAATTTGAAATGTGTATATAAAATGTTAAATGAGAAGCGATTCTAATCATGAAAAAAAAAACAAAAAAAAAAACTACCTTAATTCAAATATTTATACATGTAGGTCTGAAACTGTAACCCTTCTGTGTATCACTCTCCGGGCCTGAGATTGCTTACATAGGGCAATTAATGCCTGAAACAAAATCTATAAACCTATTAAAAGCTCTAAATCTTTCATCAAGGTCCAGTTTTTTTTTCTGTTTACACTACAGTAAGTACTGTTTATCTACACTATTAGGTATTGTTTTGTTTATATTTTGCATTCATCTGTGTTATTGTCAGGATTCACTTTGTAACTTGATCTTTCCATCACATGAGCTTTTCCTGGTAAAACACTGTATTAAATAAATACTTATCTCCTGAGTGATCGATAGAGCTAGATATGGTAACTCCAGCACCATTTGGTATTTGTCTGAACTTAGCACATGCTTCTGTATGTTTTCCTGGAAAAAAAAAAAAAAAAAAAAATAATAATAATAATAATAATAATTGAATCAGTAACTGTGTCACTTTATTGGTCAAGCTAACTTCAACAAAGTTTGGTCTTTGCATGAGCTTCGTAAATACATATTAAAACATGCCTGTCTTTATATGTACATTTCTGAAGTTTTCTGTAGTTCACGTGCAAAGAATCGCTGCATACAAGGAAAATCTGCATACAGTGCTGAAGTGCTTGGTACGTAATTTTATGACTTTATAGTTACCTCATCATTACCTTTATTAGTGTTATAAATAAACTTATGCGCCATTCACACGGAGTCAATTTCAAACAGACTCGGTGTGGTTCAGTTTAATTTGAAACGATATCAATGTGCTTGCTGTTCACACTTACACACTTATATATCTGCAAGCAAAGGGACAGAGTTCGTTTGGATGCGAACTGAAGTTCAATTTTTTTTCAGGACTGAGTTTGTGTTCACAATGCAGTTTGCAACTGCACTCGGTTTGTTGATATGGCGTGTGAACCGGATGTTTACAATATTCTGCAAGGCATATGGAAAGATGGCAGCTATTGATGTATTGCTGTGGATTTTAATACAGCGTGTTTTAGATTATTACATATTGCTGTGGAAGAAAGCACTGGGGGATGTATTACATGCCAGTTGGAGAATAATGCAGTTTACGCAATTCTGCACGGTTCTCCTACCGCTGGTATTAAACAAAGCAGGCCAATTTAAGAAAAAAAAAAACCTGAACATATTTTACAATTTTTGTTAGTTTTAGCCTGTTCGGCTTGGATTAGCGCCTCTGACCATATTTCTGTCAAAGCTTCACTTTCTCGCACTGTCCACATTTCCACAGTGAAAAACTTTTTTTTTTCAATTCACTGAGGCTGTTAATGTAAGTATATAATAACACAATACTTGTTTAAAAAAATAACATCGGGTGCATTATAAACATTACATTACTCTGTTTTTATCTTGTAGAGCACACTGATGCAGTTATGTACTTAATAGATACAATAACAAAACCAGGACAGTCAAATTTACAGTTTCCAACCAGGACAACAAATTAAGGCTGAAGGGATGTTTTGGTAACCCCAATAGAGGGAGAGAGGGTGGTGCATTCAAGCAGGAGAGAGAGAGAGAGAGAGAGATCAGCAGTAGGGGAGGAAGAGGGGGAGAAAAGGTCTGATTTGGAAAGGATGAGTTTGAAATGATGCAAGTGCATACAGGAGGAGATGGCCGAGAGACAGGAAATGTCAGAGTCAGAGGTGGGAAAGGAGAGGAAGAGCTGTGCATCATCAGCAAAGAAGTGATACGAGAAGCCACTGGAGGAGATGAGGGGACGCAGGGAGTGGGGGTGTAGAGAGTAAACAGGTGGGGTCCCAGGACTGTGCCTTGGGGGACACCTGTCAAAAGAGAGCAAGAGGCAGAGGGTGAGCCACGCCAGGATAAACCGGTACATGAACTAAACACACAACATGTTTTCTTCCGCATTAGGTTACCTTGTATAGTTTCCTATGTGCAAAAGGACCAAGTCCAGCAGTTGTTCACATTGATGTTTAGGAAGCGAACCAGACTCTGTGTGTTTGCCAAACGGACCGAGACCACCTCTTTAGCTGGGCTCGGTACGGGTAGTTTCCCCAAGCGGACTTTGTTATTCACAACAAACTTACATTGATTCAAATACACTGATTCAATTTTGTGTTCTTATGTACTGCATGGTGTGAAACATAAAAATCAAGTCATTTTTCCTAAAATAAATAAATAAATAAATAAATAAAATTAAAAATTGGTCCAGAATACACCCTAATAAGCATGGTCTGTCAATTCCACAATGCTATAAACAGGTTTTTGTATATCAAATGTTAAGTACTACCACTTTCATTCAACAATTGAGGAATGACTAGATAAAAGGGAATTTCTCAGATATTCTGTACAGTATTACATGTGAATGAACTGATTCAACCACATGCTGTTACATCATTTTCAAAGAGTAACCGTCAGTCTCTAATTAACGCTGCTCATTTTAAACATTAACATGGTATGCTCTGTGATGGGGTGTGGAAAGTGTAACAAGAAGCACACAAGTCCAGTAGTTCAGTGAAACACAAGTGTTATAGTGCTGGCACATGTATTTACAGTACAGTAGTGAATACAAGTGGAGACAGTGACATAGTAAAGCACAGGTTTGGCCTTCTTTGACTATTCAGGACTGGTTTTGCTCCTAGTCCATGCACTGAACCCCCTTGGTTCACGTGTCTTCGGTAACATTTAATCCTCCTGGAAAGGCAGTGTTGATTAGTCAAAAACCCTCCATGGTTTGTTTACTTTTGGTATCCTGTGTCAATCTCTCTCACACCAAACTCACCCGACCCAACCAATAGACTCAACTACACAGTTCCCTTATATGTACCAAGCCCCGGCCCATTAATCCATCCCAGCCAATCGCTACTTGATCAGTTGTTGCTGGAACATAAGTCTTAAGTACACTGGTGTAACTGACCTCCCCAAGATGACCTTCTCAAAATGGACTCTGTACCTACTGTATGCACCATCTTGTTGAGGTCATGTCCATCGATCAGTCTAGCGCCTCAGTCTGTCAGGAGGCCATTTTTTTCCCACCCTTCTTTCTTCCTTCATCTTCCTTCACCCTGTCACACAGATGTCGGAGCCATCTACCACATACACATCGGGGAAGACTGTGGGTCACAGGACAAATGTGTCTGAAAAGGAAATGAAGAAACAACAAGACAAAAATATTGTTTGCCTTTCCCTTGATCGCCCTGCATAACAATACGGCCAACTGCCATCCATCCAACAGAGACAGGATGAAAGAACAGAAAAGAGGGGGGGAGGGGTAATACTGATTCAAATCCGAGACAGAATCTCTAAGCGACAACACAAATTTCATTAGTCAGAATTCAGTTGGTGATATAACACAACTCGTGAAGAAGAAGAAATGTATGAAATGTATAAGTATCACTCCACCATGAGGTTATACTATTGAGTATTGCTAGCTCAGCTCTTTTGCCTGTCACAGTCATGCAATCTACAGTTCAGCCTCATTATAAACATGCCACAGCAGAGTTCTCCAGTGTGCCTGCGTCACCTTAAATGGAAAGCAGCACTGTAACAGGGGTGTAATTGTTACTGTGCAGGTATCCACTGAGAGACACAGAGGGTTTGAGCTTGAAAACGTCTCACAGGCGCCCAGGTTATTAAGTACAAGGAAGTTACTGCAGTTGCAGTGTTGGTGGCCACCACTAGGGTACCAACAATGGTAGCACTAGTGCAGAAAGACAAATACAACAATGTATATAAAACAAAATGCAAAACAAAAACACTGTACAAAAACAGCTAGTAAATAAGGTAGCCAAGCTCGGTGCGTGCGCTACTCCTGCTACACAAGGAGGTCCCACACAAGGAACCTTCCTAACAAACTACATAAAATTTGGTAGGAATAAAAATTCCCTAAATTAATCCCTATCTAAACGTTGCAGTTATCCCAGCTACACCCAGTGGTAACCTGTAGCTCACCCTGTTTGGACACACAGACATGCGGGATCTCCAGCCACTAGAACCCAGGTTCTTTTAGTTGCTCACCCTAGAGTTACAAACAGTCATGATGTCTTCAGCTTGCAACAAGCACAGACCAAATGGAGAACAAAAAAAAAAGTATTTTTAAAGGCAGGTGAACAGTGTTAATGATCAACAATGATGCAACTGACACCTGGCCACCTGCTGCACACTGGGTTTAAATTGGGCAGGCAGGGAGGTCTAACCTCCCAGCCCTGCCATACTGCACACACTTTGTTTGTCAAATATTAAAAATTTTAAAGTACAAATCAAACAAAAACATATTCTGTTTAGAAACCCAAAGCAAAACATAACATTTGCAGGGGCAGGCCTAGACATTGCCACAAGCACACTCTACTCTCAATTCCATTAGCAGGGGTAATTATTTCAGATGTCTCGAAGTATTCTTGAAAACATGCAACCGTATCAACTTGAAAACCAGCTGTTTGTGGAAAATCTGTGTCAGAATCTAACACTCTTTAATATGTTTGGAGTTCCAGTTAAGAATACAAGACATTGCTGTATTTGCTTTCTTCAGCTTTGATTATACATTATTTATTTGCACCCTGTTCAAAGAAATGGAAAATTGGTAAGCTTTGAATTAATGGTTTATTAAACTCTTAGACAAGGTTTACACATAGCTAGTTTTAACCAGTATGAATTCAGCACATGCCCTGGAATGTATCACAGGTCATAAAATTGGGTGTAGTGTGAAGAAGGAGGTAGAGGGCTGGTTGAATTATATGACACTCAGCTGGTAGAGTAGACAGTGGAGAGGAAAGGCATTCTTTGCTGACTGCAAGAAAAGAAGAGATAGGAGATATAGCAGATTCTTGTCACTAATGCTGGATGCTTGAAAAATGTGGTTTTAGCTAATCTTTACATACTGTGTACATGTCACAGAAAGCTCTGTGGTGAAGTCAGGCCAGGAAGTAGACAGACAACAGTGAATGTGCTGTTGCGCCGGTTTATTATAAGTAAAAGGTTTAAATGAACAAAACACTTCACACAAAAGAAAACGGCACGGCGGCCAAAACAAACAGACACAGAACAAAACAAGTATTGTGTTGGTGTAAAACCAGCATGGGCAGCAATTGTTATTAGATATTTTTTTCTTTATCTCACGACTCACAGCTTTCCTACTCTGAACACACTAACCTTGATCAGCCAAAATTGCAGGTTTATATACATGTGTCCGTCTCCAAATTAGTAATAAATTAATCAACCTGGAGACGGTCACATTCTGCACGAGTTTAGCATGGATGGGGAAGTTTAACCCCATCAATGCTGCAAAACAATTAACAATAATGGGCTTTTACACACATAAACAATACATTTAAAATAATAATACCACAAATAATATACTACACGCAGGGTTGGGTGTACCCTGTCACAGAACATCACTGACTCTTTGCTCAGGCAACATCTCTGATGCCAGAGGAGAGCTCAGAAACGAACATCTCTGGTACCATGAGAGCTCAGATGACCATCTTTTGATGCAAATAAGGAAACGCTCCTCTGCAGTTCAGCTTAACATCAACTGAGACCCCAGAGGAGCCTACCTTCATTTTGTTCTCTGCTGTTTCCACAACAAAAACTTTTTAAATTTTGACAATCTTTGTCAGAGTATTTGATTGTAAAGAAGACGAACATTACAATAGTTTTACATTTACCTACCATAAAATAATTAGTCAATGACCCAGACTATAGGATGATAAAAAATGTCAACAACAACAGTATCCTTTTGTTTACTATGTCAACACAGAGTACTATAGGTAGAACATAATATGAAAGTTATGATGCTGAAACTGAAAAGGTGAGTCATACAGTCAGGGGGAGTGCTGGTCTTTGCTGGGAATTCCTGAAGGACTGTCGCATTGGCTCTGGCACTTCTGTGGCATAACCAACAGGGACTGTTTCTCGTCGGCACACTACAGTGGACCCAACTGGCCAGGTGCCTGGTGAGTTCAAGCAGACCCCAGCAGGGCTGGCCTTTGTCCTCTATGGGTCGTTAGCTAGCTGACAGCTGCTCTCGAGCTCTTGGGGGTAAAGAGGCAATTGACTTGGTCATTGGATTGGAAGATGCCCACCGACCTTTAGTTCTCCCGAGCTGTGGTGGGGAATTGCTGCGGTGAACGTAACTGGACATTGTAAATTGGGGAGAAAAAAGAAGCTGAAACTGACCCAATTTTGTCTCATACAACTGAATTGACAGTAAAAACTGAACCTGCATATTCTATGTTTTTTTTCCAGAAAATGTTGCACAACATTTTGGTTTTGTCATCTTCACTCGATCCAAAGCAGAACGACATGCTGCAAACTGACAAGAAAAATAAGAAGTGAACTTGTCTTGATTTGTTTCGGTTCAGCAGCATAATTTCAGTTATGTATGACAAGACCTTGCTTTGGTCATTTTGTACAGGTAAAGAAGTGAAAGAAGTTACAACATATATTTTAATACTTGCCAGGAAATGTCTTTATTTTTTTCTTGTTTGCCAACAGTCTTCTCATGCTTGACAATCAGGGAATGTTTTGACGTTTGTTTCCTCGCTGCGCTGAAGAAGGCGGTTAATGCATTTGACCTGTTAAGAGGTAACACCAACATCTGCTATTTATTATTGTGTGAACCGTTCCTCTGACTGCTCCCTGCCCTGGTCTGCATTTTTATGACTATTTTATGTTCATATCTGCTATTTGTTATTCTCTCACGCTGCTTCATTTCAAATATTCAGCTGCAAGCTTCAGATCATTAAGGCAGACTGCCTGATCAAGGTAGAAGTCAAAATGAAGAAGGATTATAATGGTTTACAGGCACAGTAAAAATATTAATAATTAATACAACATTCTAAATTCTAGAATCACATAAATAACTAGTTATATTAGTGCAGATGAAAGTAAATACCTAAAGCAATTAAGTATATCTAATTACACTGTAATTACTGTACACTAACATAGTAATTGCAAGATGCAACATGTTACACTTTTTTTTCAATTGCTACATATTTTTTAATAAGCCTGTATTTACACCTTGAAAGAAATACATTTGAAACAGCAGCACATACCATGAGACTCATTCTACCTAAGTGCATTGTTGTTTGGAGTCAAGGCATTTTCTATTTGGGTACATATTACACTGTCAAGATATCCTGCTAATAAACAGTGCTGTCTCTAGCCTTTACAGTACCTCATAGAGATTTATTAAATCAAGGATAACTGAGAATTGTGTTGGGTGCTACCATTTAGTTTACCATTAAATCTCTTGATTTATATCAAAGTTAATTAATGACCTGCACAACAAAATGAACCAAGGCTATAAAATCAGTTTCCTTATATAGTATTTGAATCAGCAACACTTACTGGCTTTCTTCTTTTATCTCTGGATTCTTCACCAGCTTTTATCTTTGTACCTCTGCCCACATTATTGGATTTCAGTAAGTCAAGCTCCATGGTAGAATCCATTACTTGCACCCATGTGCTGCCACTCATTTACTGTAAGTGCTACTGTACTATAAAATATGCAGAAACAATGCTATGGAAATTGCTCATGAAGTTTAAGACATTAATGCACTGTTGCCAACAGGCTACAGGAAGAGCTTAATTTACAAGGTTTCCTGTCATTTGACAGACAACTGACCAATTGACAGCACAAGAAGTGATTGGGTATCAGACAGCAATAGTAACTTTTATAGCACAGTATAGTGGAGTATAGTACATTATATGATAGTATAGTATTGTTTTGGCAAAATGTCTGCATATTCACAAGCAAACAGATAAGCAAGTCATTTGTATTTGTCAGTTCTAACAAGTTATGTTATTGGGATAAACAATGCAGTCATATCAAGTACCACTCTTTTTAGGAACTTTTTTGATGTCAACATTGTCGGCTTCATTCCTAAAAGAAAGGAAATCACAATGTATTTAAAAATACCCAAATCTCACTCCTATTGTTTTTGTTTTTGTTTTTTTAAATCTCACTCATTGTCCTGTCCTTGCTATCTCTGACAAGGCTCCCCTGTTACTAGAAAAAGGTTTGATTAAATTCACTATATTATATAATGACAGGTAAAATGGCCCAGTACAAACAGGATTAAATCATAGCTTTAAACATATCCTGTATGTATACAGTGAAGCTCGGGGTTTCCGTTTACACTGACAATAAGTAGGTTAAGCAAAGACTGGTGTCACATGGCTAGATTTTCTCTGGTTGTAATGACTCTTGGCCTTTGATGGTATTCATACTGATTACTCTTTCCAGCCAGGAGTTGTGAAATTGGAGAATGCCATCTCGCTCACCCTACACACCTCTCGCTTGGGAGGACAGCCTTCACACAAGAGCCGTGAAAAGAATGATAGAACTTCTGTTGCTAGAAAACTTAGCAACAAGGCTAATGTCTGCATTCATGTTTATATGTTGTCCACATTTGGTAAGAACATGATGTTGATTAAGAATTCTCTGTTCAGCCTGCTTGTGATTCCTTGCCAAGGGATTACATAATAAAAATTGAGTACTAGCGCTTACCCAAATATTAAGTTTCCCTTTTGCAGTGTTTGGAAACCTGAGCCTGTTGTCACGCTGCCATGGAGACTGTAGCCATGTACATGGTTATGTTTACAGAATATCACAAACTTGCAAGGAACAAAGAGTTATTGGCTAAAATCCATCTCAAACATATTTGTTGTGTCACAGAATTGCTGTTTCTTATCTATGCCTTTATGTCCAGCCCTGGTCTACTAACCTTATTTTTACTGCCATTTTGAACTAACCAGCAACCAGCCTGCAGTATGATAAGAACTATAAAGTTAAAGTTAAACAAGTAATGTAAAGCTCCTGTTTGTACTGTTGTATTTGCCTCTTACACACACACACACACACACACACACACACACACACACACACACACACACACACACACACACACATACATACATGTTTGTACTGACTAGAATTAAAGATTGGAATTAAAATTGAAATCCAATTTCATTGCTTCGTGTTGCCATTATAAAAGTTTACTACGGCATTTTGGCAGTTTTACAAGGCTTTGTGTATTAATATGCATTTACCATTGTTTACCCTGGCCTCCAATTGAACTTTCATTAGAAACTGCTTTCCTTCCCCTACTATCCCCCCTCCCCTTCTCAGATAACTTGTTATCTTTTTTCTTCTTCTACCCTCCCTCCAATCCACTTTTACCACCATTCTCTCTTCGCCAATCTCTCCGCTCACTTTCTCCAACCCCCTTTACTTCCTCTATTCTCTCCCTTCTTCCCCCTATTGACTCTCCTAGCTCTCTGCAGACTCTGCCACCATCACTCTTTCTTCCGCCCTCACCGTAACTCTTCACTCCGCCCTGCCCACTCCTCCCTCCCCAGCCCTGGCTGTCCTCTACACTCCGCTCATCCTGTCATGCGCACTGCTGAGCGAAGATGGAAGAAAGCCAAGCTACCCTCTGATTTAGACCACTGCTGCTCCCTCCTCTCCTCCTTCTTAACAGCCCTCACCTCTGCCAAACACTCTTACTATCAATCTGTCATCCTGTCCACCTCTAACAACCCCTGACGAAATTTCTCCACCTTTCACTCCCTCCTCAAACCCCCACCCAGTCCTCATCCTTTACAGCTGATGACATCACATGATCTTGCATCATTAGTATAGTTAGTGTGCCTGACCAAACATTCAGTTCTGTGCTTGAAGAAATGCAAGCATAAATATTCATTCAAGTTCATTAATAACAATAATTAATAACAATTGTCTTTCATTGCGTGTGATGTCAGTAGCACGGATCAGCTCTGTAATGGAAAAACAACCCAGGCTCCCCTTAACCGTACTATGAGGGCTCGGTACAGCCACGGTGTGGCTTGGTTGTACAGTGGAAAAGAAGCATAATGCTACCCCTATGCTTCGCACCCTCCACTGGTCAACTATTTCTGCTCGCAATCAATTCAAGACCCTTGTTCTTGCCTACTGTTCTCTACACCACACTGCTCCCTCTTAATTCCAATCCCTTGTGTCTCCCTACACCCTCTTTCGCCCTCTCTGCTCCTCCTGTAGTGGCCAACTGGTCATGCCTTCCCTCCACTCTCCATTCTCCCGTTCCTGCTCCTTCTCTTCCCTAGCCCCTCTGTGGTGGAACCAGCTACCGGAGAACTTCAGGATTGCTCCGTCTCTCACTGTCTTCCACCGCCTCCTCAAGACCCAACAGTTTAGGCTGTACTTCTATATGTCTTGGTCTGCCCCTCCTACTATGCACTGGACTGCCCTGATCTATGCACCATGTTACTGGATCCTCAGCTAATGCACTATCCTTGCACTACTATTATGTCACTGTAGATATAACTTATTGTAGTCCTAACTTGCTGCATCCTTGTTCATATTGTATTTAGTGGTATTATTTGCACTTACTGTAAACCATACTGTATTATATATTAAGCTTGCATTGTAACTTTGTATCACTTGCAAGTCACCTTGTAAGTAACACTTGTAAGTCACCTTGGATAAAGGTGTCTACCAAATAAATAAATACATAATAATAATTTAACAATCTCTGTTATTTTATATTTCAATAATGTAAACACATTCTTTGTTAAATGGCACCGGTCCACACAGAGCGTTGATGGGGAAAATACACTTTTTATTGTGGTGAACGAAGGCAGAGCTATCCAATGAGAAGTAAACAAGATGTTTCAACAACTCAACTGTAATCCCAATTCAGAAACCAAGAGTACACTTTCTATTTAAGAATGCTGTATACTTTCAGTTACAAACAAACACAGTCTAGTTCACCTGAGCCAGAGGTATAGAAAGCGAGATTCATAAGAATATAAGAACTTAAGAAAGGTTACCAACGAGAGGAGGCCATTCGGCCCATCTTGCTCGTTTGGTTGTTAGTAGCTTATTGATCCCAAAATCTCATCAAGCAGCTTCTTGAAGGAAGGTTGTGAGCTTCAACAACATTATCGGGGAGTTGGTTCCAGACTTCCACAATTCACTGTGTAAAAAAAGTGCCTCCTATTTTATGTTTTGAATGCCCCTTTATCTAATCTCCATTTGTGACCCCTGGTCCTTGTTTCTTTTTTCAGGTCCAAAAAGTCCCCTGGGTCGACATTGTCAATACCTTTTAGGATTTTGCCCAGATACACGTCAGTCGCGTTTTACCGTCCTTGTATTAAGAATAAAAATCAATCCCCATTATATATATATATATATATATATATATATATATATATATATATATATATATATAATATATATATTATATATATGTACTTACCTGTCACATGCGATTTCCGATTCCGTCACCAGTTTTCTTTAATGTTACAATTTATCTGAATATCCATCATAACCCGCAATTATTATTATTTTTTTTTTAATTCTCTCTAATGCCAAATCAGTCTCATATTGTGCAGTTACACAGCGCTTCCTCCAGTTTCGGATTTAAAAGTATGTACCGTACTACAGTGAACGTGTTGTCTCTTTAGTTTTGGCAAGTGATATTTTCAGAATCATATCATTCTGGACTAAAATACTACGTCTTTTGAAAATATAGTACCCGACCAACAAAACCAATATAGTACATCTAAATGGAAGCCTACTAAATTTAAAACACTGTCTGTTTAGATGTGTATTTTTTATATTGTACCCTGAAAAACGGACAAGGGTTGGAGCGGCCTAAATGAAATAATCGGATATGTGTCACACGCGTTTAACCGTCACTGAAGTTAACATTTTCTAGGGTTGGATATGTGAGTGCTGACTGTAGCTATAGCCGCGGCTGGAAGATGTATGGTACTAAAATACTTGTTTATATATTCTTTGTCTTCTTTTCTTTCATCTAAGTATCTCAGTTGGCATTATATTAGTGTTATTTTTTTATTGTATTACCATAATAATTTACCCACTCTTGTTGTACCAAGTACTACCATCTAATCATTACTGAGAAAGTTCAAGTGTCTTTTGAAATATACTGTTTGAAATGCAAATGATATGTCTGATGGGATCAAACACTAGAGCATAAAACACTGCAAAATATACCAAGAGTGCTGCAAACCCACGGCTCCCTTACGGCTCGGGTTCGCTTTGCCCTTTAAAATACTGATCCAGACCCAGGAGTTGAGGGTTGTAAGCACTGTCGCACTATTTTTAATAATAACAAAAAAGCTAAACTAAACAAAAACCTAGCACTTACGAGCACTAAGTGACACACAGTGGAACCAAACTACAGCCGGACAGCTAAGTTGCTTACCAGACAAACAAAACACACACACCTTTACAGAACACGACATATACACTTTTAACACTACCTTTCATACTGCTGTACACACGCGCACAGACGGGCTTCTTCACACACAGCAGCCCCGAACAGACTTCAGGTGATACTTAACAATAACACAATTATTAAACATGCATTCGCAGTGCTTTTCTTGAGCAGAGAGGAATTCACCGTCTCACTGCTCAATATATAATATATATAATATATATATATATTATATATATATATATATATATATATATATATATATATATATAAAAACCGCTGTATATGCCCCCCCCCCCCCCCCCCCCCCCCCCCCTTTTTGAGACACAATTTCAGGAAAAAGCCTATAGGTCACACCGGTGTATAAGTCGCTCCCCCTTTTTAGGACCCCCTAAAAATACCTAGAAAATAGACTTATACAAATATTTTTACAGTATATATACCGTATTACTTCAATTTGGAACCGCAGCTTTTATTTTAAATTGATCAAAATGACTGCGGTTAAACGAGGGTGGCGATTATATGAGGACGACCTTTATTAATAATACTATGCTTTGCAAATGCTGCAATATTTTATTACAAGGCATTTCAGAAGCTGTGAGATCTCCGATTTGCAGGACTATACTCTTGTGTGTTTTTGGTGCTTGAATACAATACACTTACTGACAGTTAACAAGAGCCTATTAGGTGGGAGTTGGGAGGTCAGGAGAGTGCTGTACCAGCGAATCAGGAGTGTGCATTGGTTGCTATGGGGCGGGACAAGAAGAGGAGAGAACGGTAGTTGAGTGTGATGCAGTCGTTTTTCTTAACGAAAAATATTAGTATCTTAATATCTTAATATCGGTTTGATTTCTGTTATAACTAAAATATATCCTACTCGGTTATTTTTTTTTTCTTACTGTAATTTACCTGCTTGTTTGTAATTTTTTTTTTATATAATTGTACAGGACTGAGTAAAATTCCAATTGAATAAAAAACAAAACAACAAACCCCCCTACAAGAAGATATCTTCAGCCAGCTTGCGGATAGCGCTTAGAGTGACCGCCAAAGCCACCATCCAAGTTGAGGACGAGGCAAACAGACAGCACTTGTTTTATCGCCTGCTGTGTTGGCACTGAATTTTTTTTAAAAAGACGTGGAGGACTGCTGTGCTATAAGTAGTTCATCTTGGGTTATCTGTCGGGACTGTACCATAAAATAAAATGTGCTTACTAAGGTGTGTGTACATTAGTTTGTATTACATGCTGGATTGAGGCTGCAGTCTCTTTGGGGGCGTCACATGTACATATGTAGCATGTAGCATTGGCTTAAACACAAAATTTTACTATATTATGGCACACTATATGGAATAATAAAGCAACAACACATTCTGCCAGTGAGAGAGTGTATTGTATTGTACAAAGGGTGTTGGAGGTTACAAGGAGCCTGGGTTTTAGTTAACGAGTCTGGACCTGTTCCATCTGTCAGCACAACAGCATGGAGTGCAGACAGGAAGTGCTCTATTGTCCAGTGTTGTCTGCTTCCTGCACAGTAGTCACTTTTAAACAACACTAAATAATGCATACTCCCAATAAACTGGAAGATACGGGATGCTTTGGTTCTGGACAGAGACTTTACAGATTCAGATTCTACAGAACCCTGAAGAAGCAATTCGCCAAAAACGCTTGTCTACTTGACCTAGTTTCTTAGTTTTACCTTAGAATTTATGACCGACAGTTTGGAATTATGAATGATTTAGCTACGACATTGTTCCACTCAGCGCCAGAATAAACATATGAAGACACTACAAGAAACGTTTATCTGTTCTTATAGTTTTACCTCATTTTGTGTTTTTCTGTAAACATCTGCCACATGCACTGTGCAACACTGGTGTTTTTGTTGTACTATCCACTCTCACACTTTTCTGTGCAGGGGAAGACCTGCATTGTTTTTGAATGGTTAAAAAAACTTTTTTGTTAGCAGTACAAAGCTAAGCCTGCCATATCGCTTAATTTAATAGGAAGAGCTTTCTCATACATTCATTAGAGTCAGCCATGAGTTCAGTTTGGTCAGAGAGCTGTGGAGGGTGGAGGGCAGATTAGCAACATTAACATTAACAGCCTTTCATTTCTGCTGCACTGTTCTTCAGGTGATCAATAAAAGTTCTGGGCTTCCAGCAACAGGCAAGATCTATTTTATTGCTGACTACTGCAGAATTAATAGGTCAGCTCAGGAAAGGTTGCTTTATGAGGTGGCCTGATCGGTCAGTAAGCAGAACCAAACATGCCTCACAGCTTCCCAGCATCTGTGACACAGTGAGGGTAAACCCGAACCAGCCCACCATGGGAGGTCGAGCCAGTCTGCTGGCAATGTCATGCCAGCAACCTCATTTGCATTTAATAAGAGCTCAGCTGCATTAACCTAGTTTCAGTGTATAGACTATAGAGGACTGGCAAAGTGCCCACCCCTTGGTATTTATTTATGTATGTTTTCATTTATTATTATTATTATTATTATTATTATTATTATTATTATATTATTATTATTATTATTATTATTATCTGTCCGTCCTTATCATTATTGTGTTTATGTGCGGGCGGTCGAGCACCATCCGTCTTTTATTATTTACTGTTTGAGACCGGCGAAAAAGCCGGTCCTACAATGTGAAGTGTCATGTGTGTTTGTAGTTGTCACTGAGAGACAGAATTCCAACTCAAACAAAGCACATCTCATCCACACTAACCCTAGCCTAGTGACAGTTACAAAAATAATCCAATAACAGGGACCAATTCAGCAGACCAACACCCAGTAATGAATGTGACCCAGAAGTCTGGCAACCTTGTCTCCAATGGATGCTGTGTCCTCTTGAAGAGGGCCATATCAAATTTGGCATAAAACATACATTTTTTTCATTGTCTTTTATTAATGTATCACAGAGACTAATCTATACAGTCAGTCCTTTCTTGTTTTCAAAGTTTTGCACAGGCAAGCAGTTTGAAGTGAAGAATCAATATACTGTAGCTCTCAGTACCTCTCGACATGATGCAGTGCAGAGCCCCTGCTGTTGCATAGGTCTAGGGTAAAGCCACGCTCATGTATCTCATAAGGTATGCATTCTATGGGACAGCTAATACCTGAAAGAAAACATGCGTGTAATTCAGAGGTTTGGTGTGAATAGGACTTGATAGCAACTGAGATTTAACCATCACAGCAAATCAGGAATGCTTTTTCTAACATTTTGTCCATTTCCACTCAAATACCAGCTCTCTTCAAATGAGGCTTCCTTGAAGGATGTCCAAGACAACTTCGATACTGCCCCCCCACCCCGTCAGTTAAAACTGGTTAGCACTGAATCAAACAGGATTACCGTGTAACACACAAGGCTATCTTACCTATGCAGCAGGATTAACCTTTTGATAAAAATAAAAAAATAAAAACTTTTAACACCACAACATTGAATCTGTACATTACTTTTTCACTGGTGGTTTCTAATTACCTTGACTGTGTGTATAACACACCAGTTTTTGAGAATGTCTTTGTGCTGTACATGTATGGGGTATACTCAGATTAAAGTTTTCCACATACTATTATGGTATGTGTTTTGTTAGACATTGTAGTGGTGTGGTGTGTATTATACAAGAGGTGCATGTTTTATTCCCCAAAGGCTGCTCTGTCATGCACGTTATATATGGGGTATGCATTATATTTCTAAAATAGTGGTACATTCCTTCAATTAACAGCCTGTAAGACAGGTAAATCGCAGAGAAGTTTCGTAAAGCCTAGAAAGCAACTTGTCAAAATAAAGCAAATGCACTGTATAGGTATATGAAACAGCAAAATGACTTTGCAGATTTACTAAAATAGTTACCAGAAGTATTGGGATGAAGCAGGGCTACACATGGTGGTTCCCCAAGGCTACTAAGGAAGGCTGGTGAGCTGGGGCTGTGGCAGGTGTTTCTAATTTTTTGTATAACCCCTGTGTCTTTTCTGGGATGCCTCCAAACCATCTCTTTACTCCCTGCTCCATCACTTAAGAAAGCCATCCTTAAAGACACCTTATATCCGGAAGCTTGTCCCATTCCCATGATTTTATGGCGCTCCCTTTAATTGAACTCACTAAAGGGGTTAAAACATTCGATCAAAATGTATCCTCTGTGCTGAACCTTGCTCATTTGAAACCAAACCACCATTTATCTGCAATTATAACCTATTTGACAAAAACAAGGGGGTATTGGTTTTTGACAACATGTTGTAGCGTAATGTGGCAGAGCAAAGCTCTGCCCTTTAAATTGGCAGGGATGGGGTTAACTTCCCCTACCTGCCTGGGTTTATTATGTTCAGGTGGCTGGGGTTGATTAGTTGATTAGGTTGATTAACGATCAATCAGCGCCCAGCCACCTGATATAAAAAGAGGCCCAGAGACAGACTGCAGTTCAAAACAAATAACTATTTTATTATAAATAAACACAAAATGAAAGGGCACAAGGGCCAAAACAAAGCAATTTAAACACAAAAAAGATAAAAAACAAAACTTACAAAAATAACAGTTTCCAGGCTGGGCAATGCCTTCACTGGATTCAAACTTTCTAAACAACCCAAAAAAAACCCCAACCTGCTTCCTCAGCTCCCTCTCCCCCCAAATAAGAAGCAGAGGCCTCCTTTTATATCAGGTGGCTGGGCGCTGATTGATCGTTAATCAACCTAATCAACTAATCAACCCCAGCCACCTGAACATAATAAACCCAGGCAGGTAGGGGAAGTTAACCCCATCCCTGCCAATTTAAAGGGCAGAGCTTTGCTCTGCCACACGTAATTACTGTATTCAAACACATTTTGTCAGGCTTAAAAGCATTAGTTCATCTAGTGACTTGTTTAATGTATGCACGTGCCATTCATTTTATAGCTAGGGATTGGTTTTCTAGTGAATGCAATTACAGCCTCTCTAGGGAGGCACACAATGTAAAAGACCAGAGCAATGCTGTATCAGTGCCTCACAATTAGGGGCAGGAAGTATACAGAGTACAATACTGTAGCGATAAACAACAGTCGGTATCAATGTAAAGCCTGTGATTGGTGACTTTGCCAGCATTGTCTGGTGTTTCATATTCCCAACAGACTTTGGAAAGAACTCCCCAGCTAAACCAATAGCTGTTTCCCTTGTGACTCGCATGCTTCCAGTCTGTGGCAGCAGGCTGTTAAATGATCTCCTCAATCAGGAATTGTCAGAGAATTCAAGTAAGAAAAAAAATAAACAAAACACCTTCTGGATGAAAGTTGCTCAGAATATAGCAGCCTCCTGTGGAAAACCAACTGCAACGCAAACAATATATAGAGCGCAGTGCCAGAGCACTGTGAACACTTCAGCACCGACTCGTAATGCAGGCAAGCTTGTGTTTGCATCAGTATAGCTAAAACGTGTCTCACACAATTAGTCACGTTATGCTAAAATGGTGTTTAATGAATTTTCTGAGTAGAATTTTGTTGAAAGCAATTTTAGCCAGAACCGTTGTACTAAATGCGCACGCGTTTAACTCTTAAAGCTGAAGCTGGTAACACACTTTAATAACAGCCCCAAGTGAATATTGACTGTAACCATGATGTGCACGTCTTTCCTATAGAAAGATGGGAGACATATGTAGGAAATGGCAACATATTAGAGCATGGCATTTCTGCAGTTTTTTTTTTTTTTCCATGCTTATACTATGTAATTATTTTGCCTTGTCAAGGTTTACCGTATATATATATATATATATATATATATATATATATATATATATATATATATATATATATATATATATTTATATTTATTTATTTATCATGTTTTCTGTTTGATGTAATGTGAATGCTTGTATTTTACCATACTTAGACTCAATGATATGCCTTTTCCACATATACCACAATGGTCTGTTTGATACATTCCCAGTATACCACTGTGAGAACTGTTCTTAATGAAAAATAGGTCGGATTAAATCAAAATGATGTAGGTGTGTGGCAAAGTGTTAGGGTTAACAGATCACTTTCACTATGTCCCTATTTATACCCTCCCTCACGACCCCTTGGTTAAAGAGCACATCTGCTCCTCCAATCCGCTGATGCCACGCCGTTTCTAGTCCAGGTCATTGAGTTCAGGTACCGTAGCTTCGCCCCTTTTCTAGATGGCCGACTTCCACCTAAGCCTGGGAATAAACTGTCATGCCATTTAGTCCAGGGTACTCTGTTCCCTTTACACAGTGCCCTCGCAGGTCATGAGGGAGATGTAACACCAAGAATCATTCAAGGTCTGTCACAAGGTGTCATAGTCATTGTACAGCTGTGGATGCATCATAAACTTTGATTTATGTCAGGTCTGAGACAAATGTTTAGACAATGTTTTGTCTTTAATTGTCTTTAATAACACTTCATTTTTTGGAATCACTGAGACAGATGTATGCTACCACTGAGTGTTTTATACTTACGCAAGAGCTGTTTTTACAGCTGATCATGAGGTCTGGAGAGAAGATCCCAAAGGAAGCCTGGTTTGCTGATTGTTCGTCGATGGCTGCGGACAGCACCAGCCCCACTGGAATGCCAGTTACACCTTGGAGAAAGATGAGGGTCACTAGAAGCACCAGGGACCCTTCACAGGGAAACTAAAACAGAATAAACAAAAACATGGAGGCATCATACAACAGGTGTTCATGTTGGGACTATCATTGTCTTTAAAGAGATTTCAAGATTTGAAAATGTGGTCATGTTTTAATAAACTAAAAATGGGGTTCATTTTTACTTTATTAACTATTAACAATATTTTACAAATATATGAACAAATGTTAATGTCTTGGTTAGTTAATATAATAACCTACTTTTACATACACACACACTCACACACACACACACACACACACAGAGTGTACAAAACATTAGGAACACCTTCCTAATATTGAATTGCACCCCTTTTGCCCTCAGAACAGCCTCAATTCGTCGGGGCATGGACTCTAAAAGGTGTCAAAAGTGTTCCACAGGGATGCTGGCCCAAGTTGACTCCAGTGTTTCCCACAGTTGTGTCAGTTGGCTGGTAGTGGATCTCTGAGTAGCTCGTTCCATATCATCCCACAGATGCTCAATTGGATTGAGATCTGGTGACTGGACAGGCCTCTGCAGTAAGCTGAATTCACTGTCATGTTTTGGAACCATTTCTGGACAATCCTAGCCTTGTGGCATGGGGCATTATCCTGCTGAAAAAATCCATTAGCAGACTGATACACTGCTGCCATGAAGGGATGCACCTGATTGGCAATGATGTTCAGATATTCTAGGGCATTCAGACCTTGCTCCACTTTTATCAAGGGGCCCAATGTGTTCCATGAAAACACACCCCACACCATCACACCACCACCAGCCTGCAATGTTGACACGTGGCATGATGGATGCATGTACTTATGTGGTTTTCTCCACACCCTAGTCCTCCCATCAGTGCGAAACAGCAGGAACCGGGATTCATCAGACCAGGCAATGTTTATCCAATCCTCCAGTGTCCAGTGTTTTCATTCCTTAGTCCACTGCAGCTGCAGTTTCTTTTGTTTTGCTGAAAGAATTGGAACTCTGTTAGGTCGTCGTCTGCCATACCCCATTTGTGTCAAGGTACGACGAGTTGTGCATTCTGTTATCGGTCTTTCGGCACCAGTGTTGTACTGGACTGTCAGTTGACTAACTGTAGCCTGTCTGTTGTTCTGCACAATTCATGTCAGCCTCCTTTGGCCTCTTTCATCAATGAGTCGTTTTTGACCACTGGCCTGCCGTTGGCTGGATGTCCTTTGGGTGGTGGACCATCCTTGATACACACAGGAAACTGTTAAGCATGAAAAATCCAGCAGGGTTGCAGTTCTTGACACACACAAACTGGCGCGCCTGGCACCTACTACCATACCCCGTTCAAAAGCACTTAAATCTTTTGTCTTGCCCATTTACTCTCTGAATGGCAAACAAACACAATTGTGTCAAGGCTTAAAAATCCTTCTTTAACCTGTCTCCCCTTCATCTACACTGACTGAAGTGGATTTAACAGGTTACATCAATAAGGGATCATAGCTTTCACCTGGATTCACCTCGTCAGTCTATTTCTTGGAAAGAGCAGGTGTTCCTAATGTTTTGTACACTCAGTGTATATAAAGGCTTAATACCACAGCAGTGATGTAAAAATGGTATATTCCTCTAGAACCCTGGTCCTAGAGAGCTACTAGGGCTTCTGGTTTTCGTTTCAACCAATTTTTCAGTTACTTAATTGAACCAATTATTGGCTTAATTAGTCAAGATTAACATGTGTTCCAGATCTTTAGCCACTGATGATGTAAAGACACCTAGAAAACCTGCTGGATAGGGACTCTCCGGGACCAGGGTTGGAGACCCCTGCTCTAGAAGAATATACTTGACCTTTGACTCATATTTGACTCCTGTGCTCCCCGAGACCACTTTCAAACACAAAATGTCTTGTTTTCATCACTCGACAACACCCACAGTTCATGTTTTTTTGGCACTTTTAACAAATCTGAGATCAGGTTCTCTTATTTTTACCTTTGTAAGTATATAAATAGCTTAATGAATGTGAAGACATGAGTACACATCCCTGAATTTTAGACAGCCTCTATAATAAGACTTTGTAACTATTGTTTTGTGTACTGTTGCTGCATGCTAGTCATTGAATAGCCGTGTTTAAATATTTAAAGTGGAACTGGAGTAGAGAAAGCAGTACCGGTAGACATTGGCACAACTTATAAATTATGTGCAAGAAGTTGAATTGGAGTTCTATTAATATAATGAAACAAGGCTTTTGCATTAAACAGAGCACCTGAAACAATGTGTGTGCCAACTTTATGGCTGTCACGCTGACTGTTGCTGCTTATTTAGCCCAAAGGATCGTGAGCCATTTTGCAATTTCTGCTGATTGGACCAGAGTAATTGAGGCTGTTGGGTAAACTGGAAATGGAAATCTTATCTTTGTCTGCTGGGCTCAAGGTTGCAGGGTCGTTTCTAACAGTGGTTGCTAGTGATGAATATCTAATTGTGGGCCTGTGTGTGAAATAAGATCTGGTGGTCTCAGCGTAGCTTCTTGTGAACAGTTACATCACAAAACACAGAATGGCACCACCAGTGACGTAGCCAGGATTTTGTTTTGGGGGGGGGAGATTTTTGCAGATGGGTAATAATTTAGCTACACTCCAAACCTGCAATGAACTTGAAATCACCCTGAACTGTGATGTTTCACCTCATAATAACATTTAGAACCACTACTATGCAGTTATCAAACACACAAATGAAATAACAGAAAAAATAACCTACCTTACCTGATGTTTCGATCCCCATCCTACTGTTGTTCATTGCAAACTTATCGAGTACTTATAGGTCAAAGTTTTACAACAGCCATTTAAAGCATGGTTCGCACGGGACTAAAAACCAGGTGTCCTCAGAGTTGGTCAAAAGCAAGAGGATGTCTAGTAATCTCCCAGACGTGGATTACTTTTTATCAAGAAAGGTCGGTACATTCAAAATGAAATGCCATGTTGTGGCCAGTGAAGGCGCTTTTGTGCACAATTTGTAAACAATAAACCAGGTTTAAATAACTAATTATGTTGCATCTTCGTTTCCAGAGGCTGCAATAACAATTTCATTCTTTTTTTTAATTAATTTTTTTAAATATAAATTTAGTAGTCGCCAATTGATTTTTACCCCGCTTTTCTCCCAGTTTGAAATAATGTATTATTTTAGGCTAAGCTCACGGCTACCACCCCCACGCTGACTTGGGAGTGACAAAGACGAACACACGTGTGCCGTCAGCCAACCGCTGCTTTTCACTCTGCAGACCTGCCATGCAGCCACCTCAGAGTTAGAGCATCGGAGGACAACACAGCTCAGAGCAACTTACAGGCAAGTCTGTAGGCGCCTGGCCAGTCTACAGAGGTTGCTGGTGGGCGGTGAGCTAAGTACACCCTGGCCGACCTAAGCTCTCCCCACCCGGGTGATGCTCTGTGTGGTGCCCCTTGGGAGCTGTCGTCAACAGTCGGCAGTGGAATAGCCTGGCCTTTACCGCATGCGCCACTCTGGAGCCCCCTTCCATCCATATCTTGAAGTCTGCCCAATCTGCACTGTGAAACTGCTGCATTTCCCACTATCCTTGATCTAATACTCTTTTGGCAGCTGCTGCTGCTCAACAGGAACATTATGTTGTGGCAGTATAACCTCCACGAATCATCAATTGGCTGCTCCTTGCCTTCACTAATGGTAAGGAATCTTTCCAACAAAGGAAAGCAGAACACAGGCCTAGCAGAAGAACTTGTGATGGGCTTAGTAGTTCTAGCTTGTTGGCTATAAGGTGCTGGTTGGCAACCTTTGCTTGTAAAGTTTTGGTTGTGGTCTGAGTCATTTTGAAGAATACATTTTCAGCAAATTCAGTTCAGACATCTGAACTTTACCTTGCTGAAGATTTGCCTTTACTTTCTTCATGTACACTATGCCAAGGTAAACAGACTGAGCAGGATCTTCTGTGACACATCCTTTTGCCAGAGGTCAGCTCTTCAGCGTACCAGGGGAGACTACGCTTATCAGAGTATGCAGAAGATCTTGTTTTGCACGGAAACTGACTAGCTCTACAGTCAACCTTCATATTATGTGTATTTATTATATATATATATATATATATATATATATATATATATATATATATATATATATATATATATATATATATATATATAACTAGAGAGAGAAAATGTAGTTTGTGATGGTGTATTTCAACTGTTTCCTTTGCTCCATGATTGCTCCAAGGCTCCAACAGACTTTTCCCAAATTTGAGCACGGAGCAGCAATCTGGGAACACTGTTTCGACGTCTCATCTCATGTCGGTTTGAACAGTACGTGCACAGGCTTTATCCAATCAAAGGAGTCAAAGGCTGAATCTGGTGTAAGAATGACAGAACTCTGCCCAATCACAACTAGATATGTGTTTGACTCTATTTATTTTTATTTTTGTAAGTGTGCTTAGACGGGTAGCGAAGCAAACCGCTCACGGGTCAGAGCTTACATTGGTTGGGACGGGTTTACAGTGTCGCAGGTAGCTGCCATTTTTTTCTCTATCCCACGTCGTTGAATAATGAATAAAAACTACCCCCTAGCTACGCCACTGGGCACCCCTTATCTATTTGGCAGCATTCACAATCAGGTAAGAACAGAGCTGAAAACAGACGCGGATAGATAACTTGACTAGCAAAGTACTATATACCATATATATATATATATATATATATAAAATTCTATGCCTTTTAGGAACATTCAATTCTTGTTTCATAATAGTAACATCAATCAATCTTTATTTTATATAGCGCCTTTCATAGTGGATCACCATCAAAAAACAGAAGTGATAACAGTTCTTAAGACGGTTTTCTTGTGAGAAGTTGATTCCACTGCCCAAAATCAAGGTGAGAACAGACTGAACCCTTTGGTTCCAACAGTAGTTTGCCAGACTGCTGTGGAGAAAAGCCCAACACTGCATGCGACTACTTGTGTTGAACCTGCTATTGGTTACAAGGAGACCTTTAGTTTCCAATAGTTTATTTGAAGAAACACAGTGAGCGCTAAGGGCCTGCTACCCTGGGCAGCAATAGGTTATTCTTCACACTTGTATGTATCTTTTTTAATATGATCTGTTTACACAAGGGAAAGCCAACATTGTGCTATGCGACACAGAAAGAGCGACATTTGGAATGTTATTTGTTCCCATTATTCCTTTGTTATTACCTTATTGAACTGACAAATCCTGACTTCTTATTGTTCAAGTAAAACATTTAGAAACAAAAGGGTTCTTCCATTCATATTTAAGTTATACCACATATCACATCTTGAAGACGATGAAGATGAAGACCAGGAGTAGTGTTATCTGCACAGCCAGTGTGCAGAGTTGGGAAAACAGGTGAGCCAGCATAGTTTCTAGGGAACTGACACCTGCAAAACACACAAGTCACCCAAATTCCATTCCTGCACTGGCCGCCATGTATTGTACATACATATAAACTATAACAAACTATAGACACATTCCAAGTGCTGTATAGACTGCACACCACCTGCTGGCCATTTAATATACTGCATTTATATAACCCATGTGGCGAGATGGCTCAAAACAATGAAACAATAATTAAACTTCTCTGACCTACAAATATGTTATTTAAAAATTATTTCTTAGTATGTTCATATTATATTAGTTGTTTTTGTTGTGTCTCTTTTTAATAAAAAGATTATAATAAACATTTTCACTTGATTACGATCTACTTTTTTGTAGTATATTGAATACACTATTTGAATGTCACAAAGTTTGCCTAATTTTTTTTTTTTAAAAAACATAAACCATTTGGATTTTTATGTTTGAGCTGGTGAGAAACATAAAAAAAAAAAAAAAGATTTTGGCACTAATACCCCTAGAGGAAGCTGTAATACTGTTTTTACTAAAGTGATCTGATTACACTATGTAACACAATTTTTGTTCCTGGGTAGTAAGTGTTATTTCTTAATTGCTTATGCCTCAAAAGTATAGAAAATGGCTATTATTCCCCACAAACTTTGCTTTTGTGACCAGGACAGTGATATTTCAAAATATCACTATTTCCAATGGGAAAACGGGCAAATATGTGTCTTTTCGTTCACATAAAGTCAGAAAAAAACAAAAATCCAAATTAACATGTATTTATACTAAAGTAATACAAAAATGACTACAAAAGATTTAGAAGTGAATAGTTTTTCGAGATTTACGATTATACTGTAAATCACTTTCACGAATCAGCCCCCAAAGGTAGTCTCCCATCATGTTCTCGTTATCCTGCCCTTGGTAGCAGTGTTCAAAGTCCAGTATATCCTGGTGGAAGCGCTCACCTTGCTCCTCCGAGTACGCTCCCATGTTCTCCTTGAATTTATCAAGATGAGCATCAAGGATATGGACTTTGAGGGACATCCTACAGCCCATTGTGCCGTAGTTCTTCACCAGAGTCTCAACCAGCTCCACATAGTTTTCGGCCTTGTGATTGCCCAGGAAGCCCCGAACCACTGCGACAAAGCTGTAGAAGGGAGTAGTTTTTCGAGATTTATGATTATACAGTATAATCATAAATCTCGAAAAACTACTCACTTCTAAATCTTTTGTAGTCATTTTTATATTACTTTAGTATAAATACATGTTAATTTGGATTCATATGTTGTTTTTTTCTGACTTTATGTGAACGAAAAGACACACATTTGCCTGTTTTCCTATTGGAAATAGTGATATTTTGAAATATCACTCTCCTGGTCACAAAAGCAAAGTTTGTGGGGAATAAAAGCCATTTTCTATACTTTTGAGGCATAAGCAATTAGGAAATAACACTTACTACCCAGGAACAAAAAAATAAAAATAAAACATTTGTTACATGGTGTAATATACAAAGCAACAACATGTATTTGTTATCAAGTTTACAGTATTAACTTGTAGGCGTTGGACATAAAATGTATTTATATTAAGGAAATTCTGGACCAATATGTAAAGGTTTTTAAATGATTTAATCGATGGTGTTTACAGATGTTGTTTTATGTTTATTAATTTTGTCTATTGAATGATTGTATGTAAAGTATCAATTTTGAAATTTCCTGCATGATTCCGAATCCTCACCAACTCACGTCTGTAAATGAGAAGTTGCACATTAGGTATCTTTTACCTTGTTAGTAACGTGTTTTTTTGTTTTTTTTTAAATGATTACGATTTTAAGTCAATAAAGTTTATAATATAGTCATCTGTCTGCCTGGTGATGTCAAACATTGACTTACTCCTACTAGGAAAGGAAATGGCGGAAAAGCCAACGGAATTGCACATGAAAAAAAAAAAAAAAAAACATCATACCAACCTCACCCAGCCCTTGTTTACGCTGCGTTAGAAAGGACAAGACCGTCAAAGAACGTGATACTGTTAACAGAGAAGGGCGTTTTATTTATGGAATAACAGCTTCTACTACTGATTGCAAACCATGTATTTATTCGTGCATTTAATTGCTTTTGCACAGTATTTGTGTGTCTTTTTGCTAATTGTGCAATATAATAATCTAATTTTGTGTTTTAAAAAAAAAATAAAAAAGCTGTTGATACGAAAGGGTTTACAGTACTGTGTATATCACTTGGGGTCACAAATATTACCACCATGTTATACATATACACAATTAAGTTAAACGAAACATATACAAATAAAAAATAAATATAAAAATACAACAATCAAAATACATATGTTGTTATTAGTTTTAGATTTTTCTGTAGTTTCTTTCAAATATCTCTGCCATGATTGAAGTAACTTACAAAAAATGATGGTGATTAAGACTGAACAGATTCAAGCCTGTCTGAAAATGCACAGAGTCCTTTTCTTTTCAATCAGTTGCCAGGTTTACAGTTTAACATTACTTCCCTTGAAATATGCAGGGAGTCTGGTCCCAGGTACAGGTTCCCTAAGTCAGTTTTCATAGGTGTTCCTTCTCCAATTTCATCTCTCCCATATGTATTTATAATGTATTTATTTCCTGCTTGCAGTCCTCCCTTTTCTCTATTAACATGCTCATTGCCATGTGTCCTGCCCCAGTTTCTGAATCTTGTATGCTAGATCAATTTTGAATGACCGTTTGGCTGCTGCCACCGTGTATTGCCACGTCCGTCCTCTTTTTCATAATCACTCATCATTACAATGTTTGCATGACATTAAATACCCTTCTGTATAGATGGTCCACCTCCCCTTTCTCTGACACTTAACCAATTGCAAAGGTACAACACATTATTCTGTTAATTTAGTGTGTGTGTGTGTGTGTGTGTGGTCTTGTGTGACAACCTCTGAACTCAGTGCATTCTTCACACTCCTGGAGAAAAAAGGTCCATAAATCTGCCCCTTTGATCCCAGTGGCATTATCTCTTTCGATCTCTCTGAGAACCTCTGGGTCCAATGCCAGTCCCTGGGAGCCTTTTAGCCCCTTTATGCTTTGCATTCCAAAAGTCTTACAGCCTGACCCCTTCTAGTCCACAGCATTGTTATCTTTTTAGCTTGCAGTCAATGCTGGGCAAGAAACTTGTAGACACAACGTCTCTATCAATTTTAAGCAGTACATGCAATTTGAACCAAACAGTCTGCTATCTGCAATATTAGTCTCTTTTCAGAAAAGAACACCAGCATAGCTCTGCCAGTCCACATGCGTAGCAAACTGCTAATCAATTCTCAATCCATGTTTTCCAACAATGATAAAAACACTACATAGCAAAGCAACAAGTTACAACCTAAAATTAGAAACCAATTGTAAACCATCAATATTACATAATAATGTTTTATAAAAGATGTTACAAACAATATTAGACATTATTATTATTATTATTATTATTATTATTATTATTATTATTATTATTTATTATTATTATTATTATTATTATTAGTAGTAGTAGTAGTAGTAATGTAATTTAAAAAAAAGTTTTATATACGTCTGTAAAAATAAGCAATTACTATAATAATTTTGTTGATATTGCCTTGTAGTACAGGTTTTACTTATCAATACTAACTATTCTGAATATACATACTAACTATTCTTCAGTAGCACAGGGCAGTGGAGTCGCAAAGTAATCTGTATTAGAGCCATTGTGAGGGAGAATGAGCAGTCAGCATCTGAGGGACATCTCACTACAGCCATTTAGTGTTGGTGTAGTGAGCGTGCAAACTCAAGGACCTTAGTGTCTATTAAAGGCATAGAGGGATCTATGACATTAAGTCGGTAGAACCTGGTAAACATATGCTTGGTAGTCCAGCTAGCTGCAGAACATACATCATTCAAAGAGGCACCTTTGAAGAGGATCCATGATGTAGCCACACCTCTGGTTGAGTGCACTGCCACCCTCCCAGGTGGTGGTAGGCCAACATTAGTATACACAGTCGAAACTGTGTCCACAGTCGCAGCTTAGAGAGGGCTTGACCTCGGGTTCGTTCACCATGACAAACGAACAGCTGGTCAGACTGATGCAGCGCTCTTGTTCTATCTAGTTCCACTGATTGATTCAAGTGAAACGCTGTAATCACCTTAGGGAGGAAAGCAGGGTTTGTGCGCAATGAAACCATGTTTCCATCATCCTGAATGCACATAAAGGAACTGTGTATGGACATTGCCTGTAGCTCACTGATCCGCTTAGTGGAGGTGATAGCTAAAAGAAAGGCTGTTTTCACAGAGAGATATTTCAGCTCTATGGTATCTATGGGCTCAAACAGGGCCTTCGTGAGAGCCTCCAGTACCACGTCTAGACTCCATTTGGGGAGGACGTCTTTTATAGAAGGTCGTAACTGCTGAGCACCCTTTAGAAAATTGGTCACCAAAATATGAGCGCCCAGTGATACTGAGTCGATGGAAACATGGCAATCAGATATGGCTGATAGGCACACTTTCAATGTAGAGGGGGATTTACCCACCTCTAATAGATCTTGCAGAAATTGTACTAACTGCTATAGGGCAATACACGGGATCATGGCCTCTGGCCATGCACCAGTTTTTAAAATATTTCCACTTATAGGTGTATAATGCTGTTGTGGAAGAAGCCCTAGCGTTCTGCAGTGTACTCACTACTGTGTCTGAGAGCCCCAGGGCAGACAGACGGTCCCATTCAGGGGCCAGACCCACAGTTGGAGTCTGTCCGGTTCTGGGTGCTAGAGTGTGCTTTTCATCTGGAGATCCATGAGCGGCGGGATCTCCCAAGGCTCGCCTTGCAGCAGCTGGTACAGGTTTGAAAAATTGGGGGCCACCAGGAGGACAGTCGCTCGTTCTCTCCTGACCTTCTTGAGGGCGGCAGGGAGCAGTATAGGCAGGAAAGCATATAAAGGCACTTTGGGCCATTCGTGTAATGGGTCGTCTCTACTGTGGCAAAGAGATCAACCTGGGCTTCCCCGAAGCGTTCCCAAATGTGCTGCACAACCTCAGTCGTCATTCTGACAGGTGAAGACCCTCCCTCAAGGAGGTCTGCCGCCCAATTCACCACTCCCAGTAGATGTACAGCCCGGTGAAACAGGAGATGCCTCTGTGCCCAGATCAGTAGTCAAAAGACTGTGCATGTAACCCCAGGGACTGAAGCCCTCAGTGGTTCACGTACACAACCACTGACATGTTGTCTATGCGGACAGGAACATATCTGTCGTGGAGCACATGGAGAAAATGTTTGAGTGCGAGGTGGACTGTTGTCAGCTCTAGTGCGTTTATATACAGGGATGTCCAGCGGCCCAACCAGGATCCACGGACTCCTCTTCCTGCCCAGACCACCCCCCTACCAGAGTTGGCTGTGTCTGTCATCACCACTTGAAGGTTGTAAATGACTCCCATCCTTACACTTTCACTCAGGTGAGGGGCTTGCCGCCACCAGCGTAGCGCTTTCCAGCACAAATGAGACACTGTCAGGTGACAGTGTCTGTCGCGCTTGGGGTGTTGCCGAAAGGACGCTATGGTGGAGTTTACCGGCAGGAACTGTGCCAGCCCTACTACCTCTGCACCTTCCATTGAGGCGATTGCGGCTGCGCTCTTGGACACTGAGGCCGGGTGTTGCCAAGAGGATTTGACTTCCTCCAGGAAGTACGGAAACGGCAGAAAGGGCTGGGGGGTCGAAGTCTGCGCTTGCCTTCCAGGGTACCTGGAGGAAGTTGGCGGCCCTTTCCATCAGTGCCCGAACCGAGTTCGAGGGCGCTGGAATCTCAGGTTCTGAGGCGAGCTTGGAGCTGGAGGCTGTTACCTGAGTCAGGTCAGGGTCCTGAGTCTCCGTTCACAAGAAGGACTAGGGAGAGCACATCGTGTTCCTCCTCGCTCATCACCATGTCTTGTTGCTCAACCTCTGTGACAACCACTGACAAAGCGAGGGTATGCTCTGGGGCAGGCATTGGTGAAACTGGGACAGGTGCAGGAGAGATCTGTTGCCTGCTTAAGTGCTCGAGTGTATGGGCCATTTGGCCTTTTAACTCAGCAATATCCCTCACCTGGTCTGCATTTCTAACTCTCTTTCTACCCCTCGAGGGAGATCTAGAGTGACTGTGGTGGTGCTGTGGAGCCTGCGCACAAGGAATACCTTGCGTAGGGCTAGGAGGGTGGGGATGGGTGGCCTCGGTTCCCGAGACCTCATAGGCTGGCTGCAGGGTTCTCATCTGAGAAAAGCGGCAATCTTTTTTGTAGGGTGCTCTCCTTGGACCTGTCACAAAAAGAGCATGACGACCTGTCTGCCAAGGCAGCAGAGGCATGCTCAATGACCAGGCACCTCGCACACAGGGTGTGTTTGTCCTGTGGAGGCATTTTCCACCTGCAGGAGGTGCATCGGTGGAAATTAGACAGTTTAGTCAACAGCATTTTGCAGTGTAGTGGAGCACTCAAAATGGCGCCTGGACCACATGGAGCCCTCAATCGATGCAGCGTGTAGCTTTCAGCGGGGTATGCAGTCATGAACCTGGAGAAGGGAGAGAGACAGAAAAAAGAAAAAAAAAAACACCTGCTTCTCTCTTTTTTTTTTTAACACACTAACATACCACTTTATGGGTGAGTGGTGATGCTCACAGTCTGCTCAACATTAAGGCCAAGGCCTAATGGAGGTAGTGCGTGGTTGTTTATTTATTTTTAAAACTGCAATGCAGTAGAAGAGAGATGCGCAACAGCAAGCTGGAGTGTTGTCCCTTTTTAAAATTTTTTTTTTTACTGTGACAGTAAAATCAATAGTAAATCAGTGGTCTGTAGGTGCGCTAGGCCACGCACACCGAGTGGGCATACTGAGGTCGCCAAAGCCCTCGAGTCAACAATGGTTGCAGAGCAAGGCTGGACTAGCTGGAGGATGTGGGTCAACTAGCTATGCTTGAGAGAGACAAAATGCATGACGGTGGACGAAATAAACAGTCTGTGTGAAGGTTTCACTTCCGCAAGGAACGTTTTTCTTTATTTTGTTTAGTCATCTTATTTTTGTTTATTGAGACACCCCATGAGCCAGATTGCAGCAGCAATGAAGAAATGTTTGCTGTAATCAACATTTGGGCTGATGGTTCAATCTAGAAAAGCTTGAATGGAAGCTTCAATAACAAGCTGCTTTGCGTATTCTTTACGTGCGTCTGTCACCCAGGTCAAAAGCATTGTGAAATCACGTGGCCGACCTGCATGACACCGGGTCCTGACCTGGGTAGAGCAAGCCAGTGTGAAAGGGGCTTAGACTTTCCTGCAGAATACTTTGCAAAATGTGAGTCTTTGAACATGTCTACTAGAGTTGCTGAACTAGTCACAACATGTAAAGGTCTGCATATTTTCTTGATCTCCGTTTTTCCTTTGACAATAAAAGATATTTCTGAAGTGCTGGTTTTCTGAGCATCACTGCCTCTCCTACTGAAATCTGAAATGGCACACCTGGCATGGTGGCTGCCATGCCTGAATAATATTAGTTTTATTTTGAAGCCAAAACATGCCAACTTTTGTAGTGGACTATAAAACGGAATCTCAATCCTTGAGTTTGGGCGGCACCAAGAGCACCAGGAATTTAAACCCTGTTTTGTATAACTTTTGTAAGCATAACAACATTCTTACAAGTTCTTTATTATGTTGCTCCAGACTTTTCAATTGATGATAATGTATCCTGTCATCACACTATGAAGTCACCTCACATGCTGCATATACGAGCCTCACTTTCATGGTCACTGTATGCGTTAGCAAGGTCAGATGATGAGATTTGTGATATTCTGTTCAAATGTATATTTATTTATTTTCTATTAGCTGGGAGACTGAATGTCCGGGTTAGGTGGGGTCCTAATACCTGTGTGTTTTGTTCACTATGTGTGTGTGTGTGTGTGTGTGTGTGTGTGTGTGTGTGTGTGTGTATATATATACACTACCGGTCAATAGTTTTAGAACACCCCAATTTTTCCAGTTTTTATTGAAATTTAAGCAGTTCAAGTCCAGTGAATAACCTGAAATGGTACAAAGGTAAGCGGTAAACTGCCAGAAGTTAAAAAAAAGTTTAGGTTACCAAAAACTGAAAAATAATGTACATTTCGGAGTTATACAAAAATGCCTTTTTCAGGGAACAAGTAATGGGTTAACAACTTACAGCTGTTCTGCAGCAATGGAAGGAAATTAAGCCTTGAAAGTTGATGCTAACAATTCCTACAGGTGTCCCAACTTTTGCTGATAACTTACAAACCCTCGGTCTGTATAAAAGCAGTGTTGGAACAGACTGTGTTACTACACCTTCTTAAGCATTATTTGGACAGTACTGCACTGAAGGAAGTAGTATATTGCTATCATAATGGTGAGACAAAGCCAATTAACAAAGGAAGACAGATAGACCATTATAACCCTTAAAAGTGTAGGTATTTCCTTTACAGTTTCCTACACCATCAAAAGGCACTTGGAAACTGGAGGAAACTCTGACAGGAAGAGGTCTGGCAGACCCAAAGCCACAACAGAATCAGAAGACAAGTTTCTGAGAGTCAACAGCTTGCGTGATAGGCGGCTCACAGGACAACAGCTTCAAGCACAGCTTAACACTGGTCGAAGTAAGCAAGTCTAAGTTTCAACTGTGAAGAGAAGACTTCGAGCTGCAGGTTTGACAGGTCAATTGGCAATAAGAAAGCCATTGCTAAGATGGCAAAATAAGAAAAAGAGGCTTGCCTGGGCCATGAAGCAGCGCTAGTGGACTATTGAAGAATGGAAGAAGTTCTTATGGACCGCTGAATCAAAATTTGAAATCTTCGGTTCATCACGCAGGGTTTTTGTACACCGTCGAGTAGGCGAAAGGATGGTTCCTCAGTGTGTGACACCAACTGTCAAACATGGAGGAGGAAGCGTGATGGTCTGGGGCTCTTTTGCTGGATCCAGAGTCGGCGACTTACACAGAGTGAGTGGCACCCTGAACCAAAACGGCTACCACAGCATTTTGCAGCGCCATGCAATACCCTCTGGTATACGCCTAGTTGGTCAGGGGTTCATCCTACAGCAAGATAATGACCCAAAACATACCTGCTATGTCAGAACTACCTTAGAAGAAAAGAACAAGACGGTAGGCTTCAAATCATGAAATGGCCAGCACAGTCTCCAGACTTAAACCCCATCGAGCTGGTTTGGGATGAACTGGACAGAAGAGTGAAAGCAAAGCAACCTATAAGTGCAACATATTCGTGGGAACTTCTGCAACAATGTTGGGAAGAACTTTCCAAACAATATTTGATTTTCATTGTAGAAAGAATGTCACGAGTGTATTAGGCTGTTATATCTGCAAAAGGTGGCTACTTTGATGAGTCAAAAATTTAGATTAAATTTTGTTAAACAAAACGATTCCATGATTTCTTTTTTATCTCTAATTGTTTCTTTGTTCTATGCTTTAATTTCAGAGTACTATGAGACTGCGTAAATATCAATAAAAACTGGAAAAATTGAGGTGTTCTAAAACTTTTGACTGGTTGTGTGTGTGTGTGTGTCTGTGTGTGTGTGTGTCTGTGTATATATATATATATATATATATATTATATATTATATATATTTATATATAATATATCTATATATCTGTGGCTGTATCTATAGTATGTACTGCAGTATGCAGTATAGTACTCTATAGTGGTTGTGGATGGTATTATAGTATTTTTTTTTTTAATTACATAATACATTTTCTAGCACATCGACCATATCTGAGATATAATAATGAGCCTAGAGTCAGTTGACCAGATTTACACAAAGTAAAATATTAAATAAAATGTGCTGCGACATCATGAACTATTCTTTATATAATACATAATAATAATACAGTAATGTGGTTCAACCACCTGAAATTTCTTAGTTTCAGAAAGTTATTATCAGTTGACTTGTATCAGAGAAAATTGCATCACATTAAGATTAGCTGTTTAATTATTGTCATGTAATAATATTAATATTATAAGTATGGTGCTGTAAAGGAGGGGGGGGGGGGGATACATGCTACATTTCACCCCAGTCAAGTTCAGAGCAGTCAGAAAGCCCACTCTACATTCTCTGCACAGAAACTCTGAAGTCTACCTCACATTTTCCAAGCTCTATTAATTTATTGTGTTATATCATGCTTTACCATTCTGCCCGTGATTCATAATGTTTTCACTATTCTTTTATAGTGTCCTACTATGCTTTTCTATGCTTTTACCATGCAGAGTAGAACATTTTTGTAAGGGTTAAAATCCACTGAACTAGACTGTTACTTGCTCACATGCAATATCATCATTCACCAGCAGCAGGCTCAGTTAGCACAAATGATTTAACGTTTAATCAATTCAATGTATTACCTCTCATTAGATTTTACCAAGATATAAAGCGGTACACTTTTAACGGTTTAGCTAAATGTGAACAAGGCTGTTAGTTGTCATATGCAATATCACCAGCAGAGGGCTCTCTTGGCTTTAAAACTGCAGACATGTATACATTCCATGAAAGATAACTCCACTGAGAAATGCAATTTCTCTGGCCACAGCGCCGAGTTAGCGGGGGCAAAGAGGCATTTGCCCCTCTAACATTCATTTTGAAGGGGCACCCCCCCCCCCCCCCCCTCCCCCACCAATGTAGAGCCTATGTACATGAAGTGTATGCTACTGTACTAATAGTCGTATAAACAAAACAATGTCATAAACTCGTGGGTAGGGTGATAATGTGATTATTTCAAATGAAAACGTTACCCTGTGAAGAGCCATAACCGGGGAGTAAGCTATAGGTTAACTCGTGAACCTCGTCGAAAAGCGAATGACTGTAATGAAGCAGGTCAGTTTCTTCCATGCACTAGCGCGATAATGTTTCTTAAATTAAAAAAACCTTAAGAAAAAAAAAAACTCAGACGCAACCCCATTAAAAATTCATAAAAAGATGCTACGGTGGGAAAAATACATTTCCGAGAGGAATGGGTTAAAACATACTGTTGCATCTTTGATGAATGGAACAAATAAAGTAAATTGTAAATTGTTTTCTTTGAGCGAGAGATGTTTACATGTTCAACTATTTTATGATTCATGGCTTATCATGAAAAAAAGACTAAATAAGGAGACCTTCTGTGTGCAGGGCTACAGCCAGGAATTTTGGGGCCAGGACAAGTCCTATGATTAATAATAATAATCCTGTTTGAGAACAATGTTGATGATCAAAAGTTTACTGAAAGCTTTCTTCCTCAGCAACAGTCACAGGCACTGTGCAAAAGATCATATTTTCCCCAAAAAAGTTTGCAGTATAATTTTGTAGCTTGCATTCAGTAGGTCGACAACCTTTCTCTATGTGAAAGCGCCTTGTTTTTCTCTTTATTTACATCACTTACAAAATACTTTAATATAGGGTTCCTGCTTCTCAGCTCCGACTCGCTTTTATCTCTCCTTTCTCTATTTTGCTTTCGCGAGCCGGATTTATGAAGATACACTGAATCAGCCAAAAAATCACACTTTTATGCACGAGCATAGTGCATGCTAAGAATCTGTTTGCTACGGAATAACACGGGAAAACACAGATTTTCAATGCTTTTGGGGAATTTTTAGTTTTAAACTTGGGGCTGGGCAAAAGGCATGCAAGGCTTTTTGTTTGTTTGATAAGGACAGTGATATTTTGAAATTTACCTATTTTCCAGAACATTCCAGATAGATTCAGTGCTGAGTAAACTTGGAGTAACTTCTAGAACTTTCCAGTAATATAAATAGTAGTATAAATACAGGGGCCTTAAGCCCACCAGTTCAGTTTAGTTCCAGCTGCCTAAGCGGATACATATCTGCATTTTTCTGAGATGGCATCAAGAGGCTGCAATGGTGGCATTCCTGATGGGTCTCCAAGGCGGTTTTACCAAGTTTCCCTGCTATCTTTGCCATTGGGACAGCAGGGACACCAAGGCGCACTACCACAGGCGGGACTGGCCACAGCGGACCGAGTTCTCTGTGGGGAGGAACAACATCAAGTGGGAGCCGCTGGTGGACCCCCGGAAGGTGCTGATGCCACCACTGCACATCAAATTGGGCGTTATGAAACAATTTGTCAGAGCTCTAGATAAGGAGTCGGCAGCCTTCAAGTACCTTCAAGACTTCTTCCCTAAGCTGTCTGAGGCAAAGGTCAAAGCCGGTGTCTTCGTCGGACCACAGATAAAGAAGATCCTGGAGTGCAATGAATTCCCCAAGAAGCTCACTAGTAAGGAGAAAGCGGCTTGGAACAGCTTTGTCGCAGTGGTTCGGGGCTTCCTGGGCAATCACAAGGCCGAAAACTATGTGGAGCTGGTTGAGACTCTGGTGAAGAACTACGGCACAATGGGCTGTAGGATGTCCCTCAAAGTCCATATCCTTGATGCTCATCTTGATAAATTCAAGGAGAACATGGGAGCGTACTCGGAGGAGCAAGGTGAGCGCTTCCACCAGAATATACTGGACTTTGAACGCTGCTACCAAGGGCAGGATAACGAGAACATGATGGGAGACTACATTTGGGGGCTGATTTGTGAAAGTGATTTACAGTATAATCGTAAATCTTGAAAAACTACTCACTTCTAAATCTTTTGTAGTCATTTTTGTATTACTTTAGTATAAATACATGTTAATTTGGATTTTTGTTTTTTTCTGACTTTATGTGAACGAAAAGACAAAAAATTTGCCTGTTTTCTCATTGGAAATAGTTAAATTTTAAAATATCACTGTCCTGGTCACAAAAGCAAAGTTTGTGGGGAATAATAGCCATTTTCTATACGTTTGAGGCATAAGCAATTAGGAAATAACATTTACTACCCAGGAACAAAAATTGTGTTACATAGTGTAATCAAATCAATACACGTATCATATATAATCATAAATACAGGCAATTTTGATTTAAATTTGCGTAAGCATACTTGTTCAGCAAAACTGCTTCTGGTGTAAATTATTTAAAGCTTATTGTATGATTTGAATACAAACATTATTTGAAAATATTTTCAGGACATAACGAAATGTGTTTTGGCAATACAATTAAAACAATAAACAATAAAAAAAAATATACGTTTGATAAAAAAAAAAATAATCTAAATTAAAAATGTTTAGCTCATTGCTTGAAATTATTATTTTTTTTTTTACTAAGCTTTGTGTCTTCTGTATTAAAACAGTTTTCTCTTCCCGCTGGCATTTACTGTTCATTGCTTGTACATGCGCGTTGCGTCCGGTGTGAACGGCCCTTTAGGCTTCTTCAGCTGTGATCAGCGGCAGTGGGGTTGATCATCGCTGGGTGTAGGATGAGAGACGAAGAGCAACGAGCGGCGCCCGCGTCGAGAGTGATGGACTGTGGCCGAGGCACAGCACAGAAGCAGAGCAAGGGAGATACTGTATATGCGGGTTAAAGACACTGAAAAGGGAGACCCAGCCTCTGGGTGTGTGTGTGTGTGAAATAATAAGTAACCCACTCACCTGTGCTGGACCCTGAAGGTCTTCACGGTTTTGCCCGCTCCCACTGTTTTGATCTCCCGCCCCAGTTTCGGTTCGGACGCTTGAGGAGGCCTTCATCCTCGGTGACGTCACTTCATGACCCCGCCCTCGGACGACAACTATACCAGAAGCATTAACAGACATTTACGTGTATGACAATACGAGCTCAATTCTACCAGTTAAGCAGAGACTTTTGTGAAGGATGTTTTAAATAGTAATTAAAGCAAAACTTGTGCTCCGTCTTTCGGATGAGAAGTAAAACAAACAAGGTCCTATTGTAAGTGACTCTGGAGCGGCAGTGATGCATTCACCCCCAAGTCTCTGTAAGACATTTTGGATAAAAGCCTGTGCTAAATGCAAAATAACCATTTACTTTTAAGTTACTTAGGTTTTCTTTTTTTTTTTTTTTTTTTTTTTTTTTTTTTTTTGTCAGTTTAGTAAGGAATTCTAAAGATTATAACTGTTTTGAAATTGACCTTCATTTTGGTATGTTATATTAATTTATACGCTAGGGATAAAGAAAGTTCAAGAAGTAGCCCAAAGTTCTTGACAAGCTGATGCCTTTGGCACTGGCTGTAGAGTAAAGATAAGGCTATTCAAAACAGCAGACCAGTAAAAATGAGTCTAACATGGTATAATATATGTCTATACTCATACATTTTTTAACACTACAAGAAACTGAAACTAATAAATAAGTTATACTGGGGTTATGTCAGTAAATTAACTTGTAGTATTCAGAGAATGCTCATGTAACTGTATTACTGCATTGTATTAGTGCAGTAAGCTCAGAATTAAAGTGTTCAGCCACTGGGCAGTTCCTGTGTGAAGATTAGTGCTTATTAACCCTGAAGAGCTATAGCTTAACCCATTCATTGCAAATTCCACTTTTCCCAAAAGAACAATCACTGGTCACTTTTCAAATGTCATATAAGAACCACAAAATACATTGATCTCAATAACATACATATTGAGTGTAGGTGTTGTTGGGTGGCGCCAGTGAAAATATTAATTTCTCTAATGAAACCTCTTTGAGATAAATGGTTTCACATATTAAGTAGTTAATGCTAGTTTATTTTATAGGCGTTCCTGTACAAGCCCTTTATGACCAGTGGTGAGCGTTACTGAAATTGTTGCCCATTATTTTGGTGACTCCTCCTGGTGAGTCTCTTTGCTCTATGGTGAATAGTTTTTTTTCATCACTGACAACGCTACTGTACCAGCTGTAGCTAGACACAAATCATATTCCCAAAGGAAAAAAAAAAGAATTATTATCTGGTAAGAGGCTCGATGTAACATATTATTCTACTAGAAACTGGGTTTAGTTTCTATTTTACATGAACTTGTCACTTTTCAGTAAATGTATTCCAGCTCAAGCTCTCTTATAAATGAATGCCAGTTGTATGTATGTATTTTTTAATTTAACTACACATTAGTTTTACCCAAATAATAGCAAAATACAAATATTGGTTACATGTAAACATTTTAGATATGCCTGAATATACTGAACAGAAGGGCGGCTGGATTAGGCTTAACCTGCGCTATTTTAACACCCCGCACAATTAGTAAGGATGAATGGGAAGTCTTTTATTTGTCTGATATGGCTCTATGTAACCAAAGCACACGAAGAGCATTGCATTCCCTATGATTTACATTGATTATGCATTTAACTTGGAACACAATTGTTTTTACAAGAATATATATATATATATATATATATATATATATATATATATATATATATATTATATCTACTCATATATATATTATATATAAATATATTTATGTTACCATATATACACACTTCTCTGAATTTTATTATTATTATTTAAAAAAAAAAAAAGTATATTGCAACAGAATTTCCGAACCCTACATTGTTCAGATTGTTCTGCATGTAACACTGAGGTCTTTAAACAATCCCTTACAATTTTTTTTTTTTTTTTTTTTTTTTTTTGTACACATCTGTTGTTTGTAGTGTGGATCGCGCTTTTCATTGCAAGAAGGGCGATGACGATTGTGTGTCCAGACAGGGATTAAGGTTTGTAACACGTCACCGTTTGTCATTTTCTAAATTAAGAGTACAGCAGGTTGCTTTCTGCTATACTACATCTTCGCCTTAAAATAAGACACCTTAGCTTTCATACGCGCAGCGTTTTTTCCATTGACACAGTCTGGATTTGACCTGCCTCCCTGCTCAGCTGATCAATCGATTTCTCCTATGGTACACTGTACAAGATGGCGGTATCGGGCACAGAAATGGATGGAATAGTAAGTGCAAACTGAACGATATCGGTATTCAAGAGGTTTTTTTTTTTTCATTCATTTATGTATTGAACCGGTTTAACGTTATTCTGTTAGGTGCCTTCCCTCTCTGAGATGCAATGCGGTGACCGGTTTAGTTAATGCAAATACTCGCGACCCGGTTTATTTGAATGCTGCTGACTGTACTGGTATAAAAATATCAAAGTGTTTTTAATGCAGTGTACGCCGGGAGAAAGGCCCTAGATACATGTAAATTCTTCATTGTCGTACTGTCATTTTGATTGATTTATTTGGAAATGTTTGAATTTGAGTCTGTCGGTGTTTTAAAAGATGACAGGTGTTTCAATAGGCCGGTGCTATAGCAGGTCAGCAATTTCTGCATGATGAGATTCATCCCAGAACATTAAAGCCATTCTCAGATTATTTTTAATAGTTCAGAATACAGGTAGATGCCTAAATTTTGATGGGTTTGAAACCGGCATTGTATTTTACGGTTACTGTAATAATGAAAATGCATACATGTACTTACATATTATTATTATTATTATTATTATTATTATTATTATTATTATTATTATTATTATTATGCATTTTTAGAATATTGATGGATTCCTGAACAACTCATTCGGGTCATCTGGACTAGGGTCTCCAGACCTTGAAGACTTTACACGCCTGTTGGTAATATAAATATTATGGTTATTAAATATAATATGTTGCAATAAAGGCTTTATTTGATCGTTTTTAAAACAATAACACAAAACTGACACAGCAACACGCCTCTCGCTTTCTTTGACTAGACTGTTCCTTTTAGTGGCCGAATAAAGGGAGGAATGAAACCAGGCAAAAAAATTATCGTGATGGGGATTGTGGACCCTGAGCCTGAAAGGTAAATTATTATTTATTATTTTTATATGCTAATAATGCATTTGATGTTGGATATACATAACACAACCCATTCAATGGTACCATGCATATAGTTCAGGTAATATTTACAAAGCAAAAAAAATGCCACTCCTAGTTTTACCCTTTGTGTACCGATTAACTTGGTGCAAGGTTGAGCAGACAGTATTAAAGCTAAAGGGAGCAATACGTGTACAGACAAAGATTACTTCATCAGAGCTGTTTGCCACACGAAGGGTTTGGTAACATTTTTATAATGGGGATAAGGTTGCCAACTGTTTACTTTATACCACATAGTTCCAGCAAGTACGAGTTTAGGATAACATCATATTTAATCGATTATTCCAAAAACTCGTTGAAACAAGTTCAACATGCGTTTTTTTTTTTTTTTTTTTTTTTTTTTTTTTTTTGTGCCTGCAATTGTTTGTCACAAAACCAATTTATATTTGAAAAAATATAAAGCATGTCATTTTAATTATATTACTGAAGCAAGTTCATTAGACACTATTTAAAATTGAAATAATTCAAATTAATAAACAATAATAAAAACGACCCGGTTGTGAATTGGTTTATGTAATATCTGAATGGATCCTTTGTTTTGTCAAGTTTTGACATCAGCCTCACTTGCGGTGACACGGACGATTCTCGTGCTGATGTGGCTATCGAGCTGAGTGCCAGGTTCCCTGACAAGCAATTCCTCAGAAAGGCGTGTGTGTCGGGAGAATGGAGTGCTGAAGAAACGCCAATCCCCTACTTCCCGTTCATTCAGGACCAGCCATTTAGGGTAATTACCAAGAAATACTGTCAAACTCAAGCAGCAAGTGGTTTAGTTTAAAAGGGATCACTCATAATGTGACAATAATAGTGTTTGCAACATAATAACATTCCTATAAAAAAAATCAAAAGATACTTAATAACGGGGTTGTGTGAGACATACGTGCACAGAGACATTACAACATGAAACAAAAATGAAACAATAAACAGTGGAAAACAGAATTTAGTAGTTTTTATTATACTGTAATAAAAATAAAAATATACCACCTGTTAAGCAACAATGCAAATACTAACAGGTAGTGGAAAGTGCCAACATTTACAGCACTTTTTAGAGTTCTCCATGCTATGTACAACTGAATAATTAGGCTTTTGTTGGTAAGGAAAGTGCAGCTGTACCTGCTTGTAACCTTTAAGTAGAGATAGATAGCAATAGATTTAAGAATTAAAATGTGCATTCCTGAAATGTATAACAAATGATAGGACTAGTTTAGTATTGAATCAGCGGAGCTTTCCGTTACAGGGTCAATATGGCATGGTAATGGTATCTACATTGTAAGCACTTTTGTTTTGTGGAAACTAATGGTGCTGTTGTTGAATTAAGGTGTAATGAAACCTGCTTTCAGTTAAAAGGCACATTTAACTGAACATTACTATAGAACAGTTGTTACTGTGCTATTACCACTTCAAGGCATGATAAACTCAATTTTAAGTGGTATCATTTTTCTCGTATTGAGTAGCCTTTGGTCTTTGCTTTTTTTTTAAAAAACTGGGATATGTATAGACAGCGCTATACGGTTTTAATGTCTTGTTTCTGGGTACCATTTTCCTCCCACTGTCTGTCAATCTCTGTCCATTGGCCTAGCTGGAATCAGGAAGCAACAATACAATGCTTTTTATGATCAAGCAACAAATCAACAGATTTTCCACAATGAAAGGGACCATTGATAAGGTTGCTAATGCTAATAAGAACTAATACAATTACCAAATAAACTCCTTTAATACCATATTATGTGTGTTGAATAAGTAGGAGACAGAAACGCAACTGTGTGCACTTCATACTCTTCTGCAGTCCCAGAATGCAGTGGTGGAAAATTCCTTGTCCACCAACCATACTTTATAACTAGCTTGTTGAAATGGGTCACTAAAATTACCAAGTGTCAGTGATTACTCATATTAAATCAGGTTTCTGGTACACCTGCATGGCTTCCTGTTCTTTCTTTTTCAGCTTAAACTCAGTTAGACGTCTTTCTGATATTTTTGAGGAGGTCTTTGCTGCTATTACCCACAGGGTAGTGTTTTCATTGCTATATCTTTTGCAAAATGAAGTGTTCAGTTTTGTGTTGGTTTTATGCCCAAGCTGGATTTAAACTCAGGCCTTAAGAGGTGAAAGAAATGAGAAGCTAGTGAATAAGCTAGCTCCCCCACCCAGTTATTTGACTTCCTGAATGGCTAAACTACATTTAACAGATTTAATTGAAAGGCTGCATGCATTACAGTTCTAGACACCATTTCAGGTTATATACTTTAACATATTTTCATGAGGCGGCAAGGTGGCGTGGTGGTTAGCGCTGCTGCCTCACAGCTCCAGGGTCCTGGGTTTGATTCCGGCCTAGGGGTCTGTCTGTGTGGAGTTTGCATGTTCTCCCCGTGTCTTTTTCTCCAGGTACTCTGGTTTCCTCCCACAGTCCAAAGACATGCTGTTCAGGTTGATTGGTCATTCTAAATTGCCCTGTGTGTGTGTGGTGCCCTGCAATGGACTGGCATCCCATCCTTTACAGGCTCACCGCAACCCTGTAAAGGATTAAGTGGTTAATGATAATGGATGGATGGATTGATAACAGTCATATTTGCAGGTTTTGAAAATGTGTGTTTTTGTATTTTGTAGATTGAAATCCATTGTGAGCACCAGCGCTTCAGAATATTTGTGGATGGACACCAGCTCTTTGACTTTTTCCACCGTGTTGAGTCTCTACCGGCCATTGACACAATAAAGATTAAAGGGAGCCTACAGATAACTAAACTGGGCTAGGCTGGCCATCAGAATGAGGGGCTTCTTTGGGTCCATGCTAGTGGGAGAGTCATTCTTCAAAAACTACAGTCCTACAATAGTAGCACAGCTGGGTCTGTTTACACACTGACAATGCCTTTTTTTGAGTGAGCTTTGTCAGGTGAATGAACCCGCTGTTTGACTTTAACAAATATAGTGAGAGGACAATTTGCCACTAAATAGCGTGTGGATTCTTGGTGGCAATTTAAACAAACTAATGTTTGGTCTATCTTAAGGAAGTCTCTAACAAATACAGTCCTTCTTCTTATAGGGATATCACAATATAACGTTTGCAGTAACAGCAAATACATATTACAGAGATGACTATATTATTATGATAGATATGACTAAATTCTAAAATAAACAAATACATTTTTTCAATTCATGAAAATAGGCTCTCAGGAAAAGAAGTGATATGTATTTGTCTTCAGTGTAATAATATTATGGTAAGTTGCTACCTGACAAGCCGTTTTGAAATCCGGGCGAAGTTTTGCGTGACCAATAAATTATGTTATCTTTAGCCTAATTAGTAAAAATGAATTTGCAATGTGATTAATTCTAATATATTGTGATGTCTCTAATTAAAATGTAGCAGCTTATTATTATCCACTAATTTGTGAGAATGCTAACAAGTGCTAATAATGTCAAAATGAAGTGTTCTCTTTTTGCAGACAAGATATGTTGTTGTGGGTTTTTTTTTTTGTCAGTATTTTTATGCACTGAAATAAAGAAGCACAACAATAAGAATAATATATTCTAACCAGGGTGATGTCCAGAATAGAAATGTTTTGATTGCAGTGTATGTATGTAATTTGAATGACATACCGTATGTGCTCTGTCTCACTGCAAAAGTGCTTTACTTTTTATTGTAATAATCTGTGATAGTAATATTAATAGGAGGACCTGAATTTTTTGAATGTATACATTTTTTTCTTGTAGAGTGGTGCAAAGAATTCAGATTTGACTTCCCATTTTTATAGCCACATTGAAATTGTCTTTACCAATAGATATTTAAATGATTATCCACTGGGTGCTTCTCTTCTGTTGACTGAAAACAATGAGATAAGAATCAATCTGAATCCTTAAAGGGAGTTGATTTTAAGTACAAGGTCTGGATTTTTTGCAACTCTGTATGTTTTAGGCTAGTCGTGTACATTTGGCTTGTCGTTTTAAATCTAAATAGCTTATTTGTTGTCGCTAAGAGGAACATCATGTCACGGCCAGTGTATGGGATCCTCTTACATCACCAACACATCAGCCAGTCCTCATGTTAGGAGTGTTTCAACACTAGCTTTATTATAAGCTTTAACATTTTTGTGACTTAAAGATAGCAATGAAAATAGGTGAAAAAAATGTTAATTGAACATAGTCTATATATAACATTAATGTGAACCTGTCTTTTGTTGTATGTGTGAAATCAGACAGTTTCACTCTGATGCTTTTAAGGCAGCATTAAATTCAGCTCCCAGGTACATGATGATTGGAAGAATGTATACCCCACAGGGCCAATGGCCAAATTCAGAAATCATTAGTATACCTGTATATATGCATTGCAGTTTTATGCATTTCTTGGCTGACTAATGTTATTGTGAATAACATTAGTATTATTTGTGAGTTTTTTATGAAGTTTATTTGATAGAAATGCAACAGGATATTTTTGAGGTCAACAGGGTATTGTTTTTGTAGATGAGATATGTAAGTTAAAATGGATTGTCCCTGAATTTTTATGCCAACATTGAATATGAATCTTGAAAACCTATGTTCAGCTTTTTTGTACTTGAGAATTGGCAGTTAGTAAGCAATAAGCCCCCCAAAATAGGGCATTTCCCAGAACTTATTTGTGTTTGATAATCGGGGGGGGGGGGATACTTTAAAATTGACTAGATGTGCTAGATGAATGTGCTTTTTGCTTTAGAAATATACATGCTGATATGGTTGGGAAAGTAATGTGATGCAGCTGGCTGTATAGGCTACAATGATATGGATAGATATAATTGAATTGATAATGTTATGTTTCAATGTTTTGTTTTTTTTAAGATCTTCTTTCTCAATGAAAACAATATCTGTGTTTACTGATATGAAATGTTTGTGAATAATTATTCAAATAGCATAGCAAAGATGTTACGGTCAGGGTGTAACTCCTTCCCGGTTTTGTAGCTGTGCACCGTGTTGTAGTAAGTGTAAAAAAATGCCTTTGTCTTATGTGGATCCAGAACTGGGGGTGGATATGGGTTGCGATGTTGTGATTTTGGGAAACAGCTTTTTGTAGTTTTTCCTAATGCCTAGATTGGTGGCACAGTTGTGGATCCAAACCAGGACTTTGTGGTTCTAACCAGATCTATAATTACTTACTAGAACACCAAGGTTTAAATAAACAATTAGAACCTCAATGGGACTAAGTATTGGTGCTCAATTCAGTACTTACTGACCTGGCTGGAAGAAGTTCCTGGATTGGAAGAACCACAACAGAGTACCATTTGCCTAGATGGTATTCCTTTGTATGGCAGGAGAGTTTTTAAGTGCTGCTAATCATTAACCTAAAGCTGTAGAAATGATAGAGGCATATCTCCTGAAAGAAGGACACACAAAAACAAACACTAATAAAAAAAGTGTATGTCACAATGCAGGAACAGGGTAGTCTTGCACTTTTTGTAAAGTTCTATATTGTTTTCATCAATGTTGCTCTTCTAATCCTGGTATTCCTGGCAAATGCCTGTTCTATCAACTTTGTACAGTACCAACCAGCATTACTGAGATGATCAGAAAGCCTGTTACAATTACCACCTCCTGTTCTTCCACCTGGATCCACATTAGCTTCTACTTGTTTCTACTGTAATGAAATGCAACTTAGACTGGTTTTGAAAGCTTTTTGCTCCAGAGCACATTTCTGCCATTTGTTTATTCTCTGAAAGTAAATGAACTGGGAAAATTACAAAAACCACTAAGAACCACTTAAGGTATTCCATTCCGTTTGACAATGCCTGAAGAATTTTGAATAACAGGAAAAAAAAAAAAAAAAGTGCTAATTGTGAACTGGAGCAAAAAGCTTAGAAAACTTGATAATGTCAAACTGATTATAACTAGCTGTGGCTGTTAATGTATTAGTCTTTATGGTAGAGGACAATTATATATTATTTGGCAACTGCAATGTAATTAATGTTAACTATTAGGTAATTATTTTACCATTACTAATTTACATAATGAATTACTGTTATACCACATTGTAAGTTAATTGATCATTTTGAAGGGGGTAGTTAGAGTAAATAAACACAAACATGTACATTTTATAAACAATATATAAATAATAAGATACTGGCATGAATGCTAAAATAATTACCCAATCATTCAAAGTATAATGACCCTTATAACTGTAGTTGACAAACAATTAACTGTATTATATAATTACCTGTGCCCTGTAACTGGAAGCATTACAAGAAAACACATCCCAAGTAGACATTTTTTTTTTTCTCAAACCTAGCGCTGCTCTAATAAAGATAATGGTTTTACAAAGTACAGGAAACTGTGTAAAGTGTGTTAAACTGCTAACACAAAGCAATGTATTGTATGTACAATCATGTTTTGCTGGCTGTGGAAGACCTGTTATCAGAGTTCAAAAGCAGTCCCTTCCTGTTTTGGCATTTGTCCAGTGTGCATAGGTCTAATGTATGCAGAAGACAAGTAATCTGTTATCTAAAAAGAGCAGTCATTGAATGACCCTCTTTTAGACCAAAAAACCTTGTCAACAACTGTCTTATTTGAAAGCACTTTAAACATCAGAATTTTTTAATGAAACAAGAGCACATGGACTTGGTATTACAATGTCTTTAGTTTAAATAAATATTCTTTTAGTGCTTCCATTGCCATTATAATTTTGTACATGCACTGTGAGTTCCTGGCACTTTTTTTTTCCACAACTGGTGTTAATGCAGTGTCAAATACTGCCTAAGGCTACCAGATGCCAGTCTGAAGTTGGCATGCTTAAAAAGTGTATTTTAAATGTGTTGTGTTTACTTCTGTTTTTGTTTTTGTCAGTAAATCATTTCCTTGTTATCTCATGACAGGTATCATTCCAAATAAACTGGAGTTGTGAAAAGTATTGGTGTTTTTCTTTTTTTTTTTTTTTTTTTTTTTTCAGTGTTTCCAAGAGTTAACGTTTCGCTACATTGGTCTTTTTTACAAGCTTATAAAAATGTGTCCTGTTGATTTGGTGCCAGTGATTTCTTTCTCTCCATGAAATGATGGTACTGCCTTTGTCGACCAGCAAAAGAGCTTATGGTTTTGTCAGATTTGCTGTTTTTTGGGGAGATCATGTGGTAACTGGGTCACATCCTTTTGAGTGATGTTTCAAATGTAGTTATTATGTTTTTCGTTCCATTTACTATTTTGTACTTACATTGCTGCAATGCTGAGTAATTGTCATTTTCTCTAAATATACCTTTGCTTGACTTTGAGTTGCTTTGATCTTATCTTCTGGAGTAACCCTAAATTCTGAGAGGAACAGACAAGGTCAACTCTGACAATTAGGTTAGGTGGGGCAGGCAGAATCAACTGATTACACACATAATAACATAGTAAAGGCAACGTAAAAAATAAATTAAAATGTAATTTATTATTTATTTCTTTATTTAACCAGGAGAGTTACCGAATGAAACCAAGGCCTCATTTAAGGGTGTCCTAGCAACAATAAAAAGACAAATGCAAGTACATTTGAAGCTACTTTACATGCAGTTGGCTCAGGAGAAGGAATTCACTGCCAAGCCACAGTAGGAGAGGCCTCACACCAAGCTTTATTGCAGGAGTCCTGGAGATTTAAAAGAACAAATATTGGCTAAAGGATCACTTGCACGATTGAAAAGGAGGGTCACCTCTTTCATGCATGTTGATTCAAAGAAGTTAAAAAGGGGATTTGTACTCGAGAAACTTTGTCCGGTGTTTTTCTTTTCAAACCCTAATACAGTGGACCACCGTTCTGTACTATTCAGATTTTACCATTGACTGTTTCAAGTTATGAAAAAAACAAACAAACAAACAAACAAAAAAACAAGATTTGTAATATGCAAACATGTTTTATGAAACTAAAAAGCTGTGTTTTAACAGACCCTGTATGAAGCTAGTGCAATTCAAACAGTGTAAAACTAGTATGAACCATGTCTGAGCTATTCAGCAAACTTGTAGAATATACAGTAAAAGGATATAAAAAATGCATAACTCCCTTATAAGCCCTTAATTAAAAACACATGCATAAGCATGCAAGCATACAGGTAATAAAGCTGCAATGTATTTGTTTATACCGAATATGTATATTAGTTAAATATATATTGAGCTTTGAGCTAATATATATATATATATATATATATATATATATATATATATATATATATATATATATATATATATATATATATATATATATTTTAATTAATGATGTTAGTTGATGTGTGTTTCAGGGGTCAATGTGGGACGAGTTTACCCACTTCACCCTCCACGAATCATAATACAACAAACATATCATAACATGATATTAGTTGAAACCTAATAGAGTTAAATATTGTTTTCATCATTTAAACAGCATTCAGATGAATTTCCTTTGAAAACAACACACCACGTGGTAACCCTACCTCCAAATTGCAGTGTTATGTGAACGAATACACATTCCCTTTCACGTGGAATGAAAACCAGTACCGAATGGGAAGAGCCTCTCTGACCAGTTAATCACTGAGCATATATAAAAAGCTGCCCTATCAGGGCCCTGCTGTGAGGGGGAAGTCCTTCCCACCTTCTGCTGAAGAGGTACATCCTCACCATAGCATATCGCCATTTTCTCTCTCACCTCACTGAGACAACACCTAGATTGCCTCGTGCTCTCTTTGTGCTAGAAATTGGCTCATTTGTACGGTTTTTACCTGCAAATTGAATTCGTTATGATAAGCTACAATATTACAAGTGTTTTTGAGATTGCTAGTTGCCCTAGTCTTGCTTTGGTAGACACTACTCATTAGAGTTGGTTTTGACCCCTCTACAGAGATTGGCGCTAAGCTTTTATTCTCTCTCTCTTATTGCCTCGTGTAGTTATACTGTTTCTGAGCTCTTCCTCGTCGCCGACCCCATCCACCTTCACCAGAGGGGATAAAGACCCTACCTGCCCATCCAACCCATGCACGACGACTGATACAATGCTAAAGAAAGCATATGCTTCAGCAGCGTTGTCGGTGAGAGTGGCAAACACCATGTCCATCTTGGTGTTCTACCAGTCACAGCTAGCGACAAGACAGCAGGAGTGGGAAATGGAAACGGACACGGGGGAGCTTCAAGTGGTGACGGGAGCGATGACTGACCTGATGGGGGAGCTAGGTCAGGCATCAGGGAGGTCTCTGGCGGTGCTGGTGGCCTCTCGCCGACATCTTTGGCTGACCCAAGCCAAGATGGTGGAGACAGAGAAGGCTGCATTGCTGGATGCCCCTATAACACCGGGGCAGACATTCGGAGCGACTGTTGATGTGAGCCTTGAGAGGTCCCACAAGTCAACAGAGGTTGCTTCAAAGTTTTTGTGCCTTCTAGCCTATCGCCAGCGCCCTAGGTGGCCTTCCCAGCCTGCCGGGACAGCTGGGCCTGAACGCCGCCCTCCATCCCAGGCCAAACAAGCAGGCAGAGGAAAAGCCGGTGGTAAGGGACCACCACCGGCCAGGGGTAACTGGTTTTCCATCTGCAGACTGAGTCCAGGGTCTAAAAAAGATGTGCCCCCTCCCAAGCCAAAGGGAGGCCGCCCGATCCGTCCCCCACACAGAAAATATTTACACTTCGCCTTTCAAAGAAACGCATATGAATTCTGTGTGCTGCTGTTTGGCCTCTCGCTGGCGCCCAGCACATTTTCAAAGTGCATGGATGCAGCACTGGCTCCACTCAGGCTGCAGGGTATTCGGATCTTGAACCATCTGGACGATTGGCTAGTTTGCACACATTCCAAAGCACGTGCCGAGGCGCACACCAGACAGGTCATAGATCATGTGACAAGGTTAGGGCTCTCCATACATCAACAGAAAAGCAACTTCATACCGTCTCAGTCCACAGTGTTCCTGGGGATCAAATTGAACTCTGTGAGCATGCTTGCCTCACTGTCGGAAGACAGGATTCGGTCACTGGAAGTCACACTCTCCCAATTCAGAGAGGATGCTCTTCTACAGGTCAGAATGTTTCAAAGGTTGTTTTCAAAGGTCAAGAATCCTTCCCCTAGGGCTGCTGAGAATGCGCTTGGTACAAGCTTGGGTGAATACGCTCAAGGTGCACCCAGTCCGCAATCGACACCGGGACTGTCCAGATAATGCCAGAAGACATTGGAGTGGTGGCTCCACCCTGGCAATCTGCGCCTCAGATCTCCCCTGGGCTGGGGGTGGTCTGGAATGGGAGGGGAATACGAGGTCAGTGGAAGGGATATTGGCAGCAAGCGGATAGAAATGCCCAAGAACTGCAAGCAGTAGCCCTGGTGCTATCTCATTTTTGCCAGCAGTTAGCACACAAACAAGTGTTGGTCCGGACAGACAACAAGACAGTGGTAGTCTATATAAACCACCAAGGTGGCCTGTGCTCACCTGGCCTTCAACATGCAGCGCAAAGACTCCTGTCTTGGATGCACAGAAACTTACGTTCGATCAGGGCGGTTCACCTCCCTGGTGTAGACAACAGAGCATAATGGAGATATGCTACTGTGAGGACGTCCCTCATCAGCAGGAGGTGGGAGGGACTTCCCCCTCACAGCAGGGCCCTGGTAGGGCAGCTTTTTTATATATGCTCAGTGATTGACAGTCAGAGAGGCTCTTCCCATTCAGTAATGGCTGTCATTCTTTTCAGGGAGCCAGGGTTATGGTAATAACCTAATGTTCTCCACTGTATTTGAAAGGAGAGAGAGAGATGTTGCTGGTATACCTTGTATTGTTAACTGAGTGTGAACATGGGCTGCTACTGTCTTTCAGAACCTTAAATGAAATGAAAATCTCGTGGGTCCTGGCAAAAAAAAAAAAAAGAAAAAAGGCTTAATGGCCCTGAATATCAAAGCTTTTCCAACTGTCTGGGAGAGCTTTTGTGGCATTGTTTTAACTTTCTGACAGTATGAGGAATGTTTTTTAAGTGGGTACCTAATTAACATACCTCTGTGCAAAAATCAAGTGTTGATGTGGTCGGTGTATTTTCTGTTTCTCCCTATCTCCTGAAATCTGTTTTGTTTTTCTCCATCTTTACGACCTTTCAATCCCACCTTTCCATTGATTGAAATCGTGAAATTAAATAAAAACTGTCATTTGCATTGTCACGGTGAATTTGGTGCCCCATGAAAATTGGTACTCCCGGACAAATTTTCATAGATTGTCCTATGTAAAATGGTCCCCCCCCCCAGACATATTTTCACACATTACAATTAAGATTAGAACTGCCCCAGTACCAGTACCAAACACTTAAGGAATTACTGGAAGAAGCAGGTTTAGTTAAAAAAAAATGCATCAAACAGCCATTTTGGTTTCAGGTCAACACCATTTTTTTTAAAAGTCAGTTGAATTACTACAGTGTCAAGGATGATGCTTGTGAAGTTTGGAGTTAGTCAAGTAAATTGTTTGTCAACTGACGCAGGTTTAAATTTCAAATGTAAACGTATAACTGGTGGCCATCTTGTTTTATAAAACATCACCATTTTCACATATTTGTATCCCATTGTTACTAGGACGATAACTACCAAGTTTGGAGTTTGTTCGAGAACGGTTTTCAAACAGCAACAGTTTGTTGTTGGGGCAGCCATTTTGCAAACCTGATGCGGGTTTGGATGCTGATGATACATGCCAAGTTTCAGATCAATCGCTTCACCGGTTCCCAAGATGAAGATTTCGAAAGGTTTTATTGAAAAATGCGTCATGGCGCCAATTGCAAGGACCCAGCAGTAAAAAAATTTCAGCATCTGACAGGCAGTGTATCCAGCTTGTTAACTGCCAAGTCACAACCTGATCAGTCACACAGCTTTGAAGCAGCAGCAGTTTAAAGTTTTGGAAATAGTAGTAATAATAATAATAATAATAATAATAATAATAATAATAATAATAATAATAATAATTACAAATATGTGAGTAGGGGGGTGCTGAGCAGTTCCTATTTAGTTCTGCAGGGTGCGTAGTTTGGCTGGAGAGGTTGGGCTCTTTACCCCAGCGCATTTATGCTCTGGGGGCCGGGCCGTGTCTCATTTTTATAAATTTTTCAATATTTGGGGGGTGCGTTAATCATTTATTTCCATTCATAGTTTGGCGACCTCGTCTTTTTGAGGGGAGGTGGCCCATAGCCCAGGGTTAGAAACTCCCGCTCGCCCGAGGCGAACTAAATCTGATGAGGACAAGTTGATGTCTGTGTCTCAGTAGTACTCTGGACAAGTACTTAAAACAAATGTACACATACACTCTCACGTTCAGTGTTGCGTTAAAAATGCACAGAAGTCAATTTTCTAATGGGGTGTAGCAGTGATGACTAAGCATTCACAAACAATGCTTAGAAAACAGCCACTCAGAACTGAAACCTTCCTTCATCTACCTTTAAATACCAACCCGATATATCGACGTTTTAAGTTTGTGTTCTCCCTGTAAGCGGGATGTGAAGTTTATTGTTTCAATTTACTGAAACACGTTGCATCTTTTGAAGTAAGTGTAAAGTCATTTTACAAAAATGTGGAGAGTTGTACTAACCAAGTCAAAAAGGCCAAATTTCCACTAAACATTTTAAAACAAATAAACAAACAACTACCATAATAAACATTATCATAGTATGTTGCTTAAAACATATAACACGATATATTCATAATAAAGCTGAGTCCTTATCTATAAACTGTAACACGTTTATAGGACTCACTGTCTGTAGATTGGTGTTGTTTACATTATTGTCAGCATATTTTAAGTGATTGAAAGCTGAAATGACTTTTTCAAAACACACTTTTCTTATACGATTACAGTACTGATGAGCAATAATCAGTTTGTTTGAAAACCAGGCTTTAATCACTGATAATATGTGCACAGGGGGTGATTCCGCGACTCTCCGGGGCTCAAGCACCAATGGGGGAAAATAAGGTTTACATAGTGCAAATAAATCACCTGTTCTGTCAAATTATAGTGTGGATGCTTCACAAGCGGAACTGTTATTGCAGCGTTTAAAAATATAAAATCCATTTATACAAAGTCTCTCAGCTTTCTTCAAAAGATCTGCGTTTCCCTCATTTTTCTTTTGTATTTGTTATGCTCTCATTAGTATCTAAACCTAGTAGATACAGCGTCTGTCAGTTCTGGCAGATTCTATTGTACTTGCTAAAGTGGTTTTCACCCACTGCTAATTTAAAAAATAAATAAATAAATAAAAATAGCCACCTAGCTAACAATTTCATCCCGAGCGCTACAGTGAAACATATTGTCTTTAAAGACTGCATGTGTACGCGAGTACATTAATTATTGTAGATAGTAATTCATAGCCAGACAGCATTTTTGTAAATAGTAACATATGTAATGTACAATAAAAATAAACATTTTATTTGTGTCATCGATGTCAATTTCAGGCGGCGCTTCATGGTCGGCAAGGTGACACCGCCGAGAGACTTTTTTCCTCTGTCATCCCGTCTGGTGCTGTCAGTGTCAGTTTCTCAGCAAAATAAAATCTATGCCTGTTGTTGTTGATTCCAACTTAGGCACTTCACATAAGGACTAACAAGTTTACATCAGGACTAGCACGTTTCAAAAGGTACTAGTTCTTTGGACTAGTAGCACACTATTCTTAGTTTCTAACCCTGCCATAGCCACTTCCTATCTGCAGCACTGGGATGCATGTAACTGTCCATACTTTTCCAGCCAGCCTTGCGCAGGTAGCCATCGAGCACCCACGGACAAGGTCTCTGGCCAAATGTATCTTTCACTCGGGCCCTGAGCGCCCATCACAGTTCATAAATCATCTGCAACTGCAATCAATAAATCATTCATTCATTCATTGCGAATTCTCTGCTGAATTGTAAACTTGGTTGTTTTTTTCTGAAAGGAGAATCTGCCACTAACCCACACGTTATCAGCAAGCTCATTAAAGGCTCTGTGTGTTATTCTCCCATGTCACTTCTTTTTTTTCAGCCTTCTCCTCCCCAGCCACCACCAAATCAACTACCATTGCTTTTGCTCAAATACTGCTAATAACAGACTTCATCGACAAATAATTGAAAGAACACCACCGGGATTATTTATTTAGTTGCATGAATGCACTCATACTCAGGAAACTATGCAATTGTACGTGTATAAAGTTTATACAAATACAAAAATGAGGTCTATAAGTTGTTAATGGCTGTGATTGCAGCAGAACAAAATTGTCATACTGTACATGCAATATGTATTTGTGAATATTACATTATATCACTTAATAAAAAAGGGCTTCTGTTTAATATTTTTTTTTTTTTACAGTGAGTTCCCTGGAGCAGGTTCCAGTTTTCAAGAACAACCCGAGAAGCAAGTCAACAGCACTAACAAATCCTGCGCAGGAAATGGTCTAAATCATGTTACTTCACCGCTTAGGTCCTGTAGGAAGCCTAATTAAAAAATGGGCAACAGTGCAAAGACACAATGACTGTAAATTAAATTCCAACCATCTAAATACATTAGCATAGAATAAAATATATACGTGCAAGTATTAGATTTGTTATTATTATTATTATTATTATTATTATTATTATTATTATTATTATTATTATTATTATTTTATTATTTATTTATTTAATTTGTTAATAATAATAATAATAATAATAATAATAATAATAATAATAATAATAATAATAATTACCACGTTGTACTAATACACTCACAAGAAAACACATTAATGTGCCCAGTCCTCTCGGAAGTGACGCAAAGGGTCAGCCTCGACTGCTTTTCTAGTAGTAGCTGCTGAGCGCTCATGTTGCATGCTGGGAGTTATAGAGTGTACGAGCGAGAGACAGGGATCTGAAGGGATAGGAAACCTGCGACTGCAAGCCGACTGTTAACCTTCATTTACAACACATACAAGCGAAGGAGTCCTACAATCTAGTTTCTGTTTGAAGATCAGCCCAGGAAAGGACCTGCAGCATCTGAACCATGAGAATTCACCGCCGAAGTTTGAAGGTACGCTAATTGTGTGTTGACAGCAAACCAGGATATGGAGGGCTACTAGTAGTACTGGTACTGTGCAAACACACAGGGACACCAGAGAGGGGTGGTAAACTGACCCGCAGATCTTGTTAAAAATTAAAGCCTGGCTCTTCTGTTTTGAATGACAAGTGTATACAAGAGAAGGGGATCCGGTGCGATTTAAGTAATTATTATTTCCCTTTTCATTTTTTTTTTTTTTTTGTAACGCGTTAATGTTTCACACCCCCCCCCCCATAAAAAAGGTCTAGGTTAGGGCCTGCAACTGAGTCACTCGCGGCAATACTGAGGGAAGCTTCCACTTTTCTTGTTTATTTATTAGTGTGGTTATTGGAAATAAGTAACCCATTCAAAATCCCGTTGATGTCGAATTGTTGGAAATTTTGTATTATGTAGCACGATAATCATTTTACATCTGCAATGAAAGCGACTGTTGTTGGATAACGTAACGTACAACACAGGTATGTGACAGCTGTCAAAGGTGCAACCTGTTTCTGCCACAGAATATGCTATAGCTGGCTATATCCATTACAGCCTTTGTTTCGGCAACAAGACATCCACCCCATCTAATTAAAAAAAAAAACATTAAATTATACCAGCCACCGATCGGTAGTATAGTTATAAACAACAACATTATTTGAAACGTATTCTATGGCTTCATTACGGTAACAGCAGGAACATTTTTTAAATAACTTGAAACTTCATATGCATGTTTTTTTTTTTGTTGTTGTTTTTTTTTTTTTTTTTAAACTGAAATGTATATATTACGTGTGAATGTGAATTAAAAGCATGTTGGACGAAATTTAGGCAATATCATTTCCCAGATACAGTATTGTAGTAGTATTTACTATTTTTATGTACACAATGAATTATTCTCATTCGTGCTTTTTGAAATGCCTTTATAATGGTGATTGATTTGTCTCAATTTAACCCAGCTAATTTAATGATGTAAAGACGTTGAGTCCCTTAAATAATTTAGGGAACCACAATCCAATGTCGGTAGATTTTAATAGTTACGAAATTAAGTGAAAGTGGGTTATTTCTCAGAATTGATCGTTTATGTGGTTTTAATGCTCATAACATGAAGGGCTGACAACACCAGCAGTGCCTTGCATTTGCTGTAAGCACCTTTTTGCTGTGTTTCATGACATGTAATATGTGTTTTTTTCAATGTGACTTTTGAAGGAAACAGGTAAAAAAAAAAAAAAAAAAATACTAAAGGCAATATACAGTAACACTAACTGTTAACCAATGTGTTCTCCTGTTCCACTAAGCATTCATAAGTCTTGGCTACCAGGGAAGTGTTGATTACACGTTGTAGGCCATCCTTCTCCAGTGATGTTACCTGCACTTAATGTAGAGGTGATTGTTTTATTTTATTTAACTTTTGATTGTGTTCTCTGTGAGGCATGGACATATCTTCCTCTGGATAGTACCAGGTTGTACTGCGAGTTCATGACCTTCATGGCTTTCTGTGTTGGCTAAAGGTGCAGCCGCTCAATACTGCACATGTATTGAATCAGTGTTTGTAAAGCAGTCTTGTGTGGGAATGCAGGTGTAGTAGGTGTGCACACTGCAAATAGGTGAAGTATCTCAACATACCTTAAGTTCACAATAGATCCACGGTTGTCTCAAACTGCTATGTTGTGGTAGTCACATTTTCACCTGTACTTTGTGCTACGTGTTTAGTTGGTCCCTGGAAATTTCAGTGCTTTGTTTATTCTTACTACTACCCTATTTGCAAGACCACTGCCTGTAATATAATATAAGTTCATATATAGTGTAGAAGTGGTCTGTTATTGTTTGAGAGATATCAAATCATGTAGTCTGGTTAAGGGAACTGCAAACCAAACTAGCGCGTCTGGCTGCAAAGCGATGCCCAGCTTTAATACTCGGTTCTTCAACAACAGGAAACTTTAAACGGATACATAGTGCGATCTAGAACAATGGAATGTAGAAAACAAAGTGTCTCCTGTCCACGCCTTTTTTTTTTTTTTTTTTTTTTGTAATGATCGCATCTTAAAAATTAAGCACTTGTAGTTTTTTGCACTTGTAGTTTGTATTGTGCAAGGCTGCTGCTAAGCATCTCCATTGCTGTCACAGTTGCCCAAAATTAAATTACTGGTACAAGCGCTTACCTTTTTGACTGTAGGTTGTTGTACAAAAAAAGTTAAGTATGAGAGATCCACTGCAAATGTTTTGTAGATGTAGAAACATTTCGAAGTGCATTTCAAAACAACAAGCCGTTTTTCAGACGGGGAATGGTTGTTCTCAAGTTCTCTTGAGTTTTTAGTTAAAAAGGCTCCCCAGGTTCCCAGTGGTATAGTGAGTGAACTAAAAAGAACAAAACACTTGTACCAAACAACAAACCAAGGATGAAAATAATAACATTTTTACAGACTAAGACTAGCATGTCCAAAATGCCTTCTGGCAGATGAAATTGCAAGTTGTTGCATTACTCTTTGAGTAACCTATTTGTGAAATGCCAGGGGGGTGGGGTCGGGGGTGGTGGTGGTGGGGGTTAATATTAAATGCTGTTTTTGTTATAAAGAGCTGAGAATATATATGGGTCATTTTGTATGGGTTTGACCTGTAGTGACCCATGCACAATCTATGGGGGACTGAATAACTTATTAATTATTTTTAACTTATCACTTAAAAATAAATACAGCAAACGATTGCCTTATTGACGCACCACCTGTTACGCTGCATTTAGGAATTTGGCAGCCGGTTTAGTTTGCTTTCGGTAAATGATTGAACACACTTCATAGAACGGCACGATTTCTTTTAAAATATCTTGAACGAAAAAGACACCAGCAGCATCAAAGATTAAAAATATTTCTGCTAAAGATCACTCTGCCCAGGATAAGAAGGGGACATTTCATGTGTCTGTTATTTTTACATTTATTTTGTTTGATAATTCACTGATGTCTTTTAAAAGGTGGACATAAAAAACAAAATATTCTACAGTTTAGATTTTACTGTTTTTTCAGATAAGCATTTAAATACAGTTCTCCCCCTTTATAATGCTGTAGTTGGGAGCCATAGTTAAGAGACTGTGTTTTTTTGTGTTCCGCCTTATAACGAGAATACTAGTGTTAGTGTAATGGCATTATGGGGGAAATGGGAGCCATGACAGTACTGCCTTATAACCTGTTCCACAGTATAAAGGGTCGCATTATAAAGGGGGGGGGGGGGGGGGTGGACATTTGTTGTATAACTCTAGAGAAAATTATCAATTCTGCTTGAAATACCTATTTTTAGACTGTGAAATAAGCAATTTTTTACTGTGAAGAAAATCCAGCTCAAATTATAGTAGTCTGCATGTATATATTGTATTGCCCTTGCCTAATTACATTTTGTGGAACCTAGAATCTTTTTATGGACAAGTCCTATATCAGGACGCCTCGGGAGAAGGAAAAATATCCTAAGTAAGCAGCTTTCCCAATTAAACAAGAAGCAGTTGAGACTACCTTCGTCACACTTTTTTGATTCTTAATGAAAAGAAAAAGAATGAGATCACATTATGATTAAATGTTAAATATATCATTTAAAATAAGTCAGTGGTTTTTTAATTTTTTTTATTCCTAAACAAAATGAATCGCACCTGTGACGTTGACACGCCAACTTTCTTTGCAACAGCAGCCTGAGAAACCACAGGAGACTCCTCCTTATTCAATTGTTCAACGTGGTTTACCAAGTCACAGGGTAATTGCATACTCACTACGCTGCTACGCAAACCTGCCTTGCTCTGAAAAGCAATCTCTGTTCATCATTTGAAAATACTGCATCCCAGTTAAATGAAGTGACGTCCCAGTTTAACAACATAAATTGCATTGGAAGAACCGCCTCCCAGAGTTGTATGCATTTAAGCAGCAATCCCAATTATCTGTACCCCGATTAAGTGGAAAAAAAGAGGTTCAACATTGGGCACAGTGGTGCTTATCCTTTTTAGCTTTAGCTTTTGGCAGATAATGCATTTATTAATGATAATCCAGCCACAACCCAGCTTGTCTGGATCTATGTGCTAACCACACACTGTATTGAATGACCAGGCACTCAGTTACTTTATTTAACTATTTTATACTTGGTGAATAATGTGGTCATTTCAGTGTCTCTCCCCACGTCCATATGCATGTAACACTTTTATCAGTATCTTCAGAATATTATTAAATATGGATTCAAATTTCTGCACATTTTTTTGGAGGTTCTCAGCATCTCATGGAGACCAAAGGTACTTGTTGTATAATTATTTAAATATCTGCCCAGCTTGCAAATACTTTTTTGAATAAATTCTGCAGTTAATTTGTTTGCAGTTTGTGTTTGTTGGTAGTAGTGCCTCTTCAGAGATTTGGCTCTTTCATTAAGCACCCAAGTCTCAAGTATAGCGAGATTGGGATAACACAAAGCCACTCCCAGGAATTAACCTTTTAGCTAAACAGTTAAACAGGCTAAACAGGTTAGCTAGAGTTAAACAGGCTAGCTAGAGTGGGGGTAGTCAAAGCTACACAAAGGGCAATGCCTTTATTTGTATTCTTGTAAATAGCTGTCATTGCTTTGCAAACAAAAAATAAAAAGGATATAACTGATTCAGGCTGGATTGAAGTCAGAAGTTTGTGGTGATGCTACTGATTTGGTTGCAGTAACACATGTTTCTTTAATCACTGCACAGAGAAACATTAAAAAACATTAAATAAACTGTACATTTGTGTTACTTAGTTTTCAGTCAACCTAATCAAAATCACAAACTCAAGAGCTGAGTTTGAAGAAGTGCTGAAGATCTTTACAAGGAACTTCATGATTCCTAGTATTGGAACTAGAAGACATTTATACCCAGTGTGGCAAATTTAGCAAGCAGTATCTTTGGTAATTTACTGACTGAAAACAAAAACAAAAAGGTATTGCTTGTTTTTGGTATTTATAGTAGAATTCCTAATTATTTCTTAGTATATGAATGGAATTGTAATAGTCATTTTTCAAAGTTAAAAGTTCAATGCAAACTTCAGCTCAATAAGTGTTGCAAGAGAACAACCATGCAAAACTTTTTGGAACATCAATGTCAGAAAATGGACCTGGGAAATCATTGTGGAAAACCTCTTTGGGGATTTTTACATTTGAAAGCCGTTGGTCAAACCGCAGAATTAAAATAACTGTTATCCAAAAATGTATTGCTTATAGTAAGTAAATTTATAAATAAAACAGTGCACAGGGAGTTGCCCAGAAAGGATTTTCATCAGGGTGTGGCTGTATTATTAGGAACACTCCACCCCACTTATTTGCTCAAGTATCTGTACCCAGTAGGTTTTATTGTATGAAAAGGGCTGTCAGTAATGTACTGTGTAAAGGGTTGCTGGTAGGCATATTCAGTAGTTAACCTGAGGGTGGCATTTTATTTAATGAATAAGCCCCCTTGTAAAATCTCATTGCTTGATCTGCACAATATAACGTTGCCTTTATTGAAATGGGGTGAATTTAAATCTGTTCTAATTTGAAACACAAATTTGTATTTCTGAGATAAATGGTCCGTCGGTCCTATGTACCTATGTCACACTTTACATTTTTCCATATATCTGAAAACCCACTCATCAATTTGTGATGAATCTTGCAGTTTAATGTTTTTTAGGGTAAGTTATTTAGAGTTTTAGTCTAGGATATACTGGAGTGTCTTTCAGTTTGATCATTTGTGTCTTACATTTTGACATACTTAACAGCACAAAAAGTTGTTCCACGGGGTGGGATATGACTGACAATTTTTTTTTATGAGTGATGAGTTTAAACAACTGTTACTATGAACATTCCAAACCTACATATTAATTGTTTGATTTTTGCTACATAGGTGTGACTTTGACCACAGGACCATGGATCCAGAGGTGATCCGGATGTACTCGTCTTCCCCACCCCCTCTGGATGATAGGGCTGAAGAGGAAGACGATGAATTTGGAGAGTTTGGAGGCTTCTCAGGGATCACCTCCAGTGTCAGCTTGACAGAGTTCGACACGCCTGGCTTCAGCACACAGAGAGAGGACTTTGTACCACAGAACCACTTCATGCCTGACAAGGACTATTCCAGCAACATTGATGGTCTTGCTGATTTGGACTCAGTTAGCATCAGCAAAGACCGGGGCTTTATTGCAGAGATTTCTAAACAGGCTGACGGAACCCTTAAGTTTGTAGAAACCCGTACCAGCATTAAAATCTCTCCAACATCTAAACCTGCCTCCTTCAGCATTGATGGTCCTTCTGGCAAGGAGGGATTTAAAAAGCTAGTGGACCAGACTGAATCAGCCACTAGTTCAAACTCTTCTATAGCACTGGTCAGCAGTAGAACTGATGTTAAAATTCAGTCACTGCAAACTCAGAGCTGCAATGGCACTGTAGTTCCAGGTGCGGAGGTTCTAACAAATGGGTTTGCAGCATTTGACATGCCGGGCCCTGAAATTAGAAAAGGGAAGCAGGCCAGTGTAATTAACTCAAAGGGACAGAAAGTGATCAGCGAGGAGCTAAGTTTAGATTCTACTCCTAGCTCTGCAAATGAATTTGCTGACTTCTCTGCCTTCCTAAAACCTGATGCTTCTGATAATTGCATTCAGACAGTGAAACACTCAAGTGAAGGAAAAACACTGACTTGTTTGGACAGCTTTGTGATAAACAGTGTTAATGAACTGAACATCCCAGAGAAAGAGCTTGCTGAGGTAAGCTTGGAAAATGAAGGCGTAATAGACACTGACAGCACTGGGTCGGATGAAGTTGTTGATGACATTAGCAATGGGGAGAGGGACTTGGAAACAGTGGTGGAACCTAAACCAGTTACTTCTAGAATGCAGCTAATGGAAACTGCAACTGTACATCCGGACAAGGAAGTTACAGATCAGCCTGCAGCACAGAATGGCCAAGAAGAATCAGGAGCTGTAGAATCAGGTGTTTGCAAAAATAGTGTTTTACCCTCTGTGGAGGGCAGTACAGAAGCCGAGCAGGACCAGCCAGTGGACAATGAAGTGGGGGAGAATGGGGAGTTGGGAGACTCTGCCCCCCCTAACACCAGTGTTTCTGTGAGTGAAGACTTTGCTTCTTTCTGTCAAGCGGCCTCTCCAGACGACCAAGATGGCTTTGGAGACTTCGGCACAACCAGCAGCACATCATCTCAGCCTATGTCAGAGGATGTGCCGTCCTTGAGCTTCAATCCAGAAGAGCATTTTGCCAAGTTTGAAGAACTGAGTGCTGATGAAGACTTTGGGGATTTTAGTGAGGTTAGGGACTCCAAAAAGCAGAGTTTTGCTGAATTTAACCAGCCCAAAGCGGACACTGCTTCACTGGACAAGCCTGTCGACTCTAAAAGCGAAAATGAGTTTGCTGATTTTCCACCCCGGGAGGAATTGAAAGACGACAGCGAAGAAGATTTTGGTGATTTCGATTCTGCCCTGAAACCAAAAGAAAGCGAGTTTGCCGACTTCCCCGGCAGCGACAGTTCTGCAGACTTTAGTTCAGCTGCAGGGAGCCAAGAATGGAACGCTTTTGGGGACCAACAGAGTGCGAGCGAAAGTACAGCCTGGGCTGCTTTTGGGGAGGTACAGACTGCATCCTCCATTGAAGGAGATGCGTGGCAGACCAGCACTGCGGTCACTGCACCCTCTGCAGGTAGCCCACAGATCAGTCGGAAGGAAGATGCTGCTTTCGCTTCATTTCAGGGTACAACAGACACCTGCTCAAATCTGAAAACGCAGCCTGCTCTGCAACAGGTTAGTGTTGTCCTATAATGATAGATGTAATGGGTTCATCCAGAACTGCTGTTCCACAAACACAGTTTACATAAGTTGTATAACAACTTGACTTGCTCTGCAGGTATTTGGTGTAATTATTGATTACAGCAAGTGGAATAGATTTACATTCATAGAGAATAGCATAGTTGCAAACAGGTTTCAAGGAAGACTGAAGGGTTTTTTTTCCCTTGTAAGTAAAACTGTAGGAATGTAAACCAGCACACCTTTGAAGAATGCACAGTAGTAAACACATAGGAATTCTATTGTAATGTATAGAACTGACTCACAGTTTAACAAGCCAGAGTGTGGAATGCAGTACCTGGTACAGTATGTTTTACACTTCATACAGGGGAGCAGGTGTTGCAGAAAAATGCAGTGTCAATTGCAGTATTGATCAGATAAAAAAAAAAAAAAACAGAAAAAACCTGCAGACAGTGGAATGTCTCTGGTATCAAGTTCAAATACTTGTAGTGCAAGCCCGCTGACTGCCTGCACACACTACTGGGGTTGTTTTCAGAATGTCTTAGTTGAGCAGGATCCACTCTCTGTTCTCATTATTGGCCAGACAAAATTAATAATATATACATAATTTTGTCATCATTTAAATTCTCTTACTGTATATCCTAATTAAAACAATCTGAAAGTTCAGTGCCCCTGGTTTCCATCACTGGTTACCCATACAGACAGGATCCAGAATGTGTGGCAGAATGTATTTAGAGTAGAGGATTTTTTTCCTGGTAAGAAGTGCCCTTCAGTTTCTCTACCTGCACCAGGTGAATCTACTGTAGCATAAAAGTTTCCTGAAAGCATAAACCCAACTGTGTCTAACAAGCTGATTATTAATTATGGGAGATTAGAAACAGGGATAAGGTAACAGGCTGCAATGAGTGTATACAGTTTGAGAAGTGTGGGGGTAAAAAGCTAAAGGAGCTGGTATGAGCAGACACAGTCCGCTGCGCATTTATAGTCTTTGCTGCTTACTGCTAGGATTATCCGAAATGCACTTGTCAAAGGTGTTCATCTTCAATGGATTATTCCTAATTTGCACACATGTCTCTGCAGTGTTGGCTTGCTAAAACAGCTGGAGTTTCTAGAATTAATAAAGAGCAGCCTTTTCTACTTCTGCAAGCTTGCTTAATTTTTATTGTTAGCCGTCATACCTTTACTGTTGTTCATTCTCCATTTTTTCACTTTTTCTATTATATACCCTTATAAATGTTTACCACAGTTAAGCATTGTAAAGCCCATAGAGCAGAGGTCAAACCGCAGCTTCCTGGCAGGTCCAGTGCGGCTCCTGGTGAAATGCTGGCTGACGCACACTTTGTGGCTCGAATGAACTAAAGAAAGAATAAAACTGCTTGCACAAATTGACACAATTACTACATCCATCTAATTTAAATTTGTATTATTATTAATGATGATGATAATAATAATAATAATAATAATAATAATAATAATAATAATAATATCCTTAACTGTAAATAGTCGTTTAAAATGTATTTATTTAACCAGGAAATGTACCCATTGAGACTGTCACCAAAATTTACTAGGAGCAATAATTTAGAAATTACAAATACAACCAGCACAATAAAACATGCGTTTCAAGCTTGATCAGCAGCACACAGAGATCAGAAAACAGAATACATAGGATATCTATTTTGAACTGTGATTGTGGACTGAAAGAAATTCGTTTTTTTTAAATAAAATTATAAATATGTAGCTACAGTAAGCACTTCTAGGCAATTAACTGTTAATTGTGAAGAAAACGTGTAAAAAAAAAAAAAAACTGCCATCATATCCAAAAACTGCAAACTAACTAGAAAAATTGGTAGGCTTTACATACTACATGCAAAAAAATAATAAATAAATAAATAAATAAGTCTTATTGTCATACTTAATACATTAGCTGAATTCAAAAGTTCTTAACATAAACGCTAAAACTATTTTAATTATACTTTCCGGATCTATTCAAAGTTCTTAATATAAATACAAAAAATGTCATTTCAGGGTTATTTCAAAGTACAGTGCACTCTGTTTATAAGAATCACATCCGTCCCGGATGATTTGATTCTTATAAGTGCTTGATTCTTAAACGTGGACCAGTGTGATTACTGTGGCGCAGAATCAAACTTACTATGAGAATGAAAGAGCCCGTTTCCTGGCTGCAGTGTAATGGGTTGACCACTAGATGTCACGAGTTCCCGCATGTGTGCACACCCATGAAAAATCCACAGCTACTTTCCTTAACAAATTTAAGGATAATTGTCAGTTGGTTAATTGTCTGCTTGTTAAATTTAATGACACCTCGATAGAAAGGGCTTAGCCAACAGCTTTGTGATGGGGGTATAGATCAGTAAGGAAGCAGAAGAAAGAGAAAGAAACCAAAACATACGTAAGAGAGCTAATGTTTGTTCCACACAAAGTATTGTTTACTTAGTGCTGCAAGTGAGAGCTAGGTTTATTTAGGTTGTTTTATTAGCGGTTGTTTCGACACCACAATATAAGCAAAATAAAACCAACAGCGGTTTAAAACTGTAATTAAGACTCCAGCCTGATAATTTACACTATCCTCAGCCACTCTGTCACATTACAATTAGCAAAAGCGAGCCATCAACAGTTTAAATACAGTATACAGATGTCAAATGTGCTCAATCACTGAGGACAATACATCAAAACGAGTCCTCGTGGGTATCAGCTTGTTATATGATCACTGTTCTCAAGGCTGAAAATCTTTTACTACAGTATACTTGAGAAGCGATCGTCTTGTGAGGGTGCCTAGTTTAACTGCTGTGTGGTGTTACGTGTAATGGCCTTTGAATTAAAATGACATTACAGTACAGAATTTTACTGTCAGGACTACCACTGCATTTTAGTATCTGTCGCTGTCACAAAGACGGCTGTAGTGGGTGACGTCAGACCAGAAACAGAATAGACAGAGACGTGGAGTTTGGTGAAGCTGAGCGCTTACTTGCGCGCCGCATTTAATGGTTGAACAAAAACAGCACACGGCACTTGAGGCCAAAATAAACAGACAAACAAAACGAATTAACACTAAACGAAACAGATACTGACAAACAGTGGACGAACAGACAAACACGGTGAGTTAAGTTAATTATTTACTTCTCTTTTTGTTTTCTCCTTTTCCCAACCTGTTCTCCACTCACTGAACACACAACCCCGAGTGACAACATGCTGCTTTTATGCCGCTGTACGGAGACTCGATTGCTAATCAATCATTCAATTGGAGTCTCGGTACAATTGCACGTAAATTTATTTAGTGCAATTCCCCCGTGCTCACATATTATTACATTTTACCTGCAAATCTCAGTTTTTCATTTTATTAATTTTTTTTAATTTGGTCGTTGCCGATGATTTTCAGCCCAGTTTTCTCCCCAAATTGGAATCGCCGATTGTGTTATTATTAATCCTGGTTTACCACTGCAACCCCCCGGCGACTGGGGAAACGGGCTGAAACACGCGTCCTCCGAAATGTGTTCCTGCCAAGCCATCATTTTTCACACTGTGGATCCACAGCGAAACCACCAGACCTATGGTGCCGGAGGACAACAAGATCTGAATGGCTCCACTGCAGACCTGCAGGCGCCCTATCAGCCACAGGGGTCGCTGGTGCACGGTGAACCATGGATTGCCCGGGACACAATTAAAAATAGAAAACTTTTTATTTAAGGAATGCAAAAGGTTCTAAAAATATTTACAAAAATATAAGAATAATCTTTAGTGTCAAAGTTTCATTTAAAACCACTTATTTGCTAAACAGTTAGACCATTAAGGAATGTAAAAGATTATCAGAAATGTTTATAAAGATGAATAGTTCAAAATAATCTTCATAGTATCAGTAGTCTTCAAATAAATCCAAAACAATTTCTATTCATAGCTATTTAAAACTGTTATGGAATGTCTTATGAAATAACTTAAATAATTGTAATAACTTTATCGAATTAACTTAAACTATCACGAGGTGGTGCAGAGGGTGACACGTGAGGATTGGGATTTGTAAGCACTTGTGCTGTGCTTTGCTGTGATTTAAAATAAACTCCAAAAACTCCCTTCACCCACAAAACAATTGGAACCAGATTTGTTTGTATTAAATAATGCCCTTGCCCCTTCCCCAGTTACATATGACTCAGGTAATTAAATAATTACCTTACCTTCAATTATCAAGCCCTGAGTCAGACTTGCCGTGGAGCTTTGCATTTTAAGTACTCCCACCCTGACAACAAAGACTGTACAGAAAGATGGGCTTACAACCCGTGCCTGCAAAGGGAGCAGAGGTATCACTGCCCCAGCTACCCCGGCTGTAGTTATGATCCCGCTGCTACAACTTTTTTTACAGGTTTTTTTTTTTTTTGCCAAAAACACAAGTCTGTCAACTGCGTCAGGTTTTAGTTTCGTACGTGTGTAGGTAATCATGTTACTGAAAACTCTTTCAGATGGAGAACTTGTAGCTGGTATGCACAAATAGTTTTGTGCAAGTTTGCTAAGTCTAGGTAAGTTGAGCTTTCCACCAGATCAATAGATCTGATTCGCTGTCAGCCAAAGCAGTATGCATGTAATGATTTACTTCAAGTAATATTTTGTCTTTTTCAAGAACTACGGCGGCATTAGTAGCTCCTGACATGCTTCACTTAAAAAAAGCTGACCAAGGTCTTAAGTTTTTTAGCAGGTGCCCCTTTATTTGCTGCTTCTCCTACTCCCTGAGATTCGGTTTCAGTGTTACTGGCTGTGCCAGTGAAGTGCTTTTCCTGATGTAGCAGAGATTCCAACTCTGACACCACTCTTGTTTTGATTGATGCAACCTTGTCCTCACTGATGCACTTTGAATCTAGGGTCGGTAAAAGATGAAATGTCAAGTAGATCTTGGGTGTGTGAGTCGGAGTATCAGAATCTTCTCTTTGATTGACTTTGTGAGTTCTGTCACCTTCCTCAACGGCCAACTTGCTGCTGTTAAGCAGATGCAAAACAGGCTCGAGGTAGGAGACACTGACATAGTTTTCACCTGACAAAACGTCTGTGGAATCCACCAGTGGGCTCAAAGACTTATTTAATGAATCAAGCACATCAGTGTCCTGCTATTACTAAGTGCCTGGCTTTTTTTATCTGCAGCTAGGACTTGTGCGATTGCTTTTTCCTGTTCCAGCACCCTTTGAATCATTTGCTGACGTGATCCCCAGTGATAAGGTGTTCCTGTTATCAGCTGGTTCTGAGGTAGATTGAGCTCAGCTTGTGCCAAATTCAGCGCTTTTCTTTTCTTCCAGCTGTAAGAGAAAGAGCTCACCAGCCTCTTACACAGACCAACGGCACGATCAATGCGCTTATCACCTTTCTCAGTGTTTTCTATTAAAAAAAAAAAAAAAAAAAGAACACACATGTAAGGAATAATTGATATATAAATATAAAGCTGTAATCTTGCTCAGTTTTAATTTAATGTCACCATAAAGCATATACTGCTGTATGCAAGCGAAAGATAAAACAAATGGCAACCAGCTAGTACATTACTACATATCAGCTTTTTATAGAAATGGATACTTTGATATTCATTTTATCCCATTATTCAAAATAATTGCTGGCAAAGCTGTTGGTAAAAAAAATACTTGGGAGTTGGTATTTCTTGTCAATTGTTTTCAACAACTTTCTAAAGCCTTTTTCTACAGTGTATATAGAAACCATATCTTTCACAACGTGATGCGTTACTGCGGCAGTATTTTGTTTCCACCGTTTACTGTCTGGTTCATAGGGCACACAAACCTTTGAAAATGATTCAGAGAGAAATGTTTTTTGTTTTGATGGCCGATTGGCTTGTCGTACTATCGTTTTTCACAAAAAGTGACGTCCTTTCCTCATGAGATGTCGTTTACAGGTAATAAAATAGGTTTGATCCAAACTACCTCCTGGACCTGGCACAGCTTTTCGAACTTATTTTACAAAGTATGGTACTTTGCTCGGTATCTGTTTGATTTGAATCCAGAAAAACCTAAACTATTGAAGATCTTTTTTCTTACGTATCGGCTCCTCTCCCTCATTTGAAATGAGATGAAGTTAAAACTTTGCCGCTTGCACTGTTTCACTTTTGCTGCTCACAGCCATTGTGAAGTGACTAACTCATAACCACTTCACTGATTATTTGGTCCCGCGATAAAATAATAATAAAAAAATGAAAATCTAATTTCAAATAAAAGGCTAAAACGGAGTGCCCCCCGTGTCACAGTGTGTAATATACTACAAACAGTACTATTGAATAACAGTTTGTTTTTTGCAAGAAGTATTTATTGTTTAAACTTTCCAATTTGAAGGGTCTCAAGCTGATCAGAGTGCCATTCAATCAATACTATAATAAAAAACGTACCATTTGCTTACTTTACACATTACGAATGCTTTCTGTGTACATGAATATAATAAAAATAGTAGTTTATATTAGTTTATCTCAAGTTAGTCTTTTGTCACCTGGATAGTTAGTGCCAACTCATTGACCTGATATTTAGGGGTGAAGTTTTAGCGTTTTCAGCATGAAAGTGACAGAATAACTTTTTATTAACAAGTATTTTTTAGTAAATTTACATACCTGTGTTGATGATTATACATAATTGTAATTGATTTGGTTATCAAACAACCACAAAAAAGCCTTGCATTTTTTTGGCAAGTGTAAAACCAAGAATTCTCCGAAACTCGTTGAGACATTTTGCTTGTTTCACCATGGCCTATTGCCATGTCCTACTGGGCTCGCTCATAACTGACAAAGATGGCGCGAAGACCCTAACTCCCTAAGTTTATATATATTGGGGAGAGTTCATGGAATGTAGTTTAAACAAATCCTTTTAAAAGTTTAACTTGACCTGATTGATTAAATGGATCCGTGTATAGTATTAGTTCAGTAATTCAAAGTTGAAATAATATAATGTAATAAAAATAATACCAATCTGTACTTTTCTGAGACCTCCCTGTGAAGTTCAAATGGATGAGTCCAATGCGCACAGGACAGGGACTGAGCAGGGGAATCAAATTGAAACATATCTTCAGAATAGAGATTTTGTGCATTCGCTTCCCCTGCTGTTTACACATAGATAGGTTTAATTTTGCTTCTAGACATAATGTTCAGTTTTTTTTGCTCAGTTTGCACCTGGTGTGCACTGGCTGTAAAGAAGCCAGTTGAGTTCACTTAATGCCGGGTTGATTTTCAAGCAGTGTAGATTTCCAACGAAGTCCATTCAGTGTAGGTATCTGAAACTACCTGTACTTATAGCAAGCAGTTTATTCAGGTGTGCAATTAAATAAATGTTATTTGTTTGTTTAAAACACAGCGTTTCCCAGTTTGACAGAGTTTGGCTTGTTACAAGAAGAGGAAGCAGTTTCTTCAAGTTGCAGTCGAATGTGGTAGGGTTAGAATTATGAGATACTCAAGATGCGCGTCTGAGTTTTTATAGACAGTTAATAGGAGTGGCCCCCAGGTTACTGTCAATCCTTTGGTTGACTTTTTTGGTCCTTGATTGGTAAATTACCACCCGGACGTTCTCTTCAGAATGAGGGCCCGATTTATTTTTCCAAGTGTAGTGTTACATGGCTTGCATTTATAAACATTTTGTACCAAACATGTATTTATTCTTTCAACATCTGTCAAGTTATATTTAATGTTTTAAGTTTTAAACATTTTATTAATTTCAATTCCATTCTTTTTTAGAGATTCTTCTATTGTACAAATTATACAATGTTTGTAAATTTAAGTAGTCACAAGCATATTCCTGATTTTTATTAAAATGGAGCTCTCATGCATTACCTCCATTATCCACAACAGGGCACAATTACACAAGATTGGATAGTTTTCAAAAAGAAACATTGCTTGGTGACTCGCAGTCTGATACATATATTTGAATGGCCATCGGTTGATCGCAATCAATCCTTTTATTGTTCCAAGTGTGAAGAATACTTTTTGAAGCGCGGCACATCAGTGGGGGTCCTAGCCATATGTTTGGAATAGAAATTCCTGTGGTACAGACAAAAAGTCTGTTGTTTTAACTGGTCTCCACTAGATTGTAATCTAATTAACTCAATTCTTTCAGAAGGTATCATACTCTTCAGAATGGGTCTGTAGTCCGGTGGAGTGGGGGATTTTGAAACCACAAACCCCCCACACAGACGGAAGTTTAGAATAGACCCACGTATATTAAAGAAAAAGGAATTGTATTAATAATTATACATTTCCTCCACAGTGTTACAGGGATGTAAAAGTGTACGTTTTATGGTTCAAATAGTAAAAATACAGCCTGACCAAGGAATGACAAAAAGCCATTGAATTTCCTCATTCCAAAAGAGAAATTTTAACTTGACTTTGGCGTTCTCCTTTTTAATTGACTTACTAATTTTTATTAAATGTGTTTTAATATTTTGGTGTTTTTAAAGTGGGCTTATTTCAATGACATTATTGTATGAGCAAAGTAAATGTTACGACCTGGCTTGCTACTATTCAATTTTCTTTTTTTTTTTTTTTTTTTTTTTTTTTTTTTGACAAATCGACAATTAATATCGGCATTTATTTTTTGAAAGAATTGACTGTTTTTTGTTCTTTTTTCCAGTCTTTATTTTTCAGAGAATGGGTGAAATCGACCTTTTATGCTTTAAAAAGCCCAGTCTTTTTATGCCATTGAGAAACACCTCATTTAGTGAAGCCCCTTTATCATACTCAACATTCAACAAAACCATGGTTACCAACATTCGAATTGAAATAACATTTGGTCGCAGCAGAGTTATACCTTAAAATCCTACACAAATTTAAAAATGGTCTCAAATAAACCGTAGAAAACGCAGCATATAAAAGTGTATTACACAGTCTATTATGGCATAAATTTACTAGTAAAAATAACATGCAACAAAACATTAGGTAGTTGAACAGAATTAACTTGCACTTATTGTTAGGAGTCTGACCTCCGCCCTCTCCTGCTTCAGCACAGCTGGACTCAAGAGTCACTGGAAGGTAAGGTAGACGGGCCTGGCTGTCAAATGAAAGTGCACTGTCAGTGCAGGTTTTAATGATTGACAGTCATTTAAACGAATGAGAGCATTCTAGTGCTGCTTCAGTCTTCGAGACCTGTCAGAACAGGGTGAAACTACAGTACTAACGCACAACTGAGATGACTGACAGCGACCCCCAGCAAATCAGAGTGGAACGGAGACGGGACAGACAGGAAGTATACAAACTACACAGATTAGAGATGACTTCAAAATTATTATTTTTGCTAAGAAAAAAAAAATAGCTAGTGGTTTTACCGACCTTTATCTGTACATTTTTCAATCAAACTCATATTCAGCATTTAACAAGCTTTCCATATTTAATATAGAAAAGTAGACTCGTTATCACTCCATTATGTGTGACCCCATGCTTGTTGTTTATTTGGTTGTTTGTTTAGTAGAAAAGCTTGTGAGGCGTTACGCATTTTGAAAGCCTTGTTCAATTTATGTGAAAATTTGCATATGACTTCATAATGGTGTGAGAACAAAAAAGTTGCACCTTTTCAAACCAAACTCTTCTGCCAAAACACCCCACAACCCACCCACTGGTTATAATTATAAATATAAGAGCATAATAATTTGTGCACGCACATTTGTGTGATTTGCCGTGGCTTCCAATTGTAGGTCATTTGAACCTGGTGTTGAATCAACCAATTCACTTAGTTATTCTAATGAGATGACTAGTGCTAGATATCTATTCTTGGACAGACACACATTTAAGACTGCCTTGGGAGCATTTCAAACTACCGAAATTCATGTTCATCGAAGCATCTTTAAAAAATGACACTGCTGATATCCAACAATTCTTTTCTTCAAGCTACAGCTTTATTAACCAATTATGCCGTTATGCTCATCTGAGCAGAGGCTACTTTGTCATTTTTGGAGCATTTTTAACTGGCTGTCTGTCTACCTGTAACTATATTGTTATGATAACTTACTGTAATTGTGTTAACTGCAAAAGGTAGTCTAAATAATGTGTCAAGTTACATAAATATAGCTTATATAATTTGGTACTTAAGGGGCTAATTAGATTGGAGATGGTTCTAAAAGTGCATTTAAACAGCAGATTCGTTTAATCTGTCCACCGAGCACTGTCCATTTGTTCTCATGTTTTTTGAGTTTACTTTCAATGCAGACAGCTTTTTCATTCCTCCATGGTTCAAATTGTTTTAGAAAAATACATATCTGGCAATATTTTAAACTAGAGGTTTGTTTCACCTTTCCATTCAATGATTCAAATAGTTTGTTTACTGCTTGCTGATTTGACCTCTAAACTTGGCAATCCCTAATATTTTATTTTAGTTCTCCTTGAAGTGACAGTACTCCACAGAACTTTTCTAGCAAGTCAAAAAAAAAAAAAGAAAAATATAGTATATATTTTGAAAACTACAAATACTTATGTATTTGCCTTTGTATCCATTAATTATATAATTTATTTTTTAATATTTTGCAGTGCTCAACATTTAAAAAAAAAAAAAAAAAAAAATTGTAAACAAAATAATTATTCTTGGTAACGTTCCTAGAAGTGAATGTTTTACTTTGGTTATGGAAACACTGATCAAATATATAATCGCTTTAGAAAATGATTTATTTCATTATTGTCTCTTAAAAAACAACAACTTTAAAACCTATATTTACCTTGAACTTCTGACCGGGTAACCTTCCACTGAGGAAGAAAGTCCCTAACGTAATTAGAATAGAAAAACGACACACACGTAGTGAACATTTGATTATTATTATTATTATTATTATTATTTGGATAACATATGTATTTACTCTTTCTTATTGTAATTTATCTGTAGTATTTGTTACTGCGATGTTAAATGGCATGTCCGTTTTTCGTTTTACATTATCTAGAATATTAATTGTAAAATGTACTAACTTAACTGCTTTATTTATTTATTTATTTTAAATCTTCGCAGGGTGTAAATGAATGCCTATCTCTATTGCAGATTGATCATCAGAATTTTGCAGAGTTTCTTTTGTTTTTCCATTAGATTTTTTCTGCAGTGTTTGACATCTGTTAAAATCAACGGCCTGCATTGTAAGCTGCTCAGAGGCCTGAGTTCAGTGCAAGGGCATACTGTCAGCTACATCACATGATTCAAAAGCATATTCAACAAATTCAGCTTAGGACAAAGTAAAGAAACAATAAGGCCTTGTCTGTTTTGTTCAGGCATCTTTGGTGAGTCGCCTGGAGCTGGTGTTCCAGACCTGCTTTCCTTCAGCCCCAGTCCCCAGTGCAGATGAGGAGATCTCATCCCTAAAGGTATTTCTGGAGCCAGGAGAGCATCGGTTGAAAAAAGCGCAAGCCTTGGCACAGCATGGGTAAGGATACCCTTGCTCACTTTGATTCTAAATAAATATTCATAATAATATGCTTATATGTAAGTGAAGTTTCAATATTGAGGTAACATGCAGTCTGAAATAAAAAGTACTGCTGTGACCTGCTCTCAATTAAGATCCCTGTCTGCAAGATCTCCCTATTACACACGCTCTGTTGGGATCAATTTGTACGAGTCTATCTGGTGGTTAGAATCAAGGAATTGCAGTGTACAAAGGAACACTTGTGAAGATTAGCAAAACATTATAAGTAAGATTACTATTTGTAATACTGGACTACAAGATATTCATATATCTTGCATGGTATGTAAGTGTTTTTTTTAATTATTATTATTACATAAACTTGTGAAACTCTTCCCAGTACATTTAACCCTTTCCTGATGGTAAACCTCTTTTTGTGCAAGTACTGTATATGGTTACTTTCCCCTATGTATAGATCTAATCAAATCTACAATAAAACCTTTTTGCTTTGGCAGCTGAAATCATCTGGAAGTTTATAAGGTGTGGGTCACTTGTGGTGTAGTGAGCCCTTAAGAATTGAAAACCCACAGAAAGAGCCAGGCTCCTCACACTTTGAGGCATGTAGAACTGTGTCAGTCTGGCACTTGGACCGGCTATTAATCTCCTGTCCTAAACCACTGTAGTAATTTTGAATCCCCGTGGCAGCAGTGATTGGATATTCTAAAGCCTGATGGTGCTGCTTAGTGTAGCTTGGTCACTGAGGGTTGTGGTTGTGCTTGCTTGATCACATGCCTTTCTGTTTTGATGATGTGTTCTGTGTTCCGTGATGGGCTGTGCAGGGAGCTGCTTGAAGTGTGGACGGAGCTGCAAGATATCCAGGATGCCTATGGTCTGAGATACCAGTGGGGTGGCTCCCACAGCAACAAAAAGCTGCTCTGCTCATTGGGGATTGATATCAGGAACATTGTAAGTCATGTGCATTTTATAACCCCCGAACAAACAGTGTTCCTACAGCATACTTTTAAATTCTTTTTAAAGTTTAGTAATATGCATTGCTTTATTGATAGTGTAATTTTGCAGATTTCTTTAAACTTTTTTTATTTATTTATTGTGGCCATTTAAGCTTTTGTTAGGGTGGGTGTCTGTCACTCTGCAGTTGTTGTTTTGCTAGCTTGGAAAACACAGTGTACTTTCTTAATTTCAGTTTTAAATGGTACGATGAAAGATTTGTTTTTTTGCAGCTGTTCACAGGCCAAAAGAAGCACCCTGTTATAGTTCCCATGTACGCAGCTAGTCTGGTGAGTCATCCAATTTTCTTTTCACATCTGTGCCTGCTGTTTTTAAAAGGCATATCAATTGTAAATGTGTATTAATCACTTAATCAGTGCATTTATTGGTAAACTGGATGCTCTTTAGTTCCAGACGGGGAGTGTTATATACATGATACCCAGTTAGATGTCTTGATTAGCCTGCTTTAGGTTTTCGGTAAAAAGTAGCATTTTTTGTTTGTTTGTTTTTTGCTTAAGTGCAAATGCACACGGGACGGCAAAGGAATAAAAAAGGGCTCTCTACAGAAGGAAGACACGTAGTTTGCATCGTTTTTGTTGTGCAGTAGTTCTTTTAATCAAAGTTTCTTTTTTTTCTCTCCATACTTGTCTGGTATGCATTGGCCCCTAACAGGTGAATTTCGTGGTAACTCCTCAATTTCACGATTTCCGCAAAAACCGCGAAATCACGATTTAGGTAGACCCCTAATTATCACTGTCCACAGCAGTTTATTAATACGAGTGCTGTCCATGGCTTATATTTTAAGGAACATTTTGTTTTCATTGAAGCGATGACTAGCACTTGCTTGCAATCTGCCCAGCATTACTGACTACCTGCTCACTGACATTGCCAGGACGCTTAGTACTTCTGACCAAAGGTACAACTTTTGGAACAATCTTTGTTGTTTTTCTTCATTTTTACTCTGAGGTAGTTCAGATGAATAAATGCTGATTTTGTTTGAAAGTTTGTAGGGTGCCATCTCATTAAATGGTCACCCAGATTAGTTGTGTTACTGGAGTATACCAAACAATGCGTTCTTTACTTTTCTTTCTTACCGTCTTACTTTAGAAAATAATTGTCAGATATCAAAAGGCATAGTAGCCCGGTTGATACAGTATTTTGTAATTCTAGCACAATGCTCTTAACCTGCTCTGTTACTTTGAACACTCCTACATAGATCCAGTCACATCAGTAAACACTCACAGGGGGCGAGGCAGGGGGGAGAAAGTGAGCTCAGTCGCATGCAGAGCTATAGGTGGAACTATAGGAGGAACTTTTATAGGTTGTGGTCAGGAATTTTGCAGAAGGTAAAGGGGTTAAAGTTCATGGCAGTGCTAATTGCAAGATCAAAGTGCACTTGTATTGTAAAGACACATTGCCACCACTGTACATTCTGTAATGAAAATATCCATTTAAGTACACACTTTTTATATTTGTAGATTTATAATTAATTTAATAATCTACTAACATAAACATGTCTGCACTTTTTATTCCAATATCAATCTTTTTTTTGTGGTTTGCACAAAGCAGTGTGGTTATTTTCCTTCTTAAATTGGTACCTTCTAGGGTAGGTCCAAAAAAACACATCTAGTGTTAAAAAAAAAAAAAAAAAAAAAAAAAAAAAAAGGATTGCAACTTTCACTTGTTGTCTCATGCTTGGTTTTCAGGGTATGCTAGAGCCCACCAAAGAGCCGGTGAAACCAGTGTCGGCTGCAGAGAAGATAGCTTCAATAGCACAAGCCCCTCCTGTGTCCCCAGAAATGAGCACTTGTACACAAGATCAAACCCAGGTAAAGAACACCCCAGATATCTGATAGAAAACAGGGGCTGGTAAATGCACTAGCCTTTTGTCTCTGGGTTGTGTGTGTGTGTGTGTGTGTGCGTCTATATATATATATATTTCTTTTTTTAATGGAAGTGCTTGAAAGAATATTCAAGTTACATTGTGTAATTCATATCCTTCTCTGGGTTTAATAGCATCTGTTGTTCATCAGGTGGCTAAACTCTGCCAATTCTACAAAAAGTGCACTTAGTGTAGATGGTTAAAACTGTTATAAAAGCATCCCACAGCTTTAAAAAAATATATTTTAACACTGTCGATCTTCCTTTCAGGAAAACCTCCCTCCTGTCCAGTTTGACTGGAGTAGCAGTGGCCTTACTAACCCTCTAGATGGTACGTCTCTCCCTAGCGCCTCTAGCACCAGCTAGAGTTAAGAAACAGACTTCTCCCTGCTGACTTTTCATTTTCATATTCTTTTACTTTGTAAATGCAGGCTTTCTTTCTTAGGCGAGGATGCCTCTTGCACCTTTTAACAAAACAAAACATTTTAACAAAACAGTGGCATGCCTGTGCTGTACCAGCACTTACTGAGCGAGTACAAACATTATTACGTTTGTTCTGGTTAAGTGTGACCTAGGGGTAACTCATTAGGACCGTACTGTGAACTGAAATTCAAACTCTTTACTACAGACTAAATAATAATAATAATTCTAATTTCACAGTTGTGATCAGAACTATGAATTACGACTGATTGACAGCAGTGGAATAGACTAACAAAACTCTCGCCTCAGCAGTTACATTTGAAAAAAAACTATTAAAATAAAAAATAAACCGCAAGCGATGCATTTACTTAGACATCTTTGCTGTGTTATTATATTACTGTTTGCAAAGCTCTGGAAACTTTTAGTACTGGTGTCACAGGAAATAAGTTGATCATGCAAGCACAGTAATGCAAAACTAGGCAGAAGTAAGGTGGGGCAACAGTGTGATTAAAGGGGAGGTTCACTGCATGGCTTTTTATTTTTACCTGAGTGTTCTATTTGTTGGTGTGTGTTTGTGCCACTGTCTTTTCATATGAACTTTAAAACGTGTGATCGACGACTCTTTATATGTTATTTTTTTTTAAACCTGCCTTTCTGTGTTTCTATAACAGCGTTGTCAATCAGATGTAGTTTATTTGTGATCATAGAGATTTATTTATAGATTAAATTAATTTACACGTCAAAATGTTGTCAATCTTTAATCAAAAATAAAATGACTGATGCTTTAACTTTTGGAAAATCGCTCGCATACCTGTCCATACAGTAGTGCTTCCCAAAACAAGAACACCTCCAGAAATGCGAAATAACGTTAAATATGTAACACATTTTGCTAATTAACGTTTGTTACACAAACAGAAATACACCTTAATATCACTGGCTACTTACAAATTTCATTTAAAATTATGTAGTTGTTGCTAATATATATTATAGCGATAGTCACATTCCCTTATCTAGCGTCATACCGTCAAATATATCTGATCTACTTTACTAATATAAATTATACTTACAAAATTAATTTTAAATTATTTAATGTTTGTTAATATATCCGATCAACTTATTTCCTGGGCTCGATCCACTTATTTCCCAGCCTAAGCTCATAGACATTAGAAACAATGGAACTTCCCCTTTAAATTCTAGAGTGTGATCAACTTATTTCCCGATCACTTATTTCCTAGGACACCGGTGTTACTTCAGTGTTTAAAACTGGCAGAAAGTACACATTTTATGTATGACTAGACTAACAAAGGGCATTGTTGAATTCATTTACATAAATACTACAAAGATTAACTGGAATTCCTAGAATAAAAAGTGTTTTTTACATACACCTATGCAACAGTTGTTTAATATCAGTAAACAATAAGACTAGTTTATTGTATTTCTCTTTTATTGTCTAGCATAGCTTTTGTAATCCTTTAGAAAAAAGTTCAAAAGCACATTTTTCCTGTTTACTTTCAGTATTTAATCCAACAGCAAAGTTTGAGCACTAATTTAGAGCTGTTTATCTCACTAAAGTTATTTAGTTAACTGGAACTTTTCAGGTTATAGATACTTGTATAAGTTTTTCATCATTTTCAGCTCTATGTACTAAAAGATATTGTCGATATCACTGTCTTCAGTTTCCTCATTGAAACTGAAATGGGGGGACCCTAGAAAAAATAAGGTGAGCTAAGTCAAGAGCGAAAGCCTGGATGCACTTTTTGCTGTTGTCTTGTGTCTTATAACTACTTGAATACATTTTGTGTGTCTTTTCTTTTAACATACTGCTTTTTAACTTTTGAGATTAAAGGGAATCTGTAGATTAATAAATATTCAATTGTTGCATGGACACACACACAAAAGTGTGTAAAGTTTTAAATATTGTATGCCATTAGAATATGTCGGTGTAGGTATGTTTATTTTTCAAAGTTTCCCTTTTAATGAGAGAAACTATCTTTAATCCTTTCATGGAAATACTATATGCCTGATTGCAATAAATCTACTTTCTTCTAAAACCAAGTTAATTATAAGTGTTAAATCATAGCTTTGTAAATTAAAAAAGGTTGAGCTACCCTATTAGTAATTTACTGAAGCATAGCTCGCTAACAGCTTGAGCTTTGATCTCAATGTACAGTATATTTGTTTAGTTGCTGATTTTCTACTAATAACCTGCATGTTAAAGTATGTGTCTTACCACTTTTTACACATAACCTCCTTCCGTGGCTTATCTTCTCTATGGCTGCCTACCAACATGGTTACTGAATTTCAAGCTAGCGGTGGGTCGACTCTTCTGAACCTTGATTTCTTTGGGCCCGTGGATGACACTAGTTCTAGCGGCACCACCAGCATCCCAGGTCAGCAGAGTGTTTTAACCATAGACTTTCTCAACTGCTAACAGACTACTAACACATGATCTGTTCACATGGCTGCTTACCTAAAAAAACAAACTGCGATAAAGACTCAGAAGAAAACAGCTGTTAGAAGCAATTGCATTGTTCGATGTATTTCATGCATTTGACACTGTGACCCTTAAGTCTGTTATTTTTTTAAATTTATTTATTTTTATCCCTGGCCTAAATATTAATTTTAAATAAGATTGGATTATTTTAAGCGAAGCATGGCTTGGCCTGTTTATTACTTTGATGGGATACCTTTAAGGAGATGTGGGGGAACTGATGTCGACCCCTTAAGGGGCATAATATATATAAAAACCTTGCCATTTTGTTAGGAGGCACTGCGCTGACCAGCATGTAATGCCCACTGGCTAATTTAATTTATAGGTCCCAAATCTCAGTAAATTGGTATATAACTGTTGCATCCCAGCAGTACTAAAAAACTCTTAAGTGGTGTAAATACTTGGTTTAAACAAACCCCTGGGTTTTTGTTTTTTTAAATAGACTTCAGCTTATAGAGGGTTTTTGTGAAGGTATTTATTTTTTTAGATACGCCATGTCCTTCTTCAGTCATTTCTTGTCTGTTTTTGTGCGTGTGCGTCATTTATTCTCCAACACATGGCTTGAGTCTTTTAGATTAGACTGCAGTTGTTTTCCCACATAGACCCCATTTCAGATTCTTCAAGTTCATCATTCATTTTTAAAAACAGATCTTCTAAAACTGGCAGAATAGGGGGAAGGAGTCCAAATGTTTATTAAACCCCTGTAAAACTCTATTCCTTATTCACCAACATTATCCATAGTTTGGAAACTGTAACAAACTACTTTTTACAAGAAACCAAATTTGATTACCAGAAAAAAACACATGCAACCTTTCATCTTGGTTCAGGGCAGTTTTCTAAATTGAGAAATCGCCCTTTAGTTGTAAGAACCTTACAGAGATTGTTCATTATTTTAAAGCTCAAAAAATAACTACCTGTTACGTAATAATAATAATCTTTATATAGCATCTTTCATAGTGGACCACCATCACAAAGCACTTTACAAGATACAAACCAGAAAACTGCATCAGCTGCAGAGTCACTTACAACAGTGTCTCACCTGAAAGATAGAAGCACAAGGAGATTAAGTGGCTTGCTTAGGGTCACATAATGAGTCAGTGGCTGAGCGGGGATTTGAACCGGGTAACTCCTCGTTACAAGCTTGTTTCTTTAACCACTGGACCATACAGTTTCCTATGAATGTGTGAGATGAGCAGGGGTAGCTAGGTAGTCCCTGAATTCCACCAGTAAAAACCTCAAAATGTTGAGCTGGTGTATATTACTTGTTATATCCATCTGCGAGGCTGAATGAGAGCATACATGTTTTCATTCTCCTCGTTATGCATGCTGATGCATTTTAAAATGCATCTTACTACTTCAATGTATGCTCCAACATGTATTTTAGTAACGCTGGTATACAAAATACATCAAAACACTATAAATAGGGTCTATTTTAAAGTTATAGTGGTTGAAATGTAGAACTCCACAGTAATCAACAATTTCGTATTTTAATGTCCCCTTTTTTGTAATCTAGAACTGCATGCATATTGTTCTGTAAACATCTGTCATGTTTAAGTGCAAATGTTAAAACGGAATAAGGCATGTCCTTTGACCTGTTGAGGAATTATCAGGGCTTTCCAGAACTAAATCTTGCCAACAAATATATACTGTGCATTATTTACTGGGGTTATCAGTTTTGATTTCTCTGTTTTAGTAAGGGTCATTTTGGTGCTGTCCACTAGAAAGCCTACACAAACTCTTAAGAGCAAATCTCTCTTCACATAATACAACTTTTCCAAATTTAGAGTAGCAATTTTATTGTGCATCGCCTTGATTTTCATCTTGCAAATTAGCGTCAAATTACTTTATGGATAATTTTGTAAAAGTTATATAAACTGGAGCAAATGGGTCTTTCATATTTTGTGGTGGTCTGAAAGTTTGCCCATTTCACCTCCAAATCCATGGTAGAAAACCTCACTATAATAAGTACATCTTACATTTTCATTATTATTATTAGAAATACACACCATTGTAACATTGAGCTTAACTGTACAGTGAGGTTAACTGTACATAAATGTTTATGATCTATCAGCAGAAATCAGGTTTAACTGCACGCTATGTGATGTCATTGAGGAAACAGATTGCCATGTCCAAAGTCCACATAAGCCCCTTTCACACTAGCATGCTGTACCCGGGTCAGGGCCCGGTGTCATGCGGGTCGGCTATGTGATTTCACAGTGCTTTTGATAAAGCAGAGTTGACCTGGGTGACAGACTCAAGTAAACAAGTCATGTATCAATGCTCCGGAAGCAGCTTGTTATAGATGCCTCCTTCCAAGCTTCTCTGGATCGAACTGTTGACCCAAATGTTTCTTCATCCCTGCTGCAATCTGGCTCATGCTGTGTCTCAAGCAACACAAATATGACTAAACAGAATAAACGAAAACGTTTATTTAAAACAATTGGTCAAGCGCTGCCAGGCGGAGTAGGGGTTAGGTTGGTTGGGGAGTCCTTGGCTTACCGTACACCAGCGACCCCTGTGGCTGGCTGGGCTCATCCAGGCCGGCCTGTACACAGTTCCACGTTGTTCTCAGACGCTGTAAGTTCTAAATATGGCTGCACAGCGGGCTTGTAGAGGAAAAAAAAGGGGACGGCTGATGGCGCTCGTTTCGGAGGATGCGAGTGCTTGTCTTCATTTCTCCTGAGTTAGTTTGGGGGTTGCAGCAGTGAGCCAGGTTGAATAAAAATTGGATGTTACAAAATTTGGGAGAAAAAAAATGGGAAAATGAATAAAAATCATTGTTAAAAAAAAAAAAAAAAAAGGTAAATGGAGCAGTAAAACAAAAACAATGTAAATGTAATTTGAAGCTATTGTAATTTGAAATGCACCACCCAGAAGAGGGAACCTACAGGAACTGCTGAATTTATCCTGAAATCATGTGAATCACTACAATTTAACACAGATGGAGGCCACTTAACTTGGTATGTGATTTTGAAGGCGATTGGTTACACCTGATTTAATTTAGGATTGCTATTACAAGGGGGGTGGACAAGCGATTTCAGTTTTTATTTTGAATTAATTTTCTACAAATTTCTAGAATTTTGTTTTCACTTGGAAGTTGTGGGGTAGGATGTGTAGATAAATGAAAAAATTAATTCCGGGCTATAAGACAACAAAAGGTGAACATTTTGAAGTGGGTGTAGACTTTCTGTACGCACTGTATATCCCCAGACTAATCCCTTAAACATTTGTTCAGATGTTTACAGAAATCTTAGCAGTTTTGTTAATTTGAGGTGCTGCTGCTTTGCTTTTTCTGGGTTTGTAATGTTTCATCTGACTCTATCCTATTCTTAAGGTGTGGACCCTGAGCTATATGCATTAACAACCTCTAAACTGGAAAGCTCCAGCACATCCAGCCGTGTGGCTGATGCATTTGCAAGACTCATGTCTACAGTAGAGAAGACAAGCACGTCTGCAAGGTAGATTGGTGTCTGTGGCGGGGGGGGGGGCGGATCACTGCACTGCAGCAGTATGCCTAGTGTGAAATCATTGCATCATTTTGTAGTCTAGAGATCTGTGGTAAGTAACCTAAACAACCCTTTGAGACTCGACAGCTGCTTTCATTTAAATTGAAGGGTATGTGTCCATATAATCATCACCATATCATTCGTTCATCACATTTCCCCCGAAACTTGGTATGAAGTTAGATAAATATTTTTATTGGGCATGAGGGGGAGGCTTTGTATAAAAACTGGCAAAGCTGTCATGCTTCTTAAGAAACGATTTGTGTGTATTTTATATATTTTAATGTAGTCAAGTATACTGTATAAACAAAATGCAGTGAAAAGTAACCATACATTTAAATCTCAATCCTAAAATACAGTAGTAATAAGGTTTTTAAATCCTTCGACAAATTAGTAATATTTAAAGTGTGGTACTAATATTAGTAAAACACAACTGTGAGACTTCAATAGTGCTGTAGTTTAATACCACTAGATGGAGCTGATGACACTATTACTGTTGGCATTTGAATGAAACCTTGATTATGTGTACATATTAACAAAGGTCCATATGTTTTAGTACAGTATATAATTGTACAGCTTTGGCCAAACATTTTGCATCTCCCTAATAGAATTAACACTTTTTGCTTCATAAAATCAAATGAAACCCGCTGAATAATGTTATGTTAACATATTGAATTACATTCCGCTTTGTAGTTCTCCATATACTAAACGAAAAGTGGACACATTGAAAAATGTGACATTTTGAAATCTAACATGATCTACTGTACTACCGGTAGACTTTTGCGATATCATTACATGATATTAAATAAAATATCTAAATTATGTTCGTTTTTTTTTGTCTCGGTCCTAAAATTCTTTTGGCCACAGCTGTAGTACTGCACAACGCTTTTAGCATAATTTAAGTAAAGTGGTTCATTGTTTCTTCTCCAACAGGAAACCTAAAAAGGACGAGAACCTTAGTGAAGAGGCTGCCAAGGTGATCGCCAGCCTGCCTGACCTGTCCTTTATGCAAGCCAAGGTGCTGATGTTTCCCGCCACATTGACCCCTCTGACATGTTCACAAGAGCATGCAGACTAACCACACCGATCTTTACTTTTTTTTTTTTTTTTTTTTAATTAATTTTAAATTAAAAGTACACGTTCAGAGGAATTGTTGTTCAGCAGCTCTGGAAAGGTATAAATACAATAAGAAAATGTATATTTATTTACATACCTGAAGTCCTAAAAGTGCTGTTTATATTAGAAGAATCAATCTGTAAAACAGGGTGAAGTTGTTTTTTTTTTTTTTTTTTTGAAGATCTGGTAATTACTATTCATTTGTTTCTTTCTGCCGTGCTGGGGGTGTAAACACTTCTGTCTTTGTGAGATAACACTGGTTGAGTCCTTCATGGAAGGCATGAAAGTAAAACCAAAATCTCACTCGCTGCCTGTGACTTCCAGGTGAATGTTTTCCTGTTGTGTTAATTGCCTTGTTTTTTTTTTTTTTTTGTTGTTTGTTTGTTTTTTTTTTACTACAAAAACAACACGTTCCGTCTTGTCTTTTTTGTGTGCTTTTTTGTTTTGTTTGAGAGTATTTATAGATGGTGGCAGCCTTTCTTGCCTTCTCCCAAAATTACTAACTACATTATTCAAGATATCCATTTATTGGATACCTTTTTATTTTATGGTTTGAACCACTGATATAGAAAATAATCAAATGTGAATAGTTTTTAGTGATAATCAAATTGAATCAATCACAGAGAATGAGGGACCAATAATATCTTCAAAGTCTTGGGTTAAACAATTGATATGTTACAGGTATTTTTCTGTTCTGTTTTACCACTGTACTTATTTTAATGAGGATTTTGCACATTGTAAAGAAGAGCTGGATGTAATCATAGTTCGCTGTGGTTTTAGACTGTGTACAGTAAAACTATGGACTGTAAATGTATGGGAAAATTCCTATGGAAAAAAGATACACTGTCAAAAGGTTAATATGCATGCCCAGGTTCTTTTGCGACTTTAGTGTGTAAAATTACTTTTAGTGTACACAAAAAAATAAAATTATTTAAGAGAAACCACTGGTTTGTGTGTACTTACTTTCCCTGTGTGTAACCCACTAGGGGAAAAAAAAAAAAAAAAACACATGATCATTTTAGTGCCAGTAAAGGTTACACAAGTAACCTGTTATTCAGTCTTGGGTGATATGAAGAGAAGCGTTTAACAAGTGTAGATAGATTTCAAAATCTCTTTTGCCTTTGGTTTCTATGTTGTAATGAAAAGTGTCATCTGGAATATGAAAATATGGTAAGAGCTTATTAATCCGTTGTAGGATTATATCAGTAATTATTAACGTGGTTGTTGTTGCACTGCCCATTACACAATACTGCACTGAAACTTTGCCCCACTGTATTTGTGTTTGATTAATGTAAGACTTGAGTTGGGTTGCCACAACAGAGAATTCTGGAATGCTACACACTGTAGCAATATTTTATGTTGTTGAAACAAAGAAGTAAAAGAGCACCATGAAACCTCTGTGTACTTGTTAGCAGAAATAACACCCTGTAATAACAAGGTATCTCCCTCACCAGAAACCATGTGATTGTATCAAAAACTGTATTGTGTGTATATGTAGTGGTTGTAAACCTTGTAGGAAAGCTATCCACAGACACAGCAGGGATGTGCAGTTCGGATCACCTGACGCCCGGGACAAGATTTGTGTGACAGACAGCAAGTTTTGCCATTCTACTTTGTCCGTCGGACAAGTCATTTATATGTATCATTTGTCCTATGTTCGTTCTGTTGCTAGAAAGACACTGGGTATATCTGTATAACGGTATTGGGGATTAGAAAAAATCGTGTTTAATTTATAACACAAAAAAACCCTGTAAAGTTTACTGTTTAGAAGCATTTCAAGACAAACTTACCCTGGCACAATTTTTTTTTCTTTTGATTTTAGTGTTGCTAACCTAATTTGCTATTTACCGTATTTACATATTTTGTTTTAGATTTAAATGCTACTTTTTTTCTTTTTTTTTAACTTGATTTGAACAGAAGCGATATTTGTAAAAGTACTAAAACATGAAGATTATAGTAAATAAAATACAGACTGTAAGTCTCTATACAATGTGTTTCTGTAATTTGTGTGTTTATTTTTCAGTGAGAGTCGTGCAGGGTCACCAGGATATGAAACCAGGATCACTGTGTTTCAGTTAGCTTTCACGAGACAAGATGTTAGATGAGGGAATAATAGCTGTAAAATGTTGTACTGTTAAAAAAAATTGTATCACAAAAATAAACAAGAAAAAAATTGTCTTTGCAGAATTTGATGGAGCCTACTGTAAATATTGCATTCATTTTGGTAGAACAGTACAAAAAAAAAATTCCATAGAAACATGACGGCTTATACACAAGTCCTTTGAAAAATCTGGGGTTCAGCAGCAACAAAACTGAAAGACCATCTAGAAAAAATAGAATTCCACAAGCAGCAGTAACAATTGGCAATGATTTTGTATATATGTGATGCAACAAACTAAAACACCTGTGCATCAGGACTTGAATTCAGTTTATAGAGTGGAAAACAGGCAGAAGCTATTTTTATATTTGAATAACTAAATATTGCTTATCATAGTTGTACTCTAAATGTTACTTGAATTTACTACTGTAGCAAATGTGTTTCAAACTGCATTAAAAGGAACATTTTTCTTAAAGTATGTAGTAAATTCGTTGTGGTGAAGTGGGGTCACAAGGAACGTTTGTGGATCTTGAAGAATTTAGTGAATCAGTCAAGCTACAAAGCTTGATCTGCCCCTGTTAATCACTACTTGATTGTGTTCACTGCTAAATAAAACCAAAATCCCACAAGTTATACTCTACTTTTGTGTATGTGTTTTGTGCGACAGGGAGGGGGCAAGTAGATTTTTAAGAAGGACAAGTAGATGTTTCTAGCATTTTGTTTCTTGGACAAGTTTTTTTCAAAAATTGCACACCCTTGCAGAGTAATGACATTTGCCAGGTGGAGGTGCCAAACCACGGACAATAAGATTCAATGACTAACCCCATATAGAGGGTGATGTAGCCAACATCTCTATTTGTTGTTGCATTAAAAGGTCTAAACTGTTGTCAACACTCTAGTGACAGCATTTTCAAAGAAACACAAAGACCCTGTTTCCTTTTTTTCACAGCTGAGGTGCAATATCTAACCGGTTTTGTAATCTTCCTTTACAGTGCTTGCTAGGGAAGTGGGGTTTTTACCTGATTCTTTTCAAGCAGTGTAATAGGAAAACTCCCAAGATGGCTGCCAGTCTGCCATGTTGTATAATATAGAGCAGGGTTTCCCAATCCTGGTCCTGGGGACCCCCTGTGTCTGCTGGTTTTCGTGTTATAGCTAACTTGAAATCTGCAAAGGTTTAAGAGCTGAAAACAAGTAAAAGGGTCTAATTAAGCAAATTATCAGTTCAATTAAGGGTTTAATTAAGTAATTCAGAGCTTAGCTGGAATGAAAACCAGCAGACACACTGGGTCCCCAGGACCAGGATTGGGAAACCCATGTTTCAAGAAAACATAACTGCTATTCTTGAGGAATTTGTTAAAGGATTTCCCAGACGTCTTTTTGGTAGACCAGTGATATTATAAAAGCACACATCACTAATAGGCATTGTAGCTTTTTAAAGCTGATGTCATTTTAAATGTGCTATAAAATTGACCACCCTTAGTTCTGACTTGGAAAACGATGAGGATTTCCCATTTTTGATATCCAAATTGTTTTCATAGAATTGCCTTGGCAGATTAAAATGAACCAGAGTAAAATAAATATTTGAATGAATGTTGAAAAAAGACCACCTTAGCAATATACTTAATGCAGGACTCGTCTCTTGTAAGTGACACTCTGTTTGTAAAAGGTTAGCTGGTTGGTTTGATAATCATCTTTTTTTTTATATATATAACTGCAAAGCTGTCAGTCCCACACATATCAAATCCCCCTGACTGCAAGCATCTCACCTTCATGGGTTTTTAAATTGTGAATCACAATTAACCCTTTTGGTGCTTTTCTGATGTTTCTCGTAGCTCTTTTTCAACAATATATTGATCAACTCTTAGTTTTCTACGCAATTCTACTGAACAAGAAGGTCATTACTGCCGGTCAACATGTCTGCTCTGTCAGGCCGCTGTCAGGCCTATAAACCTATAAATCAGAGCTTCTTCCCTGTGGCTGCTGGTTTTCATTCCAACCGGGCAATCAATTACTTAACTTGACCCTTAATTTGACCTTTTTACTTGTTTTCAGCTCTTAAACAGTTGCATATTTCAAGCTGTAACATTTGATCAGTAACTTGAACTGCAACTGTTCAAGAGCTGAAAATGAGTAAAAAGGTCTAATTAAGCAAATGATCAGTTCAATTAAGTGTGCAGTTAAAAAATGCATCATGTCAAGATGACAAGATAAAGTATCTCATGATCTGGACATAGTGATTTAAAATGTCAAGACCCTGAGATCATCTATCTTGTGATCTCGACATGACACACGTTTATTTTTAATTCTTTATTTTTTTCCACTATCCTTAAATGCCACTGTATACATCACAATGAAAGTCAACTAAATGCATTCTGCAGCATTTTAAAGAAAATAATTCTTAAGTATCACATACTGTATATTGTACCACTAAGTGTTTTAGTTAAGGAGGATTTTTTTTTTTTACCTTACCTTCTACCAATTTAATACCAGAGTAAGATGTTGGTCATTTCATTTTTTTTTTTTTTTTTTAAGAAACAACTTGAAAAAACATTTACTCTGAAAACACATTCAAAGTACAATCAGATTAGATTAGTACGAAAGTTCAAACAGGAGTTAATCATTCAGCTTCAACTCCTTGCTGATCGAACTACACAATAAAGTAATTTACAGCATGGTTAGCTGTTTTTAATAAACAATTTTACGCAGGTGATTTAAACACTAACCACTGAATGATAAGTAAGTTAAAAAAAAAATAGCAGTAGAAGCTGTAGAAGTAGTTGGTAGTTTTCATACTAACCACAGGGGCCAGCAGTGAGTCACTGTCTCTGTTACATAAACATCTGAGAGAGAGAGAGAGAGAGAGAGCGAGCGAGAGCGAGCTGGCGGCAGGCAGTTCATTTAACTACTCAGTGGGAGTGGTTAGGCTTTCTTATCAGGACCAGCATGAAAAGACAGTAAAGATAATTCAGTTATCCACTGTGTGAAACGAAACCGAAAAGCCAACGAAACACAAACTACAAAAAGGAAATCGTTTCTATAGGCAGCAGTCTCAAGGAAAAACCTGAACAGCTTTGTCTAGTTAATGAACTGGTGACGTGTTTTAAACCAAATCTATATTCACATATTACCAGCCTTGAAATACACACTTGAATTGCTAATAGTGTTTTTGAGGGTTTCTGCCAAGCCACTCCACTACATACACAGTGTGCTTTTCACCACCAATGTTTTGACTGCTGCTGCAGTGATCGTCCTACAAAAGGACAAGCTGTTAGTTGTTGTTTACCTCTTGTATATTTACTAGAGGAATTTTGTTTTCGGTTTGGTGCAAAATGCTGCCAACTCTGTTTACTATTGCAGTTTATAGGACACACACACATACAAAAGGGAAACAAATATACATATTGATTTTGTCATATTAAATAAAGTATAAAGGACAGTCAAGCCTTAATAGAGAAAGTAGCAGGTAAAGCAGAAGCCCTGTATGGCATTAAAAGCAATTTCTTTTGATAACTTGCCATTCCCACACATTTCTCCTTACTATTCTGTTGTGGAACTTTTCATGTTCAATATGCAGTCCTCCCCTCTATGGTGATATGCGTGTAAGAACCTTTGCTGGACAGTCAGAACTCCTATGAACAGCAATGTCATTCTTATATGTTGAAACACTAAGTCTGTGAGACTGGTAGATGCCACAGAGGTAAACATTTCTTCTAAAAAAAGCATTCCACTGCACACACTTCCAGTGCACCTGTTTCAATGATTCTCTACTAGTACAGTGGAGGAGGGGAAAATTGATTTTTTAAAGCTGTGTGAATGCAATGTAAGGCAATACTTTTGGCACACTTGATGCTGCTTATGTGGCAATGTAGGGAAACTCACGTTAGTTCTTGTACTATTTGTACTGCAATCTCTGCTGTATGGATGAATATTTTCATAACCGTGGAAAGTAATTTACCCCGGCGTTTTTTTTTTTTATAAATGTGGTTCATATTTTAATTCCAGTGAGAAATAGAGACAGAGGAACACAGGTACACATATGTCTCAGCAGGACAGAGGGGTAACAGTCTCACTGGGTGATGTCAGCCTTCAGTTCTCAGTAGCCAGTGTACATGAACCATCATCCGTATTTTGAGCAATAGCTTGTGACACAATTGCCAATTGCTTGGGGGGTGGGGGGGTGACTGAAGTCCCATGCCCCTGGTCATGTTTGACTCTCCTGGTCGTTTGAGCGCTTGGGTCACTGCTGCTGAGGAAGAGCAGGCAGGCGTGTGTCTTTGTTCTCCCCTCATTGGGTGGCAGACCCTGCCGTGTACAAAGCACGGAATTGAACAAAATACAGATGGGAGTTTAGGTTAAAATCTTTACTAGAAAGAAAGCAAGCTAGAAAAGCCACCGGGTAAAGACAGTTGCTTATATATATTGGTGTGGCAGGAAATGGTGTAGTGGTGACCTAAGACCAGAAGGAGATTGAACAACAACAAGGTATCTGCAGTTTCAACACAAGACGCAGCGTGCGCTGTTTTTATTCAGTAACAGAAATAAATAAAAATGTTTAAACAAAAATAAACACTGCTCACAGAGCGAAAATAAATAATTAAACAAAATAAATAACATAATAATAACAAAATCCAAGGTCAAGCTGGGCAAGTGCCTTCACTGTTCCTTGGTCTTTTTTAAAATTAATCTCTCCTCTCTCCTCTCTCATTCCGCCTCTCGAACACCCCACCCGGAGTGCAGAGAGCTGCAGGTATTTATGCAGGTGACCATCTCCCAATTAGCAACAAATCAATCACTTAATTAATTCGGGAGATGGTCACCTTCTGCACGAGGTTTTAAATCAAAACAGACAGAAACAATAACACCCATTTTCCAAAACAAAACACACGGCGTTCACCGACAATTACATAAATAATTAATAAACAAAACACACAGTGGTTCATCATCATCTATATATAAATAAATAAATCATAATACACAAATAACACAGGGGCGGAGGGGGAGACCCCGTTCTAAAAATAAATAAACAAAATACATTTAAGCAGGGCTTTCCTACCGCCCTGCTACAGGGGATTAACATAAATATGTACAATTTATTTTATTGAAACAAATACCAAAAACCAGGGGTATAGATAGGTTTATGAATATTCATGACAAGCTCAATATTCAGGGGCACCATTTCAGATTCCTGTAGGGGAGGGTCAAGAGGCCACTTAGGCCCTTGGAAGTTTTTGTTTTTTTCAGATAAAAACTTAAAAATCAGTTTATTACGGGATCATTTTCTGTGATTATTTTCAATATTTTTTATAAATCATAAAATATGTTTTATAAAATAAAATCTACTTACCCCTGCAATGATTGTGTTTGCAAACATCTTATCATGTCCCAAACTGAAACATTTGTGTTCAACCATGCAAGCTCACTGTTATGTTCAGGGTTCCTCTGTTTAAATAAAATAGAAGCTATGCCTTTAAGAACTGTTGTGAGATTCAGGATGGCCATAAGCCAGGTTGTGGGAGTTTCCATTTGAATAGCTATAGAGAGAGTCAGCTAAGATAGTGTATGAAAAACTACAATAAAGTGCCATAACAGTTTACAGTTGCAGCTGACTCCCGCGTTTCCACAATATAACAATTTGGCGACGAGGATGGCTGAAAATAATCTGGGGAGCAGTGTCTGTGTGTAGACCTACATGTTGTCAGCAAAGCCATCATACCAGATAAATATCTCCTGCCAATGGTTGAAGAACTTACCACATATTTCCATGGCTCCATCGTATTCAGCAAACTAGATCTGCGACAGGGTTATCTACAAGTGCCACTGGCACCTGTTAGCAGAGACCTCATGGCCTCAGCTACTCTTCCAGCTGCTTTAAAAAAAAAAAAAATCCCTTACCCTGGCTGGCATACCAGGCATTTGTGGTCCATGGATTTATACAGTCTCAACACGATACTCGTCCACTACAAGTTTTCCATAAGCTATCTGCCCATCACGTGACTCTCAAATGTCTGCTTGGGGTTCCAGAAATCGAATTTGTGAAGTACAAGCTCTCGGGACGAGGCATCACCCTTATCCTGTCCCACGTGGACACCATCCATGCTCTCCCTGACCCACAGTCAGTAACTCAGCTGGCTTCTTTTCTTGGAATGGCCACATATTACCTCCGTTTCCTCCCACAGGCCGTCCAAACCATCAAGCACCAGCTCACACCTGCTGTTATGCTCTCACACTTCAGTCTCACAGTGGTTGTTCTAGGCGCTGTGCTGCCCCAGCTACATGATGGCATAGAAAAACCTGTGGCTGTTACTTCAAGTACCCTCACTCCAGCAGAACAAAATTATTCTGTGGGCGAGAGGGAAGCTTTGGCATGCATTTGGGCATGTGAGCGTTGGCATCTCTACCTCTATGGTAGAGCCTTCACGCTGTGGACAGACCACTACGCTCTCACAGCACTACTTGCTACTGACGGTTGGGGCCAGAAACCTCTACGGTTATTCAGGTGGACAGACTGTTTAAACTAGTACAATTTCACTCTAGAATTCATGTTTGGACGTCATAACCATATGGCTGAACTCCTGTCGTGAGCGATAACAACAATGCCAACAATCCAGAAGGTGATGGACATGAAATCAGACTTAGTTCACATGTTTCAAGCACCCCTAACGGTCGTTGTGTCAATGGAAGAGCGACGGAAAGAATCCCAGGAAGATGCACTGTTCACCACTCTCCGCATTTACATCAGAGTGGATTGGCCATCTAAAGTGGAAGGGGAGCTGTTACCATACTACAAAGTGAGACAATAATTATCCTGCTGGAAGGATGGTTGTATTGGTAAGGGCCACTGCACCCTGATTCCTGCACACAAGGGACACTTTGGAATAGCTCAATTAAAACAGCGCTGCAGGGACATTGTTGGGTGGCCAAGCATTGATCAAGACATTGAGCTGATGGTCAGGGACTGTACTGGGTGTCTTCTCAGTGGTAAATCTAATCAACTAACTCCTGCCCCTCTGTCTCCAGTAGAGTGGCCATCTTCACTGTGGAAGCACTTCCAGGTAGACCTCTGTGGAGAACTACATAGCACACCAGTCCGTGCCGATACCTCTTGGTGGTCTATGATCTGTACTTGAAGTGGCCTGAAGCCCTGCCCATGGGGTCAATCACCACCCAAGCATTTTTTCGAGGGCTGGATTCATTGTTTGCAGCCGACTTTACAAACTACCTGGCAGTGCAAGCTGTCAAACATATCAGAACGGCTGAGTACCATCCTCAGATTAATGGAGGCACGGAGCGTCTCAACCAAACTCTAAAGAATAGCATTTGTGCTTGCCTGACCGAAAGCTGGCAGTTTTGAAGCAACCCTTCTGCAAATTCATCTACCCTTCTGAGCGTCTAAGCACACTACAGGGGTGTCTCTGGCATCACTGATGCTGGGAAGAGAATTACAACTTCCTCTAGATCGCCTATAGATTTGCAAAGAGTAAACCTGCCCTTTTAGCCACACGAGTGCAAGTAGAAGCCCAGCAGCCGTGTATGAAGTTGAGGTTTGACCAGTCTAGAAGAACTAAACCACCGACCCTGACTTGTTTTGTTGATCTTCCCTTGTAATACATGTTTTACTTATCAATGCTAACTATTCTGCAGTAACACAGAGCAGTGGGGTCGCAAAGCAATTTTTGTTGATAGAAGGAGGTTGCAGTACCCCAAAATTTGAGAACCGCTGCTATAAAGCTATAGTGTTTGTTGTCTGGTTTAAAAAGCTTGCTCCATTTTGAGGTTTCTCCTCTAATCAGTACTTTTTGTTTTTTACATGGTAACCACGCCCTAATCCATGTGCATGCATTCCTTGAATCCCTACTATGTTCAATTTGAGAATGGTTGATAACACGGTGTAAGAGTTCAAATGACGAGATTAGATCTCCCTCCCAATCTGAGAGGGTACTAGATAAAGAGAGAAGAATACCCTGGACTAAAACATGACACTTTATTCCTGTGGGTAGGTGGAAGTCAGCCGGCTAGAAAAGGGACTGAGCAACGGTACCAGAACTCAATGAGCCGAACAGGAAATGGTGTGGCATCCGCGATTTGGAGAAGGAGATGCGCTCGTTAACCAAGGGGTCATGAACGAGGGTATAAAATAGGAGAGTAGCAAAGTAATCTGCTCCTTTGAAAATGGTTGGAGTTAACCTAAAAGGAGTAAACGTATTGCTGAGAATTGGGAGTGTTTGTTTTGTGTTTGTTTTGTGTTGGCTGTAACTGTTGTTTGTCTTTGTAGACTTGGTAGATCAGTAACACGATCCGGAGCTGGAGTACAAGCCAACATTAACCCGGACATCACTTTTCACCCCATTATTTCACAGATCACTGTAATCACCACTAGCACTTAATTTCACTCCCTGTCTTGCACTTGTTTCGTGTTTAGTGTGGGTGTTTGTAAACCTGCACTTTTGGTTGCGGGTCAAACCTGGGGATTAGAGTTACGAGTGATACACACCGCTGTATGGGACATGGTATGATGGGAATCTAAAGGACACAGTTCGTGTTGGTGAAGTTAGACAACAAGCATTTTCCCATCACCACAGGTGAGGTTCCCTCATGTCCTTTGTGTTCATCATCTGCAACATTTAGACACATTTTGACAGGATGTAAGGTGGGTCTTAGCCAAGGACGGTTTACTTGGAGCCATGGTGCTGCGATGTTTGGCCTTAGCACTGGAAGACAAGTGTAACCTGACCAATAACTTTCAACACAAAAGACAATATTCCTCCGTCCAGGAATTTCCACCTGAATTTGCCACCACTAACCTTCGACCAGACATTGTCTTATGATCTGGATCAGTATGCCTTGTTCATTTAGTAGAGTTAACAGTGCAATGAGAGGATGCTGTGGATGAGGCATATGAGAGGAAGAAACTTCGATATGCTCAACTAGCTGCTGAAGTGGAACAGTGAGGATGGAGAGTCTAAGTTTACCCAGTGGTTGTTGAGGATTTGTGGCACACTCTACAACCTGGTTTCTCAGAGATGTCGGGTTCAGTTGCCAAGAGTTGTGTCGCACAGTGAAGAACTTATCTGAAGCAGCAGAAAGGAGCAGCAACTGTCTGTAGTTGAGACGGAAAGATTCTGGATGGGGATCTCAAGCACAATAGAAAGAAAGCAACGCTGATATACGGGTAAGTAAGCTGAGCTGAGTTGAGTGGGGGACGGAGGGGGGTGATGCTTGGATGCCAGAGTCACTGTTGAGCCCTCTTGAGGTGTTGTGGGCTGGTCGATGAAAACACAGAGGATAGAAGGTGCCCACTTGAACACCCCAGAGATGTACCCTACTTAGCTCAATCCAGACGGTTGTCATGCTGATGCGCTCGGGAGACTGCACTGTGGTTGATCCCCGGAGCCAGCATTGCAGCCGTTGTGTGTGCTGATGCACTGGGGAGGCAAAATAAGCTGATTCCTGCAGCCAGCATTACACTGCCATCAACACCAGGCAGAACGATATCTACATCTATCAATAAAATCAAACAGGTTAGTTAGACACAGTCTCCCTTTCCTAAACACATGCTGACTGTCTCTCAGGATACTGTTACCATATCGGTAACTTTCCATTTTGGATCTTATTATAGTTTCCATAAGTTTACATATAATACAAGTCAGGCTTATTGGTCTGTAGTTACCTGGTTCAGTTTTGTCTCCCTTTTTGTGGATCGGTATTAAGTTTTCAATTCTCCAGTCTGTCGGCACAACCCTTGTCTCTAGAGAATGGTTGCATGATCTTGGTTAGAGGTTTGTAAATAACTTCTTTAATTTCTTTGAGTACTACTGGGAGGATCTCATTTGGCACAGGGGACTTGTTTATTTTAAGAGCTCCTAGTGTAACTCTCTTTGAAATTATGTCAAGACAGGAGACAAAAATACGCACAATCAATACATAAATGGGATTATGGACCTAGCCTGTCCAGCTTAAATACCCCGTATAACAGTAACATAGGAGGAAACATTTTTTAATCTTGTGAAAAGTAATCATCATTCTTGCTCCCATGTCCCACTGTTAAAATCACTCCTGCATCAAAGTCATCTTTCATAAAAAATATTTTTTTCCAAATTGCTTACATTCTTTGTGAGACTAGCTGTGGTCCAAGAGCTTTTAAATATATATATATATATATATATATATATATATATATATATATATATATATATATATATATAATTTTTTACCAGACAAGGTGGTCTTAGCGCACATGCAGCCATCGTATTATGGTCAACTATGTGAGCATGCCTGCCACAGGGCTCCTCTGGGTAGTGCGTGCCTTTTGCAGAAATGAAAGGTTTGCTGACATAAAGGTGTTTAACACTAGAGTTTTGAGCAAAACTATGGGAGAAAATCCAGTCCCGGGAGTTGTCTGGAAGAATTGTCCAGAAAACAGGAGAGTATGACAGAAAATGACAAAATAAGGGAGAGATGACAGATCTGCATCATCAATGTGTATTGTCCTTAAAATTAACAAGCGGTGCCCCTGCCCGTGCCCCTGCCCCTGCCCTTATTTCAAATACAGAAGTGCCTTTTAAAGCTGTTTTTATCTACTTACCCACTTACACTGTCAAAAATTCATGACATCACATGACATTTTGAAATGAGAACATCAAAGAGCGGACAGTCACATAACAGTCCACAGCCAGGGTTGAATTTAGCTGAAAGCATGATAGAAAAATACAGGGGAATTAATACAGATCAATATTAGCACAGCAGAGCTCAGGGTAATTGTCAACATTACAAAAAGGCAGGGGGATGGATAATAAAAAGCAATTTTGGCAACTCTATCCCTTATTTTCAGAAACTGAAACAATCCCTTATTCACTGTATTCATTAGTTCGAGAGTAACAGCTTCTTAATTACTCCAGAGTCACTGTTATTAAACTTCATCAAGCAGAGGACTCCTCGAGAAGCTCAGAATTAAAGACTGGGTGTGACTGAGTTGAAGAGCTTGTCTTGCTCCTGTGTACATGTTTCTTACATAGGTGTAGAGAACAGCAGTTTACAGCAGATCTAGTGCTGGAAATTATGTTGCTCTCGCTTTGACTGCTCTTGTTTCTGAATTGTAACGCTGCCAATGATAATATTGACGTGTTATTGGTTTTTGGCAATCAGTATTATTTTGTCAGTCAAGCCCAGGGGGTAGGCATCTCAGAAATTCCTGTCCAGCAATATCCTTAATAATTCAATTAAATCAATTAACCCTGTAAACAGGTCCTAAAGCATCTAATTATTGAATTAGGCATCTAAAGGCCTGGAATAGCATGCTAGGACCAGAGTTGCACAATGTATTTTTTGCATCTCATCATTAAATATTAGTAAGTGGCTATAAATGTCTTCAAATTTCTTTTTTTTACCTCTCATTTACTATTTTATGGTGCTTGCAATCGTTCACAGGTTATGTTGCTCCCATATTGAACTGTTACAATGTAAATCTAAATCTGCCTGGCTTTGATTGTCAGGACTGAACAGCCTTCTCCTTTCCATTTAAATCAACTGACAATGTGAATGTTCAACTCTGCCAGCCCCACTTACTCTACATTTATATAGACAGAGAACAGGTGTTTGAAAGGTCACATGTCACATGATTTGAATGGAATGAAAAAGTCTGTTCAGTGTCAGTGTCAGAGAATATTACTTCTTCCTAGGAACCAATATTCGGGAATATTGGCTCCCCTTACGAATATTTGTACCCCCTTATTTTTTTGTAACAAAGTAATCTTTATTTGCATATAAGTCCATGTCCATGCACTTTCAACTAAACCCTAACCCTAACTGTAACCCTAGCCCTAACCTTAAACTTGTACCATCCAGTTCCCTGTGACAGATCCGGTCTCACAGACAATAATTCATGACAACATCCTGAAAAGATTGCTCACATGTAGTAGCATTTCACAACCATAAATAACAAACATGCATGTAGGGGAAACAATATTCAGGGGGAACCAATACTTGTTTACACTGGCAGCACGTTCAAAGCCAAGTAAACGCAGAATTAGAGAAAAATATTAAAACCCAACATTGGAACTACAGAACCCCAAACCACTCAGAATGATTGACAACTACATACATTAGTGAGGAAAATGTCAAAATTAAAATGATATGTAATGCTTCTTGGGCATCTTGAGTAGTTTAACCTTGAAGGTGTTATTCCAATTATTAATCGAAAAATGATGTGTATCTTTAACAGACGGCTACTCTGGATTTATATTGGATTTTACAGGTATAATGAAGTAGTTTCCTGCTGAAGGACCTCGGTTTAATTTGCTCAAAGGCCTGCTCTGAATGGGCCAGAGATGTCTTTCCTTAAAGTATGTCACCAGCTCTTTAATTTCTTCAACTGAGTTCACCTACATTGAATCACATCAGCTCACCGGAAACCTGTACTGAAAATTAAACTAATTATTATGATGAAATCCCAAGCTAGATGTCTCTAACCAAATTGAAATGTCAAGATGCTGAGATAATAATCTTTAGAAAATTCATTAAATGTTATGTGTGTGTGTCCACCCTGTGTCATCATAAAGGCGAAATTATAGATCTTGTCAATAACATCATATCCAAAAGAAAAAGACAATCCATGTAAAATTTATCTTTAGTTTTCCAATACATTGTATTATTTACCCTGGGGTACTTTTGTGAAGCAGCATGATTACATTTTGTTGAGAAATATTTTCAGTACCAAGGTATAGTGACAGATTGTTCCCTTTTGGTAGTGATAATAATCAATTTCGTATTTCTCTTGGATGAAAATAATAACAACCAAATAAATGTGTGTAATTGTTCTTCAATATAACCCAGCATAGCAGATGGTATTTACAGAATGAGCAACACTAATATGGTACAGTACAAATATAAAATATGGCTTTACCATGGTTATGTGAAGGGTTACTTGGTTATTTCAGTATATTTCAAATTTCTTCAGATGATCGCATATTTTATTTTATTTTATTTTTTATCTCTAAACAGCTTTTGTTCAGAAATATATACACTATTGTTGAGAGCTGCAATGGCTGGAGGAAAGATTAGAAGTCTGTTACACAAGCAGTCACATTAACAGTAATATCAGCTTGGCTCTAGAAATTCTTTAACACTGTAATTCAAGATCCTCCTCGGATTGTTTTTTCTAAGTCCCAAACTGTTTCCGTGTACATGAGAATTAAATTTATCTCCTGAGAACTGTGGAAATCTTACCATGGTTCTGGAATTCTGTTAAAAAAAAAGGATTGGTTAAGGGTGTGCGTTTGTGATATCAGACACAAATACACAAATAAAGAAATACATACTTGATGTAGATGGGGAAATATCAGAGAAGAAATATACAACATGTTATATATATAGATATATATATATAGATATATACTAATCATTGATAATTAGATATATATATAGAATTAACTATATGAATTAATATTTATATATATTGATTATATATATATATATATATATATATATATATATATATATATATATATATATATATATATATATATATATATAATGTAATGTAACTGAGAAAAAAAGACTTGGCTCCTAGTCTTTAAAAACATTTTCAATGGAATGTGAGGTGGATTTTAGTTTGGAACAGTTTCCAGTAGAAAAGCCCACTGGAGCATTAACTGCAAATAAGTCAAGTAGCCCCAATCTAACCCAGTATAGTGAGGGTTCCAGACAGAAGAATTAATAAATAAAACCATTCTTCTTTCTGTGTGAGCCAATCTCTGCTTCATTAGAAACTATTAGGAAATCAATTAGTGGGCACATTATTATTAAAACGTTTTGAACCACGAGAAGGGTCTTGCAGTCATGTGTGCATTGTATAAGCCCTGGATCAGTTAGCCGTAAGACAATTTACAATGTAATAGACAGTAGGTGCTTGTTAAGTCCATAGCATATACAGGGTGATTCATATGCAAAGCACCATAGAGTGGCCTCCCCTCTCATTGGACTTGATGCCCTTTTTGGCCACAGACAATTACCATGTACCTGACCAATGGCAAAGCTTATGATGTGTAATTCTGTGCGTTTTTCATTAGTTATGAGTGCCATTGCAATAATAATAATAATAATATAAGTAATAATGCATACCCAACAGTGCATAACAACACTGTAATACTATCAAGGATTTCTAGTGACATATAAACCATGAGAGTGCTAGCTCAAGTGATTTACTGTATCAATGTCACCAGAAACCTGAGATAGAATTATAGCCTTACAGCCAATGTACAGTTTTGGTGTATGTTATTTGTTATAATACATGGTGACATAACAGACAGAAATTGTAGGGCAAGAGTGTTCAATTTAAACAATTGAAGGATGGTAACATTGGAAAAATGTAAAAATTGTAAAGCAAGTTTTTTTTTTTTTTTTTTACATTTTTAAGCTTCAGCTTTTAAGCTGGGGGGGGGGGGGGGGGGTGGCATATATTATTACAAAAAAATTGTACAGTACTGTGACAAAGTGCCCGCCCCTGTGTATATTATCTGTTATGTTGCGTGTGGTTTGTTAAATGTTCGTGTATAGTCATTGGTACACGGGATATAAACGGGTCTGTGTAACACGAGTGTTTAAAATGTATATTTGTATTTAGGCACGGGATTGTACATCACTTCACGTACATTTAAAGTATTTAATATGTGAGCACGAGGTTGCACATAATTAATTCACGTGCTGGGATTCAAGTGAATAATTAATTAGTAATTGAATCCCAGCACAACAGTATATATAGATGCACGTTTTCACATACTTGTCGTTGGGTGTTCGGTGAATGGAGAACGGGGGGGGAGAGAGAGGAGGAGAAATAATTTGTCAACAATTACATTGCGTGCTGGTGGGACCAGCACGATATTTGTTTATTTATCTGCTCACCATGTTTGTCTGTATAGTCAGTTTTTGTGTATCTATTTATTTTGGCGTGGAGTGCCGTGTCCTGTTTCTGTTTGTTTAAACCTTTTATTTACAATAAACCGGTGCAAGCAAGCGTCTTCATCATTTTATTTCATCCGTCCTGTTTTGTGGATTCATTCCTTCCTGGTTCTGACGCCGCCCACTTCGGCCGTCATTGTGTCAAGTACTCACTCACTAGAGTTCTTGGAGGGTGAAGTTGAATGATTACCTCCTCAGTCAAGAGCCTGTACTTTCTGAAGACAACCTAACATCCCTCACAAGGCATGAAACTAAGGCCATTCTTACTAAATTTAAGTCGCTTATAGTTTTTCTAGTGCTTTGAGGTATTCTGCTGTTTCACCAATTTCTACCTGTCTACTGCAGATAAAACGTTAGATCTTCAGGCATTCTTGTTTTGTTCATGTGCTGGTGGTAGAATTTTTGTTTTAAAACTGAGATAAGCAGTTTTGTCATCAATCTTATGTCTCGCATCTTAAAGAGAAATAATGTCACTCATCTTAAAAAATGGAAAACCTCCTACTAGATAATCACCAATTCCTGCAGCTGGTGAGTGCTAAGGAAGACAGCAGCTGCAGAGGATTGCCACACTTGAAGGCAATTAATCAAAGACTGAATTCATGTGGTGAGCAAGCTGTGTAGACCAGAACGATGCTCAGGGAGCTGCACGGAATGGATTACCATCAAGTATTGAAGGTCACTTTATCAGAAACCGGTATTACCGTTACACAAGGCTTTTATTTCTGACATACAACAAAGAAAGGACAAGAATTCAACTTTTTGTGTGTTTTCACACTGACTGATCATTGTTTTTGCAATCTGGTCATCATGCAAATACTGTATGTTATTGTTAAATAATGTACTGCAAACAGTAGTATTAAATACTTCTATCATTCAATTTCAGAATGCTGTTTGTGTCTTGAAAAGCAAATATTAAGGATAATATGGTTTGTTTAGATATTTATGAGATATAGATGGTATTGTCTGCACATATCCATTTAGATACTTTCCTATTGTGTGTATTTCAGTGGTAAGACAATGCTTATAAACAGCAATGCATTCAGTACAATCGGTGCATATCATGCCAGGGGACAGTGGGTAAAGTCCAGGGCTTGTAACAAGGTCACCAGTTCAAATCCCACCTCTGCCATTGACTCACTGTATGTGTGACCATGAGAGAGTCACTTAACCTCCTTGTGCTTCATCCTGTGGATGAGATGTTAAATCAATGCCCTGTTGTAAGTGACTCTGCATATAATGCAGTGTTCACAGCCTACCTCTGTAAAGCGCTTTGTGATGGTGGTCCACTATGAAAGGTGCTATATAAAAATAAAGATATTATTACAAATTAAAAAAATGTTCTGATCTGTCTTCCTTTTAACTGGCTAAGAAAATGATGTTAAATATGCCACTGACTGCCCTGCAAGTCTTGGCTTTGATCACCACCAGGCACTGTCTTGGTACAGAAGGAATAATGCCCCTTCTCCACTGGCACATCCGAGCTGTGAGGGCTCGGTACAGTTTGGGTATGGGTGGCTCTCCACTGGCTACTTGTCCAACTGAGTGAGACCCAAACTATGAAACTCCAGCCTCACAAGACATCTGAATCCGGCTGCGAGCCGAGCCGAGCCAGGGGCGGGATTAAAGATTTTTGTCATTACATTGCATCAGTCAGTACATTCCAGAAAGATAAACAACAAACATGGCAGGCAGAGAGTGTGATGAGAGAAAAGTACAGCTTTGGGACGCTGAGGAAGTGCAGGCTCTAGTTTCTCTGTGGGGAGATAGAAGTGTTCAGGAAGATCTGGAGTCATGCATCAGAAATGAAAAAGTTTATGTCCAAATTTCTGACGAGTTGATGCAAATGGACATAAACCACCAGTACAGTACACTTAACACACACTCAAAAACACAAAATTATACCAAATGTCTTATCCTTCACCTTTGCTATATTAATAAAAATAAATAAATTCTAAAAGTATTTACAAAAATAGTCAAACTAAATACTGTACCATGCATGCAACCATGGCTCTCCTTGCACTCTTGGAGCATCTTTCTTTTCTTTTTTTTTTTTCTTAAGCACTCAAAGAAAAAAACTAGAAAACAACAACTTTCCCTAAACCGGCATATATTTGACAAATCATATTTTTAAAACCTTTTTTCTTTTCCACCGTGAGGGTTCGGTACGGCCCTGGCGCAGCTTGGTTGTACAGTGGAAAAGAGGCATAAGGGTCTGGATGTTCTCCATGCCCAGCCTATGATGCATCCAGATAAAAATATGTATACTGCTACAGGAATATTCTATTCAAACAAATACAATTATCTACAGTAAAAACCACAGTAGAAGTTAAGGATGTTTCTATGCAACAACTTCTAACTATTGACTGTATGTGTACTGTAAAAAATAAATGGTCACACTTTTCTTCAGTAGAAGGGCTGAGGAATAGAAGGTAAGTCACGTGAACTCTGTTTAACTGGTAAATTGTCCTGTTTCTGATTGTTGCATCTTTCTTTTACTAGTAGCCAGGAGCCAGGGGATGGGTTTGTTTGACTGTTTGTAAGTAAGGAGTTCGTAACTTGGGAAGCTAATGTATGTACTGAGGCGACGAGACCGAAAAAGTCTAAAAAAGGATAGCGGGCTATGACAGTTAAAAATACATAGGCACTACTCTAGCTTTTACACACGCACACAACCTTTCTCTCTGTGCAAACAATACAACTTTCTTAATTTGATAACAAATATATTTTAGAAGTGATCACAATATTTAAAACATTCATGATACCATTGTCAGTGTGTTTGTTACCCCAATTAACATTAATTGTTCATTTCTTTCAGCAGTGTCTAAATTTACCAAACTAATTAACAACTTTTTGAGCAGAATGACAAAGCCAGATGAAAGCGGCTGACTCATCCATGTGTCACGTTGGGTGAAACTAAACCAGCTAACCCTTTCTCTCCCCACATTTTTTTTATTCTTTGAGCACAGGGAAGACGGACATTACTCTAATTTTAATCTCTAGACCAAAAAGGGTTAAAACAAAACACCCTGTGACTTGACAGTTTCGGATACTTTTACCTAATGCTAGAAGTGGCATAAATGGACAAATGGACTGTTGCGGTAGATGTCCAAACTAGATAAAACACAAGTGAGAAAGTGCCACAAGTAAGGTTCTAGCTTAGACTTCTGGAGTCCAGGGTTGTAATGCATCTCAGGTCACAAGAGGAATAAGTTTGGTTGTCTTCTTAAAAACACACACGATTTAGCAAGTTTGTACTATAGCTACTCAGTGGATAAACAGAAAAATTACTCCATTCTCCAGTCCTGCATTTTCCATAATTCATAAAAAATCTAATCTATGATTTGTTTTATATATATATATATATATATATATATATATATATATATATATATATAAAGAGCAATACAAACACTCATTTATTTTTTACAGTTTATTGTATAATATAAAACTACAAAAGTAAGACTGCTTGAATTTCATGTACATCTGTTCCATTTTTTTTTTGTACTACAGTCCATACCTTCTGAATACAGTAATCTATTCTTTTTTCCAGATGAATATGTTGCTAATATTGCATAGACAAAGGCACAGCTCCAGGGTCTGTGAAACAAATACAGCATTCTTTCAAAACAGCAGACAAACCCTCCCCCAGATCCGACAGAGTTCACACAACCACCTCCCCTTTTCCAGAATGAAAGGATTGTCTGCGTACAGCATGAACACAACAAAGGGGACCGATTAACCTTAAGGTACTGTCGACTCAACTTTACATGGGGGGGGGGGGGGAGTGAATAAATAATATTTTTAAGTTTATGTAAGCATTGCAGTGTCTTTTAGTTTGGCGTAAGTCACCGACGTCCTACTTTGTCAAGCAAGCTTTGGTTTAGAAACCATATGTAAATAAAAGTACAATAGCATATCCCTTTCTATACAATTAAACAATGCTTTAAAACTGAAGCCCCTTGCACTGTGAGGTGGTGGTGGGTTATGGTGGGGGTAATGGTGTGTGAACGAAGAATCAGACAGAAAAAAACATATATACTGTTTAAAAAAAAAAGAAAAAATGCAATCCTTGAACATGGCTTCCACCCCCTTTCAATACAAAATATACCTTCCTGCAGGAAAGTACAATCCTACCATACATTCTGTACACATTACAATCCACATGTTAGCTTCACAATAAAATAAATATATTTACACAGAAAATAAAGAATAAATAACTTAATGAAAACAAAAATCACTTCAAAACCCAGGTTTTCTTTTTTGTAGTTGTCCAGTCTGCTCTCTCCATGTCACTTCATAATTGTTCAATTTACTTCTGTACAATAAATACTACTCCCCCCCCCCCAGATATATTATTCCTCACCAAGAGTCCTTCTCTATTCTCAAATGGCTGCACTGCAACTGCCCTTGACAAGGTTATTGTGTACATGATGCAACCCCTGCAACACTACTTCAAAGTTAAATGCACATCAAGCAGAAGAAGAAATTACAGAAAAGTATAAGGAAGTGTGCTGCAAATTGTGTTGATTTATTATGTTTATTTTTTTTTCTTAACTTCAGATTTGTTTTAAGAGGAGAGACACATTGATCTGAAATGCTACTGCCATTCTGGCCTCTGGTAATCTTTATTGGCATTCACTTCAAAGAACCCAACAGTAGATGGGAAGACACCATATTTGTGCAGGCTGGTTGTGTGAGAACCCTGTGGTCAGCAGGATATAAAATTAAACTTTGAAAAGGCATTTTTGTCTATTGTACTTGAAGTACATATAAAAACTTAAGATAACCACTTTAAACAGCGTGAACATTTTTTTTTGTTAAAATCATTCCCCTACACAGAGTAAAAAAAGCCTTTGTTCACAGTTTCAACTCTCTTTATAATGCACCTCCTCCGAGACAGACTGCTATATTTAAATGCAGATGGGCCTTTGAGAGGGGGTGATGTAAATGTGGGGCTGCTTACATCAGCTGATCAGATCACTTTTTAGCCTGTAGCTGAGAAAAAAAAAATCACATTTTAGGTTTGAGTATTACAGAGCTTAAAGGAATGAAAGGTAAAACAGCATTTGCAAACTAGGAATGAATGTGTCAGTTTAAAAGCAAAAACAACAACAAAAAAAGAATTCCAGTCAATGGTCCCAAATAAGTCTACTAACACTGGCTTTCTACAACTGAATACACGCCACTCCCCTTTATGTGCTACCTTCTATAGGTACCCTTTAAAGATCCCTGCTTAAAGTGGTTATCGAAAAGCTTTACTATATAACCTTTTTTTAAAAATTGCAGTACAGATATAAATGAAGACCCAATTAAAAAAAAAGTGCATAAACGAAAATCTGCATTCCTTCATCGTGGTAGCTTTCCTAAAATCTGTGCAGCGGGTTAAAGTGCCAGTTTGCCCTAAAACAAAACCGACCCAACCTTATCCATGACAAGGAGAGAGCATAAATAAAGAAAGAAAAAAGAAAAGGGATGGCGTAAAACAAACAAATAAAACCTTAAATAAATTAAGAGTTATTCTTCAAAGAAGCCATATGCATTTTCAACAATACAAGTTGTAACCCTGCACACAAACAGCTAAAGAGTACCATTAAAAAGCTACAAATGCCATAGTAATTTGGCAACAGGCATGATACATTGCAATAGTTTATATACTTAAACAAAAAAAAAAAACATACAAGACAATTAATTAAAATATGCTTTTGGTGCAGTTAAGTTTTTGTAAAGAAAGGTCGTAGATCCAGAGGAAAACATGCATATAAAAACCTAGGTTCACCTGTATACTGATGGTAAAACAAAATTAAATAAAGGGTTTTGAAATTGTAAAGCAGTTACATCAGTGAAACAACCGACCAGTCATATTACAAATGCCAAGCGATGTCATGTTGCTGGCTCCAGATTTAGAAGTGATGTCAGGTCACATACAGGTCATCAGCTGCTAGTTTCTTCATGCGAGAAATGGGATTCACGGATGTGACGCGTACACATACTGTACTTTTGTTTTAAAACAGCGCTCTCAACACAGACAATTGTGAGCTGTATGAAAGCTTGGGTTGAATGACTCTGGAAGATGCTTTTTCTTATATACTGTCCACATTAGGAATGTCAGATCAAGTCATGTATAGTAGAATGAAGACCACTTAAACGTTATAATATTTTTTGTATTAAGGTAACAAAATCAGAGTAAGAATTCTTTAAATTCTGTAACTATGAATCGAAATTGTTTCACTGCAGCAAACCACATGATGCATTTGCCTGTAATAAAAAATAAATTAAAAAAAAAATCACTCACTGCTTGCATCTTCAATTCAAAACTTAATGTAAGTAAACACGTTTTCAGGCTTTTAAAACAACAAATCAACCATTTTCTTTCTAATCTTAAACCACAAAATGTCTTTCCCATTCATACCTGCCCCTTAAGGTCAGCTTTTAGCGTGTACTCCAATATCTTAATATAAAAATCAACTATGAAAAATGGTTGCCAATCAATACAATGCTTTTGAAACTAATAGATACTGTAAGCCTTCGTTTAGTGGCTGTGGATATGACAGTCTTAGGTTTTCTGATTTCTCTCTTATCTTCGTTAGTTTGTCACAGTGAGTGGTTACCAAGAAAATGTATTGCCAGTTTAGTAATCCAGAAACTTGAACGCTGCAGTTCACAAATAGATGTGTGAACCTTCTATTGAAATACCCTCACCTTCCCTAAAGCACATGTATTTGCATCCAGTAAACTTATATTGCAGACTTGTTTGATCCAGTACTTGCATTATTCACATATAAAAACATCACACTATTTGTATAAAAAGTACAAGTCCATCTTGTACAGTTGAAGTAAGCAGGATGTCTTGGAGCACGTCCTGTCAAAATAGCTACTTTATGTAGAAACTTTTTTTTTTTTTCTCTTTTAGAAAACAATACCAGCACTTGCAGAATTTGTACAAAAATATAAAATAAATTTGGGCAGCAGTTTTTAAACAGCTGTGTAATGTCGATAAGCACAGAACTTTTAAAATCGGCCGCCTTTATGTTCCGGAAAACAAAACCAAAAATAAACACAATTTAAATAAAAAATTCTCTTACAATAAACATTATTGAAAACCAAAAATCCACAGAAATGCCCATGCAATTCAACGCTCTCTGAATATTCTTTGTGCTTAACATTTTGAAGTCCATTCTTTGCACCAGAACATAACTGTTCGTGGGAACTGTTGTTTTCTACAGGTAGACATCTCTCTCAATGAAGAATAAAAATAAAAAAATTACACAGAACCAGAATTTACAAAGTGGTCGTACACAGATGAAGGCACTCGAATTCTGCTAAAAGCCTAGTGTGATCCTCATTTTCTTTTCTGAAAGGCAAGCAAGGAAGCATGCACAGTGTTGTGAAGTACAGGGTGTCATTATCACCATCAATTTCTTATATAAAAAACTATACAAATACAAAGTAAAGGTTTCTTGAATTTTTTTTTTCTCTGATCAAGAGCCAACAAGTACTTCCATTATGTGGTCCAGCTCTGTGAGGTCCATTTTGAAAGGCTGATTTGGGGTGACTGGTTGATTGTTATAAGGAGATAAGGTTTTGAGGAGATCGTCTGCGGTTACAGGGGCTATTTTGGAGGTGGTCCCCGTAGTGGACGTGCATGGGTCAAAATCGTACATAGAGGTGTCAATATCAGCAAACAGGATGTCATCCAGGGCCAGGTCTGTGAGAAAACCAGTGGAAGTCGTAATCTCAAAGTTACTGGGCGACGATGAGTCCACTAGCTTTGATTCAGCGGCTGCTGATGCTTTGCTCTCCTGCTGTGTGACCAGTCCCTCAAACTTTTGGCTACAGACGTTGGTCTCAAGGTCTTTAGAGTCTAATACAGGTGCTGGCGACAGCGGTGGCATTCTGGGTGTTGTCACTGTCACTGCTGCGGTCTCAGGGGAGGTAGATGTGGGACAAAGCTCCTCTATTTCATCCAAGGCCGAGGAAAAACTGTCTTTAATAGCCACCAGCGGGGGTGGTGGAGGTGGTTTGGTAGGCCCGTCGTGCTGGGGGTGGGGAGTCAGACTTGGAGGAGAAGTGCAAAAAGAAGTATCATCCTCGAGGAGGGAAGCAGGGGTGAGGCAGGACTCTAGTGGTGTAGTGCTTGTAAGAGCAGAGGGCTGGGCTGGCTGTGCAGTGGCTGACAGGATGCTGAAGGCTGGCTGGGCCTCCCGGTAGCCCTCGTCCAGGGGGTCATCTTGCGGCTGGGAGGCAGCGAAGAACATGGGCCGCAGGCTGCCCTCCAGCTTGAGCTCCTCCTGGATGCGCCGCAGCATGTTGTTGATGAGCACTCGCTTCTGCAGGCTGGGCTCCGTCAGCGCCCGGTGGTTGTACAGCTTCATGAGGGAGATGTTGAAGATGGTCTGCCGCTGCAGGGTGTAGGACACCTTCGACGGGCCGCCCCCCGCCGATGCCGCTTTGCCTTCCAGCCCGTCTTCATGCTCATCAAGCTTCCGCTTCGCCCCTTTACCCAACATATATCTGCAAGAGAGCAATACAAAACAAGGACAGTTACATTTTCAGATCTGAAAACAGCAGGTAGTGTTTTACTTTGCAGTACACTTTGAAGTATTGGCTGTTCGTAAGAATAAGTGTAACCTGAATTGAGGAATACTTAACTTGAACTCAATAGGAAATAAGAAAAAAAAAAAAAAAAAAAAAAAAAAACATTTCTCATTCATATGCAATTACTTGTCAAATTGTGCTTTCCTGTAATAATACATTACAAGCCCTGGAGTCCAGGTCACTATACCAAAGCAGACATTAACCCCGTTTTATCCAAAATCATCGCTTTCACATGCACACTGTACACAGATCTATTTAAAACCCAGTGTGCCTACTGTATACATGCTCTCTCAAATAACTCAATGTTGGTGCAGTAGCTAAAGGAGGCTTTGCAGATGCCTCTGGACATGCAGTCTGTGTCAGAGTGCAGGTCCTTAAGTGAGCAGACATCTGTTCTCATTCTTCAGAATATGCCTGCTTCATTAATTTCAACAGAACTTACAATTTCTACCAGCTTCACCAAAATGGAAACTGCTTTGCTCTCTCCCACTTCGTGCAAATTCCCCAAATATGGCATCATTAAATATGAAATATTTATGTAAATCAGAAAATGTTAAATAAAACAAACGGCAGCTTAATGGTTTGTACTCTTTAGTGTGAATGTTTAATCCAACATTAAATCAAATCACCTAATTAAACTTCAGGTTCAAAACAACAATACAACTGACTGCTAGCCCTTAAAAGCCCAATACATTAACAAGCCAATTAGGTTGAAACAAGAAAAATGACATCCAACAACTCATTTGAACAACAAATGAGAGAAAAAAAATATCTAAATTCAGTATTATCTTTGTAATACTGTGGGGCAACATTCTTAAATACTACTTGAAATGATTACTACAATGGACTTTGCAACATGCAATACTAAAACATTGTACAACTGACCTTCACAATACTTGCTTACTGGAAGATATAAACTACCACTACTCTGCACCTACAGCCACTAAATAATAAATACTGTATAGTGTAACAAAACCCCAGCTTGTGAAAGCAGTAAGTGAAGACTGTTTCACCTGATTTTTCATCATTAGCGCAAACCGAGTTACTCAGTAAAAAGACATCTATCTATCCTGGAATCGCCCTGACTTTATACATTATGTGTTCTCCCCTTGCTGTGTCTGAAAATGACATCACACTGTGGGGTGGGGGTGAGTGTCATAAACTAATAATCCATTACTTCCATCTACATTATGAAAATGTATGTTTGATACAGACAGCTGTCTACAAAGAATGTGCGTCCTTATCAAGTTTCAGCCCAATTGGATAATTGGTTCTCTAGATAGGAGTAAAACATGCCCAAGTATGATATACAGAGAAAGATAGAAACATTTAAATAAAAGTAACCTCAAATCTAATCTAATCTCTCAAAACACCCTAAACTCCAGAATACCTCTCAGGTTCTGTACTTCATATTAGTCAAAATCAAAATCCTGACCCTTTTAAAACCAATTAATTGAAGCCGGTACTACTTTATATTCTCAAGTTGTTTTTCAAATGTCATTAACATTAATTAGCCATCCCAAAACGTATTGTCTTACCTTCTGAAATAGAGATTCGAGTTCAGATTTTCCAGTTAACTCCTAGTATCTACAAGTGAAGAGAGTCTCGAGAGCATACTTCTTGAAATCCACGTACAAGTTTTACTACACTTCGTTTATGACAACAATTTCCAGGAAGTCTGTCAAGCTAAACGTGACTCAAAACTTCCTGTAGAAAATGTCTAAATATCAGAGGTATCACGCAAGTGTCACTGACTGCGGACTGCGGCCCGCCCTCCCTGCTTTCTAACCAGGCACCCAGGCATGTCAAGACAAGTGTACCTCCCCTAGAAAAGGCTAGGTAGTAAAGAACCTGCCCAGAGGAACTGGAATCAACTTTAATTATACTATTCACAGCTTTATAAAACAAGCATTTTTAAATATTAACTCTTTTATTCAATATGCAAAACGTGTTTGAGTGTGTACGTGTTCAGTAAATTTTCCTATTAACTTTGTAAACATTACATAACTATTTGTAACTGTCATTACCTTTCTACTGTGATCTGCTTTATGTTACACAATTAGTATAAAATAGGCATACCTGCACAGTTCTATGCCATGTGAAAATTGCCTCAAAAACCACCAGAAAGACTATCAAAGTCTTTCTATACAGGTTTCTAAAAACGTAAAATGTATAAATTATTAAATACAAAAGGAGAGAAAAAAAACTCACCAAATCATAATTGCAAAATTAACATTTAAAAGTATAGTCCTCTCATTGAATTAGAACTACGTTAGCTTAGGCTGCAAAAAAACAAACAACAAAAATGCTTTTGTCTATCAGGACTTAATAATAGAGACCATGCGCACTGGATTCCCAAAAGCTGTCCTATGTTACTGTAGGTTTCCCATTGCTCCTTTCTTGGCTTTTCACAAACGGATCCATTAAACTCCTACCACCGTGCAAAGTGATAGTTGTTACTGACGAATGTCAAGCCCAAATTTCAATTCTCGGCAAACAGTTGTCAGGAAGTATAATTGTCTGGGCCAGGCAGTAGGCTCTCTAGCTGTTGCCATGACAGACAAGTCAGCTGGGAATTTACCTACAGAAAGGAGGGAAGTAAAAACCCTAATATAACTACTAGTGCTGTACAGTCCTGTAATAACTGTGTAAAGATCAAAACAAAACCAGAACTTACTGGGTGGGGAGTCTCCCTCGGGAGAAGCTGCAGTCTCTCCCTCTGTCCAATCTGTCCATGTGCGGAGTGAAGTGAGTTTACTACAGGGCACGCTCCAGAGGAGCCAAATGCCTCAGTAGCCCCACCCTGTAGATTCATGCTCTGCTTTTTTTTTTCTCTTTTTTTTGTTACTCAGCACAACTGCCAGGCAGTGATTGGCTGCCAAAGTCCAAAGGTTGGAAAAGAAGTTGGGAGGGGTTAGCGTAGTAAGTGTGGCCCAAAGCTGGGCTGGCACTCGGCTACTTCCTGATTCATTTCTTATGTATCCTCCCCTCCCCTCCCCTCCCCTCCCCTCCAGTAGTAATGGAGGCCAAGTACTGTGCAGCCCCTAGGGTTATGTCGCAGATCGCATTAATAAAAGAGGACCACATCATTGGGTACTTTTTCATCTACAAACACACTTCAACATTTGTCAACTTTTTAGTGTAGCATTGTAAGTGGGTTTTCTTTAATTCCAACTAAGTGTACTATTACTACAAGATTACTGTACTGTACAGTTCTCTGGGAAGTCTCTTCATGGGATTATACTGCTGCACATCTAGTAATGGTTTGCGGTACAGGTAATGTTGACCTAAATTGAATCTGACTCATTTATTAGTCACCTCGTTAACCTGAATCTCAACTTCAGCCAGTGAAAATGTTCCTTCAGTTTGAGCTCTTTTGCTAAAACCACTGGCAGAGCTCTTATTCTTTTGAATTAGCATTTATGAGGATGTTGGCAGTCATTTTACAGTACAGTAGAAAGCACACCTAATCCATTAGTTTCCTGCACACAACACTTTCCTTTTTCTAACGGTCTGTGAATTTATTTAAAAGCATACAAACAGCACAATGAGTACAAAGGTTTTATAGACACACAAACTGGGACCTTCGTCAAGAAGCAGGGTCACAGCATCAAGAATCTGACATTACAAAGGCAAAACAGCAAACAAACACATCTACAGTAATTCACTTATATATTTATCTGCAAATTTTTTAAAAAATTTTTTAATTGATTTTCAAAAGCTTCTGGAAATTCTGAAATCCTGTTTTAGTTTATACCAAATAAAATGTAATTCGATAGCTAATGTACAGCACCACCTAATATTACCTGCCAGTTAAACATTGCAACGAATTAAAATGGATTCTATTGTTTCTCAAAATCTCATTTACTTCTAAAGACAATCAAGGCGGCCAATAATTATATTTTTATGCAGCCAGCATAAAAACAAAACTTTACTGAACCACACTGATGTAAAATACTTAAAATCAGGCTTTATAACAGTGTCAAATATAAAATGGAAAACCATCCTTGCTAGTTGTGCACTGTAAACAGTCTTTATAAGAGATTAGGTTAAACAGTCTTTGTTACAGGTAACACAATTAAGACAAGCTGACAGCAGTAAGCGAGCAAGTGAGAGAGAGAGAAAGAGAGGAGACATTATAATACAGTAATTTGATACTAGTGTTTCCATCCACGTGCCTAGCCCTCTCTCTAGCTTGCCGCATACTTTACTGTAGTATTTGAGGTCCTGAGGGTGCAGCAAGCTTCCAGTGTTTATCAATGGTCAGACACACCACATTAAAACTATCAATATGACACCCACACTGCTTTAATTTCAGCTTCAGGCAAATTGTAAAATAAAGTTATTTTACAAATAATAGCAGCATTATCCCATGAAAGAAATGCAATATTATCTCAGTGTGTAAAAACACACTCCTACGGTGTTTCTTTTGTCAAAGAGTGCTTAACATGCACGATTAAGTCAATGCAGCATGTCAAAGAACATCCCACTCACCTGTGCAACTTGGCTAGATTCGGTGGCTTAAGTTTTCCTCTTTATGGGCCCATACTTTGAAGCAAGTTCAAAAGGTGAAGGGACAAAGGACCATTCAACTGTAATATGCAGGATGTTTGGCCAACAAAGTTATTGATGACTGATCCAATGTAAAAATGTAACATTTTTATTGAATGGCCACAAATGTGAGGAAATGCGCTAAAATTATTTTAACAGTAAGCAAGACACTAAAGTAGTCAGAACAATAATGTAACTGCAAATAAGTCCCAGCCACTAAGTTGTTGAAACTGAAGATACCTACCTGTTTGGCTTAAAATAGCTAACCTGGACCACATCACCAGTGCTACTGTACACACACACACACACACATATATATATATATGAGAAAACGAGAAAGCACATATGTTTAATCTCACTGAAAAAAAAAAAGTCAAGTTCTTTACAGTCAATCAGACGATTTAGTTACACTACGTCGAATATGGACGTTTTCCTATTCAGCAGCAACTACAGGACTTTATTTTCAAAATTGTCTAAAAAGTACTGTCTATACACAAAGTACTTTGAAGTTAACGTTGCCAAGTAATGTTAAGCCATAATATTTTTGGAAGAGTACTTCAAATTAGTTGTTAAATAGCATCAGCATAATACAAATGTACAAACCCCAAATATCATGCAGATGCAGGCATGGGTAAATTAGTGCTTTGTAGGCTGAAAGTAGAAAACATGTTCTTAGCAAATCACTGGCCATAACCAGCACTTCTCTTGAAAGGAAACGGTCCTGGCCTGCAGACATTTAAAACTTGTCAAACCTGCTTTGTGGCAGCTCCAATATGCAGCCAGGCTGCCTCTAAGAGACAACAGCACAAGCACAGTGCTCTCGCTCTCTCTTTGCTCTTACCAACCCCTCAATTCAAGGAAGTAAACTGAACAGCTCACCTTCACAAATGGGAGTGATTTTCTAGAACCAATGGGACATACTTTAAAGAAGAAAAAAAAAAAATAAGTGAAAGCTTCCTTCTATGTACACTATCAATTTTTTGGGGGATATTTTAAGAAATAAATGTATTTATAATTTTTACACAAAGGACACTTGAACATGTGCATAACATGTTCAATGGTGAGACATTGAAACAACAACGTTAATTCAGTTTTAAATGTCCTGGTGCGTTTGGTGCATACAGTACTTGCACAATAATACACACAAAGCAATCATAAAAGTGAGAGTGTGCAAGTGTGAGTGTGCACGTGTCACTGCCTCCCTTAGAGAGGGGGAAGAGAAGCCATCTCAGGACTTCCCTGAGCTTGAGCAAGGCCAAGAGCAGAGTGTGGGGTTGAGCAGTGCTTGAAGCTACACTGGCACCACCACTAATGTGACCTTACAATTGCCTGATCAGATCTCTAAATAAAACCTGCGCCAAGTTAATCTTTCCTGTATATAACAGTACTAGTAAAAAAAAAAAAAAAAAGACGATGAAAAGAGTGTTTTGTCTGTTGCCCGGGGTCTACACAACTCATACTCTGCAGTTCACAAGATCAGTCTGAACTCTGAAAACGGAACCACGGTATTGCAGAGAACCCAATCATTTGGTTCCAGCTTCACTTTTCATAATACTGGAATTGTTTGCCGAATCCTGGAGTCTACAGCAATATGGAGCAAAAATATGTGCAGAGGTAGGGGAAGTCCTTACTTTTCCTACTGTAAGCTAGGATAAGGAAGCAGAAGTTAAGTCACTCTCCTCCAACTGGTGTTTGAAGGAGAAAACGCATGCACTGGCTAGTGTTCAAAAGTCTTCTTAATAACAAGTTTATGGAAATCTATTGGGACTCCCGAGTACCACTGTAGGGTTTGTAATTTCAGCTCTGTTTTCATCAGGGAAGGGCAGTCAAAACCTCACTGTGAACCTCAAACTGCACCAAGTTACTGATAATAGAAAAATGATTTATAAACATTTAAAAAAAGGACCATTTTAAAGTATTTCAGTTTTTAAATTAATAGGCCTGCTGTACAATGCAAACAGAGATCTATGACATTTTAATCTATGCTTTGCCAGTTCAGAATGGACCTTGATCTCATTCATTTACACAGTATGTGCTCTTTGGACTATGTAAATCACAGCCTCCTGTTTCTGACAAACATTCGCTGCCAACAGCAGTGATCCTCTTACTGGCCACACTCAGCAGTACATTTATAATAACTTTTCTTTCTTTTGTTTAAAAACTTGCACCAGCAAGGTCTTTAAAATTAGGTCACCAGACATCTGTCTACTTTTTGGAGCTGATGCTGCCTCTTGTAGAAGGAATATGGATCGACCAGTGTTTAAAAAAACAAAAAATAAAAACACCAATAAAAAGAGTCTAGCCCAGACCTCTTATGACAACTTTACAGGCAGCAAAGAAAAAACGAAAACAAATAGAATTTAATAACGAAATAACTGCATTAAAGATGCTCTTCAAAATATAAAGCAATTACTGTGCAACATGCTCTATCTTAAACTGAGCACAGCTTGAGAAAATACAGCAAATCACTTCACAGTTATAGGCCTACTTCAGAATGGGAAACTGCTGTACGTTGCACAATGACTCTTTTTGGTTGGGAATATAAAGGCACGTTTTAAAATAGATTGAACATGCTTTTTATATATAACCAATGTATTTAAATGTGTTTTGATTGTTACAACTATACCATACCATAGCAATACTCTATAACTTTACTTTCAAGAACAGTACTTCGTAAAATCGTCACCTTCAACACTACTACGCATAAAGATTAAGTAGTACAATTTAGTAGAGTATTAGAGAGATCGCAAATGGTGATCACAAGATATGAACTTTCTTTTTTAATTCACACCATGTCCCTTATGGATTCCGTAGGTTTAATGTATACAGAGTATAGATTTATGGTCACACTGGAGAAGAGATTCAAAACATGATCAACAACCACCACCAAAAAACTGAACATTTATACTTTGCAACAAATAATATGAAACTAGAGTCTGCAATGGTGTCTGCACAGTCAAGACGTGCAAGTAGTACCTACAATATCGTATATTAAATAGTACATTAATGTGTTTGTCAATTGTATTTAACAGCTAGAGTATTTCGTACAATATATTGTTTCATCTTTATTTTATTATTAAAATGCATGCATTACATAACGCGGTACGGAATGCATATACAATGCAGTAATAACACATATTTTTGAAAAAATGTTTGAAAAACATGCACTTGTAAAAATGTTTTTATTATTTTTAGAAGCAATAATCCCTTTTATCATTACATATATATAATCACACACAGTCCCCAGTGCTGTAGAACGCTGCACGCCGTCTCCAGTTTCATGTTAATTATGCTGTTGCAATTTTAGGGTCAAGCTCAGCTGACATCAAGAATTGCACAAGCCAAATAAATTCCTTAAGACACTTCCTTCCAAACTGAATGTCTCGAGTACATGCACATATTTAAAACCAGTGGTGTTGCTTAGTTTGCCGAGACACAATTGAAAAACATACGAGTTAAAAAAAAAAAAAAAAAAAAAAAGAATCTCAATGAAGAGGTTGGACTGGGAGGTCAAACCCTGCACGTTACTGTGACAGATGCAGCCCTTTCTTATGCAAACATTTTCAAAAGAACAACGCTGCTAATGAAAGACACCATCGATCATGTTGTGACATTACAATTATAAAAATCATAATCTGCAAATAAAAACTTCTACCAATTTACTGTAAGCAATGAACTCAGCTTTATTCTGTGAGTTACACAACTGCCCGTCTCCTAGGAAGACAAAGTACAGTCAAGACTGCTACAGACTGGTGAACTGCCGGAGTGTCATGAACCTATGTTGCATTTGGTTTTGCGAGTTTGACAACAGCAAAATAAAGATGTAACGCCCTATTTAAATGATACTAAGACACGCAAAAGCTGTCTTCTTATCAGGCAAAAACTTATAAACATTCAAATGAGTACACTTCTTTGACCATGTACATAACTTACCACATGAAGTTCCACCTGAGAATTAAAATGAAGCATCAGGGTCACACTTTGAAAAACAGCGCCGGGTCCATATGTCGCTGCATCGACTACTTTTAACATGCAGCCGCTTTCTTTTCCTTTGGCTGTGTGTGAGCACGGACTACTTAAACAATGGCGACAGAACGAAAAAAAAACAAACAAAAAAACCCCTCAATACACATTAACACCGAGAGCTACTGCCACTACTCACAGCGTTGCTCGTGAAAGAATACCGTATTTAAAGCTCCTCTGCTGAATTGCTTGAGCCCCAATACGCGTGGTCCGCCCCTCACTTTCCCCCACCCTCTGTGTCCAGCTCTCGCTCGCTCGCTCTCTCTCTCTCTCTCTCTCTCTCTCTCTCTCTCTCTCTCTTTCTCTCTCTCTCTCTCTCTCTCTCTCTCCTTTCTTTACTTGGCAGCTGGAGAAGCAGTTTTACAGCAAGAGAGCAAGCCAGGATACACATGCCTCTACTAACCCTAAGCAGCCAATCAGAGCAGAACTCCACCTGGGGGCTCCCGTCTCTCTGGTCATTTCCATGTGTCTTTGTCCCAAGGGACCACAAATAGGAATATAAATCTGCCTCGACTGAAAGCAATGGAGTCTGTTGAAAATCAGGCTTACTAAAACATTCTTTAAAACGACTTTTGAGCGTGTGAAGGAACTGGATAGCAACTGGGATTTTACAACACATTTGTGTCTTTAGAGTTGCAAGGGGGTTAGGAGTAGTTTGTGTCCCCAAAGCAAAGGTACAGTATATACAATGTTTGAAAGAAGGTATAACTGCAGTGCACCAAAATGAAAAAAATCTAAACAAATGTACACAAGGTTTACACCAAAAAAAAAAAAAAAGTAGGAGCAATGTGAGCAAACTGAAGCCCACCATCCTTGGGAAAAAAAACGTATTTATTTATTTATTTATTTATTTAAATTCAGATTTGTCTAAGCTGTGACATCTAACAATAATGTTTCATGGTATACTAAAATACATGCTTACAGCATGACTGACTGCCTGTCTACATTCTTCAAAGAAGGCCCAGCTGCAAAGACGTATCTTACTATGAAGCCTACTTGCAGAAGATGTTCTTGCAACAAGCTGCAGGTTACAAATACCATTTCCTGCTATACTATTACATTTTACAGGCAATACCTTCAGGTTTTTAGTATACTGACCAAGAGCTCATAAGAAAATAAGTACAAAATATACTCAAATATTAAAAAAAAGGAGGGTACTGCATCTTTAAGGAAAAAAAAAAAACCCTACGTCAGTAAAACGCCTCCTTGCATAAGCCTCAGCTGTGTACTTTAACAACTGCTTCTGTCCCTGCCTTGCACTTCCTTTTACAGCACCCTAATGAGAATGCTGGTGGCTTGTCATCATTACGAGATATTTTATCCTCACAGACAGATCTCACTCACTGGTGAGAACCAGTTAAGCAGGTAGTTCAACCTGTGCTTTACTGAAACAGAGTGGAGTGCAACAGCACTGCAGCCTTCCATGTGCTACTCAAATTCAACACACTACTCTAAATCGATAACAGAGGCTTGGCACCCGTTCTGTGTTAAAGGCTCTGCTGCGGACCTTAATCTTGGCCAGTAGAATGGTGACAGATGTTCAACCCATTTCCTGTAGTATTTCAAGGCCAAAGGGTCTGGGCAGCATGAACTCCACTAAGAATGACGGTTTCAGCCCTGCTGCCTAGGGCACACTTCTGTTGACAAAGAGAAGTAGAAAAAAAAAAAAAAGGCACACACAGATGAAAGATAAAATACAGAATAAGAAATGGGCAGTCTCTCTCTCGCTCTCAGAGAGAGCGAGAGAGAGAGAGAGAGAGAGAGAGAGAGAGAGAGAGAGAGAGAGAGAGAGAGAGAGAGACCATGTTACACATGCAAGCTGTGGGGTCAATATCTATCCAAGACTAAACTGACCATAAAATCATTCTGCCCAGATGGCAATATCCCACTCATCTCACCCCACTCCCCATGGCTCAGGTGTACACAACAAAATAACAGGCCCAGGCTGGCACAAGCTCTGTGCTCTATACTGTTGGCTTCATTGCAAGATAAGCTATGAATGGGTAAATCTTTGTATACTATCATAAATAACCAGTCAATAGAAACTAAAAAAAAAAAAAAAAAAACAAAAAAAAAAAAAAAAAAAAAACACAACATAACTAGAAGAGCTTCAAAAGTTTCTGAACCAGTAAAATAATCAATTGATATCAAACAATTCATTCACTAGACACAAGAATTACTAAGTATTTTAACACAGATTCAACTCTTTGAAGACATATGAACTGAAACTTTAAATTAACCAACCATTTGATCACAGAATGATGCAATACAAAGGTTGTACTGAAATACACGCAGAGGGGACATTTCTCTTATTGAAAGTAAGTTATTTACTACCTTACTTCAACAGATTCTTCTTTCTTCTGCAACGTCATAACAAACACCACAGTATACCATCAAAAATCAGACCTACTGCCTAAAGTAGCAAGTACAATTTTAGTTGTTGAACAAAATAAATCTAAAAGTTAAATGCGGACAAGCAGGTCACTAAAAGGTCCAATTGATCAACCTATACCCTGCCAGAATAAACTACAGCTGGATAATATTTAATCATGGTGAGAAGCTTGGCCTTATTCCTTATTCTAGCATGTGGTTTGACAGATGGCTGCTTGTCACTAGTATTAATCACTTATCATATTTCTCAAGCAACAAAACCTATTTGAAAAAAAAGCAAAACACACTTTACCAAAATAATGTTTTCACCCAAATTAACCAAAGTTAGCTGACTTGTTTTTTTCTAATTGCTTTCTTTTTCTAAAGACAACCTAATAAAACACATGTTGTGTTTTTGTTTTACTAATTTAATGCTGTTAAGAACATTAGAAAGTTTACAAATGAGAGGTGGCCATTTGGCCCATCTTGCTCATTTGGTTGTTAATAGCTTATTGATCCCAGAATCTCATAAGCAGCTTCTTGAAGGATCCCAGAGTGTCAGCTTCAACAACATTACTGGGGAGTTGGTTCCAGACCCTCATAATGCTCTGTGTAAAAAAGTGCCTCCTATTTTCTGTTCTGCATGCCCCTTTGTCTAATCTCCATTTGTGACCCCTGATCCTTGTTTCTTTTTTCAGTTCGAAAAAGTCCCTTGGTCGACATTGTCAGTACCTTTTAGACTTTTGAATGCTTGAATCAGGTCGCCGCGTAGTCTTCTTTGTTCAAGACAATAGATTCAATCATTTTAGCCTGTCTGCATATGACATGCCTTTTAAACCTAGAATAATTCTGGTCGCTCTTCTTTACACTCCTTCTAGAGCAATATCCTTTTTGTAACAAGGTGACCAGAACTGAACCCAATATAATCTAGATGAGGTCTTACTAATGCATTGTACAGTTTTAACATTACTTTCCTTGATTTAAATTCAACACTTTTCACTTTTTGCCTGCATGCAGTACCTTACACTTGTCTCTATTAAATGTCATTTACCATGTGTCTACCCAGTTCTGAATGCTGTCTAGATCATTTTGAACGACCTTTGCTGCTGCAACAGTGTTTGCCACTCCTCTTATTTTTGTGTCATCTGCAAATTTAACAAGTTTGCTTACTATACCAGAATCTAAGTCATTAATGTAGACTAGGAACAGCAGAGGACCAGTGATTACCTTGCTTCATTTTGAGGTTTCTCCTCTAATCAGTACTTTGTTGTCTCTAGTAATGAAAAAAAAAAAAAAAAAAAACCATTTGTAAGTAAGCAGCAACTCTGCTATAATGAGGTGGTTCTAAATAAAGAATTCTAGTCAACAACAGGAAATAACTCCCACAGAATAAGGGCAGAATTCTCATCAATTCCTGTACACAGTTGACAACAGCCTTTTGTTCAACACATTTAATCTGCTCTTTTCGCAATTTGTGTTGAGCTGTTAAAGTTTTAATACTGTAATGTCTTCCCGTGTCTCATACAAAGGGTACACTTACTGCTGACCTGAACAGAAGCCTGTAACATGCTAATAGTATTTTTCCAAATCCTTTATCCAGCACTGACTTTGTACAAAGACATATCCATATTATGTTCTGATATGAAAAGCCCCAACATTTGCAACAATTCCCTATACAACAAATAGTACAAAGACTACACAAGGGCACTCATTTCTTAATACAAAATAAATTACAGAGATATCCCATGCCTCCACAAACCCCACAGAATATGTAGGGGATCAACTTGACAACACTGCAGGTGACCACTCCACAGCAATTGATAGAAATTAAAAGAACGTTGACCTGGAAATCGGGCAAAACACAGACCAGTGCGCAAGGTACAGAACCTCACTGAATCAATTCTACCCAATATTACGCTTGGTATAATAAAAGGAGGGCACCTTAAAGTACATAAAAAGGGTGTCATTTTATAAAGCCATGCTGCCAATATTACAAACCCACGAAAGTGAAGCACAAGTGGTTTATTTATGAATTAGTTGATTTGATTAATTTTCCTGGTTACTCAGTGTTATATATTTTTTTGTCATTGCTGCAGCACTTTCATGTTGAAATCTCTCTCTCTCTCTCTCCCTCTCTCTCTCTCTCTCTCTCTCTCTCTCTCTCTCTCTGTTTATTAACTACTGGAGGCAATTGCAGTCTTATTATCTTACAGTAGCTGGAAGACAATAATACAGCTGTAAACTGGTAATTTATACAGGATGTGAATGTTTACTACTAATTATAATAGTATAATACTGTATAGTGTTACCCTTTTCTTGTGCATTGGCCACAGCAGGCAACCGCATTAAAAGTCTTCAAACTGGTATATTCATATTAATCTAGCAGGGATCTATTCCAAGTTGGTAATAAAGTGCTTGGGAGAACAAGCAGGGCAGGAGAGGAAAAGATTCATCTGTTACAAATCTTAAATAGCATATTAAATGGCTGTATTATAATACTGTATGGTATAGGAGGCAACCGAGTGGTTGTACTACAAACGTTTGTCAACTGGACGTAGTGGTCCTGTAGTTTTACTGCAGAGCCTCACAACCAATGAGCAGACAAAGACTGCGGGCAGATAATGCTAGGCATTTAATATGGCAATATGAAAATATTGATAATGTGAACCTAGCTTTGGTAAGCAAATGCAAAACAAAACAGTGTGTCTTCCACCTGGAAATCTCAGTATTTTTTTATTTTTTTATTTTTTAGATCCTTTCTATTTTGTGTTACAGGCACATGAATATACAATGAGCAGTCATCCTGGTGTGGAGTTTGTATTTTGCCACCTCACTCTTATCTTGCGGCTGGCTGGCTTTGCTTGCTTGCTAAGTGAATGAAGCCAGACACAGAAGCAGCTGCTTGAACCTGTGCCATACTGCATCTGGCACCCATCTATCTTTCAGCCATCTACATGTAGCTCAGGAAAAGAGCGAAAGCAGTCGCTTCGCACACTTCAGCCTTTCCAACCCAGCAGACCTTTTTCTAATCAAGCTGTTTGTTAAACTGTGCAATCATTAAAAGAGACAAACATAAAAAAACACACACAAACTACTACTAGAACTATTTCTGTCACCCTGTTAGCCACTGCTGGTAGCCTATTATTAAGTAGGCTTTGGCTTCGACATTGTGTTTAAGGTTTTTCCACTGGAGACACCCTGGTGCCTGTTGTACTCAGACAGGGAGGAGAGTCTGAAACAGTCTTTAACTGTTGTCATGGTTATTAAACAGAACCTACTAACCACCAAGGTTAGAGTTCTTTTTCTTTCAAACCACTGTTGGACCAAAACCAAGAGAATCAAAGCACTGGCCAAAGGACCGGACTCCAAAAAGACTCCTATACAATCATTCATTCAGCATGCTTTATTTCATCTGGATAGCCTCACTGGATAAAGCAGTCCTATTGCTAGTTTGACAAGCAATATGCCTGTACATAAACAGTACCCATTTTTTTTTTTTTTTTTTTTTTTTACAAAAATATAAATAAATGTCAGAATTATGATTTTCTGTGTATATGTATCACACCAAGTTAGAAGTGAAGATGAAAAAACAATTAACTGAGAAACTTGGTTGGATCAAATAGTAATTTATTGACGGTGTATGTATTTTAAAAACACCACCACCAACAATACCAAACAACTTGTGTGCAAAAGTGATGCAAATTGTATTGGAGATTTCCCTCTGCACTTCCTGCATGGAACATATTGGAAGCATTTTTCTCTGCAAGGCACCATTTAGGTGTTAATTTTAGTTAAGATGCATATATCTAAAATGTATAGTTTGTGTTCCTGCTTCTATTTTGCAATTTCCTATAAACTGTTGACTAATCCCGAGCCGTGCACCTGATTAGGGTGTTAGGTGGTTGAGCGTCTAAGGTGCATTATTCGTCGCCTTGCACACTTGAGTGTTTACAAATGTTTCCTAAAGGAGTCCTGCCAAGGGTTCCTGCTTCTGTTAGCTGCTGGCACTAGATTTTCCGTTGCCCAACTGGGTGGACGGTTCAGTTGTAACGTTTAAAAATTATGTGATACACGACAACCTGTAATAAATGAGGGGCATCGTTCCGAAACCCCTGTTTTACATGTCGTACAATATCGTTTAAACAATTTTGTTAAGAAATATCTAAATAGATTTCAACTAATAGTCACAAGCGTAGTCCGAATCTAAGGATTACATAGTGCAACATATTTTGTTCACAAAAAACCTTTATTTTAACCGGTTCTTTGGCCAAAAAAAGAAAAAATATCTATTTTTATAATATAATATATATATATATATATATATATATATATATATATATATATATATATTATAAATATCAGCTCAGCAGCTCTTTATTAAACTATTAAATTTCCATGTCACAGACATGGTTGGTTGAGAGATATCTTGTCCGAATTTAAAACAAAAGACTTACCCTTAGGACAATATCATCATCAAGTTCACTTCAAAAAAGAAGAGACAGGAACCCACAAAGTAAGTTAAGCTTACTTTCCACTCGTGAATATAAAGTAATCGTTATTTCAGCTCGAAGAATGATCATAATGATCAGAGGCTTAATGACTGTGATGGGCGCTTAGGGCCAGATTGAAAGCTAAATTTGGCCGGAGGCCACGCCCGATGGCTACTTGCATGAGGCCGGCAGGAAAAACATGAATGGTTACATGCATCCCTGTGCCGCAGATAGGAAGTGGCTATGGGCCACCTCCCCCGAAAAAAAACAGGTTGCCAAATCATAGAGGGAAAATAACAATAAATGATTAAAGCACCTCACAGCTGCACACTGCCACCTACCCCACAAATACTGAAAAGTTGATAAAAATGAGCAGCTGAGACACGGCCCATCCTCTCCAGCCCGACCATGCACCCCGCAGAACTAAATACGAACCGCTCAGCACTCTACTCATATTTGTAATTTTTTAGGGGGAAACCTCAGGGAATCCATGACTGAGGGCAGCCCTTCCTTCAGGCTCTAAGCGGTCGACTCCCATTTCGGCTTCCCAGCACTTGACTGAATGTCCGAAACAAAGGCAACGACATGGGAGAATAACACACAGAGCCTTTATGCACGTGCTGATGATGTGTTGGTTAGGGGCGGATTCTCCTTGCAGAAAAGCAACCAAGTTTACAATTCTGCAGATCATCATTACTGAAATTCGCCTCAGAGTTTCTTCGCTTCAGATCTTTTTAACTAATAATAATATTATTAGTATAACCACTACTACTAATAATAATACATAATACTACTGCCACTACTACTACAACTACTACTACTAATCTTTTAAATTCATAATTAACAAGAACGTCTGGTTGGTAATGCTATTGTTCTAACCGAATGATCAAGTTTTAATGGAGAGGTTCTGCAGCTGGTCAAAGTTTAGTCGCAGGTGAATCACAGTGCATTGCCTGAACACGGTGCAGAAGGCTTAATGTTTGTGACAATTATAAACACAAAATATTCTGTTAGTTTCATTTTTGGAATTGATTACATTTCAAACGGTTACTGGCTTCATTAAAATAAACAGACAATTGAAATGGTTATGCTCCCGCCCTGAATAGAAATCGACTTCCAAGTATGTTTTTAAGCTAGCAGTAATTCAATTGTTTCACTTTTGTGTAATGATCATTTTAATGTGATCCAAGGTACACATTTTATTTGTTGACTGATTACCTATTTCTACTTCCAAACTGATTTTTTGTGTATGTTGAATGTTAGGATTGATGCAAGATACTACATTAATCTTTCAAGCTAAGCGTGGTACAATCAGTAACTGGAGTGCCTACGTTGTCCCATTAATCCCTGGGGCTATGTACAGCGATGTCCTCACCATTCAAAGGGTCACCAGCTGCCACCGACATATTTTGTATAAAAATTGCAATCCATGTTTTCACACACATTTTATTTTTTATTATTATTATTATTATTATTATTATTTATTATTATTATTATTATTATTATTATTATTATATAAAAACATACCAACATTAAACAAACTGAAATGGCATTACTTTTTAAATTAAAATTATAAAGATAGAAAATAATCAATGGATCAAAAGTGGGCCACATTTACTTCACAGTCGGTATTTAAATATTTCATAAAAAACAGTACAACCACTTTTACAGTCACCGTGTTTCAGAGCTGGTTCAGGGTTATTGATTCAGATATACTATATTAAAAGGCGCTTCAGAAGTTTAAAGATAGTCTCTTAAATGACTCAACTTCCTTTTAAATGTCTGTTGAAACTGTTCATAGTTTCCACTCTTGGTTTCAACATGTTTTGTGAATAAAAAAAAAAAAAAAACTAAAAAAAAACTAAAAAAACTTTTCCCTGTTCATTTAGGCCAACTGTAGTTTTTATATTGGGAATAAGGTTTGTTGGGGGAGGAGGGGCAACATATTTTTCATTGTCTCACACACCCTTTTTATTGTATTTTATATACTTTTTTTTGTGTGTGAGTTACAATGTATTTTTCTAGAAGTCGTAATTACTGTTAAAAATCCACTCAAATGTAATTTTTATTCCACTTATTTCAAATTAAACATGTTAAACATTGGCACTAAATATCAAAGTCGGTGCTTTTGATATTATTATGATACATTCTGAAACTACAACACACAAAGTACACTAGCTAAAAAGCACCACAACAGTAACTCTGCAGTTAAAATGGCTGTATAACACTGCATTTCTAGTTGGAAACCAAATGATCTCAGCCTGTATTGTTGTAATTTGATATCTGCTATTAGTGATCACTTCTGCTTCTGACTCAGTTAGAACATGCTGTCGTGATCATCAAGGCTAAGGAGTAGCAAACAAAGCTGTCTACTACTGTAGCAATGAGAGTCCTATCCTTAGCCACATTTGTTTTTTAGCCTGCCCAGAGCTAAATAATGCGGACTGCTGTACTCTTAACATAAATACAGAACACGGTAAAAGTGCCATTTGTATTTCTGAACACAACAGGAAATCAAACGTTCTCTTTGTTTTGGAGTCAATCAGTTAAAAGCAGCATTAAATGATGACTAAGGCTGTCCAAATTCCTTGACTAAAAGACCCATATCCATGTCCAAAGGGCTCTGAAAGAGCCATAAGAAACAAAAACAAAAAACAACAAAGAAAAAAAAGCTTTACTGCATTGCACACCTCTCCAGTATTTTTGCTCTAATTAAACAGGTTAAAACGCTTACACAACATAATTTGTTTTTTGCATTTTGACTTTCTTCTACAAAGAAATTTCCAGCCTTCACCGCGAAATCAAGAGAGCCATTACTGTGATGCTCAATGAGCCATCCACTGGACAGCCCTGCTCCAGAGCAAATAAACACCAAAGCACTCTTCACAAGGTAGCGCTGTCCTGGCTGCTCTTGGTTGCTCTTGGTTGCCCTGCAATGCAAGCTCCCGTGCACTGTAGTCTCCTCCCTCTGTTGTGTGTGCAGGACAGTCCCTCCCCACAGCCTCATGCTGGAGGACTGATCCCCTCTAGCCCCTCCTACCCTTGCATACTGTGTCCTCTGTTCTGGGCTCCCTCCCCAGCAGCCTTTGAGGATGATCCAGCAGAAAGGAAGTGAAAGGCTTTGGCCAGCAGCTGTTATTACTGCTTTCTTCCTGGTCACAACAACAAAAAAAAAGCTCTATTTTCCACCTCACTCTGTTTTGTCCACGTTGATAGTGTTCTAGAAATAAATAACTTCCCCCTACAGTACTTACAGTATTGTAAAGTTAATATTCCGCTTCATCAGTTAATGCAGCTTCTCTTACAAAATATAACAACTGTAACCAGTAATGATAAGTTAAGGTACAGAATATGTTCATTTTTATTTTGAGTAAAAAGTGCTACAAAATAAGCAAATAAACATATATATATATAATGCAAATGATAATTAAATGCCCCAAAAAGTCAGAAGCCGAAAAGTACTTTATGTTTAATTAAAAGCTTAAACCTTGTGTAAACCATTTACCGTTTAAATTAAACACATTTTCAATAACTTAATTATTTAAAATTTTACATTAAAAAATGTATTTAATTACAGCAGGTTTACAGTGTAAAGATACTAGAATTCACAAACAGATGTATTTAAATGATGATGATTCTCATGAAACAGTAAAAGTACTATGCAGTTTACTTTTCTAACATTTACAGCCTCAATGATTATCCTGTACTATGTAAAACTGTATATACAAGTCACTTTCAAACCTGATAGACACGACAGCAAATCTGAACCATGAACAGCAGATACTTTGCAGGTGATGCTGCATCCCAAATTTTGTCAGAGTACTGATGTTTCAAGAGAAATGGCAGCGACAGATTCCCTGGGATCAGTGTGCCCGCGATGGGTCAACACCCTCTTGTGTTAGAGCATGTTACAAAATGGGTGCATCTCCTTCGCAGCTGCTGTGATTGAAATGAATGGCATACTGTGGGAACAGAAAAAAACAACAAGCACAAGCCTCACAACATAAACAACATAAAGTAAAGGTAATGTGTTACTTGTAAACACTCCAGGGTGTTCTGCTAGCCTTCAAAAAAAATCAAAACATGCACGAAATTGTCCATTTAAGGATTAAGACACACTGCAGTTCATTTTAAACTAAATAAACTAACATACACAAAGGGCAACTCACGAGAAAAGGTACATTTCTATTTGGTGGTTTTGAAGCAAGAATCTGTTAAAATGTTCCACACTGCAGCTCAGTATTTTATCAAAGATGCATCAAGGCTCATTATATATTGTATATACAGTGCCTACAGAAAGTCTACACCCCCTTTCAATTTTTTCACCTTTTGTTGCCTTGTAGCCTGGAATTAAAAAGCATTAAATAGTTTTTTTTTTTTTTTTTTTTTTTAATTTATCTACACACCCTATCCCACAACTTCCTAGTGAAAAAAAATATTATAAAAATTTGTACAAAATTAATTAAAAATAAATACTGAAATAGCTTGGTTGGATAAGTGTCCACCCCCCTTGTAATAGTAATCCTAAATTAGCTCAAGTGTAACCAATCGTCTTCAAAATCACACATCAAGTTAAGTGGCCTCCATCTGTGTTAAACTGTAGTGATTCACATGATTTCAGGATAAATTCAGCAGTTCCTGTAGCAAAGACTTTCAAAGCAAAGACTCAACCATGAGCACCAAGGCGCTTTCAAAAGAACTCCGTGTCACAGTTGTTGAAAGGCACAGATCAGGGGATGGGTATAAAAAAATATCAAAGACCTTTAATATCCCTTGGAGCACGGTCAAGACGACTATTAAGAAGTGGAAGGTGTATGGTACCACCAAGACCCTGCCTAGATCAGGCCATCCCTCAAAACTGAATGACCGAACAAGAAGGAGACTGATCAGAGAGGCTACCAAGAGGCCAATGGCAACTTTGCAAGAGCTACAGGCTTTTATGGCATAAATGTACATGTGACAACAATATCCTAAGCACTCCACAAATCTGGCCTATATGGTAGGGTGGCAAGAAGGAAGCCATTACTCAAGAAAGTCCACTTTGACTCCTGTTTGAAGTATGCAAAAAAACACTCAGGAGATTATGTAGCCATGTGGCAAAAAGTTTTGTGGTCTGATGAAACTAAAATGAAACTTTTTGGCCTAAATACAAAGTGTTATGTTTGGCGCAAACCCAACACAGTGCATCACCCAAAGAACACCATCCCTACTGTGAAGCATGGTGGTGTCAGTATCATGTTATGGGGATGTTTCTCATCAGCAGGAACTGGGGCACTTGTCAGGATAGAAGGGGAAATGAATGGAGCAAAGTACAAAGAAGTCCTTAAGGAAAACCTGCTGCCCTCTGCAAGAAAGCTGAAACTGAGAAGGAAGTTCACCTTTCAGCATGACAACGACCCAAAACACACTGCCAAAGCTACACTGGTGTGGCTAAGGAACAAAAAGGTAAATATCCTTGAGTGGCCCAGACAGAGCCCCGACCTAAATCCAATCGAAAATCTGTGGCATGACTTGAAGATTGCTGTCCATCAACACTCCCCAAGGAACTTGACAGAGCTTGAACAGTTTTGTCAATAAGAATTCAAACATTGCCAAATCTAGGTGTGCAAAGTTGGTAGAGACCTATCCGAACAGATTCACAGCTGTAACTGCTGCCAAAGGTGCTTCCACCACGTATTAACTCATGGGGGTGGAGACTTATCCAATTATGACCTTTCAGTTTTGTATTTTTAATATACAACTTTTTTCCCCTTAACAGTGTGGAGTATGGTGTGTAGATAAGTGGGAAAAAAATCCTCACTTAAATGCATGAAACTCTGAGGCACTGACATAACAAAATGTGAAAAAACTTTAAGGGGGTGTAGACTTTCTATAGGCACTGTATATGTATGTGTGTGTGTGTATATATATATAAGACATTCAGGCTGCATTCTGAAATAGACATTGACAGACACTATATTAAACATTAGACTGACTGCCCTGTAATAAGGGTGGAGTATACTTTACTACACACCACTGAAGTAATTAGGGGCAGGAGGCTCGCCAATTTCTAAAGAATGTCCTCTTTCTTCTTACTTGTTGTTGCCTGAAAAAATAAAGCACTTTTTATTAAAGCGGGAACAAAAGTTGGAACCACACAAGGCTGTCTCTGAAATAGCTGGCTATACGAGGAAGGACAGCTGTTCATAAACAGGATCCACAATAAGTTCAGTTCAGAGCCAGAGAGCAAGGGACTTAACCAGGCAACGATAAAACCAACCTTTAACCCATTAGCACCTGTTAAATTACAGAAATGTATTTTACTTAGTGGTTTTTGTACTTGGAACTGTGTTTTTGGTAAATTATTTTTTGGAAAGAGCTTATTTTCATTTAGCTTGCATAAATAAGATCAAAAGTTAAATCCAGGTGACTTTTTTATTTTTTGGTTTTGTTTGTTTTACTGCTCTTGGTGAAACAAATAAGTAATGCCTACCGCACACTAATCCTCTTCTTTTCTTGCTAAATTGTCACATAATTATCTAACTATGTTCTATGCTTACTAAATCCCAGACTCAAAAGTGGTCTGGTCGTGTGTACAAATCAGACTGACAATTTGCACTGTGTATAACTGAAAAATATTGATAAAAACGGGAAATGAAAGAAAAAGTGTGTGCAAAGACCACAGTGGAAGCAGCTTTATTTAATTTATTTCAATATATTATACAGTGATTCGACACTAAACTAGAAACACTGTTAAACTGTAAATAGTGAGGCTTAAATTCTGGTGGGATACACAACCATTTTTCAATCATAACTGGTTTACTGTATGTGTAGTACTTGAAGCTTTTAATTGGAAGAACACGATTTAGAAATATTATTTTTTAAATTTTTTTAAACCGATAAACCAGGGTTTTGGCAATATATATATATTAAATAATGATTTTTTTTTTCACTATTCTCTTTCTCCATAAAGAAAACAGCTTTCAGAAGACAGGCAGTGTGCAAAGACTTTGCTATGACCAACCATCAATTTTTGTGGGCCCACGTAATAGAATACACTCGTTCAAGTGAGTTGTGACTGGAGTGAGCTGAAAAAAACAAAACAAAAACAACAGTTTTGTAAGATTATTTTTGTTATTGTTTAGAACCAATACAATTCAGAACTAGTAATTATTTTAAAGTTAGGTTAACATTCAGATTTACAAAATGCATAATTCATGTAAAATAGTCGATTTATCAAATTAAAATAATACAATTAAAAGGCTAACAAGTAAATTTGTTAAACTCTCCTATTAGCATTAAGCTTGCTTTGCAGTTGTCTATTCGTGTTTGCCTTCTAATTGTTTGTTATTTCAGGTCTTGTATTCAATAAGCTTTTTTGATAAACCACAAAGCCAGTTAAGAAGGTGGAAAACAAAGCGTACAACATGTGGGCTGCAATAATAAAACGGTAAGACTGTAATCTGTCTGCAGCCAGCTGAATTATTGATATAACAGTTATTTCTTCACCACATCCGAACCTCAACATCACAGTGTGAGAGACATGTCGGCGGTAATGGGGCATAAAACAAAATCTGTTACTTCCCACAAATCTCAGATTCAAAATGCATCCACAGTCCTACATTGCCTGAATCCTAAATGTGGACAACCCTCACTTCAACACAGTGAGTTAACCTTTGCATATGTATTTGCAACGTGTACACGCAATTTATTATAGAAGCTGAAAATGTACCTGTTTTTAATAACTGAAAATAAAAAAAAACGTGAGAAAAAAACTGAACTCAACAGAAAATTTAAAACTGAAAAATTCAAGCCCTATGCATGTGTCTGCAGTATAAAGTCATCTTTTTATAAAGCTGCTCATTTTGAAACATTAACCATTTGCAGACCTGGACCTGGAGGAGCCCCTCCCAAACAAGCACCTCCTATCACACTATTAAGGTCTGTCTTGCCCATCTAGACTGAAAGTGGGAATGTGTTTTATATTACAACAATACATATCAGGGATGCTATTTGCATAAGAAATTAATCAGTCAAGGGAGTGAGGAAAAGCTATATTTATTTTGGTTGCTATCATTCCCTGGGCAGCAATGGGTTAATGTTCTCTCTATGATGCCCCTCACTAAAGGAGGAGGGGGCCCCCCCGGGGGGGTAGGGGAGGCTCCTCATGACGAAGTATTCTTTCTAATGGCTAGCAATTCTCTGCTGGAAATATATGAAACATGTTTACTGCTTCTGAAATCATTAATAATTCAGCTAAACAGTTCCTTGCATAAACGTAAAGCTAAGTGCCAGAATACCGTCCTTAGAGCTTTAGCCGTTAACTGATTTTTTTCCTTTGTTGCCAACAACCAGAAATGTATTTTTTAGGATGCTTCTTACAGTAAAGGGTCTGTGTATTTGTGGTGCTTAGAAGGCGTCACTATCATTTATGTGAATTGGTTCGTTCACAAGCTGATAAGAGCAGATGCTTAATTCAGGTGGCTGCAAATGCAGATGTTACTGTACATGGTTCCAACAGCATTCATAACATTACATAGTCCATTTACAAACAAAAAGGGTAGACAGCAGCCAATTTCCTCTCTAAGCAGGGGCAGGCGGAAAATAATTCAAGTTTAATGTGTGTCCTTAAAATTTTGTTTTGTATTTACTCATTTTTAAGGATAATAATAGGGTGGGTGAACAGAGCGTGATCGGGTTCATCCCCTACGAGTGTGTATCGTCAATTCAGCAGTTTATCACAGTTTATATATCATTATTATTTGTTTTAATATATAACTTTGTCTGCTACACGTCTATCCTAAAATATTTAAGTATGTTTGTGTGTCTTTTTGTTTAACACAGCTCTAAAGTCGCTACAAATCATAAAAGACAATGAAACCTGTTATATTAATAGTATAATACTTTCTTCAAATATAGTATAAAATCTCACAATTTTCTAAGTGTTTATTGTAGAACAGTTTGTTTTAAAGACAAGCATCAGTAAATTTTGTGCCTTAGCAGCTGCATCGTGTCTGTAGCACCGCCACTTTCAATAGCTGCCTCCTTATTTCGACAAAGCCACAGGGTCCAGATCATATCACACATACAAAATACATTAAAATAAAACGTCATACCCTTTAACTTTCTGTAGACCTGACTGGCACTAATAAGATGACACAACATGCGCCAATTACTAAAACTGAAGTCAGTACTATAAGGTACAGTACTGAGAATTTTCAGTTAAAATACCACACTGATGGTCTCTTGCATGCTTTCTTCCAGTGGCAGCTTAGAGCAAAACCTGTATTAATGGTTACCTGAACTGAATTATGTGAAATCTTATACACAGAACCTCAAAATTCAGCCCTAAATGGGCATTAATTTACCAAAAGCAAGTTTTGCCCTTCAGCACAGGCTTATGGACACACAGCACTTCCTGCAATGGCTTTAAAGTCCATGGTTTTGGGTAGAGTCTGACATTTATCATGAGGATTTCAGAGGCCAAATCCAGGCTTTATTGACACTTACACTTTGTTTAAATGTCCAAAAAAAAAAAAAACTTTTCTCAAATATGAACGCTCCAAAAAAAGAAAATGTAGCCCAGGGCCTGCAATCCAGGACCAGGGCCGGCCTTTACATACATATGAACGCAAAGCAGACTTTGGGCCGCCTTTTTGGATCACTTTACCAGTTTGATTATGTAGCTCAGTAGCAGTGATCCTAGGAATCTGTTTGCTGTGGAATAACAAGGAAAAACGCAGATTTTCTATGATGTTGGAGATTTTTTTGTTTTACATTTTGTGAGGGGCAAAACAAGCAAGGCTTTTTTTTGTTTGTTTGATAATAACCAAATCAATGCATGTACCATATATAAACATTAGCACAGGCAACTTTGCTTTAAATTCACATAAACATATCTGTCTAACTGCTTGTTTGCTTTATTGATTGACACTGGAAAGCTTGTAACTTGCTTAGAATTTGAAAGTGTAACAATTTGTTTTTCCACTGTAGTATTTCAATGCCTGTTACTGTGATTATTATTATTCTAATTGTAAATGGAATAAATGTTAAATAAGAGTCTATATTTGTACAAACTGCTTCCAGGTGAAACCAGTTATTGAATAGATAATTATTATTTAATGCTGTGTGTTTCCTTAGGAGGGAGCAGTAGTATTAGGTGGTCAGTTGTGAGCTGGTCTTGTGAATGTCAGTCATTGTGTACAACCTGTTAGTCATTTGCAATCTGAGTGAAGTATCCATTATGAAAATATATATTTATACTTGTGAACACTAGCAAGTTGCTGTTACCTGCATTCTAAATACCTCAGTGCTCTTGAGAGAATAATGTGCTTGTGGGTGGGGGGGAAGTTCAGACTTTTTTTTTTGTATGTACCATAAAATTGCTATTGTGCTGCATTGAAATATATATATAAAAAAAAAAAAAACACATCTGCTACAAAATCAAGGATTACTGTATATTCTGGTAGCTCTTCCATTCTGAGTGCAGGGTATCGTTCCATTTAAAAAAAACAAAAAAAACACTTTGCCACATTTTAGGCCTGCTTTTCAGTCACATATGTGAACATGCAAAGACGCCTTGAACCGCAAATGTGAACAGGGTTGCAGACCTAAAAATGCGATGACACAGAGGCAGCCCAGGGCCAGCACCGTAGTTTGAACGGGGTCCAAGTATGTAAACCTCGTAATACAGTACCTTGATACAGTGAGCGTTCTCGGAATTATTCAGGTATTCCTTTATGTAATAAAATTACCGAAGCATTTATACATTTCTGATATCATGCGCTTGCAGCAGTCGGACAAGTTTTATCCACAGTTTTTACTCCAGCTTACTCCCCTGAATAAATCAATGCCTTTTATAATTCTGCAAGAGAAGGGTGTTTTCTTACCCCACCTGTTGTATGACAGTTCTCAACACAGTGCAGCCTAAGGGAACAAGGACCTTGAAAAGCATCTCTGGGTTCTAGTATATACATCATCAAAATAATTTTGGCAATGTGGTGAGGCAGGTGGTGACTAACTAATGCCCTAGTTAGTCACCACCTAGAACACAGTGTGCAGTTTTGGTTGCCTCACTACCGGAGAAGGTGAACTACTGTAGGATGATCCCAGGACTTAATGACAGAGAAACAAGATAGGAAAGAGTGGACTTGATAGAAGTCTTTAAAATCATTAATGGTATATAAAGTTAACCCAAGACACTACAAATTTAGCACTGAGAGAAGAGTAAGAGGGCATACATGGAAGCTGAGTAAAAGTAAATTTAGAACAGAAGGTAAGAAACACTTTCTTTTTCACAGTGTTATAAACGCATGGTTACCAGGTGACATAGAAAAAAAAGACTAGATTCTGTGCTTTTACTCTGCCGAGTCTTGATCGGCAGAATGACCTTTTCTTGTTCTTCTGGATGAGGTCCTACTACAAGTGACTCTGCGGCGGCAGTTGTTGACCCCCTATTCTCTGTAAGTTGCTTTGGATAAAAGTCTGTTGAATGACTAATTCATAATAAAAACAACAGTAATGTTCTTATGTTCTAATGTCGTACTCTTACAGAAATACAGTTCAGTATTTGTCATGGGCTATTAAGTGTATTTTTCAAATTAAGTTAGAAATGAAACTATTGTAAAGCGTCACTTCTTTTTTTTTTTTTTTTTCTTTTTTTAAAAAAGCCAAATGATCTCTTAACACCTCCTATCATATGAAAGTCTCTTACAACTGGGTTTTTTTGCCTAGAAGTCCACCGGCCTACAACCACAAAAAATAAGTTGTATAATCTTTCTCAAAAAATAAAGCATAACATTTATTTGTACATCGTTATTTTTTGTTGCTGTAAATTGTCCTTTAAACAAGTCTTAGCTGGGAACAATCAATTTGCGTAGCTTTATAAATTAAACACCACCCAACTGCAATAACAAGATACAATACATTCACATCCCAGTGATTTAATTATCAGGCCTCATTAAAGATACAAGACTGAAGGTCAAAGTCCACCGAACAGGGATAGCACAAGAAATGACAAAATGGGTCAAGCCGGCCCTTGGGGTGAGGAAGGAGTTCAGGCTCCACGGTGACTCAATGCAAAAATGCCCAGTGCCACATTTGATTAATTGTGAGAGTTTTTGTAATATTGACCTCACCCCAAGACCTCCAAAGTCATTTGAATCAAACTGGATCATATTACTCTCAAAAAGGGTATAGTGCTGTCAAAAGGATAGTATATATTTTACATTTATAGTGTGTCTCGGTTGCAGAAATACTGGCACATGCTTTTCACTCACAGCGAGCAGAGACGACCATAAGATATGCATTTTAGCATGTTTGTGATTTGTAGGAAACACTGATATTTTTCTCCCCAAAAGAGCTTCTGCTGTGATGACTCACATCTCGCAGCAGGTCACAAACAACTGGTTGTTGCTCTTCCTCTTTTAAAACGTATGCTGGCAAGCTTGCATTGACTGGCGCAGGCTTCAGGTCTCTGGTCTATGTGAATGTGGCTGCACGGCATGCTCTCTAACAAATTAAGGTTCTAGATCATGAACACATAGTTTTTGTCACTCTCTGTGGTCCTCTGAAGCATGGTTAGAGTAGATCAATGATAAGTTTTCCACAACACCTGAACCAGGAATCAGCTCATCTGCTGATGCAATGATTTGCTTTGGTTGAATGCTCCATTGTTGAGTCTACTTGGTGGGGAGATTCAGCCTAGTCCCACCGTGGCCTTAATGTAGAAGAAAGGCAAATTTTGAACATGCAAGTAAAAATCCTGAGTGGCATACTACATTCACTAAACGTACAACTGTATGGAATTGTTCAGTTTTAGAATGATCTTGCAAAAATCGCAGTCATTTAGTTTATTGATGCATTGTAACCACTAAACAAAGGGGGAAAAAAGAAATAGGAATTTAAACACTAAATAAAGTCTGTTTTTTCAACATTTAATTAAATTTATTAAAACACAGATTTCCAGTCTATGTAGAAGTATGTACAAATGTGTTGCCATGTGAGGTAGACATCACGTCTTTCTGTCACAGTCCAGGGGAGTGCAAATGTTAACATGCTCATCATACAGTACAGGATACTGTAAGCTTTTCTGTAACAGGAGAACAGTTGTACTATAATTATAACTGGCTCCAGAAGTTGGAGACACAACTTTGGGGTTGCAGCCAACAAAAGCGTCAAAATTGGCTCATTATACTGTACTGCTGTTTTAATTTCAAGGCTGTTCCAACAGCAGACCAGTTGTGCATGGAGTTTAAAAATCTGAAAGCATGACCAAGCTCTGGTTTTCTATATAAAGAAACACCACATGATCAAATGTGATCATTTCTGATACTGCAAGCTGCAGTAATTCCCTTTGCTTTGGAAACTCCCTGAAACAAGCTCAGTTCTTGATTGCCAGTAATAATAATAATAAAAAAAAAAAGTTAAGAGAACTCAGTATTGTCACAGCCTGAACAGTAAATTATAGTGGTTTACTTATTAGTTTCTTTATAATAAATTCCCCAAGGTTTGCAGAAGAGATTTATTTTACAGATTTTCACCTAAAATGTGTCTTACTCAAGAATGTGATAATACATTTGCAGAATAAAGGCCACTACCAAAACCACAACTGTAAACCAAAAAATGACAAGTATGATGATGCTAACCACTCAATTAAACTTAGGTCACATAACTGTAATCATAAAGCAGATAAACCACACAAGGATGTTGAACTTGTATACAGGGCAATGATTCAGTCCCTGACTCCATAGACTGTTCAATCAATGTTCTACATACTGCGCACCACCCCACCCCCAGAACATTACGCACATTTGCTTTGGACCACGTTTTTTTCTGTTCCATTTTAGACTTTTCATTTGAAAAACAACAGTAAACCATTTCCTTAGTTATATTATGTTCTAGTCCTGTACTACTACTTTTTTTTAATTGAATTTTGTTATTCTTGTAAAGTTCTAATTGGCAGTTCAAAAAGCAGGGACCCATTTAAAATTGTATAGTGTGAAGAACTCAGAAACAGCATTCATAAAAGCTGGCTAGGTGGCATCTACTAAAAAAATAAAATAAAAAAGGGGATATAAGATTGCTGGTGTTTCTAACAACATGCACCCACCACCTGTTGTATGGTTAACCCTCTGTCTTGCATGGCATCCTATAAACCAGATCTCACAGTAGCTAATCAATTCTTATAAAGTTATTGTTAAGATCCTTTTGGTGGTCCTCAAAGAGGTGCTGGCGAAGCCAGGCCATGGTGCCCGCGGCAGCTGTTCTTAAATTATGGGTCGTGAACACATTTCTGGCGGGTCGTAGCGTGGGAAAATAAATAAAGCTTTAAACACGTTTTCCAACAAAAGCGTCACAACAGTCTGTTGACAGCGCTGCTCACTTATGCTGTGCTTGTACCTACTCGAATTTTTTTATTTTTTCCTGAAGGGCTTCTGCGATACGATCAACCAATTGAATATCTGCATTGTCTCTGCGGTAGCCCAATCCTAAATTAGCTGGATGACACATAAACTATGTCTGTTTTAGTTGCAGGTACTGACACAGGTACCAATAGGAGAGTCAAGTTTTACGCAGCTGGACAATCATAAGCAAGCAGAGGATTTACACGGTATTCTGCATGAAAATCTGAAGCTCTAACAGCTGTCCAATCATTCATGAGCAGAGGCAGGGTGTTAATATGCCGGGTAAGCACTGAATTTCGCCGACTGTTATTGAGAAAAATAATACATTTCAGTATTTAGAATTTAATTTTCTCTCTATATATATATTTAAATTTCAACAGACAAGGGAAAGACCGTAGTATATTTAATTACGAATCCACATCCTCTGAATAATTGTACTGGAGATGACGATCTTTTAAACAGAGTAGTGTTGGCAAATTTGCCAAACTGAAACAAAGCGAGACTGTATATATCCTCTTTTATATTTTAGTTTATTAATGGTTATCTGTGTAAACATGCTATTCAAAAATATTTGCATTGCATATTTTATATAAATTATTTAAAAAATAAGCGGAGCACGCACAATTACTTCCTGAGACTTCTTATCACTGTGAGCCAAGAATAAACCCCTATTTTGGGGAGGGGTTTTGTTTTGCAAAACCATTAATAACATTATGCTTATACATGTATTATGACATATGATATACATTTTACTGAGTTAAATAAATATATATATATATATATATATATATATATATATATATATATATATATATATATATATATATATATATAAACATATATATACATATATCACAATAAAAACATTGCAAGATTGATGTAGCATTGCTGTAATCAGCATAAACCACCCATGGTGTAATAAACTCAGGTACAGGTTTTATAAAGCGTTTGATATATTAATTGTGTCCAATTAAAGTCAGATGTTAATAAAGACCCTCCTCATTAAGGTGATATTTGGAGAAGGGGGAAAAGGTGGTGCAGTGAGCAAGGTGAAAAGAGCATAGTGACCTGCGCTCAGACCCCTCCCATTGACAGCATTTCATATCCCAAATTCAGAGGCATTGGTTGTGTATGCTTTTACAGGTAGTCTAAAAAATGAAGTGAAAGATTCAGTTTGCATGTAGGCTTAACTTCTCCTTCATCCACTCACAGACAAGCTTGAGGCATGCTCACAAGACAGTGTGGAGAAGCTCACACTGGATCTTCAGCAGTCTCCAGTTCTGCCAACCAAACATTTTCCACAAAAATGAAAAAAAAAAAAAAAACATTATATAATGAAAAAAAGGCCTCCCATTGCATAGTAGTTTGATCAATTCCTGATTTTACTATGAATCTAATGAGACACCTGAGACATATTTATACACTGCGGCTAATCAAGCACATATTAAAACCTGGAATGGGTGAAACTGCTCTGCAATAGGAGTCTTATTTCCATCCCTACTTGTATATATTTGTGTAAAGTTATTGTTGTTACTGGCTTTGAAAGTCATTCGGTTGACAAGCCTTCTTTTGTAACCGGATTGGGGCATTTGTGTTAATTATTGTAATATTATATTTCGTGCATGTTCAGATTTAAAACCATAATACACTAAAACCTGTATTCATGGTTTCCCAGATCTTATGAATCACTAAATCCAAGAATAGAAAAACATGAGGGTTGCCAGATTGATGTGTTTTTTTTTTTTTTTTTTTTTTTTTTTTTTACAACAGAATCAGGTCATACTGCTTAATTTTATACCATTTTACCTGCAGTAGTGATAATACTCTCTAGGTAGGATTCTGTAGTTTTTAAATATTTTCTACACTTTTGAATTTACCAATATATAGCAACACTCTCTGCAAAAAGTCCTTAAAATATTACAGCATTCATATTTGTGGCAGCTTAAGCACCACTATTACTGAAAGTTGGTAGAGACCTATTCGAACAGATTCACAGCTGTAATTGCTGCCAAAGGTGCTTCCACCACGTATTAACTCAGGGGGGTGGAGACTTGTCCAATTATGACCTTTCAGTTTTGTATTTTTAATATACAACTTTTTTCCCCTTAACAGTGTGGAGTATGGTGTGTAGATAAGTGGAAAAAAATCCTCACTTAAATGCATGACACAACAAAATGTGAAAAAAGTTTAAGGGGGTGTAGACTTTCTATAGGCACTGTATGTGTATATGTGTGTGTGTGTGTGTGTGTGTGTGTGTGTGTGTGTGTATATATATATATATATATATATATATATATATATATATATATATATATATATATATATAGTATTATCACCGTAATATAGTGGCACTTAAGCTGCCACAAATATTCCCTTGCTGACCGGTTAATTTTGGATTCACTGTATTTTGTGGCATGTTGTGTGGGTTTCTCATAGGATAACTTCCCACTTCACAGCCTCTTTATCTTGAGTCAATGCTTGACTTTAAATGATGCCTTTAGCCTTGGAAGACTCAGCTCTAATTAATAATCTATCATGACATAATTGAGCATTTTTTTATTTAAATGCCTTGATAATATTCCAAACCGCCAAGTGCTGTATTAAATTAAAACAATTTACATACCAAGGGAAAAAAACTGAGTAATGGTGTTCATTATGTTGTGAACACATGGTTGCAGACTGCCGTTTGGGGATCTGTTTAAATTATGCTCATTCACATGGGCTATACTGCTACACTGTACACTAAACCATTACAGAGACAGTAATACACATTACACAAAAGTTACATTCCCACACAATTAGTTTTATTTAAATTTCTGATAACTAATCATCTAATAGTAATTCAATCAATCAATCTGCATTTGTATATGAATTCCAGGGGTTGATGAATACTGGGAGAATGAAGTAGCTTACAGTCGTCACACACTTACAAAACTCTTATTAATAATGGTCCAATGCCAAGTTAAGTGGATACAAACAAATGTGCTCCTCCCTTAGTGGAATTCCAAATAACCTGACAAACTCAGGTGAGACTGATTAATAGTGTGATCAGTTCAGAGTAAATTCAGCAGGAACATGATTGCTGAAAATCCTGGCACATGGTCATTTCACTAATACGCCTAATAAATTAAAATTACTACATCTGAAATTCTGATTTATATAGTTGCCCCTGGATCATGCTGAAATCCAGGGACAACTATATCTCAAGCAGGAAGATCCAGGGAAACAAAGTGGCAATACTAATACAAGAAACAATGCACTCTTCTCTATAATAACTCATGTATATGGAACAAGGCTGGGTTTCATGGTACATACAATATGAGCACATAAAACAACATGTCTTCCCTAGTTTTAATCATTGTTTAAACACATTTAAATACAAATCACAGGCAATTAATAATTACTCAGGCATGTATTAAAGCTGCAGGATAAAAAAAAAAACAGTTTAGTGGTGTGAATTTAAAGGAAATGTTACAAAACTGAAACTATACTAAATATAGATTCAGTAACATCAACAGGTATTTTTCTTCTTGCAGAACAATAAATGGTGCAACTGTGGAGTCAAAAGTTGCACCAAATGCAACTTTACTGATGACACTGCAGCAATGAATGCACTTGACAGTTTCTATAATCACTCATGTTTCATGTTGACAACTACAACATGGTGGATATTTGCTGGCACTTGTTAAATTTCATTCACACCTACAGTACACGACCAGCTGAGCAAAAGCAGTAGTTTACACACATTTCTATTTTTAACTGTCCTAGTAAATCCTCTTGTAGCAACATACAAAGCACTTTCACTTCTCTTGCTAACATTTCTGTTGTTCTCCCTCGTCTTGTTATATTATTGTGTCAAATAAAGAGAATGTGCTTCAGGAGGTCCAGCGCTGTCACAGCATAGCTAGGGAATGAGTCGCCTGCGGTTTTTATCCACAGGCTGTAACATGATCGCCAGTGCAAGCTCCAGTTGGAGTGTGCTATGGAAATGCAAAGACGATCTATTAACAGTCGTGCAAGCTAGTTGGAGTATTGCAAAAACGACATCTATTAATATAGAGAAAAAAAAAAAAAAAAAAAAAAATATATATATATATATATATATAGTAGCACGCCACGCGCAATTGAATATGTATCTGTTTGGACTTATATATATATATATATATAACTAATTGCTGTTGCTATTGCTCCTGCTACCTTCTTTTGGGACGACGAGCTATAAATGTCTTATGCCAACTAATGGCATTTGCTAGTGTAGTTGAATCATATTGGACTGGATATGTGACTTTGCTCCAGTGTAAACTTTGCATTTCTTTATTTACACCTACTTTACAACTACAAACCAAAACACGCCAAGTTACATTGAGGGTGCATGTCTCAATGTGTATGGTGTACATGTCTCTCAATTGTTTGTTACTAATTGATGCAAAGTTTTACAAAATCTTTGGAAACTGACTAGTATCGGAGAGACGAGTTAAATCCTATAAAACTAAATATCAAGCTGCTTTTGATAATAGTGGTATGAAAGGGCATTACTACTGAAGTACTTTCACTGCAATCCATCTGTACAGTTTTGGAAAACACCTTGATTTTTCAGAAGGACAGTACAGTGTCCACTAATTTGGATTAATAACAATGGTTTAACAATACCGAAATCAAACAAGTGTGTTGAAATGAACACTACAAAAAAGTTAAGCTCCAAATCATAATAATATGTAAGATAAAATAAATGGATAATCAATTTTTTTTTTTTTGTACAAAATATTGCTTTTATTTTTAATGTTGTCCACAGCCTCAAGGTATATATTTTCTTTTGGAGAATCATTTCCAGCAAATGATTTTGGTGAGAAACTAGAAACTACCTGATCACAGGCATACAACCATTTAAATACTTTGTCTAACACAACACAGCACAACACAAGCCCCCAAAACAGTCAAGGTCCTGTTACTGGCAGCAGCAGAATGAGGTTATTGATGTAAATGTAAGCCAAGAAAAAAAAAAAAAAATAATAATACTGGTCCTAGTATACAGATTATACTGTCAGGAAGTGCATAGCTGATATAAAAATAGGTTATAATGTGGCTATGTAAAATCGATTTTACAACAGAATGGTGCATTTTACCTTTAGAGTTATTTGGCTATTTATTAATGGTTTAAAAATAAATCTAATGTAAATAACAACAACAACAACAAACAATAATAATAATAATAATAATAATAATAATAATAATAATAATAATAATAATAATAATAATATGCATTTTTTTTGTTACACCCACCAAATAAATGGAAGAAAGTATACATACAGTAACAAATGTACCAAACAATAGTCCACAAGACAGAATCCTATAACTGTCTAACTCGAACATTGAAAACGATGCATAAAGACAAAAAAAAAAAAAAGTTTCTATAAATGTGCCTAGTTTCACTAGTGCATAATCGTAGTCAAACTGGAACACGAGTTCCATAACGACACATTACGTACTGTATCTCGTTAACATACATTATTTCATTTTCTTGCGTTTGACTCTGGTGTAGCAACTGCAAACATAAAACATCAAAGGAAACTGCAAAATAATCATATATGTTGAAGAAAAAAAAAGTCTATCCCAATAAAACCCGGTTATAGGATAGCACCCAAGCAACTCTTTTGACAAGAACAAAAACGCATGTTTGGTTGTCTTATTGCATGGATTTCGACAAGTGCTCAGTGTGGTACGAGCTTCGTATGTGAATTTTTCCTACAACGAATAAAACCCACTGCTGAGCATATTTCGCAATCTTTGAGACGGTTCAGGAAATTGACGTTTAACTAGGGCTATGTGATAGTCTTTGGTGAGCCAAAGTTGTATAGGTGTTTAAACCAGTAAAAAAAAAAAAAAAAAAAGAAAAAATAGTATCTTCAAACATTTTAAATACTAGCACACATACACACACACACACACACACACACACACACACACACACACACACACACACACACACACACACAGTCCAAATACAATGTTAACCCACACATGGGTGTTATCATCTAAGGGCCACCTCAGTAAACAAGACTTACCCTTTCTTGAGGAACTCGAGTCCAGTCCAACACGAGATTATTAAAAAAGAAACATTGAACTGTTAAAAACCAGAGACTAAATACATAAAACATCAACTGATATATCAATGTCTGATTTAGAAAATATATAATTTTAAAAAGTCCCGCTCTATCCCATCACTTGTCGCTAATTTTAACAGTGGAACCGCTTGCTCGTGTTTCTACAATGTAACAAGTCCAGACAAACAGCCATGTATATCAGACAGTGGAAACAGCAGCGCAGCCTGCAAGCACAAGACATTTAATTTGATTGATGGATCGTGCAGTGACTCGAGGGCTTAGTCACTGCAGCAGCTCCTGCCTACTCACGAAAAAATGACCAATCGAAAAGTGCGCTCTGAGCATCCTACAGACAAAAAAAAAAAAAAAAACGAATTCAAATCCTAGCTCAATAAGAGGGACAAACCAATACATAAATCGCCGCTGCTGTTGGCGATTATGAGAGAATGAACGTAGTTATTTAAAGACATATGTGGTTTATATCCAGCCAAAAAACATGACTAACCCCACACCAGCCATAGCTATAGTGACGCAAACGCATGTGGGTGGGTGAAGGAACACGGTGGGCTGGCTGCTTCGTTATAATTTTGAGGGAGAGAGGGGTACCGGTGGTATTAAAAACCTATTAGCTACAATATCTATTTTTATTTTTCACGTTCGTATAAAAATCTGCACTGTGCACACATCAGTCAAATAATAAAGATGATTGTGCCTTTTTTTGTTTTGTAAGACAAAGCTAAAAAAAAAAAAAAAAAAAAAAAAAAAAAAAAATGTAATGTACTTTGAATTCTGCTTTTAAAGTTACATCGACATTCCTTGCACTGTATCTACTGTATTTGGAATATGCATCTTATATTAGTTCAGGGTAGTAACTGAAATTAACTTTGGAAATATAAAAAAAAAAAAAAAAAAAACTACAGTGTCAAAAATGGGGTCCAACATTTTTCCCTATACTAGAATTAAGGAACAAGAATAACAGGTACTTAATTTTACAAATGTTGATATTTTTTACAAACAAAAAAAAGTAATTTAAGCCAGGTTTATTTGATTTTGAAAATATTATGTGTGGCAATAATTAATCAACCGGGCTACTGGAAAATAATGCAACAAAACAATCAGCTTTGACTATAAATTAATTTAGCTGCTTTCATGTTTATTGCAAAATACCCTGATGAATCTAAAAATGACAAAGAACTCACTAATGAGGTATAAATTCTACCTTTGAAAGAAAAGGATCACAATGACAACAACCTAAAATGTATGGTCACGTTAGAGCTTTTTAGTGGATCATCAAATTCAAATTACCACGATAATCCCAATTATTTTAAATCATGTTTTAACTTCAATATAATTGAGCCATACCACTTTTCCTCTCACACATTGTAGTACTGTAGAGAAAACACTGTATTTTCGGGGATACCAATATATTTCATGATTCAGGTTTTATGTGGGGTTCAATGGGAAACAAATGTTCCTCCTCCAATTGTTCTGCATTTATTTATCTTTCACCAATATTTATACATACAGGGTGACTCATTAAACATTATACAGAACATTGCTGAATTACAGGACTAAAACTGCAAACATCACAATCCAGATGGTCTGAACTTACTGAAATCGACTAATTACCATGTGCCATGGCAAAGTTTAATTTAAACAGGTTCTGTAATAATGTTTTTCCTTGTCTAAAATGAGATTGGTTATATGCTTAGGAGGAAAATACTAAGGCACTTTTGGCTTGTTAAAAGTGTTGACCCAACATAAAAAAAGCTGGGTCCAACATTGGCACAAAGTAAATAACAGCTACTCTCATGTAATGAAAATCAGGAAGATCTGGAATAAATGCTGTGGCAGCTATAAATAGTGCAGCTGGCGATGAGGGAAAAACCATGTGACAGCTTGGAGAGACAGCTGATAGAAGGAAATAGACCTGTTGTAGACAAAAGCAGTTTCAATAGGTATAGCTAGTGATGAAATCAATGATTTTGATTTGAGTTCTTCAGCATACCCAATACTATAACAAGGTTAGTTGATGGCCTACTTAAGGAGCTTGCAGTTCTTGTTTTTCAACTCCAAAGTTTACCACTAATTAACAGTTTCTCGAAGTTAGAATCTTAGCAGGTTGAACCAGTTCTCCACTGGTCTTTACCATGTAGAGAAGTGGTTCTCGAAATTTTTTGGCAGTGCCCCCCCTTCCTCTTGTCACACACACACACACACACACACACACACACACACACACACACACACACACACACACACACACACACATACAGATGTATGTCACTGCTGTTTTGTTTTGTTGTTATTTTTTTTTTTGTTGTTTTTTGTTTTTTTTTGCACAAACCAGCCACTGATCCATTGTAATAAGAGCAAACTTAACACTGTAAATTACAGTTTACCGATTGTGGCCAACGCTTACTACATAGTAAGCTGATAAATAACATACATTACATGATGGCAGCGGACTTCATCCAAAAATATGCATGCTTAAAAGGCACCAGTCAGATGCACAGCACCAGCTATAAACGTTGACATGCCTAGAGGCAGGGGTGACGGGCACTGAAAGAAAATAACATGCTGTCCACGGACAGACAAAACAGAAGTTATATACAGTACAATTATATGCTTGTGTATGTATGATGTATTTACTGCCACGGCTCTTGAAACGGACATCGGGACCGTGTACGGACAAGTTGCCAACCCCTGCCTGGAGGTGTCAGCATAAATGTTTATTTTAAATTAATGTATAGTTGGAGAACAACAAAGAAGGCCTTCTAACAGTTACAGTACTTATCGTTCTTATGTGGCCCTTAATTTTAAGAACCAGTAAATGTTTATGATAAGCATTTGCTGTCTCTCAGTTTTAAAACTATGGTTCACAACATAACACACTAGAACGATCACAGAACACAAAAATGCTTAACATAAAAAAGAACAGTCCTACAGTAGCAGGTAGTTTACACTGCCTCTGGGCTTCTGATTGCATCATCAATTCCACATTTTTTAAATCCACTGATGGAAATGTCCGATCTGCTTTTAATGTTTTCAAGCAAATTGGCTTCATCACTGCCATTCTCATATCCACTTTGATATCTGACACATTATTTCTCCTGTCAAGCCGGTAAAGTCTTAGGGCTTACTGTGTATGAGGTTTCCCTGTCAACGGTAGAGAGACCGGAAGACTTGATTAGTTCATACATTAAGGAATGGCTGCAAGTTGCATCTTATGGTAAAGGAAAGCTGAAACTCTAACTGAGGAATTCAAGTGTGTTAAGATTCGGTTGGAAGTGACAAAGATGGAATCTCATGACAAGCGTGTAAGGGAGGTAGCACCTGTAGTGAGAACTGGTAGCAGGTGGACAAGAAAAAAGGATGTGGTGGAAGATGCAAAGGCTGCCCTTCATATCAATGATATCTTGGGGCAAGTAAAACAGGGAAGAGGATGCTTTGGTCTCAGTTCAGCTCTGAGGATAGCACAAAGCAACTCCAGCTGAAAGGAAGAAGTTGGTAGTCACTGAAGTGCAAAAGCAGGAGGAGAAGATGAGGTGTGTCAAGGTGGTGTCCCAGGCTAGGCAGGGAGAATGGATGAGATGGGAGAATGTGGCTTAACATTAGTATTGGAGGAACGGTGTAATAAGATCAACAGCTCGCCACCAATATCAGCAATAGCTGATGCACAGAGAACGACATTCCTACATCCAGGATAGCAGCCAGCATGAAAGGTTATTAGAACTAAGGTTTGCCGGGAACAATGAAAGCTGCTAGAGATTGGAGAATGCAGCAAATGTTGGCCAGTGCCTTATTTTCTCACCTGAGATTGCTATAACTACCCTTCGACCTGACACTGTCCTGCGGTCAGTCTCAGCACATCTTATTCTCCTGGTGGCGCTAACAGTGCCATGAGAGGATTCAGTGGATGAGGTGTACGAGAGGAAGAAACTCCGGTATGCTGAGATAAGCACTTTGGTGGAGCAACAGGGGTGGAGAGTCTGTTTCTATCCAGTAGAGGTGGGTTGTCTGGTTTCGTTGCACACTCCATGACCCATCTTGGATTCAGTGGACAGGAATTGCGACGTAAAGTGACGGCTCTATCCGAGAAGGCAGAGAGAAATAGCAACTGGCTCTGACTGAGGAAGAAAGAAGCTGATTGGGGACCTCAGAAGAGAGGTGACAGATAAAGTTAACATCAATGAAAAGGAATGGATGGATAATGCAAGTGATGGAGGAAGTTAGCATCAATAAAAAGGAATGGATGGCTAAGGTAAGTAACCTGGGCTGGGTTGTGTGGGGTTTGGAGGGGAGGTGCTGGGACGCCAGCATCACTGACAAGCTTTCCTGAGGTGTCATGGGCTAGTCAATGAAACACAGAAAACGGGAGGTGCCCACTTGATGACCCCTGTGAAGTGCCCCACCCAGCCCATTCCAGACGGTTGCCATGCCGAGGAGCTAGGGAAGCCACACTTTGGTTTATCTCTGGAGCCAGCATTGCAACTGTTGTGTGTTCTGATGGACCAGGGAGACCACGAATAGGCTGATCCCTGGAGCCAGCATTACATTTTAGCCATCAACACCAGGCCAATAGGAAACCCTGGCGGAGGAAATACACTGAAGACTCATATATCACAGCGAAGCTACATCTTAATTGGTCCCCATCACTACTATTTCACTTTATCTTGGCGAAAGCTGAGTCCAATATTATCATGAAGTAATCAACAGCTACTCTCATGTAATGAAAATGAGAAAGATAGCCTAAATGCTTTAATACTCTGCGGGTGACAATTAGTGTGGGCTAGAGAAATTTTTTTTTGCAATGTTGGAGAAAATGGTGGTGTTGTTTCTTTGTATCTTTTGCTGTAGAACAGTAACTGAGGCACTGTATATCTTTCCGGTTACAGAGTAATATATAGGGCATTTTGTAGGTAAAACCCTACTGATTCTGGCCCACTGCTCACTTAAGTGCTCTGCAGGATCTTTAGTTACAAGCTACAGCTGTGTAACAAAACAGGAAATAGAGGGCTAAGTTCTTCCACTGGAAATATGCATATTTTGCAAAAAAAAGAGACTTATGTAACAGCCACATGTGCTAAAGAAGAGCAATTTGAATGTCTTTGTTAAAAACCTGTTTAAAATGAATGATATACTTTATTTTTCTTACAAAAGCCCAACCCATTATGATATTACTGACATCCAAACTCTTTTTTCCTGGCCTTGGCTTTAGTTCTCAGGGTGTGACACACTGCACAGCGCAGAGGACAGTATACATTGTGGGGGTGTGGGAGGGAGGGGAAATTCCACACATGGGTTGCCAACAATATGACAAAGTTCTAGAATTTATTGTTACCGCCGTGCGCTGAGCTTCTGAGGCCAGTTCTACTAACGAGTTCAAATATCTTAAAATTCTTTATCCAGCAGTATAAATCCTGGCCTACCATACATCAGACCTCTTGCTTATAAAATATCTTGGTATCCCTGATTAGACAATTGTCCACTCTTCCAATATGTGAGATTGATTTTAATAAGCAAACTGAGTCACAAGTGCAATGGTACTTCAAAATGTTTCAATTTTTTTGAGAACGAAGAATGATTGGGGTGGGGCATTTATTGCCCATTTAAATCTAATGAAACCCCTAAATATTCTGCTGCACGGAAGAATCACAAGGGACTTGCAAAAAAGTTGGCAACAGGTAAGGTAATCCCTTTTTACCAATCATTTTCTCAACTTTCTTAATCACTTATCACAAGATTTACAGTATATATGAAGATATCAAATTGTAGACCTGCTTTCTTTTAATGTATTTTAATTCAGCAAAACCTGTTTTGTAGTGACAAATGAACAGGGAAACAAATATATAATAATGATTGTCCAATGTCAATTAAATCAACAATAAAAACATATTTGTGATTGTATCAGGATAGTAGATTTATTGGACAAACCCTACCCAGTCAGATTAAACAGTGAACCCACTTGAATTTGGAAACTGAAATGTTTCAGTGTTAAATGTCTCCAGACACCCGAGAAAGACTGTCAGTCTTAAAAGGCAGTGCATAGAATAAAAGTGCTGTCAACAGACCAAATATCTGTCTTCATGTGTTATGCAATTATGCTGTCACTGCTGTTTCTGAAGGAAAGGCTTGAAGTTTTCATTTCTTTTTTTTTATGACCAAAAAAAATACTGCATGAACTGATTTACTGGAATTAATACAACTAAATATTATTTTCCAGAATAAAAGAAAGGCATTTTCATTTGTCTTAAAACCTTAAAATGGTTTAAAGTCGCTATCACGGTTTGCATCTTGACTGGAACTCCTTTTCCAATTGTTAACATCTTCAAAATAATCTGTGGTGAGTGCACACAATGTCTATTTTTGCACCTGTATACCTATAACTGAATTGGTGAATATTTTGGTGAGGCTTACTCATATAAGACATGTCTCATAAGAAAAGTTTGGGTTTGCACAATGGTATTTGAACATATGAGATGTCCTTATATATTTTGGTATTTTTTATTATAAATAACAAACTGTAAGTTTATTGGGACCATGAATGCACTTAACTGGAAGAAACAAGGATTGTAGGTCCTAAAATCAAAAAACCTGCTCTTCTGAATCTCACAAGATATTTAGTAAGGATGTGAAAACATGTGTCTTGACCTGGCCTTGTCTGACATTGTTTTGTTAAGTTTTGTCCACTGTTGTTATTCTGGAAGCAAGTCGTTTTGCCCCCTACGATTTTCATGCCAGCACCTCAAATGGGTTAAAACCCAAGGCATTAAGAAAACACTTATTTCTCATTAAAAACCTCAGAACTTTCTTCCCCAATCGAAGAGCACCATTGCAGGGCACTACCACTCGGGTGACTTTCTGATAAAATGTCTCGCTTTTAAAAAAAAAAATGGAACAGGAGAGCAAAACATTAAAAAGGGCAACTAAAGCTATCCATTCAAAATGCAAACTGTTTACAATAGCAGTACAGGCACTTTTTACTGGTTGACCACAGTACAAATTCATACCACCGAATGCCCTCCAATCAGGGTCCTTTTAAATTCCCTTAGCTGTGCACAGGTATCGGTTGTGATTAGGTGGTGGCAGTAGGCTAGAAAAAAAAAGGTTTCACCCAATTCAAAAGAAAATAAGGTATTGGGAACCTAAGCAATGACAAGGGACTTGCAAGAAGATTGTTCTCGTAATGAAAGGTTAGACTTTTTTTAAAACCTTTATTTGGACCATAGTTATCTTTTCTTGCTCAGTTCCAGCGGTGACAGGCATTATTACTGAGGTGTGTATTAAGATGCCAGGGTTTAAATCAGTTCTGGATCACAGCTTTAATGAAGCACTTGAGCGGGCAGAAGTAAATGTCTAGGACTACATTAGTATTTTTATTTGGTGGTTCTCATAAACCGGTTTGAGCTGTGCAGAACTGAAGTCCTCCTCTTTTTTCCACAGAGGGATAAGCCCAGTATTGATAATCAAGATTACATAACCAGTTGAATCTCTCCACCATTTACATTCATTCCATATCCTGCTATCCTTTGATAAAAACAACATGGTACAGTTTGGATAAAGAAAGTGTTCCAAGGTCAGGATTTTTTATCTGTGCTGGACACAACGGTGCACCCTACAGGCCACAGTAGGAGTTGTTTGGGATACACCACGTGGCAATTATACCTATAGAATTTTAAAGCCCTGAGATCATATGTGTTTCTCCAGTGACTTAAACCACAATGCATCATTCCAGGGATGCTGGAAATAGGAGTGCTGGGGGTGTGGTAGCACCCCTGGCTCTGCATGGCTTCCATCATATGCAGGGGTTACAGTTTTATTCAATGGCTTTCAGCACCCCCACTATAGAAATTGTTCTAGCGCCTCCATATTTCTCATAGACAAAGTAATGCAATGTAATAACATAACTTATATAATAAAAGTTGCTTTGCACTATGATGCCTTTATAAATGTATAATCAAATATGAGGACCAAATATGGGGACTAAAATGAATCCTTACCAAAATTCTGTTTACTATGGAGTGTACTTTAATTTGAAACACTTTCTAACTGCAGGTGTAGTTCTTCTGATACTATCTTACCAAAGTGTAAAATAAAGCAGGAGACACTAGCTGTTAAAGAGTCAAATGCCAAACATGGACACATGTGAGAACAAAAAATAATCAACAGTGTCACCCAGTGGTAGGAGAATGACTTGCTCTTAAATGTCAGTAAAGTAAGTGGGATATGTGTTTGATTGTTTGACAGTGTTTTGGTAGTGCTTTTTTGGACTTCCGGGTTATTAAAGGGTACATAAGGACCTTTTTATTTTTTTGTGTTATGTTCCCATGTGATGCTACAACTGTTTACGTAACGTGTGTGTATTGTTTTATTATTATTTTTTTACATTTTGACCACTTTTTAAAAACTTTTTGTTTTGCATTCCCTGCCTCAAGATGGCTTCCCAAGTACCCGTATAGCCCTTTCAGAACTACATCATCCTCCTGCTCACTGGTAAATCCATCTCAGTTGCATATGTGAGCAGGAGGATGAGGGAAAATGTAGTTTTGTGAGGTCCATGCGGGTACATGGGAAGCCATCTTGAGGCAGGGAATGCAACGTAAAAGTTTAAAAAAGTGGTAGAAAATGTAAAAAAATTCAATTTAAAACAATACACACCTTACGTAAACAGTTGTAGCAACACATGGGAACATGTACGTACGTAGCACAATAAAATAAAAAGGTCCTTATGTACCCTTTAAGAAATACTGATTATTTCAGTATCTGACATATAATTCAGTGGCCATTTGTTGATTAAAATTGATTAATTCTGTTGCATTTCAGTAACTATGATCCATTATGGTGACATGCAAAATGTTTGTCATTTTGTAATTCATTTTGAAAATAAAAGTAATATTAAATATTTTGTTTTTATGCCAAGTAAATCCTGGAAAATCTTTAATGGTGATGTCAATTGGGGACATCAGGCACTCTGTTTATGATGTCATTAGTATCATGAACCATCACATCTGCTAGTGATGTCACAAAGGGGAGGGTTTTCATATAAAGCAGTGCTGAGCTTTAGCTGCTGTAGTGATGAATCAAACCCGATAGTAACACCAATAGCAGCAACAATTCTCTAAAACATTTCCAAAGAATTAAAAATGGAACATTTATTTTGTTGTGGAAGAAAGAAGAAAAGGGGAGGTGAAAAACTGAAGAAAAAGGGCAGAAAGTGGAAGAGAAAGAAAGGAATACCAAAAGGAGTAGGAGAGGAAGAGCAGAACAAAGGGGGAAGGGAAAGCAGGAAGAAATGGAATGAGGGAAATAGGAACCTTGAAGAGCTTGCCATGGAGGAGAAAATTGTAATTGTGAGAGCAAAGCAGATCAAAAAGAAAAAGCCTGAAGGAGAGCAGAAAAGGAAAGAGGAAGAAAGGATAGCAAATGAAGAAGAGACTAAAGGCAGTTTTAAAGAACTAGAAGAGACCAAAGGTAAAGAGCAGGAAGAGGTTATTATTGAAAAGGTTGAACGAAAGAAAGTTAAAGCATTTGTGTAACGGAGGTACTGGAAATGGAGGCGTGACATTGCTTCATTGGATTGGATTGTTAATAAATTGGCTTAGATGACTGTACTTTTTGTCCACTTGTCTTTACTTCTACCTAATCGTTCATGAGGGCTTAAATAAAGCATCAATCAGTGTTTACGTAGCCACTCCTGAGAGTAATTACGATATTGGTCTGACAAGATGGCAGAGTGTTGACATCCTCAGACCAGGAAGTTGACACTGACAAGTATTGCGGGTTGATGTTCTGCTGTGCGTATTTATTATACAAAAATAAATCAAAAAGGCAGACAAAAACACAGCTCACAGCCAAAAGTAAAAGTTTACACAAAACAAGTTTTGAACAGAAACCCTGACACCACACAAGTATTGTGCTGGTCCTTTCAGCACGAGCAGCAATTGTTGTTTCTTTTCCTTACTTTCATCCATCTCTCTCTCTCTCTCTCTCTCTCTCTCTCTCTCTCTCTCTCTCTCTCTCTCTCTCTCTCTCTCTCTCTCTCTCTCTCTCTCTCCCTCCTCTCTATAAACCCACACTGTTCAGACAAAGCGCCATGAGGTCTCAAGTGTTGGAACAAAAAAGTGTAGCTTTGTGTTTCATTGTTTTCGAAATGGATTTGCAAGACTGAACATAGGTCACAAAAGTCTGATTGAAGTCAATCAATGTCTCAGTTTCCACTCCTAAGACAACTGAGAAATTCAAAACAACAATAACAAAAAAACAAACATGACTGACTTCTTAACTCTTAAGCAGACACAAAAAAAAAACTGCTGATGTGTCTTTGGAACAATCCCTGAACAAACATGTTGTGTAGTTTACTTTCCTTGTCTGTTGTAAAGCTTGCAACAGGGTAGAACAGTTTTGGGGATATCAAAGTTTGTTTGGTTACTGGGCAGCAATTCAATAAATAAAACAATATTTGTTTTTATTTCCTGTAAATACAAAATTACAATTAGCATTATGAACAATTGGCTCACCATGGCTATTGTATCTACAGTGACTCAAAAAAGTGTTCAAGCAACGGTCTGAAATTGAAATTGCTCTAAGTTTGTAGCTTTCTTTGGGCAGTCAGCTGCCAATACAGTGCAGCACCTTGAGGTGGGTTTCTATATATTCTATTTGGTCTTGTGTATTGTATTATAATAGAGTAAGTTGTTTCAGAAGTCATTTTAATTAGTTATTGACATTTTGTTTAGGTATTTGCAATCATTCGTAAGTATAACACTGAATAAGAGCTGTAAGGTCAAATTGTCATGCGGCTTGAATTGAATGAAGCTGTTCAGTGATGGCAGTTAGGATCTCCAGGTAAGCTCAAGGACAGGTAAAGACAGATATAGATAAAAATGATGCTGCCCCAATCGGATGAGACATAAGACCGAGGTCCTATTGTAAGTGACTCTGCAGCAGCAGTTGTAATGCATAGTTCACTCTCTGGTCTCGGTAAGTCCCTTTGGATAAAAGCATCTGCTGAATGACTAATGAATAATATTGAAGGAACAGAACCTAAAACAAGATAGAATGACTAATTTCCTCATGAAAAAAAAAGGTTATTTAAATATAATTAAAATAAAATGACCTTTGACCTGGCATATTTTCAGTTAAGTGCTAACTTTGATTGATGGGTCAAAGCTAAACAGAGCAGAAATGAGGCCACCAGAACTCTCTGACTGTTAATGCACTTGCCATCACTTTTTAATGCCTCTCTTTATTTCATCATATGACATACAGTATTGAGCAAAAGTTTTAGGCAGGTGTGAAACAATGCTGTAAAGTAAGAATGCTTTAAAAAATAGACATGTTAATAGATTATATTTATCAATTAACAAAATACAAAGTGAGTGAACAGAAGAAAAATCTACATCAAATCAATATTTGGTGTGACCACCCTTTGCCTTCAAAACAGCATCAATTCTTCTAGGTACACTTGCACACAGTTTTTGAAGGAACTCGGCAGGTAGGTTGGCCCAAACATCTTGGAGAACTAACCACAGGTCTTCTGTGGATTTAGGCAGCCTCAGTTGCTTCTCTCTCTTCATGTAATCCCAGACAGACTCGACGATGTTGAGATCAGGGCTCTGTGGGGGCCATACCATCACTTCCAGGACTCCTTGTTCTTCTTTACGCTGAAGACAGTTTTTAATGACTTTCGCTGTATGTTTGGGGTCGTTATCATGCTGCAGAATAAATTTGGGGCCAATCAGATGCCTCCCTGATGGTACTGCATGATGGATAAGTATCTGCCTGTACTTCTCAGCATTGAGGAGACCATTAATTCTGACCAAATCCCCAACTCCATTTACAGAAATGCAACCCCAAACTTGCAAAGAACCTCCACCATGCTTCACTGTTGCCTGCAGACATTCATTCGTGTACCGCTCTCCGCCCTTCGGCAAACAAACTGCCTTCTGCTACAACCAAATATTTCAAATTTTGACTCATCAGCCCAGTGCACCTGCTGTCATTTTTCTGCACCCCAGTTCCTATGTTTTTGTGCATAGTTGAGTCGCTTGGCCATGTTTCCACGTCGGAGGAATGGCTTTTTGGCCGCAAGTCTTCCATGAAGGCCACTTCTGACCAGACTTCTCTGGACATTAGATGGGTGTACCAGGGTCCCACTGTTTTCTGCTAATTCTGAGCTGATGGCATTGCTGGACATCTTCTGATTGTGAAAGGAAGTAAGCATGATGTATCTTTCATCTGCTGCAGTAAGTTTCCATGGCCAACCACTGCGTCTACGGTCCTCAACGTTGCCCGTTTCTTTGTGCTTCGTCAAAAGAGCTTGGACAGCACATCTGGAAACCCCTGTCTGCCTTGAAATGTCTGCCTGGGAGAGACCTTGGTGATGCAGTATAACTACCTTGTGTCTTGTTGCTGTGCTCAATCTTGCCATGGTGTATGACTTTTGACAGTAAACTGTCTTCAGCAACCTCACCTTGTTAGCTGAGTTTGGCTGTTCGTCACCCAGTTTTATTCCTCCTACAGAGCTGTTTCTGTTTCAGTTAATGATTGTGTTTCAACCTACATATTGAATTGATGATCATTAGCACCTGTTTGGTATAATTGTTTAATCATACACCTGACTATATGCCTACAAAATCCCTGACTTTGTGCAAGTGTACCTAGAAGAATTGATGCTGTTTTGAAGGCAAAGGGTGGTCACACCAAATATGGATTTGATTTAGATTTTTCTTCTGTTCACTCACTTTGCATTTAGTTAATTGATAAATATAATCTATTAACATGTCTATTTTTGAAAGCATTCTTACTTTACAGCATTTCTTCACACCTGCCTAAAACTTTTACACAGTACTGTAAATAAACTTTGTTCTGCTCCAGTCAACAAGTCTAATAGAAGAATGCAGCAACAGCTGGAAAATAATTACTTGACTCTGCAGATAGAGCGCCATGTATTGACTGCATTTGCAAATGTCTGTGGAGGATCAGGGATACTGCAGCTGGAGATGCATTATCAGCAGTGCCTGTAGATGGCATTGTGGAGCCGGTTGTTGATCTTCATGATTAGAAAAGTCAGTTTAAAAATGAATAAAGAAATAAATAAGAAAACTGTAATGTAACATTTAAGAGCACATTTCACGGATTAGAAAATGTTCAATAATGAAGTAAAAACAGTCTATTGATAGAGTTTTAAAATAAATCTGAAAGCTATCGCGGTTATTAATCTGCTTTGAGCAATGCCTTTTCACTTTTTTTTTTTTTTTTATCAGTAGACTGTAAACTGTCTAAGTATTGTGAAATATTCCCAATATTTAACCAGTACCAACTAAATACAGGATGTCAACATAAACTGGGACAGATGAAACGTTTCAGAATTAGTGCACACTTAAGTGTGCTTTCTCAATAATAATAATAATAATAATAATAAAACACATTAAATTGGCACACTTATGTGAGTACTATAACTCAACTGTTTATGACTAGAGACAAGAACATCATGCAGGTGCATTTGCGGCAACACCAACCTTCAGCATGCTTTTCCACAGCTCTCCCAGCGATTGCATGACCGGCTGGACTTGTCAGCTGCAGTAAGGTGTTATTTAAGGCGTTGGATATTCATAGACTGGGTTTAACGACAATTTTTGTTTATCCCTCCTCCCCTTCAAAATCATGAAGGTAATTTAAATTAATAATTAAAAAAACAAAACAAAAAAAAACAAACATAAAACAGTTCATTGTTGAGCGCTCAGTGAAGCGTTCGCCAAATGCGCTGGTTGGCGTTGTTTCCCGAGCTACAATTAATCTTACTTGACACTTCAATTACCGGGCACATGAGCATCAAATGATTTTTTCGTCCTTGCGCCCCCTCTGCCCCGTTATCAGTAGTTTGTGTTTGCTTCGATCCTATGAATTGAAATGGAAAGAGACGCAATTTCTTGGCCCGTTGCATCATTCCTGCTATGGTACTTACTACAGAGGAAACCAGCACATATCCCCACCCACTTGCTGCGGCTTTGTATTGCCACACTACACTCAGACAGACAGCACGTTGCGCTCCAGAGCACATTGGTTTCAGCCAGTCTTGTCAGCCAGCATAGCGCATCAGGCATTCTGTTCTGGTTACTCCTCACATTTTCTACCGTTAACCTGCGTGAAATGGAGAAAACGAACAAAATTAACGGGCACGCTGCCAACCACACGGAATGCACTTTGCCTGCTTCGGAGGTAGATAGGGATGCAAAAAAGGATGGGCAACTAACGGCTCAGGAGAAGTTTGTACGTTTTTTAAAAAGAAATCTTTTGGTCATATTGACCGTGTCTGGCGTCCTGGCAGGTGTTGGCATCGGCATGGCAGTCAGGAACATGAACCTCACCCGAGCGCAAATGACTTATTTTGCATTCCCTGGTGAGATGCTCTTGAGGATGCTGAAAATGATTATTCTTCCACTGGTCGTGTGCAGTTTGATTTCAGGTGCTGCTAGCCTGGACACTAGATCTCTTGGAAAACTAGGAGGGATTGCCATCGCTTACTTTTTGGTGACAACGCTTATAGCTTCTAGCATAGCAATAGCCCTAGCCTTCATTATCAAACCTGGGGTTGGTGCTGGTGCGCTGAAGACGAACAGTCTAAGATTAACTGACACAGTGACAAACAACAAAGAGACAGTCGACTCCTTTTTAGACCTTGCAAGGTAATACTTTATATTTCATTTAAACCATTCTGCCAACTACCATGCTGTTTCCGCTTTGTCATGCAGCCAAGATATGCAGTGTATAAAAAGCCTAATGCTAGTCAGCATTTGCAACGAGAGTGCTGCTAAATACCATTGGGACAAATGCGTCCAAAGTAGAAATGTGCTTTTTTCGTTTAAGTGCGCCCATGTGGTTTTCAAAGTAATGTTGTTGTTTTTTCATACTGTATTTGAGATGAAAAATAAGAGCTTCATAGATGTTTTCTGTAAAACCCACAAAGCAAAACGCCCGTTGGAATTTTTAAAAACGCCCGTTGGAATTTTTAAACAATATATTTTACGGTTGATTGCCCGTTATATATATATAATATATATAATATATTATAGATATATATATATATATATAGTATATATATATTAATTGAACTTGCAGATGCCGCATTAAACCTCCTACTGTTGTGATAGTAGGAGTGCCATGGGTGTTAATTTCTCAAAGTTCCAAGATGGCTAAGCTTGTGAGGGTGCTGCTGAAACTACCGTTAGAGAATGTAAACAAACTGGTCTGGTTTCTGGTGAAGTAATTCTGCGCAGTAAGGCAAACAAGACACATAACATTACCCAATGGATCATCCCTTGTGTATTCTACACCTCATTGTGGATAAACCTGAGGGAAGCGCATGCAGTCCTATTAAAAACAAAACCTCAATTGATATAATAATAATAATAATAATAATAATAATAATAATAATAATAATATAATAATAATAATAATAATAATAATAATTTTTATTTTTATATAGCACCTTTCATAGTGGACCACCATCACAAAGCGCTTTGCAAGATACGAGACTAGATATGTCTCAGATAATGTAGCTGTTGCTAATTACAGGAATACAATGGTCTTTTAGCTAAATATTTGAACTTCCCTTGAAGGCTGTGAGTGAGTAAACTCCACATGCGAACTAGTAAATAGCTGATATCAGTGCAGAACATTTTCTGAAGGTTACAGTGTGTATGGGCACAAGTGATGGGAGAACTTCCAGGTGCAAGAAAATCTACATCAATACACTCTTTTAACTGGCTAGGCTGCGCCAGAAACGGGGAAGGACTAGGCTCTATATAAGAATGGGAATTTTGCCTACAAATGATGGCCAAAAATGAAATATGTACTGTGGAAGTTATTTCACATTTAATACATCTATTCTAGGGTTTATTTCCAGAAATTACCTTATCTAGCCACATTCTTTTATTTTTCCATGTGATTCCAATCTTATGTCAACTTGTGCGTTCTTGCTAATTTTAAGGTCATTTTTCCAACTCTGCAATCATTTAAAAATCTGATCGCCAACTTTAAACAGTATCATATTTTATTTATTGTCTGAAGACTGAATGTGTTTAAATATGGCCCTCAAATTTTAAAAAACGCAGGACTTTATAGGAAAAATGACCTCAAAATGAGCAAAGCTGCACAAGTGTGCCTACATAGGAGTCAATAAATATAAAAAATTAGACTGTGGCAACAAACAAATTGATTTCTGCAAGTATAGCCTATGGTAGTTTGAAACAACTTCCATAGTAAATATATCATTTTTGGCTGTAAAAAATTCCTTCTAGACCCTTGTCGTCCTTTATACATAGAGCAATGATGCACACAAAATGTGCCCATCAAATCCTTTGCCTCTTCACTTTGGAATGTCCTGCAATGGTGATCATTGCCAATTGCCCTGAGTTATACAGTACAATGATCCACAGGAATTATACAGTACAATGATCCATGGAGGGCTTTGCTGAGACCAAACCCATGTACCTAAGCTGGATCTGAATCCATCTTCTTTTTACCCCTTCAACTCTTTACCACCTGTCACCTGTTCCAAAAATGTACATCACTGATACAATGCTAAAATGTTTTACTGTACACATTAAAACAAAGGATTTAACAAAAAAAAAAAAATTATAATCTCTCTTAAGCATACAGTTGTAGTCAAAAACCCAACTTTTTTGAAAATAAATAATTACGTGAAAAAACTTTTGTAGCAAAAGTTTTGCTTTTGTGGATGAGGAAAAAAAAGTTACAAGAAATAGATGTCTACAGTTGTTTATTTATTTATTTATTTATTTATTTACAAAACTCATAAAATGCTAATTCAAAAGTATTCCTACCCTGACAAGGAAAATGAAATTAATAGGTAGTTGAGGCCCCTTTAAACAATTTGGATATTTGTCAATGAACTTTTGGAATGATTCTTTAGTGATTTTTGGCTATTCTTCAACGCAGACTTGTTCCAGTTCATTCAAATTTCGGGGACTTCTCTTGTGCTCAATCAATCAGATTTAGATTGGGACTTTGACCAGGCCATTCCAGAACCTTGACTGTATTCTTCTTTAACCATTCTGAAGTAGATTTTGATGTGTGCTTTGGATCGTTACTGTGTTGAAATGTCCAGTTGCGGTTTAAACCAAGTTTTGAAACCCCAGTGCCACTTGCAGTCAATTCCCTTTGAATATCTTTGGCAGTCAATCCTGGATTGTTATTAACCTTCCTCACAATTCTTCTACTTGTTCTTGGCGAAAGAACCTTCTTTCTTCCAGAATGATGAAGTGTTGTGACAGTACCATGAGTCCAGTACTTTTTGATAATAGAAACGATAGTTGAAATTGGGATACTCAAATGCTTGGAAATCTTCTTGTATCTTTCTCCAGCTTTATGACAATAAATCATTTTGTTCAGATAGCTCCTTGCTTTTTCCCATATTGACTTATTGGTAGTGATAGCAATCATCCTATGCCTAACCCTTTTATACTCTCTAAGAATGTTCACCTACAATCCAGCATTTTCTAGACATTTCTACAATTAGGTTCTGCATTATCATATTGAAATTTCTAGCACCTTGTAGACAATACTATCATAGCATCAAAGGGTATGAATAGTTCTGAATGAGCATTTTTTGAGTTTTGCAAAAAAATAAAAAAATGCTGAAATAAACAGTTGTAGACATCTATTTCTTGTAACTTTTTTTTCCTCGTGCACAAAAGCAAATGTTTGTTGCAAAAGATTTTTCCTACAATTTTTTGAGAAATTTTTAGAAATTATACATTTCCATTGGGGTATGTACACTTTTGACTACAACTGTATAACATTGTCACAAGCCCCTTATTCTTACAATGTTTCTAACCGAATTCAGTTTCAGAATCAGCCCATCTATCCTGTCACAACACTCAACAGTTTGATGGAAGTACTTGGTTTCTATCCCCCATTCACTTCCTGGGTTACGGATAATAGGATCCTAACATTTGAGCCTTACACTCATATTCCATGATGCCCATGGGGAACTGTTTGGGGTCTTAGTACAGTGCAGGCCAGAATCACCATCGAGCCCTCTTGAGGTGTCGTGGGCTAGTTGACGAAACACAGAGGATGGAAGGTGCCCACTTGAAGACCCCAGAGATGTACCCTACTTAGCTCAATCCAGACGGTTGTCATGCTGATGCCCTAGGGAGACTGCACTGTGGTTGATCCCTGGAGCCAGCATTGCAGCCATTGTGTGTGCTGATGCGCTGGGGAGGCAAAATAAGCTGATCCCTGGAGCCAGCGTAACACTTCAGCCATCAACGCCAGGCAGAAGGATATCTACATCAGATGGAAGGAAACGCAAATGGATGGAGATGCAGATGGATCACATTAGTTTACTGTATAGCTATGCCTTAGTGGTTCAAATCAGCATAAAGTTTTAACATCTACTATCATGTAATGGAAATCACATGTAACCCAAGAAATAAACCAAATTTAATGATTTAATGATTTATAAAAACATTTCTCAGGGAAAACACTTAAACAATATGTGTGTGAAAGGGTAGCATCACAGCCAAGGCTGGTTACTGGCAGGAAGTAGACCAGAGATGAAAAACTGCAGTTTAAGCATGTATGCACACTTTTATTAACACAAAACAAAACACAGGAACCAAAACAAAAGGATTAATCAAAACACTTCAAAAACAGACAACAAAAACAGCACCCTAGCTGGGCTATCGCAGTGCTTGGACTGGGAGCACACCCTGCTGCAGCTTCTCCCTCAACTGACTCTCCCATGTGGCTGGAGCTTGATTGATGATCAATTATGCAATCAAGACCCTGCAACGGTCCACATATGGATTTGGCAGAGATGGAATTAACCCCATACCTGCCAAACTTAAATTAAAAATAATTAAACTTTATTTATACCCCACAAAAGCCAGACTATTTAAATCTGCAGGGCTTCTGCCCTGCCAGAATGTGTAATCATAAATACTGGTCATAAATAGTAGGCCCGATAAAGGGGGAAAAACAAGGTCAATATTTCTTCACATTGTATACAAAAATGGCACTTTGATGTGAACCAAAAGGACTCTTGGAACCCCTTCAGGAAGTTAATTGAAGGGTGTTTTAGTACCTATTGGTTACAAACAATCTATGATATGGATATCTCATCACATGACTAAATCATTCACAGGCACTCCCATTTCTAAGCATTTCTTTCACATGGGATGACCTGCCATGAGTAGTCTAACTTTAACCCCAGACTTTTGAGAAGGAACTGTGTGGTATGGCTGTAATGGTCTCCACATGACAACACCATGAGTGTTCAGACTGTTTTCAGACTCTGTGTCTCCTACAAACACAAAGCTGTAACTCGTGAATGACCTCAGTCCAGTAGTTGATACATGACCTGCTAAGTCAGCAGTAATATGGTCGTCAACAAGAGCGAATTGATGCATTTAAAAATGGAAATGTTAAGCCACTCTGAAATCTGTATGATGTATTTAAACATGAATTTTACTAAGGTAAAACTATAAGAAACTAATGTACAGTGATGGCAAATGCTTTAATTTTTGATTGAGTGTTTAAATGTATTTATGTTCTTAACTGTTAATCACGAAAACAGTAGCACCTGAAAAAACTGTTTCAGCAGTCTCTATGAGCACAGCAGAGCTAACAGATATAGTTCCTGACATGTGTCGCATGTAAGTTGAAAATAAAATAAGGATTCAAGCCTTGCTTGTTTCACTTTCTAGCTGCAATTGTTTCCTTCCAATGCTGTAGACAGTAGTACTTATACCTGTAGCATCAGAGTGAGTCATAATATCATTCTGTTTATGAAATTAACAGAATTGAAATATATAGAGGGGGGTCCTAAGCCATTTTCTATGTCCACTTGGTTTCTGGTCACAAACTTCCCCACTGACAAAGAATGCTTTTAAAAAGAGTCATAAACTAACTGCTGGGCAAGTGTTTTATCTTCCCCCATCGCTGGATGCATCATTTGGTTCCAGTAGTATCTTGCAGAGGGTATAAACCAGAAAACAGTACCCCTCATAAATACAGCCGACAGGGGGCAAAACAACGGACTAACTGAGAACAAGGGTCCGTCTCGGAACGAGAGCAACCAATGCGAGTCACTGCACGTGGACTTGGGCACAGCCCAAAATAAACAAACTAACCAATCACAGGGTTGTAGAGAGAACAACAAAAGCAGCCACGTGACTTTCAAACAATGCGCTTTCCACACGAAGCAAGCTTCCCACAGGAGAAAGAAGTTTCCCGTAGGAAAAACAGGTTACCTGTAGGAGAAGCGGAGCACTCCCCAAACTAGAAGTGTGCCCCACACAAGGAACAGCTCTCCAGGCAAGAGAAAGAATGCTCCCGACATGAGACCTAAGGCTCCACACATAGAAACAAGTCTCTGAACTTTGACAATCAGGAGAAGTGCTTCTGAGGGGATGTGGTGAGGTCTGAAATGAAATGAAAGCTAAACTGCTCTGAAGAAAATTTCTGAAGTCATGGGAGCATAAGTGTTCGAATGCAAGGAAGAATCTATGGTCTGAAGACTGGCTAAAATCATGTTCTGAGAAGGCTGAAATCAGCCCTAGCTCTTTGCCCTAGGAGAGACTAAAACAGTAAATGGGACACTGCCTTTATCTGAAATCTGAAAGCGGGTCTTGGTTTCCACTTCGCTGCACGGCACAAGCAGAAGCATAGCCAGCAACTTGGCCTAAGGTCATGAAGTAGCCGTACAGAAGAATTGCAACGAGAACAATTCGAACTGCATAACTTTTCATTATCATTATCTGAACTGAGTTACGTCTGATCAACTGAACTATTTCTAGTTGGAAAACTGCTGACAACAAAGATAATGCTGCAAGACTTGGAAATCAACAAGCTGATCTCCATTTGAAAAGACCTATTTGTTTATTGCGAACTGACGAAATACAATTCAAGCAAAGTACTGTCTTCTTTAATGGGAAATTCAGATCCATAGAGAGAGAGAGAGAGAGCGCTGCAGTGTTCATCAACAAAGCAGATTGACTTCTTTGTTGGAAATTGATAAATATTCAGCATATTAAATACTTAATGACTCGAAAAATTAACTGTAGCAAATGCTATCAATTTACTTTAGTGGATAAACTGTTCTAGGAATAGAATACAACATCCTGTTTAAGAAATGCATTTTGTTTGTTGAAATGTGCAACTCAGAGGAGTTACATCATAAATCCATAGAATTTGATCATTGCCCCATTTCTGAGTTAATTTGAATATATAATCAATTGAGGTTGAATCTGAGTTCTGTATGATCCAGAACTTACATATGGTATGTCTCATTTCTTACATTTTGACGTTCCTGAGAGGGCGACTAGAGACTCATTTATATTTAAATAAATTGTATACCTAATTCACTACATACCTTTCTGGGAACCATTTCCAGTTACTAACGCTGCTGACATATACATTGAACATGTCAGGCAATTTTGGCTCTTCCATTCCTAAATTCACTGCAGGACTTCCAGACGGTTTCTGACTTTTTTTAATTACTCTGCTAAAAGTCTTACAATGGTTTGGTTTAAAATCTACCCCTGCACTATAATATGTCCTGTAGTTTAGAATGGTAAAGTTGTATGATGCATAAAACAAGCAAGTGAAATAAAGAACAGAGAAATCTGGTCAGAGTATAATCAAAACAAGTACCTGTGAATGTATTTTTGAAAGGCATGGGAAAATGAGAAATCATTGTTCAAATGTAATATTGTAATAATAGTACTCTACAACCTTTTAGGGTTATTGTTGGTATTTTACAGTTGAATGCCATAAAAGTACAGTCTCAATGTGGTTTTCAGAAATATGTATAAGGTACTTACTGGTGGCACTACAAATGTAATAATTATACATTGGACCTAATCCATTTAAAGATGAAATATTCTCATATATGCCATGTGCTGAAGCAGGTGGTGGTTTTGTGTTTGCCACACCAAGGCTGTGACCACCAAACTCATTTCACTTGTGATCCAATTTGTTTTTTTCTTCCCCAGAAACCTGTTTCCTGCTAACCTTGTGGCCGCAGCCTTTCGATCGGTAAGACTGCTCACTTATTTCTTCCCATCAGTGCAGCAGACAGGGAGACAATGATCATGTTATTCCTGATATAGAGCCTTATAATAAACCATAGTAAAATAGGTATGCTTGCAAATTGTGGGAGCCAAATATAAATGTGGTAGGTCAGCCAGTCTTCAAGACAGATACATCACATAAATATTATATAGTACTGTCACTATAGTAACACGTTTGTCGAATGTCTTTCTGCATTGGTAGTAAATGGACTGGTAAAAAGTAGACAAATAAAGAAGTCAGAATTTCTTATACAAGCAATTTGACCAGCCAAAGTCTTTATCAATGGTCATGTGACTTCTCTCCAAAATATTTTTAAACTTTGTATTTTAGTACTTCTGTGTAAGAATACCTACCTAGTTAGAGTACATGACCTAGTTTCCCTTGCAGAACTATCAAGCTTGGCTGATAGATTTCATTGTTGTGTGGCACATAAAAAGTTCCAGTGGGGGTTTCAGAAAGTTCTGGGATGTGGGCTGTCATGGCTGGCTGAGCTGGCAGGGAGACTGCTCTGTGTCTGGGTTGTATCCAGGGGCAAAGTGCTTTCAGATTGTTGTGAACCGAGGCTGTCAGGACTGCCAGACCCTCTCTGGTACAATTGTGAGAGCAAACCAGATTCCATTCACTGATCTATAGCAACTTCTTTCCATCCCTTTCCAGCTCCCATACCCCATTATCCCAGTCTTCAGATAACTAAGCCCCCTATTCACTGTCCTGCAACAAAACAAAACTCTGGCTCATGGGAGCTATAATGAATGCTTTGCCGCACAGTCTAGGATTTGGCAGCAGACCACTGTGCTTCTGTAAAGAAATCGCGTCTTGCTTTTTTGTGAAATATTTTTTCTCTGTGCTCTGTCTTTCTGTCTGAAATTAATGCTCTTTTCCCCCAGAAATATAAACAAGCATTGGGCAGAATAACAGGAACAGGGCCATCAACCAGAACAGCACTGATTTCTACTGGCTTAAAGTGATCGTAACTAATACATTCATTTATTAAATCTTACTTGTGCTTTGCTTTATACAGGTTTCAAATATGCAGTTTTGACAGAAACACATGTAAAATACGTTTGTTTTCAAGCCGTGCTCCTTCAGATTATTTGCTGTTGTAACCAACTAGCTGCTTCCACAGTTGACTGACATGCTTTCAGCCAGTAACATGCTTTCACTCAGAAGACACTACTAAAGTGGAATGACCTCCTAGTGTAACAGAATAAGGCATTGAAACTGGAGTCTTTCATTAACCTAGGGTACCTAGGGTCTTTTTTTTTATGATGTTTGCTATTGTTAGTAGCGGGGTTCCGAGAAAAAAAAAAAATACTGTGTTAGACGCCCCCACACGTCGCTACAACTGTTTAAATAACGCACCTGTAATTGTTTTATTATTTTTATCATCCTTAACATCCTGAGAACTTTTTACACTTATAACTTTAAAGTCTGTTTCAAAGCTCTTCAAAAATGCCACTCTAGTGCACCGATGTAAGTGTAAGGGTTGTTGCCCATATTGTCAAACAGGTAACACAGCAATAATGATCCATGATGTGGTATGGAACAGAAAAGCCAGAGCACCTGTTATAAATATATATATTTATTTTATTTTTTATTTTATTTTTTTTAAATCACTCTTCCTGCGGTCATTTAGAAAACAGATCTCAAACTTTACTGCACTAGAGTGATGCTGCTTTGAAACAGATAAATATAAGTGTAAAAGCAAGTCAAATTAATTTAATTTTGGTCCTAATTTTATATTTAAATGAAGAGCAATGAACCAAAAGATCTTAACTAGCAGAAAAAGTAGACCAATGAAAATGTTACTAGTACTAAAAAGTAAAAAAAAAATTGATAATCACTTCTTTAAAACATTTTCGAACTTTAAAGTTCTTACAATGTGTATTTTATAGTCGAATTATGTTGAGGCAGATTTACTATGTGTGTGGTCCAGTGCAAAGTGTATCACAGTTTTTAGGACAAGCAGTTTTTAAAGTTTAGAGAAAGCAAATAGGTCTGATTGTGTTTTGTCTTTTGTTTACACTGAAATCTGCTACAAAATGTGCAAATAGAAACTCATATTGACTGGAAGCTGTGCAGTTCAAAGATAACTATACATATCCAACAGCACACGCCACAGTGTATGCAGTGTGGACAATAAGCAAAGATGCAGGAAAGACAATAAAGAATGCAAAGAACACTTGATACAGGGTATTACTGTGACTGGAGTTTAACCTCAGCAATCAACAACAGTCAAATAAACATCTTTATCAGTAGTTCAGGATGACCCCACCGCCCCAACACAGAAATTAAATGTTTACAGAGAATGTTGCTTCACTTTAAATGGAACTGTGGTAGGGTGTGTGTTTAGAAATGAACTTGTCTGCTGCCACATTCTAATTTTGTTCCATGTGCATTGAATCCTACTCAGGTTCACTTGTTCAATTATGCTGATTACTGATGTTTTTTGGGTTTTTTTTTTATGTTTGCTTCATCTTTACCAGCGTCAGTCTTCAGTATGTTGTTAGAGTAACTAGCTCTCACATAAGAAAATAATAATAATGGGGCAAAATACAAAATACTGCCATCATCTTATATATTTCATTTTTGGCCTATAGTTATTAATATGTATTGATGGTTTCAGGCCTACCATCTGGACAACTGGATAAGGCAGAGCACCTTCTATTACAGATTAGATCAACCAAAGGGTAGTTGTATGGTTGGAGATTGGGGAGACAGAGGGATGCAAATTAATCAATTACAAAAAATTACTGATTGGTGACGGAATGTGTTAAAACTACATTTGTTAAAATCAGGACGTCCATCTGAAAAAAAGCCTGTATTGATAGAAGAAAGAAGTAAACGTTTCATTGGTGCCATTACAGCTAGGAGTCTACACTGTTAAATACTGCATAGATTGAAAACACAATGCTTAATTGATTTCACCCGATAAAACATTGTCATTCAGATCCCTTTAAATTTCACACAATACAAAATACCAGTGAAGGGTAAATAAACGTGATTACATGAAAAGGCATTTTTCTGTAACTTCAAACACAATCTTATCCCTGTATAGAGCAGGACCCAGTATGATGAGCAAGCACCCTCGGTCAGAAAGATGCTATTCTTTGAATATTTTTTTTTTTTTTTTTTTACAGTATGCAACCGACTACAAGACTGTCTCGATTGGAAACGCAACTGCTGGAAATCTTACTTATGAAAAGGTATGTTATATTTTTATTAAAGACACAAAATAACCCATCAACAATTGATCACCAATGGCAATGCAGTGGGACTATTTTTGATGCCCAGTGGTTCTGTGATAAATGCCAATGGCAGCTGAAATGATATCTCAGTCTAGGGAAAATAAGTACAGTAAGTTTTCAGTTTAGACTGTGACACAGAGCTTCTACACAAAACAGCACGTAACCCCTGAGATGAGCAGGTAACAAAACAGAGCAAAAAACAAAAAAAATCTAATTCAAGAGAGGACAGAAGCTCTGTTTCTACCTTTTTTATTTCTTTGGAAAATGGGTCAAATTGTTATCTATGTCTTTCTCACATCTACTGCTGAAACTAGCAGTGGTTACCATTGACAGCCTGTGTTTTTATCATATAAGTACTGTGCTATGGTGCTCCCCCTTTATAAGGTGTCTCTTTATACCACAGAATTGGTTATAAGTATTCATGGCTCCCATTTGCCCCATAATACCGTGCCACTCGCACTTTCATTCCCGTTATAAGGCAGAACAGAAACGATTTTGTAACTATGGCTACCAACTACAGCATTAAAAAGGGGAGCACTGTACTAATTACACTACACTCAAACAAAATTCCTGTGATGGTGATAATATATTTATTCAATATGAAACCTATTCTGCATAAGAATAATCAATCCATTGGCTAGAAACAGGGATGGACGAGAGACTGACATTGATGGCTCTTGACATTGTTTAATTAACGCGCTGTTTGTATTTGTATAGTGTTAAAAGACACCTGCCATCATCTAATATTCAGCTAGCACAGATTCATCACTTGTCAGAGCAGTAAACTGCAGCTTCTGTCCGGCTGCTTTGAAACTTGTGCCAGCAATTGCATCACACTATTGATCCCTGACTGGATTGACCATCTTGGCATCTTAAAAACCAATACAACCACAATAGGTCTTAAACCCTTAATAAATATTCAGTGCTTTTTCCGATTAGATTCACGCATGTGTTCCTATCTTTAAGATTCAATTCATGTTAGTTACTATTTGTTATTATTATTATTAGAGGTTTGAGGGAAAAAGAAATGAAGTGAAGACAATCATTTATTGAACATATATTTTTTTGTGCTATATATTTTTTTATCTTAGATTTATACATTGTTATCTGAAAGAGCAACTTGGAATAGGTATGGAATATTAAAATAATAAAAGTTATCGGTTTCTGTCTAATTGATCTCTTCCTGATGACTTTTTAAGTTTGAAATTCTCCAGTGGCCTCAATAACCAACCTCAAAGGACATCTTGTATACCTGATTAGGGGTGTTAGATTGTGTTTAATTTTATAAACGGTTAGACTGAAGATTGAACACACTGAGTTTAAAGTAAATAGAAATATGAAGACTGCATGTGTACAGTACTGTCACAGAGACGGCCGAAGTGGGCGGCGTTAGAACCAGGAAAGGTAAGGCAATACACAAAACACAGGACGGATGATGAAGACGCCTGTTGGCGCCGGTTTAATACAAAATAAAAGGTTTACACAAACACGAAAAACACAGGACACGGCACTCTACGCCAAAATAAATAGACAAACGAAAACAGACTAAACTTAACACAACGGTGCACAGACAGACACTGACAAACACGGTGAGCAGATACTTTGTTGTTATTATTACTACTTGGACTTATTTCCTCCGTCTCCAATCCCGTTCTCCGCTCACCGAACACCCAACCCCAGTATGTGACAACGTGCATCTATATATACTATTGTGCTGGGATTCAATTACTAATTAATTATTCACTTGAATCCCAGCACGTGAATTAATAAAGTGCAATTCCCCGTGCTCACATATTACTACATTTTACTTGCACGTGAAGTGCTGTGCAATCCTCGTGCCTAAATACACATATACATTTTTAAACACTCGTGTTACACAGACCCGTTTATATCCCGTGTACCAATGTCTATACACCAACATTTAAACACACCACACGCAACACATAACAGATAATATACACAGGGGCGGGCACTTTGTTACAAGTACTAATGCAGATATCGATGACGATGAATAAATACTGAATATTAAATAGATATGCTTACACTATAGTTGCTACCACTGTATAAACATCAAGGCCAACACCTATATTTACATGCATATTTCTGGTTTAGAGAGTCATTAATCAGTAACCATTAACCTGTCTCCCTGCAACTATCTGCTCTGTTATACTGCCACTAGAGATAGAGAGTTGTAGGGGGATATTTTAATGGTTACACTGTGATTTACCAGTACTTTCGTGGTGGTTTTGGAGCTGTATTTAGGGTACAAGGATGCTTTAAACTTACAAGCTTAAAAAAATCACCAGGATGTGAAAACTGAAAGAGAAAATGATGGAAAGTGATTCTAAACCACAAGTACAGAAGTTTAAATAGCTCTAATAGTTGCTTTTTACCCCATCACATGGACATTTTACACGTTAAACTAAAATACAATAATTAATCCTTGCAGATTAATAATACCCTCATCTGAATTTCTGCCAGGTTTCAATAAACTCCCAAAAAATTTAAACCCAGACCACCCACGATGTGCCAAGCAGCCGATCTGATGATAATGTTCATGGCTGTGGTGTGAAATGGGTTCCTGAGAATGACACAGTGTGTGATGAGAGCTGAGTTTAGACACCTCTGGATATTAACCTCGTCCCAGAGGCATTCTGCATGGCCTTTGGGATTCACTCACTGTACAAAATGAGATTATGTTAATTTGCTTCCAGGGTGTTTATGCAGTGTTGGTTTGGAATAGGGCAGCTGTTACAGTACATTGGTCTCTGGTTGAGGTATCTTTTACAGTAGATTTTTAAGAGTTCATTAACCCACCTTTCTACAAAAACATTTATAAAATAACATTTACAAATTACTATTTTAAACTATTATTATTATTTGCTTTCTGGTTTATCACCACTACTTCTATTATTATTATTATTATTATTATTATTATTATTATTATTATTATTATTAATAATAATAATAATAATAATAATAATAATAATAATAATAATAATAATTCATGACAGACTACTTTATTACTATCACTATAATGGGGTGTGGGAAGTCATGAGTAAGTCAATCAGAAAGAACATACATGTTATTACCAGCACATGGCTTCTCAGGTAAAAGCCTGATATATCAGCTGGTAGTCTGTTTGTAAATCTATTACTGTTCTAGAAACATTTATTGTTTCTGACACAATCTTACACCCTGTCTGCATTTTCAACCAATTTAATCTCCCTTCTAATTATTGTGTCAATGAGTTTCTTTGTCTCGTCTTCACTTCTGCTTTTCTGATGGGGTTGGAGCAGTTGTATTAGTATTAGGAGTGTATTTCCTTGTCTACATCATTCTCCTTCTTTTGTAGCATTTCCATTTCGTCTGATTGGTGCGCCATCACAGTCCCAAAAAGTCTGCCTAATTGTTGAATCCCAATTTCAGATAATACCAAGCGCTATAATCTTTTGTACAGTGGTTAAGACTCTCGTCTTAAATGTCAAAATATCTCATGTTTTCTTCTACAGATACCCACTGGCTCAGAGATAGATGGCATGAACATCCTTGGCCTAGTCCTGTTTGCCATTGTGTTTGGAATAGCTCTAAGAAAACTTGGACCTGAAGGGGAAGAATTAATCAAATTTTTCAACTCTTTTAATGAAGCGACAATGGTTCTTGTATCTTGGATCATGTGGTAAGTACCTCATAAATTAATTTTAGTTTATTTTCATGCGCTTTGTCACAGTAAGCAAAAGTGAACTAAAATACTTTTTTCTTGTTCTTGGCCTTGAGTCTTTATCTAGCATTCAGAGTAACAGAAACAGAGAGGCTGTTCGTTTATAGTATCTCTCTTTGGTCTGTACCCCCACCTGTTCCCAGCCATCTCCAGCTTTCACACATAGTCTTATCTTCTACTTTGTTGTCACATTTTTTAAAATAACTTAAAAATAATAATAAGGCCTTCACCTTTTAAACACTTCAGCTAACTAGCCCATGTTACATATATGTGACAGGCAACTAGAACTGATGAGAAACATTACAAAAACCTGAGAAAATAACATTTGAAGCTTTCTACTTTTTCATTAGAATCATTTTAGTCATAAAGGTCTAGAGTTGTACTGTAGGCCAGAACCACAAAATGGAAATGGTCAGCAAAATGCATTTAGTACCGTATCACCCTGTTGACAGCAAGCTGTTTGTGGTAATTTCCTGGTGACAGATGAAAGCGCTAATTTGTGTATTTCGTTTCTAACAGGTACGTGCCCATTGGTATAATGTTCCTAGTTGGCAGCAAAATCGTGGAGATGGAAGATGTAGTCCTCCTTGTCACTAGTCTGGGAAAGTATATATTTGCATCAATACTGGGGCACCTTATCCATGGAGGAATAGTTCTGCCTCTTATCTACTTTGGATTTACTCGAAAAAATCCCTTCAGCTTTCTCTCAGGGCTCATCACACCTTTTACAACTGCTTTTGCCACATGCTCCAGGTTTGTAAAGTGTTCATACAATGTAGATTACAGTAGTTTACACACAGTATGACAGTCTTCATTATCTTTTAGACCCTTATAACAGTGGTACACACTTGAGGCTCATTCAATACATAGCAGTCCAGGATCTTTAATATTGGATTGATCTTTCCATCTTTAAAGTACACATTGCTTTCTCCATAGAATTCTATAAAATGCATCAATCCATTGTGTCCCCAATTTTGTTAAAAACCTATAACTGTGTATTTAAGACTAAAAATCAATGCATTTAGCAAATATTACTCTTATCCACAAACCAAATATAGACCTCTTAGATTGTAGAAATTGCAGACCAGTATCACTTTTACAGTGTGATTTTAACATTATCTCTCATATTTTAGCAAATTGGCTTAAAAATGTAATGGATGACATTAAGCATCCAAATCAAGTAGGTTTTTTCAAAACAGATTTTCAACAAAATATATCAGGAATTTGTTAACTTTAACTTTATCAAACGGAGATAGTAATGTTCTTATGGTGGCTGTTTTTCATGATGCTGAGAAAGCCTTTGATAAATTAAAATGGAATTACATACTTTCTATAGGGAAATTTGGTTTTGGGACAAATTTTCAGAAATGGCTCACAGTATTGTACAATAACCCTCTTGCTGGAATTACTACTGGTGGAGACACATCAGATCCAATTATTTTAGAAAGGAGTATGGATGTGCTTTACCTCCACTGCTATTTATAATTGACTTAGAACCTTTAGCAGCTAGCCTTAGGCCAAATGAGAGAATTCAAGCAATAAGTCCCCCTAATTCTTGCCAAAAATGATGCTTTATGCAGATGACATCCTGTTAACAATAAAAAATGAATCAGATTTGTAGGGAAATAAATGTGACAAATTATTTTTTTTATCAAAGTAAAGAAAATTATGTTAATACAATCATATAAACATTAGATACAAGCAAGCAAAGACATGTAGGTCACAGCATGCCCTATTATATACACTTGTATCGTAACACAGACGACCGTGGAATCAAATCAGAGAATTGACTGACAGCTCAAACAGAAACATTACATTAAATACTATGAATATATTAGCATTTCCACCCCGTTTCTTATACTGTCTTCCAATCAGTATGGATCCACCGTGCTATCACACACTTTCAACACACCTTCTGGTAAGGGGGGGAAATGTGCTCAAATCTATAACTGTCTATAGTGCGTCACATTTAAACATTTTACAGCATCGTAATCTAATCTGTTAGAAACTGTTTCAAAGTAGTCCTTTGTTTGTGGTGTTCTGTTTTCACATTGTGTCTCTACTCCTCCACCATCTTGATTAGAGACCTGCTAACTTTGGCTCTCTGCCCAGGCGCCAAGATACGAGAGACTGCATATGTCTTGCTTAGCTAGTTACATGTGCTTTAAGCTATATCAAAATATGAAACTAAAACTTTAACATAGAAGTAAATAAACTTACAATCAAATATATAATTAATACTTTATGCAGAATGTCCTCTCCTACAGATTCATTACCATTGATATAATATTATAATATGGGAATTTGTCAGGATAGTCGATAAATTGGGTAAAATCTGAAGCTGTCCCTGTATCTAAATCATGTTTTGTTTCACAATAAAAAACAATATAACTTTACTTGGCCCTGTAATGGAATTCAATATTTAGACAAGTTATTCATAAAAGTATGACAGAAACAGTGAAACTTAACATTATATCTCTGATAAATATGTAGGAACATTAACCTAATTATACTTTTATGCAAATTTGCCTGTTAGTTCCAATTGAATAAGTTTGTTTAGATCAATGAATTATGATGAAAAATACAATCAAACAACAAGCAGGTTTAATGAATAGTAGCAGTTTATTGAATACAGAAATAAAGATAGGAGTCATATAAAATCAGAAATAAGTCTAAAATACAAAGCATTGATCAAATCTATTGATTAGCAACCTTAAACATCACAGTCACAATATACTTGTTTATAAAAATAGCAAAATGAGTTAATGTTTTTCATGTAAATACATGAGTTAGATATAATTGCTAGTTCCTTTATCAATGTCTATGTAAAGCTTAAACTGTAACTTAATTAGTTATTCAATTAGTTTTAACATAGCTAAATTGAAAGCAATTAAATTTCATGTGTAAAAGTGCAGATCAATGACTATACTCAACGATCCTTAATGCCTGGGCAAACAGCCTGCTTGTTGAGAATTGTCCTGAAGGAATCCAATACCACAGTCTATGTGCTTGGGTTGTAGAATTTTTGATCCCAATGGGATCTAACACAGTTAATTCTCTGGTCGATTCTAACTTGTTCGGCTGAACAAGGTTGGTTGATTTACGACAGGTTAAATCAGTCAGTCTCTGCCACGTTTCGTGAATGCCGGTCTGCGCAGCCCATCACCCGTCTCTCCTTACAGCCGTCGATGCAGTAGAGACTTGTGGTTGAGTCAGTACGGTTAAGGTACCAGAGTTTCCTTTACTCGGAAGCGGAAAGTCAAAGCAGCATAATCGAAGCAAAACAGCATACAAGCTTGATATGACAAGAGCAACAAATAGTTATTTTTGTTAGCTTGTTAGCGTTCTGCTGTTTTCAGTCTCGCTTCCTTTGTCTCTATATGGTCAGGTTGTGCATCTTAGTTTTTCTTTAAGCATCACGTGAGCTGTTTAGTTAGAACTTCTTGAGTTCAGTTTAACTGGGCCTCTTCGGGGAAATGGAAAATATTTAAGTGAACACATTTATATGTTGTGGTTAACATTTTTTATTCAAGGCCCCTGCAGATTTCTCGAATAAGATGCTTTGTTTTTTCACTGTTTACCTTTCTTGTCTTTCTGAAATGGTGATAAATGTCTATTTGAAACCGTTCTTTTTAATCAACACTTTATAGGGTATAGTTCCTACCAATAAAATAAAAGTAAAACTGGAAGCACGGAATAAATTACCACTCTCGCTTTGGGGGAAAAGTGACATTATCAAAATGGCAGTAATGCCAGTTATAGCATATCCACTTTCAATGATACCTTTCCAAAATGTGTTTCAAACAAATGAAAACTTGATTTGCTATTTTTCTATGGAATTGGAAAAAATATTAGCTCAAGATAGAGAATCTATTTTATAGCAATCCAAATGGTGGCTTGGATATACCAAATATTTATTGGTATCATCTTTCCTATCAAAATAGGTTTAACACAAAATGTTCTCTAAGATGGAGATGACCACCAGACACAATATGAATCAATAAATAAACAAATATGTATTGCTTGTCATCATACACGTGCATCAACTTATGAAATGAACTGAATAAGAGAAAAGCAATAGGCATGTTAATAAACTATAATAATAAAGTAACAGACAAACTAACGTTAATAAACTAACTGTCAAACTAAATTAACACAGCACCCCTACACACGTTAAAATACAGCAACTCTAGTTTCATTATGAATACCTGTAAAGGAGCAATATTCAAGCCATGCACAAAATGATTTAACAGAATGGTGAAGCAACTCACCAGAATGGAAAACACAAAATTGCTCGGTGACTTGTGTCTGATTCAGGTTCGATTCAGGTTCTTTTCAGGAGCTCCAACAATTTCCAACTTTTTGTAATGAGAAACAGCAACACATTTCGCCGCTTGTTTACATACCGCTTTGTAGCGATGAGGTGCACTCGTGAAAATACAATACTAGAATACAAAACGAGGCAATGATATGATGACAGTTCTGGAAAGATTGAATAAACCAATCAGTGTGCCTCAAGACACTCTTGCGATGACAAGTTTGAGTTGATGATGAGTTATCAGGTTACAAAACAGTACTATATTAGTGGTGAATGAATTGCTAGAGAATTGCTAACTTTAATAGTTAAATTCCCTCCCTTAGCTCTTTAAAAGATAAATGTAATGTTTCTCCAGAACTTATAATCATATTAAGACGGTTTAGTGAAAGTGTTGGGCAAGAACCAAACTTATCCAAAAATGACAGCTTTAAAAATATTTTGACTAATAATAAAAACAATATAAACACTATATAAAAAATGTACTGGGAAAAAGAATTAAAGGTTACATTCTCAGAGGAAGACTGGTCTAGTATATGTAAAAGTGCATCTACCAATGCTAAATTAAGATCAATTCAATGTAAAATAGTTAATAGACCCTATTATACTCCTGTCAAACTATTTAGATGCAATATTTTAAAATCTGGTAGTTGTTGGTGTTGCAATCAAGAGAATAGATCACTTCTCCATATATTATGGAGCTGCAACAAATTAAGCATATACTGAGCAATATATATTCAAACATATATCCACCATTTTAGGTATTTCTTTAACTAAATTCCCCACACACAGAAATGCTCAACTTAAATAGAGTTCAAACCCAATTAGTGTTAAGCATGTTACTCACTGCTAAAAAGGCTATAATGATGCTTTCGAAAGAAAAGGAACCGCCACTACTTACAATGATAAGACTGCATGTCATTCTATTAGAAAAAGCATTCTACAGTTTGGAGAGAATTAAAAGAAAACATACAATACTTTGGTCAGATACAATTAAATACTTAACAAATACTGATATGTAATACACAAGAAACTATTTATGTATGTATTTATTTATTTATTTCAATTTTATTGAAATGTAATAAGTACTGTATAACTTGTCTAAGAGTCTATAGGTATTGGTATTATTTTTATTTTAAATTTTATTGTAAAGATGTTGTAGTTTCTTCAGAGTTTTAAGGTAGAGAATTCAACTTTATTGTAGGGATTATGTATTGTTTATGTATTCAAAAATTAATAATATGTAATTCCGGAAAAAAAAACAGCCAACAAAACAATTCCAGTAAATCTTACCTGATACGTATTGCCGTCATATAACTGACAGTTTGCTATGTAAAAGATGCACACGTCGTTTTAGCTGACATTGTTTAGCTTTGTCATACTATGACTCTTCTTGAGCATATATATATATATATATATATATATATATATATATATATATAATATATATATATATATATATATATTTCTTAAGAATAATCTAAAAATTCAAAAGATAAAAAAACGACTACCACTTATTTCCTTTGCAAAAACTCAAACTCCCAGAATTGGCTCACCTTCCCAGTAACATGTCGCTGCTTTTCCTATCACTGCCATGTTTTCAAAGTCATCTGCATTCCTTTATGCAACCTCTTGAAGTCGAATACTGTGAACGGGAAGTGCAGCATTGAAGTATTTTCACAAGCGAATTCACCTTTACCATCATGTCTGAATCTTTCTTATAGGAAAATATAAGATCTAATAAATTATGCCAATAAATATTATGTACAGTATAATTGAAATTAGTTATGTAGTAAGCTCAATGTGCTTTAATTGTTTAACTGAACTTAGGTCTTCAAATAAATACAGAATTAGAGATATACCATCAAAAAGTGACCTAAATCCAGTGTATGTAAAGTGTTACAGAAACAGCCGGGCAGTTTTGATACCTCTGGTGCTAAATGCCCATGAGATTTTAGTTACTCTATAACCCCTGTTTATCACAGTTTCAGTTTTGTCCTTATAGCATGTGATGGAAATTATTTTTTCACAATCTGTAACTATAAAAAAAATATATATTTTTCCCAATTAACACAAAGGCAAAAACGTTATTTGTAATTATGGTATCCCACTGCTTTTGTTCAGCCTCACAGGCTTCCTTGTACTCGCATAATTTATAATGAATTGACCATTTATGGAGAACAAGTCTCCTATAGATTTAGACAGTTAGATATTCAAATCTGTCGTTTCTTTGCCTATCTTAAGAACAGCACTATGACAAAACCAAAAAGTAATCACTTACAGCATGTTTTGATCGTGACAACCTACATCACATTAATATGTAGACGATCGCACTCCGTATTTGACACAATTATTCTAGTTAACAATATGATATTTTTGCAGTAAATGGTCAGTTAGTTACAAATTATGAAGCTACCCTGTCAATATGTAAAATGGCTAAAATAGCTTCATTTTCATGTTCTCTTGACAGTTCTGCTACTCTTCCTTCCATGATCAAGTGCATCGAGGATAATAATGGTGTTGACAAGAGGATCAGCCGCTTCATCCTGCCCATTGGCGCCACAGTCAACATGGATGGGGCTGCCATTTTCCAGTGCATTGCTGCCATCTTCATTGCCCAGTTAAACAACGTCGAGCTAAATGCCGGGCAGATCTTTACCATTCTGTACGTAGAACCCTGAGCATCTAACTCACTGCTAGAGTCATAGCTAGCAAAATAATTCCAGAAACCATGGCTGCTGAAAACCTCCATTCACTAGATAGGCCTCAAATGAGAAGTTTTGAAAGAAATGTTACCAGAAATATTAGTGTTTGGAGCCAGCTGTTTTGCAAACGTACGGTGTTTGTAGCTGACATACAGTAAGAATTTCTTTCCTTACCTGTTGCCTACTTCTATTGGTTATGTAGGTCTCAATTGGGCAGTTTGTACAGTGCATGTTATTTCATCAGTATCACAGTTTATTTATTTTCTTACATTCTCCATGCTCCATGCTTCACAAAAAATATCTATGTTATATAAATGCTTTTAGCCTTTAACTTTGATGTTCGGAAATTGAAACTCAATCTTGGTAACGTAACTGTACTGGACTTCAACAGCTGCCTTAGCGTCTTTGTCTGTTAAGCGTTTGGTCTAAACTGGTGGGATTAAATCCTTACCTAATACCCAATATAAAAATTTTAACCAGAAATTTACTCCAGACCCTTTAGTTTTGGTCCAGTGTAATATCATTATCGACATTTAAGGGGGGGGGGGGGGGGGGGGGGATTGAATAGGATCATAAAGTCTGATAGCAGTGTCGCAACAATAAGCAGATTCAATGAATTTGTGGTTCCAGTGTTACTGCGACGGCCTCCAGTGTAGGAGCAGCCGGGATCCCGGCTGGAGGGATCATCACTATTGCAATCATCCTGGAGGCCATTGGCCTGCCGACCAACGACCTGTCTCTCATGTTAGCTGTCGACTGGATTGTGTAAGTTGTTGCACATTACTGTATAACAATGTAGTCAGGAGCTATAGTTACGATACTGTGCTATCCTGCCTTATTACTATATTGTAATTGTATCTCAAACATAGTACATTTTCTTCACCCTGAGGAGCTCTATTAAAAACGTATTTTGTCCTGAACACCCTGCTGGCAGGATTTCTACAGTGCCACATAGCCTAATAGTGCAGTATAATGCTTATGATACTACTGGACATTTTACACATAACACACAAAAATGTGAATCACCTCCTTATTGCAGAACACCAGCGGCTCAGAATTTACAATTTGCTATTCTTATAGCAATACCCAGAACTGATCAGCAGGTTCCAGTACAATATAAATCCTTGCTGTCCATATGCAGACTTTCAAAAAATAAAACATTTGCTCAGTTGCCTATGACTATGGTTTTATAGATGACTTTTTCAATTTTAAAAGGGTCAAAATGTTTGTATTTTTGTTACCAACATGAGTTACCACTCTATGGTAAATAGCATAGAAACAGTACCCCTGGAATTTAACATGATTGTGTGACACAATAAGTTTTCACTGATCTTTTGTTTTTGCCACTTGTTTGTTTTCCAGAGACCGGACTACTACTGTAGTAAATGTAGAAGGAGACGCCTTGGGAGCAGGAATCCTCCACCACATCAACCAACAGGAAATGAAGAAGAAGAAGCAAGCCGAGCTGGAGACAGTGCGAGTGGAAGCCATACCCAACATCAAGTCAGAGGAGGAGACGTCCCCGCTGGTCACGCACCAGAACATGGTGGTCATACCTTCCAGAAAGGGAGACTTGGAGTCAAAAGAGTCTGTCCTATGAACTTTGAACCCCTCCCCTTGACATCAGACAAATGCTGTATGACTCATATCGGGCAGACACCATTTTATAAGTTTTTTTCATCCAGGTTTAAAAGGTTACAAAGATGTATTTCTTACCACCTGGTATATATATTTTTTCTCCTGCTACCTTTATAAAAGAAGTGCATAGCCATGTAGGTAATAATGCTAAACATTCCTGTGTTCATAGATGTGTCAGTCTTGGGTATGTGTATAATCAGTGTGAGGGGCTTTACAGTGGTTGTGAAGGAGTGTCATGAGGGTCAGTAATGGGTTGAAAGCGTAAAGAAGAGGAATCCATGTTTCCCCTCTAAAGAAATCTTCTAAAGTGATTTCTCTTTTCGCTTCTGGCATGTAGCTTGATTTTCACCCAGACCTGCATTTTAAAGTGTTCGTAGCCCAGACCAAGTAGAATGAAAGCAGACACCAGGTGAATTACAAAAGTAAACCACTTCCACATTTAAAAAAAATAAACTTAAAAGGCATTATCTTTTCCTCCAGTGCAATGCTTGCATTGTTTTTCTTTGTCAAAGGAAAATGGAAGCCACTAGAAAGTACATACACCTAAAGGTATTTAAAATGCTTATTTCTTTGAATGTTTGTTCGTTTTTATGAAAGTTTATGATGCTCAAAACTTGTGAACCTCTTGTTGCATCAACTTGGGGGCTGAGAGTGGGCAGACCCCCTTTGAAGTTCATGTAGTGTTTTTTTTTTTAATGTTACTGAAGCGAAGTTAATCTGGAGAGGAACAGGTTTGGCATGTCTTAGAAGCTCAGTGTTAATGGTGCATGCTAAACATGGCTTTAACGTGAATTGTCTTACCTCTTATTAGAATTATCTCCAGGACCCCAATTTTTGTGTTGAATGTCGTAACATAATACATTACCAGAAAAAATGTGTAAACTGCATTTTACTTTAAAAATAATAATCTGCAGTCATTATATTGGTAAGAAAGATTGATTTTAAAGCCTTGGTTGTCACTCCTTAAAAAAGGTACTGAATACGATATGAGTACTGAATATGAGCAGTGTTCTATACAGAATAATTTGGTATTAAACACAGAAGGCTTCTGTGTTCATAGTTGCTGGGGATATAAACATTTATAATACGTGGTAAACCCTTTTATTGATGTGGTACGGCATTTGAAATTTCTTTTGAGTCCCTTATCATCTGCATTTAGTCTTCCAGACTTTTTGCACTTTAAATTGGATAATGCCCAATCCTCCCACAGCTTTGTAGATGAACTACCTGTAGACAGTTATTAGGAAACCACCTCACCCTCCCAATGTGCAGGACAGGGAGGTTTAAGTTACAGGAGTACAGTAGTTGCAGAGGGAGTGCACCTACAATGTGGCCGGACAGATGGGCCTTACCAAAGTCAAACTGAATAAAGTCTGTAAAACTAAATGTCTACAAAAACATTATAGGGACTATCAAGAAAGTGGTCAGCTAAGAAAAATATTTTAAAACGTGTTATTAAATCTTTAATAAGTAGGCTGGCCCTTATTAAGCTTCAAATATGGAGGTGTCTACAGAGAAACTTCCTAGCTTGTATTTATGCTTTGTTGAATGCATGTTATAATACAGTGTATGAATTGTATGTACAACCACTAACAAAGATGAAAGATCATGCAGCTTCTATCAGCTCTTTATTATTTTGATCCAGTAGGTGGTGCAATTTTTCAAGAAATGTTATCTGTACACTGAACTGTTTACTAATGTTTATGGAGCTTTTAGTACACCCTTTTTAAATGGTACAGCAACACATTACCATAGTGGAAGGACTGTGCTGTATTAATGATAGATAGAAGCAATGATAACTGTATGTGGTGCTTGGTGGTCCAGTGGTTAAAGAAAGGGGTTTGCTATGTGGAGGTTCTAGGTTCAAGCCCACCTCAGTTACTGACTCACAGCATTTGACCCTGAGCTTTTCACTTAAGGCCCTTGTACTCTATTCTTCAGATGAGATGTAAAACCAAGGTTCTATTGTAAGTGACTGCAGCAGGAGCTGTGATACATAGTTAAACCATAAGTCTCTGTAAGTTGCATTGGATCAAACTGTCTGCTAAATAATAATTTGAAATCCTTAGTTTGTAACTTATTCAATTATATATGAATGGATTGTAATGTTTCACACACCAGCCCTAATAAGTAGGGTAACTTTTTTTCCTGTGACATGAGTTCATTCGGTTGGAAGTTCAGATAGTAAATGTACTCAGATAGACGTTTCTTCTATGCTGTCAGTTTGTTTGTCAACTGCTTTTGAGAACAATAAACAATTTAAATAAAGAAATAAATAATACAGTAAAAATAAAGTGCATTAAGAACTAGGACTGGGACAGATGTGTCACCACTGGCCAAACTGACTGGTCCTACATACCAGGTATTACAGTACAATAATCTGGATTTAAGTAATATTGTTTTAATATAATTTTAAACCATCATACAGCCCAGAGCCAGAATGCCACAGATATAAGAGGAGTAGTTCAATTACGGTTATGAGTAATTTCTAGTTTTATACAAGCGTTCAAATTGTTATGTCCCAGTGGAAATTTGTAGCATACTTGCTTCCAAATAGGAAGTCCCTGCAGGTATTGTGTGCTCCAGTGCGGCAAAGCTACTTTCTGTAGGGATAGACCACTGACTACCGACATGAAAAATCTGGGTAAAAATCTGAACATATGTATATTCTGTTAATTATTTTTACACTCTTTCTAAGACATGCACATTTGTATTATTGTAAAGCCACTCGTTCTCCTTTGATACCCGTATAGGTATATTCCGGGCAAACATTCTTAATATCACGTGGACTCCGTCCTGCATTCTACAAATCTTCATCTCCTAGAGACAGAAAAGCGTCTCGGGAGGGAAACACTTGCGTTTATTGGCTAGCAGCTGCTTCCCTCGCTCCGCCTTTGTAGTTTGTGAACAATTTCCTAGGAATGGCTGTCAGGGTGCTGTTTTGTAACATTTTAACAAATTGCGAGGCAAATGCACGCCTTGAAGAGAAAGCTGTTACAGTAAAACACCATGAACAACTAAAGTAATCGCAGTTGCTGATTAAAAACTGTAAGTACAAGACAGTAAACCATTTATCAAAGAATAAAGAGGGCAGGATGAAAACAAAATTAAACGTTATTAAGAACTTGAAGCGATAATAACAAAACAAGAAAAGTAGCAACACACCAGATGAGATTTCCTTTAAACAGCATGTGCATTTTAAATCCTAAAACAATTATTATTTTAAACACTGTCAGTTTTAGTGCATTTGGTTTCTACCAGAACAGTGTGCTAATTTGTAGTTTATTTTAAATACTTTTTTTTTCAGTGAAGTGATAGATCTTTTGTTTTAAATCTTCTCTTCTTATCTGTGTGTAGGATATGGTGGTGGGTGTTTGTTTTGTATTATGCTGTTATGTCTTGTAATTATCTACTTTGATGTTGCCCAGGGTTGGACAGTGTTTCTATTTTAACGCAAATCTACCCCATCACTTTAGACGCAAAATCTTCGTACTCTAAGTTTATATATATAATATATATATTATATATAATCATACGATATACTGCTTTATATTACGTATATATATACATTTTATATGCTGTTGCTGACGTAAAACTCTTCATCGCATAGGGAACCTTGTAAAATTAACGTCAGAATAGTACCCTTTCAAAGTGTGGTAATAAATAAATAAATAAATAAATAAATAAAATAAAAAAAAACAGGCAAGTATAGCTTACGCTTATAAATATAGTCAAATCATGGCAAAGTGTACGAAGGTATAGTGAAATGTGAATAACGCATCGTGACCATGGTAAACATTGTAAAGCCCATAGAGGTATAGTAAAGCATATTTAAAAACATGGTAAACTGTAGTACAGTACATGCATAGTATAACAATGGAAAACCAACAAAATTACCGTGCAAATCTGTAAACTTTTATAAGGATAACATGGCTACCCTTTATAAAACCTAATAAATGGAAAGAAAAATAATGGGAAAATAATTGTTTGAATTATGACATCGGTGGTGCAAATGTAACGTGGTCAACATTTCCATTTACCTGACCAAAAATAATAACATTGGGTGTGCTCAATATAAAATATAAGGCTTTAGGTCATTTGTTATTTAAACCTAGAGATTTTCTGTTGCCATGGAGCTTGATACAGTTCAGATACTCTGATTCTGAATTGCAGGAATGGGAGCTGGAGTCTGGGTCAGTATATAGAAGGTAGTAAGCTCTACTTGCTGTTATTTTCACAGCCAGTGGGAGAGAACAGATCTGAAATTAAGAGCCTCTTTCATCTTTCAGTAAACTGCTTTCTCATACCATGGGAGCAGGTAGGTCCAAGATCTGGCAACTTGTTTAACTGTAACTTTTGTGTTTATCCAAGTTTGTGTCTGATTTACCACAAGTTTCTGTACTATTCCTATTAGCATATTTGCTGTCTAGCCTAATATCCCGTGTCTTAGCTGATAATATTTTAGATATCACAGAAGTGTCTGTTGATACAATGTTAAAAAATGAAAATAGGCTTAGAAGCCAGGTGAGGCAGTTCCAACAGCATGTAAAAACCCTCACCAGTCCAGCTAGCTCAAGAAACATACATACAAAGTGCATTATGAAATTCATACATTTATTTGGATGAGACTAAGGTACAGAAATCCTAATAGCTTCAGTCAGGGTTAATGTCACTGGTACATGCACACACTTGCAAACTTGTGACTTCAAGAGAACAGCCAATTAAAACTAAAGCAGATTAATAATACAGCATATACAGCATGAATATACAGCATCTAAAGTTAGAAGTTGAAAAAACTCTGAAAGTTGAGTTTCAGTAGTGGATTTGTTAGCCCATGTTTAAGATCAACCTGTGCTTGGAATTCCTTCTCCTTCCCCAGAGTTTATTTAAGAAAGCAGTCTTGGAGTTTGTTCTTTCAAAAAAGGGCTGCAGGCATTCGATGTGTAGATTTCTTGGAGATATCTGCATTCAAATACAGTATCTCAAGGCCTAATGCACCACTTTGATACTGTAGTGCTAATATTCCAAAGTAAGCCTCCTCTTGGATTAGAGGGCAGTAATTTAGTTTAAAATACTTGCAAAACATTTTTTTAAAGAAGTGTCTTGTGTCATGATAACAACAATAAGGAGGTAAGAACAGAAACAAAAACAGGCCTGTATGCTTGTTAGAACAGTATTTTAAACAAAGATGCGTGCATCCCTCCAGCTGCTACAGCACTGCAGTTACAGATTGAGACTAGTGACTGTATTGTTGAAAAAAGGTATTCACATATAAAGCAGATTTTGTTAAACATATTGTACCTGACAGTGTAAGAAGGTGTGGCTTTGCCCTTACTGAAGAAACTTGCAATATGCATAGAGCTTTGGAGTTAAATTATCCCAACATTTCCAGATTGATCTGCTTCTTCAACAATTATATTTTTCCCTTCTTGCTTTTTAGTGGGACATAATAAACCAGGAAAGATACGTGGCATTTGTAAAACAGTCACAGAGACCCTAAAACAGTCAATGCTCATACAGTAATGTAGAACTTAGAAATTATGCTGAAATTAACACCTGAATATCAAAAACAATTTCAAATTTGTAAGGTTGCATGTCACCTGGTTTGCTGCTAATGTATTGGTAGAGAGTGTGTATGAAGCTGAATGGCATGCATCATAAGAGTTTTGCTTCCACCAACCGGAAAGGCATGTAAAAAAAAAAGAGGTCTTTATCATTGTTTAGAGTATAATTTCAAACTCTACTAGTGGCAGAATGCATACCTTATCTAATTGACATATGAATGTGCATGTAACTGTAACAGGTCTAGGAATTAGCATTGTATGAAAACTATTTGAATGCAAATGTTTTAGGAGAAAAGAACAAAGCAGTGCCCAATTAAAATTGAGCTGAAATTTAAATGCCCTATGTACAGCATAAAAACTCAAGCGCTCATACATGATGATGGTTTCTTTGAATAAACAAACACTCAGGATATCAAGTTGTAGACATTGTATGTTTACACAACCCAGAAAAACAAATATGAAGGAATTAATCTGGTAAACTTGATAGTCCATTGGGCTTATTAGTCAATAAAATAGTCTACATCTACAGGCTCATGAGTATTCTCATGCGTATCTCATGACCATTCCGATTTACTGAAGTGCAAACTTGGATATTTCTGAACTGTTCCTAAGGTAATCTTATTTTCCTGAAGCAATTAGTTTGCCTTCTGTGCTGAATGATATATAATTAGAGAATATTTAGAGACTATTTACAGAACAAACAAAGAAACAAAGTGGGGAGAACATAAATCGCTGAACGGATGGTAGGATCAAATTGCCTCTAATATCTGTGTTGCAATCGTTTAGAAGGAATGAGAACAGTTGCTAGGTGTCAGAAGTGCAGATACAGTACTGCAAACTTTGCTGTTTGCTTAACTGTTTTGCCTGAAGTTGAGTTAGGGTTTATGTGCAGTAACACGAATGCCTTTTTCACAGATGTCGTTACTGGTTTTATTGCTTACCCTGTTTGTTTCCATGTATTTTTACGAAACAATAAAGCCCACATAGTAACTTTTTTTTTGTTGGAAAAACCAGTTTCCCCGTTTACATTCCTATAACAAAGAAACATTTTAACTACTGATTCAACTGCTAAAATTGTGGTGTGTCTCAAATTCTCAAATCTTCTTTGTTGGATTTTTAAAACCTGTTTTATGCAATATAGTTAAATTTACAAAATGTGTGTACTGATTGTTGATGCATGGACTCGTTGTAAATTACAGTAGATTCGATTACAAAAAAGGCTCCTGTTAAATCACTGGCATTCATGCATTGGGTGTTCAATGTTGGGTTAGTGCAAACCCCAATGTCAATAAATTGCTAAACCTTCAGCCCCATAAGCATTCATTTTGGAATGCTGTTTTATCCTGGATTCGTGGCATCCCAGTGCAAGTTGCCAATAGCTGATCCACACCGGGAGTTTTGAAGGTATGAGAACAGAAACGTGTTAAATAGTGCATTACCACTATACCACACAATTCCACAGCGGTTTATTTTAAAATGTTTGACTATCAACTTACCACGGATACAGGACCAGTGGATGTTTTAGTTTCATCAAATATTCACCATTGAACTTAAAGCACAATGCCTTAAACACAGTATGTGACATAAATTGTGTGACATTTCTAATGTCTTCACTGACATTGGATGTTCAGAAGGACCCAGGACTAAAGTGACATTTATGCATTTGCTGTGATCAAGAAATGGCCAAATAAATATTATTTTAAAACCAAATTTCATACAAAACTATTAAAAATTGATAATTTATACTATCTATAGTTCTGGAAATTTAAATATCTTGCTGGTTTAATATCCTGTTATGTAAGTTTTCTATAGCTCTCTATTGTTGCTACTGCTTAGATTATTATTTACCATGCTTACTAACTGTTTCAGCAAAATGTCAATTTTCAACCACTTCTAAAAACTGAATTTCCAAAGTGAAGTTCTTAGAATTGATCAATAGGGGCATGCAACTTCTGCCCCCTTTGCAACTCAAGTAAGTATTAAAAGTGGTTGAAAGGAGAAATGTAATGCCACCGACTTGAAAGACATCACAAACCCCAGTTGACAGACTATGATTGTAATGTTAACAGGTTCTTTTTCTCTGAAGGTGTTTTATACTTTGACACATGAAACTTCACTTTTAGTCCACTTAGTTACCTTGATGCCTTGCTAACTCAAGGTGTACTTTCACTGAAATTTATAATAGGCTGTGCCTTTACTTGCTGTACTCAATAAGAACTCAGTTAAATTTCAAGCACAGAACAGCTTGTTAACATTCTCTAGCTCTGTACTCCTGCAGTGATTGATTTACAGTTTAGTAGGGGCTTGTTGATTGTGTAAAGCACATTGTGGGAGTCAAATCAGAACATTCTTCGAAGGAGCACTTTAAACATGGGCAAGCCTAAGCTTGCTCTGATTAATATATTTATAGAGTGAAATTTGTGGACCTACAGATCTACATTGGTACATTATAAGAATGCCATTGTATTTTTCAGCAGTACAGATACCAAAATAAATTCTTAATTCATCAGAACAATTATTAATTCCAAGTTAGCACATATTCCAAAAGAAAGCAAACTACAGCTGTGGAAGTACAAAAAGTATTTTTATATGTAATGTGTGGGTGAGCTACTGGCGAGATCAATTATTTTTGTGCATTACTTATTTAAGTGTACAGAGCATTTTAATATTATTTTCTTTGTTTTGTATAGTGAATTCTGCCTTATTAGGTTGATATTACAGAATGTTGGTGTGGACTGATTTTGAAATGCAGTGATAACCATCTTTACAATATAGTATAATTTTTTCAAGACAAAGTAATTTGGTGTTAATGAAATGCTTACTATTCCAACTAACAATGCTGTTACAATGATATAGTCAAACATTTCTTGAATGACTATGGCACAAATGGAACCGTTTTATTTTAATTCTGCTTCTGGTTTAAGTGAATTTCTGTAAGATATCTAAGGGGAAATCTCTTCTCCCGGCTTCCTCTACACATAAACCTTCCTGTTGGGTGCCTGGAAGTTAAAGTCTCATTAATCCAGAACACATGCTTCCGTTTTCCTTGAGCACAAAGTAATCTGGCTTTACAATTGTTAGCATTCACTAATTATTTCTTCCTTTCAGCTCAACCAGTGGCGTTAAGACGGTGGTGCGTGGTTTGTGACGGTGGTGCGTGGTTTGTGACGGTGGTGCGTGGTTTGTGACGGTGGTGCGTGGTGCGTGGTTTGTGACGGTGGTGCGTGGTTTGTGACTGTGGTGCGTGGTTTGTGACTGTGGTGCGTGGTTTGTGACGGTGGTGCGTGGTTTGTGACTGTGGTGCGTGGTTTGTGACTGTGGTGCGTGGTTTGTGACGGTGGTGCGTGGTTTGTGACTGTGGTGCGTGGTTTGTGACGGTGGTGCGTGGTTTGTGACGGTGGTGCGTGGTTTGTGACGGTGGTGCGTGGTTTGTGACGGTGGTGCGTGGTTTGTGACGGTGGTGCGTGGTTTGTGACGACTGTGGTGCGTGGTTTGTGACTGGTGGTGCGTGGTTTGTGACGATGGTGCGTGGTTTGTGACGGTGGTGCGTGGTTTGTGACGGTGGTGCGTGGTTTGTGACTGTGGTGCGTGGTTTGTGACGATGGTGCGTGGTTTGTAACGATGGTGCGTGGTTTGTGACGGTGGTGCGTGGTTTGAGAAAGATAATAACAAACCCTTGCCCAGGTGACGTACATCAATTTGGGTTCATCTTCAAACATTGGATTTTATTTATTTTGGTGGTTTGTGTAGTAGTATCCCTATTCTTGTGATCTGTGATTTCCACCATCTCATGTCAAGAAACTTCAGATTTCTTCTTCCTGCCATATTGTAATGATTTGCCCTTTATAACATAGGCTGGAAAGGTTATAGGGATTTAAAAAAAAGGATGATGTCTAAGCACTTATTTCCCCATTTCTTCATACACTGTCAGATTATTTTGGTGAAATTACCCAAAACCAACTTTATAATATATATATTATAATACTTTATATATATATATATATATATATATTATATATATATATATATATATATATATATATATATATAATGATATGCTTTTTTTCAGACATGCTTGATTTTTTCAGTGATGCTTATTTTCTGGTATAAGATTAGTTTGGATGTGGTTACTATGGAAACTGTTGCCTGGCACAGAGAAGTTGGTTCTCAGAGAACAGTTGTTTCAGATGTAGATGCAACTACATTTCCATTTTTGAGCGTAGATCCTTTGTAAAAATCTACTGTACTGAATTACATTTCTGGTCCCCAAATCCTGGTGCTGACCGTTCATACTACTGTACCTACAATACCTATTGTAATGCTGTTTTTGCTGGTTGCAGTTCTTCACTTCTGATGAATTCAGAGCTGTGTTGATAGCTTATTATCGAATATTGAATATTTTGTTAGGGCATTGTTTTCACATTCTGTGTTGTGTGGCAGCAGGTATACCTCACTGATGTATTTATTTAGCATGTCCAGTTTGGATCCACCCTTATATCTGCAGTTCTGTTTGTTTCGCTGTCTTGGCTTACAATGCTGAGTGGTGGAAAACACCTAAGATGACTAATTTTAATAAGATATGTAAAATTTTCTCAAAAACATGTTATTTTACTTTCAATTATTATTTAACCTACAAAAAAACAGATCTTTTTGGTTATTATATTTGCATTTCTTGAGACGTGGTGATGTATTCCTTTGTACATTGGTAATTTTCTCATGCAAACCCTGGTCCCCTGAAATAGAAAGATCTTGAGACAGCATAGGCAGTCGCCAGACCTGCACTGGTTGTGGGTTAGGCAATGGTGCCTGAACCCTGGGGACTGAGACAACGGGCGGAGGGGAGGTTCGCAGCAGCTCTGTCAAAAGGGACTGCTGCTGGTTCATAGCTTGAAAAAGCTTTTCCATTTCCCCCGCAGCCCAGCCAGTATTGCCAGAGTGCCTGCTATGGCAGAGGAGAGGGGGAGCTGTCTGAGCCAGAGGATGAAGAAGAGGATTTAGAAGAGCACGCTGTTAGTCCTGCTCCTACCCTTAGGATCACATCCTCCCTGTTACACCCAGAGTGGGGACTGTTGACCACACTGCAGGGGACGAATGGTGTGAGTCATGCTGCGTGCCAGAGATGCAGAGCAGTCTCTGGAACAGCGGGCCAGTCTGCTTTCCAGTGTCCTCTTAGCAGAATTAGCAAAAGTCTTTAACTGCTCCCTCTGCATGTTCCCTTCCCAGGCAGTGGATTCTTATCCTCTGCTGGAGTGTTTCTCTTCCAACCAACACAAAGGTTAAACCCAGGCATGGTGCAAGGTTGAAAAAAACAGTTCAGCTGTGTAGTGTATACACACAAGAATAGACAGCTGACTGGTGCTGAAAACTATACACAAAAATGGAGCACTGGTAATGGTTTTGGTGTCAAACCGACCAAACCGATTCTGGTATGAACCAGATGACTGTTACCAACCTTGGTACCAATAAAGGTGAATGGTACCGACCAGATCACTGATACCAGTTCTGGCACCGACTGGTACTGACCAGGTCTGACGAGGCTGAAAGAAAAATGGCACAGAGCCTTATGCGTCACTCTTATTTATCTCCTGGGGGCGGAGAAGATGTCTGACGCATACGGGGCTCTTAAAGGAGCAGCTTTGATAGAAGTGCTCACGTAATTTGGGCTATAAGAGATATATCCCATTCGGCAATGGTTACATTTCGTACTTGAAAGGGATCCACCTTGATGCTCAGTCTTTTATAGGGGAAGAGTGTTATCTCATATTTCCTCAAGACAATTCATTTAAACGAACACATCCTTTTGGTCTTTTTAGTAATCGCTGACACTGAGCACTGTGGATCCATGGCTTTGGAAGTCGAAAGAACATTTTCTGATCTGCCATCAGAGATGGAAACAAAGACCTGGAACTACTTTGAACAGGAGAAGGATATTCCTGAGCTTGTTCATGGTGTGCATGAGCTCATGACCATTGATGAATCAAAGTCTCCTGCACACAGATCCAGAGAGGCACATTCAGCACAAGAGCCTGAGTCATATTCAGTAACGAGTGCTGGAGAGTCACTCAGTCGCAGTTAGAGGAAGACGGTTACAATCAAATCGTCTTCCAGATTCTCTTTAGGGAAAGCCAAGAATGCAATGAGAAAGCCACTGTACGACATTTCCACTGTCCACAAGAAGCCATCTTCCCATGTATGGAGAGAGTTGTTTCAGAGTCAGTCAGAAACGGTGAGAGAAAGATATATTCTCAAATGTATTACCAACATTAAAAAAAAAAGTTAGAAAATGGCTTGGAGTTAAAAAAATTTGTCTTTGATTTTTTTATTTATTTTTTTTAAGTAGACTAATCCAAATAGATTAATCCTTAAAAGGTCACACATCCGTTATGCATTAGGAAATTCAATTTCAATGGTATTTATCAAGGCCGTAGCCAGCTGCGAGGTATGGGCATTAAAATCATAGTAATAATTATATATTTAAGCCCTTGCATTTCATCCCTCGCTGTGTGCATACACTAATTTCCAAGTACTGCTGATATCTAAGCTATTGACTCTGTGCTGTTCTTTACTGTCTGTAGTGATTGATGCGTTTAGTAGGCTACTGTCTGTATTTCAGTGTAATCTCGCTATTTAAAATATATCTAGAGTTTCTGAGTTTTTTTTTTCTGACAAATGTACCTGCTTTTAAATATGTTTTATGCAGGCTCCTGTTTTTATTAAAAGTGAAACAAGCCGATTAACTAAAATTTCTTTCTACTCCAGCGAATAACGTGCAGAATGAAGGCGGCAGAATCAAATGAATTGCTCCATATTTTAAGTAGCGTTCTGTAGTGAATTAGGTGTACAATTTATTTATATATAAATTAGTCTGTAGGCGTTCTGTTTAAGAACATCCAATTGTTAATAACTGAGACATACCATAATAGTTTGGTTATCTCATGTAGGACTCGGATTCCCTTAACAACAATTGACATCCACACAATGTGTCAGAAATATAAAACAATCATTTATTTAAGAATAAAAGTGGTGCACAACGAATCTAATATTACAGAAAGGAAAGGCTATTGGTTAGAGATATGCATACATAGTTATAGTTCATTGACTCCATAGTCAAACGATTACAACGACTATGACATCATTAGCATGCATTGTTAATATACTAATATTGAATATGTCTTATCACACAAAGTGTCTACTTTGCATTAGTATTTTCAATACCCGTTTCTTGTTGTTGTTATTGATCATGTCAATATGCACGAGAATTAATTCAACTTCTCATTCACAGCGGAATCCAACATTCCAGTACCTCATTTAGCAAATTAGTTTTACCGTGTTAATTTAGTTTAGACGTGATGTACCAAACTAATATGTTAATAATAATCCACTTAACTTGATAGCATTTGCTTCAGTTACTTTCTTGAGTCAAAGTATTTAATATTAGACATGTTGAATACTTATCGATTTCCATATAAAGAAGTCGATCTGTGTTGACGAACACTGCAGCTCTCTGGAACTGAAGTTCCAATCAGAACGACACTTTGCTCTATGCATTGTGTTGCATAGGCTCGCAATAAACAAATAGTTATTTTCAAATGGAGATCTTGTCTTGCATTGTTAATTAATTGTTGTTGTCGACAGTTCTCCAACTGGGAGCAGTTCCGTTGATCAGACGTAACTCAGTTCAGCTAATACGTTGCAACTGAAAGTTATATAGTTTGTAGAAGTGTTCTTATGGCAATTCTTCTGTATGGCTTTGCTTCAGTTTACTGTTTCAGTCTCTTGTAGGCCAAACAGCTACGGCTCTCTTAAAATCAGATTTTAGCCATTCTTCAGAACATTGGTTCTTCCTTGCCTTCCGTGAATTGAGCACTTATGCTCTCGTGATTCTGCAACGTTCTTCAGAGCAGTTTAGCTTCCATTTCATTCCTCAGAGCTCCAAGCCACTTCCAGAGGGTGGACACTCCTCGAGCACACCTCCTTTGTGGAGAGCACACTTGGGCAGCACGCGTGAAATTTCGAGAACCTTTTGTTTGTCCAGAGCACTCTCTTTGAAAGTCGCGCAGCTGGTTTTTGTGATTCTCTCTTCAACCCTGTGATTGGTTATTTTGGGCTGTGCCCGAGTCCACGTGGGGTATTTCTCATTGGTCGTTCTCGTTCAGAGACAGCCCATTGTTCTCAATGGGTCCGCTTTTCCGCCCGCTGTTGGACAGATTTGTGAGATGGTCTGGTCACTGTTTTGAGTATCAACGCATACTTAAAACTGTCTGGAAGTTGCCATCTGCAAGATACTAATGATTCATTCAGTGTTAGGTAAAGATAAAACACTTCTCCAGCAGTTAGTTTACAACTCTTTCTATAAGCATTCTTTGTCAGTGGAGGAGTTTGTGTCCAGAAACCAAGAGACACAGAGAATGGTTCCCCCCCGTATATTCCAATTCTGTTACTTTCATATTATTCATATTATGATGCCCCCCCCCCCCCCCGACGTTATAGCTCTTATAATGCAAACACATAATTAACCACCACAATTATTATTCATTTTATTTGACAAGTTTAGCAAGGGTGAAGTCTTTGTTTTATGAAAGAGTTAGTGTTGTAGCTACAACCTCCAAGCAACCAAGTTAAAATGATCATCATTTTATTGCTGAAACTTTATGTATGCAAGCACTCTTCTCTGTATTTGGATAATGACATCACTGTCAAAATCCAAGTTTGATAGATTAGGATTTAAAGGTAAGTACAGTGTCTACAACACATATTCTGCCATTACTACATTTCTTATGTTCTTTTTTCAATTGAATTTGAATGTCTCAAAAATTTAAATAAACAACATATAATAATCAAATTTATTTTTTCTTCAGTTAGAAAAAGTTTAGGGGGGGGGGGGGGGGTGGGGGCAAGTGCATGGGCAAGTGCCTCTGATTTTTCATGGATGGCTATGACCCTGTTTATTGTACATCTAGATCACAAAGAATATATTTCAGTTTTTTTTAAGAATATTATTACTGGTAATTGTGTCCTCCAGTGTACATTCCCCTAAAATGTGTTCCATTTCCAAATTGTGTACATGTAATATTTTTGAAAAAAGATCTTTAAATAAGAAATCTTTAGTTTTTTTTTCTGAAACAAATTCATGAAAAGAGCCTATGAAAGACCAACTTCTGTGCACAACCCCCCCAAAAAAACAATCTTATATATGGTTTAGAAAGGGTTGAATTTTCACAAGGCGATCTTGGCTAGATTCCGATGTACTGTTGTTTTGAAAATCTATAATTCATGCCAAAAGTTTGAAAAGCTTCATAGGCATTGCATCTGCAACTTTTGGATGCCTGGTGCTTAGGGCCCAGTAATCAACTACAGGCATGCTGATGACACCCACTGCAAATTTCAAGTCAATGAAAGATTTGATTTAATTAAGATTTGTGTTTATGCTCGTACCATTAGTTTGACAGGAGAACAGATTGGTCGTAGTGCCTATAAGCTGAAACAATTAATTATCTAGTGCTGTTTATTTCATTGGTTTCTGCAAATTATTTTGCTGCTGAACATGCCTGTGAAAGTGAATCTACCTGTGAAAGTGAATTATTATTATTATTATTATTATTATTATTATTATTATTATTATTATTAGTATTAGTAGTAGTAGTAGTAGTACAGTGCACTCCATTTACAAGAATCACATCCATCCCGGAAGATTTGATTCTTATAAGCGGTTGGTTCTTAAAAGTGGACCAATATGATTATTGTGGTGAAGTCATGCAGAGTCTGAGTTAGTTTGAGAATGGGAAGAGCTTTGTTCCCTGCAGTGTAGTGGGTTGACCACTAGATGTCATGAGTTCCCGTATGTATGCATGCCTCCGGAAAATCCATAGTTGTCAATTGTTTAACTGCTTGTTAAAGTTAATTCACATAGATTAAAAAAGGGCTTAGTCGATAGCTTTGTGATGGGAGGAGTAAGGAAGTGGAAGCGTGTATTGTGGAAGCAGAAGTAAAAGAGAAAGAAAGAGAGAAAGAAAGAGCAAATAAGAGATATGTTTGTTCTGGTACTAACTGTGCAAATAAGTAAAGTAGTCACAGTATATTTGATTTGTATTTGTTTAGTTGGTAAATGACTTAAATCTGTCCTGATGTAAGACAGGGACCACAAAAAATATTGTTTAGTTAGTGCTCCAAGTCTAACTGAGGGCTAGATTTATTCTGTTTGTTTTGTTTTATTAGCGGTTGTTTCCCCATCTCACTGTAAGAAAAATAAAACCAACACTGGTTTTAAACTGTAAATCAAGACTCCAGCCTGATTATTTACACTGCCCTTGGCCACGTCACGTTACAATTAGCAAAAGCGCCTCTGCGTGTCAGCAGTTTAAATACAATATACAAATGTCAATGGTGCTCAATCACTGAAGACAATACATCAAAACAAGTCATTTTGGGTAAGCAACTTGTTATAGGATCACAATTATGTTTACTCAAGGCTGCAGAATCCTATTTTACTGCAGTATAATTGAGAAGCGGTCGTCTCGTGAGGGTGCCTAGTTTAACTGCCGTGCGGTGATATGTGTAACGGCTTTTGAATTAAAATGACATTACAGTACAGTATTTTACCAATGCATGTAAGCATCTGTGGCTTATTTATTTTCAATTGTGATGTAAATCTCACAGTTTTTCACTAAGCGGAGATGTAAAACTCCGCAATCCCCCCCCTCCTCACTGTACTGGATCTCATTGGGTGCCACCTTCACAGTGTACAAAGCAAAGAACGTCTTTTACTCTCTCTGTCACTGATATATTTACAACGTGGGACCTTTGTCATGGCATTTCCTGGCAAAATTGATCAAAGTTCCCTTTATCCTCAGTGTGATCCGACATTTTACTCAATCCTTCGCTGTTAACAGCGATATTATGTAATATTATGCGCATTTGATACGTGGTTATACGTTTTATTTGAGCATGTAATTGCGTAATTCCCCGGGGTGTAAGCATTGTATGACTGTGAAGCCTGCCAGGGAAAGTCTGCTGAAATTCCCTACAAAACATATTCCGCGTTATAGTCATGCAAGTTCATCAATTTTATTCAAATAGATGTGAACAAAATAATGATTATTGGATTCAACATGACTCTGTCTACTGACTAGAAATTGACAGTTATTGCACTTTAATCAAGTGAAGGAATATATACAAATTATTAAAAATGCAACACTGCTGTTCTCACATGGACCTGAAGCAGCAATGACAGTTTTCAATCAGGCCGAATGAATGGCAAACTGAGAAGCAGATGCTAGATCCGTTGAATGGATACTAAATGGGATGTATCTCATGGAATACGATGACCAGTTTGCGTTTAAAAAAAAAAAAAAAGACATGACAGATACTAAAGATGGTGTATCCTGTGGTACACAAAACCACTTTTTAAAAATAATAAAACTATAAATGCTATTTATATACTGTAATTGTTTTTGTCATGTAATCTTAAACTATAGGTTGATCATGTTTAACGATTTAATTATATATATGTATGTGTGTGTGTATTTTTTTTTTTGGTAAACTCCTTCTTTTAACATGGTCCTACAAATATTTTTTTCTTGGATAGCAATATACAGTATGAATATGTATACAGTTAACAAAAAACATATTGGTGCATTTTCTATAGTTATTACCCAGCTCAACCCAAAAAATGTCAGTGGAAGTCAGATTTGTAAAATGTTATAGACCTTACCAAACTACATGTTTCTTTTTTCTTTTTCTTTTTTAAGGACTTACAGGTAGAGGACAAAAGTAACACATTACCAACTCCAAGTTGTGACTATCAGTCCAAGTCCGTGAAAATGAATGACAATACTGATTGTGGTTCACCTCATCAAGGCTTGTATGAACCAGCAACCTCACATGCAGCATCGTACTTTAGAGAGGGGCATACCTCATACCAACAAACAGATTTAAAATTTGATAGCAGGATCCCTTGGTCTAGTAGACGTTGCTTCTCTAGTCCACCTCTTGGGGAATACAGCAGTGTGGTGAAGATGAGTCCCAGAGGGCTGTCTGCCCCCCGACCGTCTTCAGTAGAAGCATCTAATCCTTATTCACTACTGTCAAAAAAAAGTACATCTCAGGTTTGGAAGTCTCTTAATACAGCCACTCGTTCTGGTAGGTTCTTGCATCATAACCTAGATGAGCCGCTGGATTCCAAGCATAACAGGGAAAAGTGTCCTTATCAGGCTGATTACTGGGCATGTGCAATACCTAGCTCCTTACCTCCATCTCCCAACCGAAAGTCTCCTCAATGGGATCCTGATGATGAATACAGGGTCTTGCTTGATTACACCTATCCCTTAAGTGCAAGTCATTCTCATTCCAGGGGCAGATCAGATGGGGATCCCATAGTTTCTGATCCATTGCTGCAGGATTCTGGTATAGAGCTTGATGACAGCTTCTGTTTCTCCACTGTCAACACTCTGGGGTCAACAGTGTGCCTTGAATGCAACACTGAGGTTTTGATAAAGGACAGTTCAGCTACTGAGAGCCCGTTCTCAGGCAAAGGCTTACTACCCTCAGGTCCAGAGTTTAAGGAACCCAGTCATTTGAAATTGGGTTTTGCACACCAGCAGCATGTAGGTTCTTCAAGAAAATCCATCAGCCCATATTCTTCAGTTGACCATGTGGATCTTTCATTAGAAAACTCCAATTGTTCGACCTGGTTTGAATTGCACAGCAAAAAATTTGAACAGAGAATGTGGCACCGTAAATATGGGGTCTTTTCATCTGCTTCATCCAAGCCTTGTTTTATCCCCACTACACAGATCCTTCCACCACACAAAGCATGGGACAATGATGAAGAATACCTTTCTCTGCCTCTAAGGCTAAAGGAGTTGGAGGTATTATCACAACAATTAAATACCATAGCGGTGCAGATAAGCAAGCCTGGGGATATGCGTTGTGAAACACAATCCGTTCTGGAAAAGGATACTGCTTCATCCAAGGCCCTGTATAATCAAGCAGAGCCCACGACTGGTAAGGGAATTGCAGATGCTGGTGCCCTATTTGATACGCAAACCATCAAGGAAGACTGTGACCTAGAGAATGATTTACAAAGTGCGGATGGTGAACTTACAATAAGCAGGCTGAAGACGGTCTCTTATTTTATGGAGCAGCTTGGAGGATTATCTCTTTTTGAATTTGAAAAGAAGACACAAATTGATCCCAGCGGTGGAGAAACAAAGGAATCGCTTATGCAACACATTCAGGTATTAGCCTTATCCTTAACCTCAGTGTATTGCACATGATGTATCATAATTATCCCCCACTAGCGATGCATAATTCCAGGTAACAGAGATATAGTAGAGCCACCCACTGACACTATTGTTTTACATTTATCTAGAGAACCTTTTATCCAATTGTGATGAAACTTGATTAGGACATCCTTCTGTCATACAGATTCAAATTATAATAAGATATCTGTCTTTACATACATATGTACAGTATGTCAAAATTATACTTTCACACATATATAAAACCTGATATTTTTCTTTATACTGAAAGCACTTGTATTTACAGTTTACAGATTTGGCAGGGTATGTTTGCTATTAATGTACTTATTTACTAGTTGTCGTAGTGTCATGAGGGGTGCAAATGGATTTGGTAAAAGGTAAATGACACATTTCTCTTATACAGACATTTTGCTATAAACTGGGGGAGCTAATTCAATGGCTATACAAAGTAGCTGAGCAAATGAACAACTGGAATCCTCCAGCACCAGACATCGATAGTGTCAAGACCTCACTTGATGTTTACAAGGTAAATATATCGGATAAGTCTAGTGAAATGTCAGTCTTCTTCCTGAAGAAAATGAAATCTTTGGCAGGTAGAGGAACGAGTTTCAAGCTGAGCTGAGAAGAGCAGCAAAAGTCATAGCTGTTTTAATGTTTCACATTGATAATGTTATTTTAAAAAGTACACGCATATCATTTCCTTATATAAGGTATACAACATCCTTATCCAAATCCAGTGTTTTTTTTGTTTTAATATATTGTTGACTTCATGCTGTCCCACACAAATGCTTTACAAAGCGATATTGTATGTCTTCTACTATCAATTTGCAGAAGTTCCAGAAGGAAGTGGATGAACACCAGCCTCTTACCACAGCAGTTTTAAAAACAGGAGAAATTCTTCTTGGCTGCATGAGCTCCACCTTCCCAGGTAACTCGATTAAAAAAGAAATGGGATGAGACCAAAAGATTCAGGCTATGTGTAGGAAGCACCCCTTTATCTGGCATATTTCATCTGTCCTAATTTTTACTCTGCATATCATATAAATCTTTGATAGTTAAATCAATGTAAAATCTAGGGTCACACACACAAAGTATTCTTCTATTATAGCCTGGATCAGGGGGTTAATCCTAGTGGGGTTTGTTAACAGAAATTAGTATAGTGCTGCCCTGTTATAACATGACTTGTTATAGTGCTGAATCGGTTATAACATGCGAAGATTGTGGCTCCCATTTCTCCCTAATGTAATTTGACTCACAAATGTTAGGTGAACATTCCAGATATACAGCACGAAGCACGGCAGACAGCAAAAAAATGAAAATCTTTCTCTGTTAAAATGACAGAGTAAGAAAAGATGAAACTCAAGCAGCAGTTTCAAAAGATGTACATTTAACAGAATCTACATTGTGTGGGTGGCTAAAAAACAAAGAAAAACAAAGAGGTTTGCTTGATAAGATTGACTCCAAACAGGGCTGCTCTAGGAAAAAAAAATATGCTGCGCTAAAGATTGAGATAAGCTGCTGTGTGAATGTGCTGCTGTGCTAATGCACTGCTGTGTGAATGCGCTGCTGTGCTAATGCACTGCTGTGTGAATGCGCTGCTGTGCTAATGCGCTGCTGTGTGAATGCGCTGCTGTGTGAATGCTCTCCTGTGATAACGCACTGCTGTGTGAATGCGCTGCTGTGCTGATGCACTGCTGTGTGAATGAGCTGCTGTGCTAATGCACTGCTGTGTGAATGTGCTGCTGTGACAGTGCAAGACTGTTATTTTTGGTGTGGCCCAGGCTAACAGGCCGGGAATAATCGTCCCAATAAACCATGGATTCGAGTGCAGATTGTGTGCGTCTCCTGCCTTCATTTTCCACGTTACACTACAATATAAATTTGGCTTGTGGGCACCGTAAATCATTTCAGAAACAAAAGTGACAATATGCGTTATAAGGCAAAACACAAATAACACATTCTCTTAATTATGGACCCCGACAACCACATTATAATGGTAGTACTGTATATAATCCCAGTAGTTAGTTAATGGTTTACATTGCTCAAAATGGTTCTGTTTAATTGTTCCCAATATATTTTAAAATACACAGGGGTAAGTCTTGGTAACAAAGAATCCTTACATTATTCAAATTCATTACCTGAACTTATCCAGTCATCTATCCTGACAGTTTATATGGAAAGCATCTACAAAGTACTAAAACCATTTATGCTATTTGCATCATCTTAAATCCTGACTGATAGTGGTTATTCTAACTGACTAAACTACTTTGCGATTAGTTTTAAAGGAAACTCTGGGGTTGGTTGAAAAGCAGTCGCAGGCCCTGGACAAGCATGCAGAACACTTGTACTCGTCGATACTGACCGCTATGGATATCATTCGAGATGAGGTGCTGACAAAGTCTGACCTAAGTGGTGATTCCACTGTGGATTCAGTTGAGGTAAAAAGTAAGGTAACCATTTCAGAATGATTTAGCCTAACTTGACGACAGTCATATTGCACAAATCAAGAGGACAGAATACCATTGTACTTTTAGTTTTAAATAAACAAAGATTTTATTTATTTATTTATTTCTAGGGGGAAATCCGATTTTTGGACCCTGTAGGTTAACTGAATGATTCCACTTGGTCATTTAGAGTTGGAAAATTTGTATTACTAGTGTAAGTGCACTCAATTGGAACAATCACCGAACATAACTGGTTATTATCACACTCCAGTTAATGTGAATTACATTTTTCAATTTAACAACTGATGTCCAGAATTGCTGTGCCACTGGTATTCTGAAGCAGTGCCAAAAGGAAACTGTAGAGCCATCAAGTTGTGACATGGATACAGTCAAATAAAACATGGCATGAAAGAATGTCTAACAGCTCTGGTCATGATGATACTAAGCTAATGAAGCGACCAGCTTTACCTGTTACAGATCAAGAGTCCACCTAATAGTACAAACCAGCAGCTTTCACCAGCTTTGAATAATACCGCTTGATGCGAAAAAACACTCAATGGTGGAATAAGTAGTAATGCTAAAAGAAACCTCAAATTACATTCGACTATAAGTCTTTCTGAACGTTTTCTTGTTGAAATGAATCGTAAATAAGCCTGAATGCACTAACTGGGTTGTCATACCAGTGAAGACTAAATCCTCAATTTTTGATTTCTAATAAGATTTCCCCTGCAGTTTTTTATGCATTCCAATCCATTGCCCATTAAAATGAAACTTTTCATCCAACCAAGAATAAGTCTTCTTAAAGCTTCTATAGCTTGAGTTTCCTTTTTGAGAAAGAAATTTCATCAAGGTCAGTACCAGAAACTAAAATGTTTTCTTTATTTTTTTTTCTTCAGTTGTGTCTGTGTAGCAATGAAGGATTCACTTGTTGCTTTGATGTTCTGGTATGAAATATCACTTCCTCAAAACATACTAATTATTTTTTTTTTTTTTTTTTATATAATATATATATTAAGGGTCAACAGCTGAATGAAAGTAGATTTGTGGAACAAGATCCAGAACTATGAAGACACATTATCTCCATCAACACTACATTTCACTGGTTATGTAAATGTAGCCTTGAATTTTTTTGTGGCATTAATATTTCTGTTGTGCTGTACAATAAGATGTATAACACACTAGTGTAGAATCTGCTTTAAGGTTAGTCTATTGCCTATAATGATTTGAATATTGTATATTATTATGCCATTTTTTAGGAATGCAATTATCATGTTTGAAATGTTCCACATTTTTATTTGGAATATAATGTGGGTTTTATAACTTAATTTATCTTTCATAAATGACTGCTCAGGCATTCATTGATGAGTAAATTGCCTTGCTCTAGGGTTAGATTTAAACTGTGTCACCGCTGTATTTATAAGGAGTTTTGAAGTTTTGTTATCACATGGCTATTTGCTGCAGATCCTCCTTTGTCTGAAAGTTTGATTAATATGTGCAATAGAACAGGGAGATAATGTGGATCAAGCAGCATTAGACGCCTTGCTACAGCCAACAGCCTAACCCTAAGCCACATCATTATGATTTAATGATTAGTATTGGTGAAACACATTTGGAAAAATGAAAAAAAAAAAAAACCCAAAGAGGAACAAAGATTCAGACCCTTGATTTTAAATTGAGTAAAGATTTTTAGCTGCTCAGCTGTTTAAGGAAATGCTACTAAAATAAATCACTTTCAACGAAATTCTCATTAAGTCTAATGTACTTCTGCAAACTTGATGAATAAGCAACATTAAGTAAATCCTACCACAAATGTGCAGGTTTTGCAATAAAACACTTGTGTTCACATAATTGTGCATGTTGCATGGCATTACAAAACTTTCAGTCAGCACTGTATTCAGTGATTTTCACCAAGCAGCATCTTTTTTCATTAATAAATTAGTAATAATTAGTAATAATGAATTAGTAATAATGATTTCAGTGTATCTCTGCTGTTTTGTCGCCTTACTTGTGACTTGTTCCAGTGAACTTAAAGATTGTAATCATTTGTGTTTGTGTTGTTTCTACTCTGAGTTGTTCTCTTCTCCTACTTTGACATACTTTGTACTGATACTGCAAAGTACTTTTAATGTAGTAATTGTGAACTGATGAAAGGTTGGAAATGCAGTTTTTTTATGGGGGTTTACAATATTATCTGAACAATGCAGTGGTATTTTTTTTTACAGAAATTCAGCTTTAACATCAAGGGGATCTTAAATGGAAAAACTAAAATAATTTTTGACAATAACTAAAGTAAACTAGGATGCATTTTGCCGCACAACAACATCTTTGGAATACAATATTTATACATCCATCACGTTTGAGAATGCAGCAAATCTTCATTCCAAAAGTGCATTGGTACCTGCTTAAATACTAGTCCCTAGTCCCTTACAGTAATTTAGCCTTCACTGCTGCTGTCTATGGTACCAGCAATTTCTGATTTCACAAAGGAAACCTCATGTCCAGTTTAAGGAGCTTTGCTGATTGCAGTGAGTATAACAGTAATGATACACATACAAAATAAATTCAAAAAGTGAGATACATTACCCTTGCAGTATTGCAATGTCTCTTAAATGTATTTTAAAATAAATAAAATCACTAGACAAAAAATAATGGTGTTTTGTTTTGACTGGTGCTTTAGGTTAGGGTTAGGTCAAGTGGGAGTGAAATTCTCAACAAAAAAAAGTGCAGGTACTCCAATGCGCAGCAGAGTGTAAAAAAAAAAAAAAATACCACTTGACTGACAATGAATAAATAGTTTTAAAATGCATAAATATCAGTACATGAAACATTTGTAAATACAAAATAATCCTTAAATAACTGATAAAACATAACTAATTCACCATAAACTGAAAACACTGAAAGCTTTATACAGTGGGCTAAAGTCAAGTGATAAACGCACAGGTCCCCGCGCTAGTGGACTGTGTGAGTGGATGAATGCATCTGTGTTGGATGAAAAGCAGACTACAGAAGTCCTGGTACACAGTACCGGCAGAATTTCACCCCTGGGGTCAAGTAACTTAATCTTTAAACAAGAATACAATGCAATGCCAAATGGGTTGTTTTTAGTGCAGAACCATTAACACTTACAAAAGTTCCTGTTAGAGGCTGACAGTAGACACCAGGACACCTTTGGTGTAATCAACAATTTGGTTGTATGAGATCTGGTCGGTCTACCGTCGGTGGCCGTCCCATTTTATTTATATATATATATATATATATATATATATATATATATATATATATATATATATATATATATATATATATCGATGTCTGTTTGTCTGTCTTTATTTAATGTAATGTTATAAACAGGTTAATACACAGCTTTGGGGCATTAACAGGTTTATAATGACCTTAGACACAGTTTTCATTATAATGGATTTATTTGTTTCATGCCCTATGGGCTTATTTTTATTATTTGTTTACTTAGCAGATGCCTTTATCCAAGGCGACTTAGAGAGACTAGGGTGTGTGAACTAGGCATCAGCTGCAGAGTCACAACGTCTCGCCCGAAAGGCAGAGCACAAGTAGGTTAAGTGACTTGCTCAAGGTCACACAATGAGTGAACCAGGATTTGAACCAGAGACATGGTTATAAGCCCTTTTCTTTAACCACAGGACCACATCACCTCCTTATATACACTACTACAGCAAGCATGAAATTGTTAAAACTCTTTTCTGTTAATTACCATAGTTGTGTAATCATTTCAACAAAATAAACCATAAAATGCAAGCCTGTGAATACTGTGTATAATTTATTTAAAACTGGGCAATGATTTTATTGTTTAACATTTTCAGATTGTCCCCATCCCCAATCCTGTGGAAGTTTCACTAGAGGGAACCATGCTTGATGCTGCCATCTCATGAGAGCTGAGGGAAGAAAATCTGACACCACTGTGTACACATAGGGGTTAATTAATGGAAAATAAGGCAATAAAAAATCACAAGTGTAAGCAGGAAATGGGTTAAAAAAAAAGTTTCATTTGTGGTTATTAAAAGATTTTCTGAAGTTCTACATTTAAAATGCTAGCACATTAATTATTTTAATCTTACAGATCGCAAATATCAAAGGATAACATGCAATGAAAGCAGATTGACATTTGAATAACAAAAAAGCCTAATAAAGATATTTTCTTTTTTTTTTTTTTTTTTTTTTTTAATGTTTTCTTCCCTTGACAACAGCCCCTTCTGATAAGATAACTGGACTGAATAATCATTTATTGAGGGATGTGCAATTTAAAAAATACCCTGAGCTTTGAGGGATCACAATAGCAAAAGCCCACATACACTGTCTCAACTCAATAGGGATTTTACACTGCTGAAAGACCAGCTGCTCCAATACACATTTATTATAGCAAACTAACCCATGTTAACCTACATGCAATATTCAAGCTCGAGAAGAGTGCTCAGAAACTAACAGAAAGCCTAGCTATTAACTATTTTTCAGCTCAATTAAAACTGAACTAAGTTGCCTTTATTATGAAAAAGAATATAGTGTTTTATAAGAGCAATTCTGACATTGCCACTTGCAGTCAGGTGTCCACAGGTAATTGCCAATTGCAAAACAGAATCTAAATTACCGGTACAATATATTCACCAGATAAATGTAGAATAAATAATTAAACCACAAAATGTATTCTACAAACCATTGGTTTCATCATACAGTCTGGTATTCCAATAAGTACAATATTTATTAAACATTTCTTCAGTTGTTTAATGTTACATATTGTGCAACAAATTACAATAGTCTGCAGCCACAAATTATATGCAGAGATTATGAAGTTAAACTAATCATGTAATGTAATTTATTCCACTTATCTCTCTACAGAAAAGGACTAGCAAATCAGATCTTACATATAACATATTTCACTAAATGCTATTGATGCCATAGACAGTGAAACACTGTTGTGCTGTTGGTTGCGCAAATGGCTGAACTTCATCTTCAAAGGAGGACCTAACTGGACGTCTAAACATGCCAATATAAACATCAAAACAAAAAACTTAATTTAAACCAACCATTGAACTGTCCCGTAGAAGTATAGCAATGAGATTTACACACATTATTATTTATAAACCAGCACACAAAGGGTTAAAACAGTTCTGAAAATGAAGTTAGCGGTCTTGAATTGTGGGGATAAAAACGGCCAGGGATTGACCGTTGATTTGCTGACCTTGTTTGAAGAATTTGTAGTAGTGCTGCTACATACAGTACAATTCAGGCAACTTTTCTTACTCTTGGGCTTATTACATCATAGATTTATGGGAAAGAGGATGAGGTGGACCTTAGCAGCAGCCTCCAGAAGATGGCTTGACTGGAGTGCTTTGGATTTTAACATTGGACTTCTCTGATCCACCAGCTGTAGCTCCTGGGCCCATTCGTTTTTTAATCTCTGCAGCCATTGTCATGAAGGCTTGTTCTACATTTGTTGCATTCTTAGCACTGGTTTCCAAAAATGGAATTCCGAGAGAGTCTGCAAATTCCTAGAAACAGACAACAAGCACAATGTAAAAAAATGTAATGTTAAAATAGTACAGCAGAGTCAATTATCAAATCTTTAACCAACCGTACAGACTAATCAACTAAGCACACCTGTAATCACGTGATGAATGACGTGTGGTGTATTACTCTGAATTATTCTGACCATGAAAACCTCATTCTTGATCTTTCTTCTATTGTCTGGAGATTGTCTTATTGAGCAGCTAAAAACTTACTTTATACATTTAAACTGCACAATATTACAATGCCTCAACAGTAAGTATCAAAGTATAGAAACTTTCTACTGAATTTTTGAAGTATAATGATTCCTAAAGTTCTTTAATGTGTCAAAGTACTGATTGTATTCTTTGATGATTTTTAAAGTTTGTTATACGGTATGTTTAATTACAGTATTTCATTACCTCAACTGTAGGTGTTAAAGTTTACATAATTGCATTAATTTAATGATTTGTAAAGCTTTGTAATTGTGTATGCTTAATGTGATAGAATACGTTACTAGCTATATATCATCAGTAAGGATACCACTGTCACGGACGCCATGGAAATCGTGAATTTGAACAAAAGTCGGTGAAATGTTGGAAATTAATGTAAAAACACATTTGGTTAGCCACTTCCTTTAAAAATACAGTATGTCATGCACTGTGTCTATGTACCTGTAAATTGTTTGGTTGTGTATGTACGCAGCATTTGTGTGTAGCTATGTAGGTCAGTGAATGAGATTTGTATTTTGTAGCTGAGCGAGCATGTAAATGAACACAGATCGTATGGTACTGTAAACTCTTGGTTGTGATCTTCACATACATACAGCGCTTGTTAATTTTTTTATTACAAAAAAGTGGGCTTGCATCTTTTAAAAAAATATTAATGCTTACATTTTATTTCTTGAAACTTTTTTTACTACAATGTAGTGTACCCAAGCAGTCTGAAAATAAACACTCACTTTCTCTAAAACTAAACATTGCTAAACAAAATACTTCAGACTGCCACTGAACATATTTTATTTCCTGCAAACTGTAGCTAAAACAAGAGGTTGATCCGTTTTGTCATCTTTTTTTCTGATCTTTGTGATGCCCCGCTTCTTGAAACAGTGCCTGTATGATTTAACTTTTCAATTCTGTTTTTTTGTTTGTTTTTATTTTTAAAGGGGGAGTGTTCTGTAGCTACCCAGAAACAAAAAAAAATAATTGTATTTGTGCGTGTGTATGTATGTATGTATGTATGTTAATGCCGGACGCGCACAGTGAAATAGGAACACAGTTTATTTCAGACCCAGTCTGTTTGGCTACATGGCCGGCGTGAAAGCCTGCATCATACAGTATTTAAAAAAAAAAAAAAAAAAAAAGGAGAATGTTATTTTGGTGTGAAAGGATCTTTAAGTTTTGTACTCTAAAGTAACATTTAAACTTGCCAGCAGTCAAAAGCAACAGTCTTTATAGTGTACCATTTAAAACCGCTTGTGTATGTTGATCTAGCTAAACCTACATTGTTTGGTGGCCTTTCCATAAATTCTTGTTTCTTTTCCGCAACTCGCCCATGAAATGTAAAAATTTCTAAAAATCACTGTGCCAAAATCGTGTCTTTAATCATCAGTAGGTACTTGTGTATGTTAACTTTATTCTATACATTTTTAAAAGTACAGTAATTGTTACTTATACCTGTTCGACTATCCATACAAAAATCGATTATGCGAACAAGAATTGGTCCCCATTAGTTCGGATAATTGACTCAACTGTATTTACAAACGAAAGCATTGTTTTAAAACAATGTAGTTTACTTAACAGTAACAGAATTGAGAACATAAGAAAAGTTTGAGAACAAGCAACACTCGTCCCTTGTTGGAACACAAGTGTTAAAAGGAATGGGGGGGGGGGGGTGGGACACAAATATTTTACATATTGAATCCCAAAATAAAAAAGACAAAAACAATATTTTGAAATATTGAATAAGACATATTGAATCCCAAAATAATATAACAGAATTCAAGAAAACATGTTAAATACAAGCATTTAGTGAACATTAGCCACCAATACAGACAAAGACCAAAATACAACTCCTGGTAGTTTAACAAACAATCTTTGCTACAAACCCCCCCCCCCCCCCCCAAAAAAAAACAGAAAGCACAGAAGGTAGGCGAATCAGAGCAGATGAACAAAAAATTCAAGATTAATAGCCAAAGATTTAAAAGAAAGACTTAGAAGCAGCAGGCATAATAGTGCAGGATAACAAAAACTGTGTCCAAAGGACACAGAACACAGAAGAGATGTATCCACATAGACCTTGCTGCAAAACACAAAAGAAAATTCATAAAAACAGGCAACAATTTGCCAAGAAATAGGAACAGGATTCTGAAGCATTCTTCTGGAATAGCCTTTACAATCACCAGATCTAAAGCCAATAGAAATGCTTTGGACCAATCTGACAAAAAGCTGTAGCCAAGCATTGTGTATCCAATCTGTCTGAGCTGAAGGGAATATGCAAGACAGAATGAGCCCAGATTCCACCAACAAGGTGAACCATACTGGTTAAGAATGATCATAAATATCTGAAAGCCATAATAAAAGCAAAAGGAGGACATGAAATACTGAAGCAGGGGCGCCAATACCTCTGTCATATTTGAAATTTAAGTGCTTTTGTTTTTTTATAAAGATGAGTTGTTTAACTACCAGAAATTGTATATTTTGGCCGTCTCAATTAGTATGGAATGTTCACTAAATGCTTGTATTGCATTCAGTGTAATGTGCCAATACTTTTGTCTATGACTAAACAAAATAATTCCAGTAAAATCTTCATATTACGGTAAAAGTGAATTTGATTTTTTTTTAAACTGTTAGTGAATCGAATGTATCAATTGCTCCTTTCAGATTCCAGTGCATTTCCGGATCACAGCATGAAAGAACGCAGCTGACACTGAAGACACCCAAGTCACAAGAAAAGTAGCGATTAGTACTTGGAAGGCAAATACAACTTTACCATAATATGTTAATCTTTTATATAGGAAAATGTAAGGTCTACAGAGTGATGGTAAGGCACGTCAGGTAACATTTGCTGGAATTACTATGTGAGCTCTATGTGCTAAAGAAAATATTTGTATTTCTTTATTTACCTATTTTTCTTTTTTATTCAAAAACACTTTCAAACGCAAGGTCTCATGATGAATGCAAGCAAAACCTCACTGCTTGTTTAAAACAACTAGTTCATAAAGAGAGAGTAATTTACAATTACCTTACGAACCAAGCAAATGTTCACTTAATTCCAATGCAACTATTCAATATAGTTTAAATCCACATTATATACAATCAATACAGCCCATCTGTACCTTTGCCGTTGTGTAGTCCACAACCTTCTTTGTAGTTAGGTCACATTTGTTCCCTACCAATAACTTGTTAACATTTTCACTGGCGTAACGGTCAATCTCCTGTAGCCACTGCTTAACATTGTTGAAAGACTCCTACAAAAAATAAGTTATTTTGTTAAATACATAATACTTCATAGATAATTCTTGAACGTAACAATACAACATGGGCATATGGGAGTGTTACAATGCAGTTCAGCTATGGATGGAAATAGCTTTAAAAGGCTTATATTCATAACTTTGTAACCCAGAAATACGTTAATATTTAAAGCAAAAAACACATCATGGAACACCATTTCCCCTCCAGTCACGGAAGCCTTGCATTATTCTTAACATTAATCTGCTTCAAAATGTTCAAAGTGTAACCTGAAAAAACTTTCAATACAAAATTTGATTTTGAATTTACAGCAAGCAAAGTAAACATTTTTGCCAGTTAATTATTTTGATAATTATTTATCAATGCTAAATGTATTTTAATTTAAACAATTTTACCCCTAAAGTGATTCTTTCTAGCTTTTACTTTGTCCACAAACTATTAAAAAAAAAATGGGAAGAAGTTGGGAGGTAAACAAAAACAAGCTTAAACAAACATTTACTGTAATGTTTTATCCAACTTACTTGGTCTGTAACATCATAAACAACTATAATGCCATGTGCTCCTCTGTAGTAACTGGATGTGATCGTTCGGAACCTTTCCTGCCCTGCTGTGTCCCACTACAAAAGAGATGAGAATTAGGCTCTGAAAAAATGTATGTTTTCATTGGATACAAAGTTGTCACGTTAAACAGAATTGAAGAAATGCCACTAACATACATAATCTCCACCAGGGATAGACGTTACAAACAAGGTATACAGTGGCAGACAAAAGTATTGGCACCCTACGCTTATTATACCATAATTCAAGGCAACAGATTAAGGACAAGCATTTAGTAAACTTTAACCACTTTTAACAAAACAAAATACATAATTTGTAGTAATTTAACAAATATATCAAAAAACAAAACATATTTAATGTAAAGTACATTCATGACAAAAGTATTGGCACCTCTGCTTTAGTACTTTGTGTGTCGTCCTTTTGCTGTTATTATAGTTTGTAGGAGTTTATGATAATTCTTAGCAAGTATGTTACATCTTGTTGGTAAAATTAAGGACCATTCTGTGTTGCATGTTCCTTTCAGCTCAGACAGACTGGATACACAATGATTGGTTTCAGCTTTTTTTCTGTTGGGCGATTGGAAAGGCTATTCCTGAACTTTTATCTTTGTTTTCTTCAAGAATTCCACAGTTGACTTAGCCATATGCTTTGGGTCATTGTCGTGTTGGAAGATAAACTGTCTGCCAGTCAGCCTATGAGCAGATGGTATCATTGTACTTTGTAGAATGTTTTGATAAATGGCTGCATTCATTCAATCTTCAATCCTGTGTGAACCATCCATTTCTTTTTATCCCAGATAATTCACACAGGTCCTCCAATTTTTTTTTTTTTTACAGGACATCGGGACCTTCTGTAAAATTTCAAACTCAAGCATCCTGTGTCTTTTTACTCCCATGCAAATTGACGTCAGTGTTATGCTAGAATTAGGGCTACTCCAATTAACAGATTAGTCAGACTGATTAATCAACTAAAGAGTTGATCCAGATTATTTATTTATTTTTTTTTACAATTTGATCGTGCAGAATTTTATTTTAACATAAAATCAACCAATAGAAGATCTGTATTTTCTTCACAGCAGTCCAATCTTAAGTGAGTGAAAGCGGGACATACACCGTTTTAGTTGAAGGTCTTGTGAGTTTAACCAATGGGAAAGTCAAAGATCTGCCCTGATTTTGCAGCTATCTAATAATACTATAGAGACCGTTACTGAGAATTATATTGAGAACTTCAAGGTAATTTTTAGATATGCTTTTTTACAAAAAAAAAAAAAAAAAGTCAGACAATGGAGAAGCTGTAATGGTACATTGAACTTCCAACGATGGAAACGCAGCTCAGCTGTCTTGTGTTTTCAGATATGTGACTGATAGGGGCTTGAAAAAATGCTGGTTCTGTGTTACATTTACTAAAAATAAAATAATAATTTACGGGCTTTAGTTGATTCATCAAGTGACAGTCCTAGTAAGAATTGACATAAGCATTTCCAGGATATTCGCCTCAAACCAATACTAACCTTTACAATAAACCATAATTTAATATTACAGTTGGTAGATCTGTCCTGAGATTCTACAGTTCATTAAACCCAAAAAAACAAAAAACGTAATTGGTGACAAAAAAAGGGATGCTTTGAGATATGCATTTGGGATATGTATGGAAATGGGATGAAATGGTTAATCTAGCCTTTCAAAAAATAAAGTAGAACGAAACGAATCATACTTTAGTTGCTTCGTAATGGTTTTCAATCAGTGAATATATTTTTTTAATTAGTTTTACATTTTTACTGACTTAACGGAAGGGTGCCAATACTTTTGTCGTGAACAAATGTGAAATTGCTTAAGTGCTACCAAAAATTGTGTATTTTCATCTTTATCATATTAATTGGTGGCTAATGTTCACTAAATGCTTGTATTTAACATGTTTTCTTGAATTACTTTATATTATGGTGCCAATACTTTTGTCTGCAATTGTAGATGCCATAAAATAGGTCACTACGACCTACATCCATAGCACGCAGAATGTTATGTCATAACAAAAGTCCATGAATAGTTTAATGGAATTTGGGCACTAGATTCCAAAAATAAAAAAATGCTTTAGTCTTCAATAATTCAGCTCAAAGGTACTAGTAGTGTGAAAAATCAGGTCACTACAAGATACATTCACAACATGTGGATTAACCAGCTGCAAAATAGCAAACACTTAAGCCCCTTTCACACTGGCACTACTACCCGGGTTGAACCGGGTCCCAGCGACCCACCTCAGGATGTGGGTTAACACGCTTTGACCTGGGTTGAGCGAGACAAAATGTATTACGGTCGACAAAATAACAAACAGCCACACCTGCGTGAAGGTTTCACTTCCGCAAGGAACGTTTTTGTTTACTCTGTTTAGTCATATTTTTGTTGCCTGAGACACATCACACCGTGTAACAAATTTTTTTTTTTTTGTTCCTGGGTAGTAAGTGTTATTTCCTAATTGCTTATGCCTCAAAAGTATAGAAAATGGCTTTTATTCCCCACAAACTTTGCTTTTGTGACCAGGAGAGTGATATTTCAAAATATCACTATTTCCAATAGGAAAACAGGCAAATGTGTGTCTTTTTGTTCACATAAAGTCAGAAAAAAACAACATATGAATCCAAATTAACATGTATTTATACTAAAGTAATATAAAAATGACTACAAAAGATTTAGAAGTGAGTAGTTTTTCGAGATTTACAATTATACTGTATTTACTGACAGCAGTCAAATTAACAAATGTTAAAATAGAAGAAAACTAAAATATCACCAATCATTAGAATTGTGATTAACAGACTACATTTAAAATTAAAACTGACAATTGATATTTCAATTCTTTGTTCAGTTACCATTTCAACTGGGATAATCCACTGTGAAGTTCAGCATTACTCAAGATAAGAATCATTAATTTAAACACAAACTGGCCGGTTGCAATTAAGTCATTAAGAATCTACTTACAATTTGAAGTTTGATCGTCTTTCCATCTAATTCTATAGTTCTTATTTTAAAGTCCACACCAATTGTGCTAATGTAACTTTCTGTGTATGTATCATCCTGTATGGGGAAAAAACAAAATTGATGTATATAATTATTATTAAAAGTATCTTCAGATGAGGCAAATTCTAGATACAAAAACAGAAACAGACTTTTTATTGTTGTGGTCAAAGTTTCTTAATTATAAATAAATAAAATCTAAACATTTCTTTAATATAATTAAAATAAACAGGATGGGGGTCCACCGAGTGGCTCATCCAGTTAAAGCACTGCTGCTGCTGGGAGCGCAGGATGAGTCACACAGCTCAGACAGCTCGCGTCTGGGCTGTGCAAAGAAGCCGAACTTTGCTGGGGACCCCCCAAGGGGGCGTCACATTGGCACTGACACTCCTAGGGGTGAGGGATGGGAAACCGGCAGGGGCTCCTCCTCATCTCGCAACAGCGAACCCTACTGGCCAGACTCCGAGCACATTGAGTGGATAAAAAGCAGGGCTGATCTCTGTTCTCCGTGATCGGTACCCTGCCCACCTCTGCTCTGGATTGCTCGGCACAAAAGCGATTCTGGCTTTAGGACTGCGAGATAGGAGGACGCTCGCACACCCTCAGAACGCCTGTACTGTGTGGGTACTCACTGCGGTGAGGGAAAAAAACATAATTGGACATTCCAAATTGGGGGAAAAATAAATAAAAATAATAAAATTGGTCACTCCAAAGTTTAAATAAATAAACAAACACACAGGACTGGATTAGTTTAACAATACAGGTTACAACTAAACCATAAAACACAAATTCAGATACCAGACTATGCTTAGCAGTACAAAAAAAATGATAGAAGACTTACTGCAAACCGAAGGAGGAGGCACGATTTCCCCACACCGGAGTCACCAATCAGAAGCAGCTTGAATAAATAATCACTGAAAAAATAAAGAATGGAGACTATCAAAACATTGATGAAAACCAAAATTCAACTCACGTATTTATTTTTGCTTAATTTCCAATGGTTTCTAGGAGTTAGGGGTTCTGGTTAACGAACACCAATACAATGGATAAATATAGGTCTTTCTAACACGACATGCAGGGGCTATCTTTCTTAGCTTAGCGGAGGACCCCTAACAAGCCACTGAAAAGTGTTAAATGAGAAATGTTTAACGTTGAATTTGTAGCCAAAACACTTGAAAAATTATGGATGGTAGTATAATTTGGAGTGCTTTGTTTTCTCTATGGGCCTGCTCACCAAATCCACTATTGTCTGAAATCTAAGATGATGACCTAGAGTGTAAAAACAGTAAATGATAACATTACGAAAGTTAAGACTGAAAGAACCCATGAATTTGCAGACATGTTTAGTTAAAGATTAGATATGGGTTACTTTGCAAAAACACATGGGATACTTTCCCACACCACTGACTTGGACAAAAGCTTTGTTGACAGTCCAACCTGCAGTAACTAGATATTCAGGTTTAGCAGCTGCAAAAAGAGAAAAGTCACAAGCACTATCCTGTAGAGCTCATCACAAGGAAACCGGTTAGCATCCCTTCCTGGAATAGGAGGCTGTGTGGTTCAATGGTTAAAGAAAAGGGTTTGTGTCCAAGGTTCAAATCCTGGTTCACTCACTGACTCACTGTGTGACCCTGAGCAAGTCACTTAACTTGTGCTCTGTCTTTCAGGCGAGACGTTATTGTAAGTGACACTGCAGCTGATGCACATTTCACACACCCTAGTCTCTGTAAGTCACCTTGGATAAAGGTGTCTGCTAAAAGAACAAAATAATAATAATTAATAAATAAATAAATAAATAATACTTTGATCTTCAGTTAATAGGACCTTCCCAAACTACATTTAAGTATTTCCGATATTTAAAATAATTTCTAATGTTGCATAAAACACTTGACGATGTTTGCTGAGCTGAACAGACTGCTCAATATCTTGAAAAAACAAAACTTAGATTTAAGTGTGATTTATATTTTCTTAACATACACTTCACAAAGCTGGCCGTACTAGCCTATGTAAAAGAACACACGTTCCACTGTGGAACCAGCCATTTTGTTTTTTGTGGTTGATGTTAACAGGAACAAACACCTGACAATTTTGTATTCTTATTAATTTGGCTACAAATAATTTATAAAAAAATATTTGTTAATATAAACACTAACAGCTAAATACAACATTACAGAGGTGACATTAGTAATAAAGGCATATTAGCCTACAGTAGTAGCTTTTAAAATCTAGATTAGATAGCTTAGCACAGGGATTCTGTGAGGCTGTTCAAGGGGAGGTGCATGTGCCTGTCCCTGCCACCTCAGCTGTTTTGTTAAAATGCAGCTCTCTGCCACTGCAACATACAGACTTTTAGTTTTGCGCTAATCAGACTATAAACAGGCACATTGTAGCTCCATTGTGCAAAATTTAATGGGAGACTGATTCCATAGGAAACAGGAAAGGAGAGCTATCTTCCTTACCAGCACAGGCAGATGCTCACTCTTTTGACAGCTTGGAATGTGGGAAAAGCTATAGCTCCTCCCAATCTCTCAGCAATATAGAAGCTACTGTAACGTTGAGTTTCTTTACATATCCCTCAAACTAAATCCTGCAATGACACTTAATATAAGCATGTTAATTTATTTTTGATTATTACTACATCAATTACAATTGGGAGAAGTGGCTGAAACAATTGTTTTCCTCCATCACGGATATCTATTCCTGAGCTACTGTGCTAAACTTTACTAACAAGACAGAAGTACTGGAGTGGGCGCAGTCTAGAAGGTCTATTACTGACCGTAAAACAATTGCAAACAAACAATTACTCAGGGGTTCACATAACTTATTAGGTTCTCACACGAGTACCAGCAAAAATGGTTTGGTTCTCCCCAAAATTAGGGTCATCATCCATTGCTGCACTTCCTCCTGTGACAATTCAAACAATTGGGATGTCAAGGATCAGGGGTGCAAATTTGGAGCTAGATTCTAGCACCAAGGTACCTCATATAGCACCAGTAGACAGGTTTCATTTACTGTTATTATTAATTTATTTTATTTGTTAGCAACCATAGATGATGCTAGTTTCTCACTGGGTCTGGACTACTCAAATGACCCACCCAGACTCATCTACACACACACAGGAGAGAAGGTTCATGTCATGTGAGACGTTGTAAGGCTTGATTAGGGCGGTATTTAATAATTTAGCACCAGTAAGCTCTCTTGTGCTGAACTTACAAACCAGTTTAGTCCATGTTCACATGCAGCACTGCTTAACCTTTTAAGGACCAAGTGTTTTTTCAGTGAGAAAAGGCACATTTACTAGAAGTGCCATAAGAACATGGACACTCATTTTCTCAGTTCTGTGTAACGCGTGATCCAAATGCAGTAAACATGTCTCAATACAGCAGTGTTTGGATTTTAAATATTTGAAGACAACAACAGGGTAGCGAGTTGTGAGCAGAACAGACTTGATGCTACATTAAATCCAATACCTGTATTAATTTATTTGTACTGAATGAAGTAAGAATTATAATAGGGGTTTCTACAACATTTACTTTGGGTTTAGGTTGTACAATGAAAACATTACTGTATTTATTGAATGTACTGTAAATAGTTAATGTAAAATATTATTTGTTTACTTTTTTAAAATATGTATCTATGGTCTCGCTATTTATTAATTTAAACAACTTGCATTGTTGAAATAGTCGTTTTAGATATTTTGTTTCTAATGTTTTGTGAATTAAACTGCTAAAAAAATAACCAATTATTTTCAAAGCAAAAATAGTGACAATGAATGCAGGGGGTCAAAATATGCCGGCGACCTGCGCAATCCACCACCTAACCCTATATTTGCACCAGCTATTTTCTTAAATATTAAGATTATTTTCAAGTATTACTATCCAGTCCATAGTTAAGTCCATTATTGTACTGTACATTGAGATATAGTACATAACAGCTACACATATGCACCAAAAAAAATGTGTTGATATCGTAAAAACACGTACCCAGGTGCTTTTGAGAGATATTGGGGGTTCATGTATAGAGGCTGTCCGCCTTTAAGGAGAAAGGCGTGATAGGATATCAGCGTAACACTTGTCAGCTGACATACAAATGCTTAAGTGCAGAGGTGCTGGATTATTACACTCCGGTTTCATGCAACAGTTATGATGGTGACCAAACATGTGTGCGTAGTGTTGTGTAAAAATAAAATTGTTAAAATTAAGTTGCATTCAAAAAAATGTAGAACAACGAAAAACTAAAACAGATGTGCATTAACAAAATGCCCTGAAAACAATTTAAATGAGCTCAATAATTAAGCTAAAAGGAAGTGAAAAGGTTACCTTTATTTTTTTAAACTCTTATTTGGTATTTAAGATTAATTTTGATGAATTCACTATATACTGTAATCAACTGTATCTTGAATTGACTTGTTTTAAAAGCTTGAAAAAACATACTAAGTTATGTTTAGCAGATCTTCAGTCAGAAAGTGTAACAACAGAATAGCATTTTTTTTTTTTTTTTTTTTTAAATTATTTAAATATTTTTTAATAACTGATACACAGATCGGGCTAAATCTAGGAATAACAAACAAGCAAGAGTATTTATGCCCTACATTGCCAAGGTAGAAAGAATGCAGCTGCAAGAGAAAATAAAAGGTGAAAAGTTCCTGTCATTGATGTCAGATGGTTCAACCAATAGCAAATGTCAAAGAACAGGAGCTAGTCTATGTATGATTCTGCCAGAGAGGGCTGGTGACTGTGCAGCCTGTAGAGATGCCATCTCAGAAGCTATATGTTCAATCATGAGGCACACTGTTCAGAGCCGGATGAATCTGCTCATAAATGTTGCTTGTTCTTGCATTTTCTTTTGTCATCAGAATGATGTTGGCCAGTAAAACTGTGTGACCGTTGGATTTTTCCATCCACTAGCCGAGTGGCTAGGGCATGGAAAGGTTAATTTCAAGCCCTGTAACTAAGACAAATACCTTGGATTTACAGTGTTTACCTGTTTTTTCTTTGCTGTAAACAAATACCTGTGTCATGTTTTGTCTGTGTGGTACTGTGAAATGTTTCTGCCCTTTAAAAACTAGATGCCCGTCTTGGTGACAAAAAAAAAAAAAAAAAAAACCCAATCAGCCAGCGAAGTTCAATTCCTCCCCTATCCAGTGATATGCATAACAAGCTGTACTGCCAAATATGATGGTCAAGCAAGTCAAAAGAAACAAAGCGCGTTTTTTTTTTTTTTTTATTGTGTTTACCTGGTCACGGGCCCAGAATGACACTTCTGTTTGATCGTGTCCTTAGAGGGTGACTGTTTAAATAGGAGACCGGATTGCTGATTATTAAATTTTTTTACATGTCATCACGCATTCTCCCTGTGTTTCAATACTCTACCACCAAATTCCAGCCCTGCGGATTCAAAGCCTAAAGTTTTCGTTTTTTTAAATTGAAGAAGTGAAATAATCACAACAATTTTGTGTTATACTTGACTGCCGTGTTGCCATAAATATATTTCTTTGAACCCCTGGGGGGGGGGGGGGGGGGGGGGGGGGGGGGGGGTGGTAATATATAAATATTTAATTTAAATGCTTTTTGCTTTATATATATATATATATATATATATATATATATATATATATATATCTATATATATATATATATATATATATATACATATTTTATATATATATATATTCACATAAAAACTCAAGTTTAATGTAAAGGCTGTCATGCGTCGACACCTCCTCTCATCCACACAGTTTGGGAAGGAAAGCGTCAATCAGCTTACACAAAGCTATGCCCCGTAATTACACCCCTCTTCTCTGAATGGGCAGCTAAATCGAGTTTACAGCCATCATTGGTTGCTTCGAGTATCCATTAAAAGAAAATGATTGATGTTATGAACTGAAGTGATTCCACCTATGTCGCGTTCTCTCTCTCTTTTTAATAAAACCTTGAAGCAGCCAATAACTGCACTAGCAGGAATGGAGTTTTTCATGAATTGGAACCCTCGGCCTGAAGTGAAATATGAGGACTGGTATTTAATTATGATCAGCGATAATAGGCGTAAGTTACCCAGAGATCGTTGCCAGATCACACAGACTGGATAGAAAATCGTGAGGTTAGGCAAGTATGGGTCACAGCCGATATGCACCCTAACTGCTTATATGAAAAATGTACTGATGGTCTGCATTTTTTTATTGTTGCGCATGTGTACATGTTATGTGAACCACTACTTATACTGTACTTATTTATTCCTCCTCCATTTGGAATCCTGCTGAAACAAGCTTTACTGAACCATTGCTTTTTTTAGTGATCTGAAATTGCAGTATGTGTAATGTAGTGAACAGATACAATTCATTTGACTGTACAGCATGCCATTCAAATGTGAGGCTGTTTCCTTTGAATTCCTACTCAGTTTAAACTTGTAAGGGAGATGTCGAATTGACAACGTTCTTCTATTTCGTAACATTTCAAATTGGCCCATTTAATTTTATAATTACTCCAACTGTAGAATCCTGATGACGAATATACAACTGCTGTCAAAGTACCTGCAAATCAAACCCTTACGCGAATTGCTTAAGTCTGTGCAATGTATTTTGCAAGACCCACGTGACCGGCACCTGACTCGCTTCTAAAAAGGTTGGGTGGGTCCTTGTTAATCTTCATGAAATACATTGTTAGGCACTTTCCAAAAACATTAAAACAAATATCGCATATACATTTTGCTCTACAACTACATACCGGTATGTCAATAACCGGAAACGGAAGCAAAAGCTATGCAAACAATCTGATCTGAACAATATCTACAATACAAATATGATTACATGTGTAGTCCAGTGCGAATAGATCAGCTATTTTGAACCCAATAAGCTAAGTGAACTGCTCTGAAGCAAACGTGTGACCTAGGAAATCATTAACTTTTCATGACATTTCGTGAAACCTCACACTGCTACGAATTTCTTCCATCCCAGCAAACTGAACCAAGAACCTGTTATGTACAGATGTACAGAACATGTTAGAAAATGTGCATATAACATTGAGATATATATTTTACCTTTTCTAAGAAAACAAAAAATAGCGACAGTACAGTACTAGGACCAAAGGTGCTAGGCCCGGTGAAGTTGTTTGTTTCAATGTATTTCTAACCATTCGTTTTAATTTACTGGGTAACAATACTTGCATGTAGTATATATGACATACTTGCATGTTCACACTTCATATTAACATGTCATCACAGCACTGTAATTCTCCAAACAGTATTATTAATACATTTAAAAAAAAAAAAAACAGTTTCTGATAACCCCTTTCTTCGTCAGTTCATGATACCGGTATACGTAGGTTCAGAAAATGTAAAACACAGCCTATTTGCTGTGCTACATTATAACTTCGCTTCGGTGACATCACCTTAAATGCAGCAGTCTACGTATACCTTATTTTGTTTCTTTAACAATCAACTTCTTATAACAGCCAAATACACATCCCTCTCAAACAAGATCCAGTCATCACCACGAAATAATACTTACTATTCGGGATTCATTGTTGACATGTCACTTTAGACCTCCTCTTCTTGTAAAACGGTGCTCCCCTTTGATTTAAATAACTTCAAACGGAAACTGTTTTGTCAAATTCAAAGTAACTACTCCCCAAAAACCTAAAGGCTAGTTGTCTCAAACACAAAACAAAATGGCTGCCAGTCTAACCAGGAAATAGCGACTCCTCAAACAGAGAGCAATACATTAGCGTAAGCTACCGTCGAGTCAGTGGTTTCTCGGGATTTGTAGTCTATGAAACAGAACTGCTGCATGTCAGTAACGAAGTGACACAGGATTAGTTGACTACTATTCCCTGACTGCCATGCGTAATCCGAGCATGCGCAATTGCATAATCCATACTTTTTAACCAGTTCTCCTATCTCTAGCGCAACCCTTCTGGCTGTCAAAAATGCTTACGTCATCAGTGAAACGTGGCATCAAGACAGGTACCAGTAGAACAAAAGGTTTATAAATCATTGTATTGATTACTAAAAATCCTAAACTATGCAGTAGTTCTGTCATTTATTTTATATAACACGTGATGCTCGAAGATGACCGGCTAATGGTCCACACCGCACATAATTTTATGGCAACAACTGACATTCAACAACATTGTCTAATGTAATGCTGGTCTTTGCAATTGTAGCAGATGCATGCAACTTGTATACTCTGAAGATTTGGTATCTTGTTAAATTATCAGCGAGCTCACACGATGCTTTAGAGGTTCAAACGGTTTAATGGTATGTAAAAAAGACTGTTTTACATACCCCTCCCCTCCAAAGCTTCAAAACACAGTAGTCCTGCAAGTAAGTGGTCTTACAATTTGATCCATCTCAAAATTATGCAGCTGGTGTTGTCACTGTGAGGATTCTGGTACTGTAGGATACAAGGCCTGATATAATAGTGTTGTTTGGGTTATGCTGTAGTTAATATTGCTTGCCTTTATCCCAGTAACCTTGCAACTGCAAGGACACCAAGTGTCCAAAAATAGTAGTCCACACTGTTTTCTGATCAGTTCTCAATTGTGTATGATGGGCAGCTGGTAATATGCACATAGTTATGTACAGCATGTTTCCCATTATATTACAGTATAGGAATAATTCAATTTTCTGAGTCATATATATCCTCGGGTTGTATACTAAAACAGGTCAAAGCTGTATTTGAATCGAACATTGCAGCATTCTTAACACCTTCACACTATAACAATATATATACAATATATATTCATGGCTTTTCAAAATAGATTTTCAGCTCAAGGAATAAATGGCACTTTAGTTGTAGTTGGGACTATGTAAGTAAAACAATAGACAATTAAAAACTATAATTTGTGAGCACAAAAGTGCAATTAGGCACAAGGCACACCTTCACGAGATTTGCAGTTTGCAATGTATAGGGATTGAAAATGTGTCACTGGGATGTAGAGGAGGTGATTTGAATAACAAACTTTTGAAAAGAGAAACGTTTTTGATAGATAAATTAGATACTTTATCCCCTTTGGGTCTCAACGGAGATTGATTGGTCAGTGTTTTTTAAATAATTAAATAATAACGTATCGTCAAGGGGGAAGGAGATCATTCCCTTTCAATTCGAAGATGACCACCACCAGATAGGTATGGGCTATTCCTGCCCCAGGGGTAGGTATCACTGAGCTCTCTATACCAGAGCTGCCGATAGGCCCCTTCCCGTGATGACGCATTCAGTCCCACCACTGTGGTGAGTCAGGCCTTATACAGAAGGGGTACTTCTCTCCTTCCTTTATTTCTGTGCTCAGGTGCTTAGAGTAATAACACATGGTGTCAGCGCCTCTACAGTAGTGCACAATAACGCTACACGGTACGTGGTGCATTTAGTGCCCTCGGTATGCACAATGCACCTAGTGTACACGTGCTAGTGCCTCTACCACGTAGTGCAATTACGCACGATGCGACATGGTACGCAATGCATGTAGTGTACATTACTCGGTGCGTATGGTGCTTGGAACGCACGATGCAAGCAGTGCACGAGCTCTACGTTGCGGCTTTTGTGTAGCCGCTGTTCTCCTAGCGTATACCTTACGTATGGCGCAGTATGCGGTGCACAAGGTGCCCACGGTACTTGACGCACGATACGCAGTATTACTGCTGTAACGCTAGTGATTTTTACACTATGTTAACGTTTCCAGTGTTTAATGCAGTGCAAGCAGTGCTTTGGTGCTGTGCACAAAGTCAGGCCCATGTCGGGGTCCCATCCCTGTACGGCCTGTAACGCTGTCATCCTGCAGAAGGATAAACATACCCTTTGTATGCGGTGCTTGGGCGCTCCTCATGCCACCACTGCCCTAGAAAGGGACATGGCATGAAGTGTTTGTGTGGCCCTTCAGCCTCGGCTGAAAGAGGCCCGCTTGGAGAGAACCAGGAGGGAGAGCTCCTCGTCCTCTACGGGCGGAACGTCAGCAGCTCTGTGTGCCCCAGACAGCATGTCCCAGGACTCCCTGCTGGACGTTGCCAAACCGCAAGCCGCCTGCAGTTGCTCCCCATCTCCACAGTTGAGATGGGCGAAGCGTTCTAGGCAGGCGAGGGACATTATGGACCTCAAGGCTCAGATGGCTCAGGTCCTAGAGTTCTTGACCAAGCAGGCACCGGCGGCTCAGGCCTCTGTCCAGGGTCAGCCGCAGCCCACCAAATTTCCATACCCCCCCCCCCCCCCCCCCCCCCCCCCCCCCCCCCCCCCCCCCCCCCCCCCCCCCCCCCCCCCCCCCCCCCCCCCCCCCCCCCCACCCACCCCCCCCCCCACGACTTCTTTGTCTTTCGATATGTCGACCCTGGGTATTGCCGGAGCCCCCTTTCTCGAAGAAAAAGGAGACTATACGTTCACCCACTCTGGGAACGACAGCTCCCTTCTCGGGCCGAAGTTCTCACAGAGCTCTCTGGCCAGGTGTGTGGTACCAGGTCGAACAAGAGCCGAGAGTACCCTGCGCGCGTCGGAAAGACGTCTAGGGCACCTGTGGTCACCGTCTTGGTACGGCCAGGCAAAAGTCTGTGTCCGGACCGAGGAGCGGACCGAAAGGGTCTAAATTACCTGGCTCCTGACTCCCTAGTTTACTAACAGACCGAAGCACCGACCACTTTGCCTCCTTGCGTAAAGAACGGAGGAAGCTAACGGCCAGGTATGGGTGGGGTTTCCCCCAGGGGGCTCCACCATCCGGCCCTAGGTAAGGCCCAGATCCGGTGGTCTGTCACTAGAAACCCGGCGTGCCCGAACCCTCAATGTGGCAAATTCAGAACCAGGAAAGTGCAACACACAAAACCCAGGACAAAACACGTTCTTAAAACCCCTGTGCAGGCGCCGGTTTATTACAAAATAAAAGGTTTAACAAACACGAAAAACACAGGACACGGCACTTTACGCCAAAATAAATAGACAAACAAAAACAGACTAAACTTAACAAAACGGTGCACGGACAGACACTGACAAACACGGTGAGCGGATACTTTCTCCTCTTATCATTACTACTACTACTGCTTATTTCCTCCGTCTCCAATCCCGTTCTCCGCTCACCGAACACCCAACCGCCAGTATGTGCCAACGTGCATCTATATATACTATTGTGCTGGGATTCAATTACCAATTAATTATTCACTTGAATCCCAGCACGTGAATTAATAAAGTGCAATTCCCCGTGCTCACATATTATTACATTTTACTTGCACGTGAAGTGCTGTGCAATCCTCGTGCCTAAATACACATATACATTTTTAAACACTCGTGTTACACAGACCCGTTTATATCCCGTGTACCAATGTCTATACACCAACATTTAAACACACCACACGCAATAACAGATAATATACACAGGGGCGGGCACTTTGTCACAAGGAACATATGCTCCTCCTGGGATTGCCCGGCTTCGGGTCCTAGTTTACTTAAACAGGCCGCACCGCTTGCCTCCTTGGAAGGCATGGATAAGCTTGGCCTGGTGGGGTTTCCCCCAGTAGACTCCACCATCGCAGCCCTGGTTAAGGCCCCGCCGGTGGGTGGTCTGGCTAGAGACCCGGCGTGCCCGAACCCTCAATGTAGGGCAGTGGTCCTCAAAGTGGTGCCCGCGAAGCCAGGCCACCATGCCCCCGGCAGCTGTTCTTAAATTATGGGTCGTGAACACATTTCTGTCGGGTCGTAGCGTGGGAAAATAAAGAAAGCGTTAAACACGTTTTTGAACAAAAGCGCCACAGCAGTCTGTTGACAGTGCTGCTCGCTTATGCTGTGCTTGTACGTACTTGACATTTTATTTTATTTTTTCCCTGAAGGGCTTCTGAAAATATCTGCATTGTCTATATGGTAGCCCAATCATAAGTTAGCTGGGTGGGACATAAACTGCGTCTGTTTCAGTTACAGGTGCTGACAGTAAGTTTAACCAATAGGAGAGTCAAATATCTGCCAGGTTTTATGCAGCTGTCCAATCATAAGCAAGCAGAGCAAGCAGAGGCCGTTCATGGTTCATTCGTGAGCAGAGGCAGGGTGTTAATATGCGGGGTGTTTATATGTTAATAAGCACTGAATTTCGCTAACTGTTATTGAGAAAAATAATACATTTCAGTATGTAGAATTTAATTTTCTATCTCTATATATTTTTATTTCACCAGTCAAGGGAAACACCGCAGTATATTTAGTTACGAATCCACTTTCTCTGAATAATTGTACTGGAGATGAGCGATCTTTAAAACAGAGTAGTGTTGACAAATTTGTCAAATTTGTCAAATTGAAACAAAGCGAGACACTATCCTCTTTTATTTTAGTTTATTCATGGTTATCTGTGTAATCATGCTATTTCAAAATATTTGCATTGTGTATTTTATGTAAATTATTTAAATATTAAGCGCAGCATGTATAATTACTGCCTGAGACTTTGCTTTAACAGAGTGAGCCAAGAATAACTCCCGCTAAACCTCTTAAATAAATATATATATATATATATATATATATATATATATATATATATATATATATATATATATATATATATATACACACACTGTGTATGTCGCGAGAAGGCAGTGTTTATGATAAGAACCTATGCAATAGTTAGCGTGCCCGCAAACAGACAAGTAAGATCAATTTATGCCTGTGTAAAAATTACTTTGAGGACCACTGATGTAGCGTGACGGAGACGCAGGCAACTCGATTAACCAAGTTAGTGCGAGTGTGCTTACCGCATATTTGGACGGTGTACTGCGAGAGGCCTAGCTCCCTGAGCTGGTCTCCTGTCCAGTACGCTGTTGCAGATCTCCGGTCTCCAAGAGAGCCCTTGGCCAGAGCCTAGCCAGCTTGGTGGTGGCTCATAGACAGCTGTGGCTGACACAAGCCAGGGACCCTGATGCTGATAAGGCCGCGCTACTTGATGCGCCCATATCCCCAGGGCACACTTTTGCGCCAGCTGTGGAGGAGATACTGCAAAGGTCTCACCGAGTAGCTCCCCAGACTCGAACTGTCACTAGAACAGTCCTAGTCCACACAGCTTTGCTGGGTGACCTAAGGCATCGCCTTCAAGGCACGTTAGCAGGTAACCGAGCCCAATCGGCAGGCAGAGGGAACGCAGGTCGTGGTCAGTCCACAAAACCATGTCAGAGGAGGCATTTTCAGGGCCAGCGCCCTAAACACTCACTCCAAACTGCCCAGCCCCAGCCTCAGCAGCCTGGCCAGGGCCCCTGAAGGCTGGTGGCCTCGGACCCCATTTTTGGCACAACAGCTGCAGTACTGGCGAGCTTGCACCTCAGACTCCTGGGAGCTCGCCACCATGCAAAACGGCTATGCGCTACAGTTCCGCTTGGGACCTCCTCCCTTTCAAGGTGTCACAAATACTTTAGTGACAGACCCTGTACAAGCCTCGGTACTTCAGAAAGAAGTGGCTGCCTTGCTGTGCAAGCGAGCCATTTGTCTCATAGACCCCATCTCCCACGGAGAGGGGTACTACTCGAGGTACTTTCTGGTAACCACCCATACCGCTGCTCCCAGCTTTTCTCAAAAAAAGTCCAGTTGGAGAAGGTGTCAGTTCTCCTAGTGGCTCCCAAGTGGCCCAGGAGAATATGGTTTTCAAACCTGTGCCAGCTGTTGTACGGCCAGCCCAGGGAGATTCCACTTCGTTTGGATCTCCTCAGTCACGCGAAAGGCTCTCTTTGGCACCTGGAACCTGTGCCAGTCATTTTGCAGTTTCTGCAAGAACTGCTCGATGCTGGAAGATCGCCTTCCACCTTGCATAGCAAAATCTCTTGCATTGACTCATTGTGTCCTGTTAAATGTTTATGCCATGCACACTATCTCTAGTGTATCACGACTGACCCTTCATAGTTTTGTGAATCTTTGCTTCTGTGTATTTTGCAGCAGACTAATTTACATTTTAATTGCTCGGGGAACTGTAGGGTTCCCAGCCTGTGCGTAACATCTCCTAATTGTTCTCAATAAAGTGTTCATACACTGGTTCTGTAATATGTCATTAACAAATTCATCCAGAGGATTTATACAGTTCACAAACATACATATAGCAATATAAAAATTCACTGCAGAGATTAAAAATATTTTAATTAAAAAAAGAGTCTTAGGTAATAAATATATTTAATTTAATCTCTGTTTTTCTACCTGCTCACTGACCAGGAGTACTGAAGATCATTTTGATTCAATACAGATCCCAATAACTTATTTTTTAAACTGGTATAAAACATAAACCAAAACATACAAGTAAGCTGGGCATAGAACTGAAGATCCGGGTGTCAAGGCAGAACAATTCTGCCTCCAGTCAAGAGCAAAAACCTATCAATTTTAAACACAATAAACATCACTCTGATTTCTAGATTTAAAAAAAGGAATACATATCAAGTACTGGCTTTAACTGTCATGTCACACTCCCTTTCTCTTTTTAACCATAAACAAACAAACAATCAAAAAAAAAATTATTTGGTTTTGTAGGACAGCACAGATGTCATCTGGGTGTCTTTCAAGATCCTTAAAGATATGAAGTGCTGGCTTATTCTTGAAGTGGCAACTGAATATTTTGTTCAACGGTGTTGCTTCCTTGATGCCAGAATGCATATGGGAACTCCACTGAGGATGCAGCTCCAACATCACCCTGTATAAAAAAAATAAATAAATAAATAAATAAAAAGCTTAATCCTAACAGATGCGTACTTGGATGTGTCAGGATGCCAGGCTGTGGGCGCAGTTACAAGAAACTGCTTCAGACCACACTTACCTTACTTTTGTCTCTCAATGAACTATGCCAAAATGTTTCAGCTTACCATATTAAAAATGTACACAAAATACCTTTCTTATACATCTAGAATTGATTTTGAAATCCTTCTCTATACGGATAGGATTTTCCTTCAGTCTGTGCTTGTGTGTCAAATCCATCAGTCATATGTGGGACATTTACACATAAGTGTGTGCTTACATATTGTAGAAAAAAGTTAAGAATAATCATACACTCTCTTTACAAAAATATCTGATATTGGTGTCTGCCAGCGTACCTAGCAATGAACTAAATGCAAAAGCTTTGCGTGATTCCCCTATTCTCACTGCACAAACATCTGCAATGCTGAGGACACTCAGACCTGGAAACTCCCTGCAAATACAATCCCTGGCTGGCAGGCAGAGCTGGAAATTGAGCTCACAAACTGACACTGAAACAGACACCAATATCACACACCAGCATTGATCCTTACTTTACCTCTACCAGCAGATGACACTGCAGAGTCAAGTGGATACAGGGTGTGAAACATGTACAAAGCTTTATGAAATGTCTGGGTAAACGTTGAAGGTGAATATTTAAATGAATTCAACAGTGTGTTGAAATTTTTGGAAAGAGAATATATTATCATATTCAATGACCAAGGGCCTGTATCAGTAACTAAATGGGGAGTTGTTGTTAATTAAAAATAATTGTGAAATATACCTTCATATTCATTGCCATCAGCCCAAATTCAAACATGGCACCCTTTCCAATCCTTCTCTGAATATCATTGACAACCGTCTGACAAGCACTGGCAGGAGATAACCCCTTAGAAACAAGAAGTTCAGCTACTGAATAGCCAGCATAATTTTATGTACATTAAAGTTGCAGTATCTTAAAACCCTGTAAAATGTTACACTGAAATCATCGATGTCTGTTTTATTTCAGAAAATACACCTTCCTGAGAAGATAACATTTTTAACTTGCTTACAATATTACAATGTTCTGAAAAACATAATACATATTTTTCAAATCCTACACAGCCAAAATGGAAACAGCTACATTTTTTATTTTCACAAAAACGTCTTGCTTCTTGCACTCCAAAACATAGGAGATTCCCATCCACAAACCAGTATCACAATAGCAATGACTTGATTTCCACTTATACGGAAAGCATATCATTTCATATCAAGGCCATTTTATATATAATAATAATAGTTCAAAACTTAAGCCAACTGCCCACTGATCAATTGGCTTATTTATGGAAGTAAGCGTCTATACTAATTTTCCAACAAACATAAACAGAACCAACAACTAAGTAGCAGATATTCTAAATTAATATAGATGTTCTAAACATACTGAAAACCATGTGCTATTAGTTTTGTAGTAAAATGAGACGAAAATTACCTGCTTCATCAGCTGAACAACGTGAAAGCTAGGGCAAAAGCACATGATCTTATCTCCATCACCAGTCGCTAATAGAAAAACAAACAAAACAAAGATCATACTAATCTCATCCAGTAAAAGAACATGCAATTCTAAAACCTATAACATCATCATCAGATCATGTTAATTAAATATAAACACAACCTCCTTATAAAAAAAGTGCCTACACTTACCTTTGTGCTACTTGTTTGGTTAAGGTAACCACCAAGTTGTTTGTTTGTTTGTTTTTATTTGGTAAAAGTCACACACATTGTTCATACAAAGAAAACAGACTATTGAATAACATGTAGAAAGATCAAACCTACATAAAACAGATCAACAGTGAATCAATTCTTACACAGTCCAGACATTTGCAGCTGATCTGGTCGGCAATTGATAGAGGGCTGACCGCAGGCGCCTGACAGGTGCTTCCATATCAAAGACCATGCAAATTAACAAGGTTTGATGAGGAACAGTTTCCAAATGAATGGCTCCATGGGCCACAGGCCTTCCTGCAGATTTATACCCCTAATTTATCTGAGGGAACACCTTGCCGAATTGCCACGTCCCAGCATTTGAAAAGTGCATAGGCAGGTCTTTCTATTTGTGTGTCCATCATCGGTATGTTTAAAAGTCAATGATTTCACATACCTGCAGCTGCTCCTGCCTAGAAAACAACAGAACAGCTTTGTCAGTGCTGATATGAAGCACAGACCAGCTAAACCTACAAAGGCATTAATGAAAATATACTCATCCTTGTTCATACTAAAGGGTATATTACTGAACATTTCTGTACTCGGGTCATTTACATAGTCTGATAAGCTGTGTACCAAACCTCACAGTTGATAAGAATCTTTCATGTGCCAGGGGATAACCAACTTTTTAAATTAGAATTGTTTCATTACTGGAGCCTAAGAATAAGGAATGTAGTAATTCTGCGGGAAATATGAATTTAAGACAACTTACATGTTAATTATTTTGTTCTATCTTAATCTTATTGTACTGATATTTGTTTTCAATCGTTACACTGTTTAAATTATTCTTGGCTTCACAAACTTTCTACAGCCAAGCTAACAACTTTCTATCTTATTACATTTTTTTCCACTCATAGTTGGATTATATACTGTAATGCCAAACCAGTAAACAGTTAATATAGGCCTAAAGCAGGGGTTTTCAACCTTTTTTTGAAACTGTACCCCTACTGTCGGGAGGTTTCATCTAAAGCACCCTTTACAATTTTCACTCACTGAATGGTACCACAGTTGCAATTAAAGCCAGAATAATCTGATTAACACATGTTTTTCCCCATTTTATTTAATATATCATTTTTCACAGCTGGTTTAAGACAGAATACCAAACAATAGGCTTTATTCTTATAACCTAATTACATGTCTTTGGACGCACAGAAATAAAAAGACAATATTTAGGAATCTCTTTGGAAACCCTTTCTGTTCGGCAAAGTCATTATAAATAATACAAAATAGTCTACACTGTAAATGTTTATCACATTATCATTTACTTCCCACCTCAGTATAATTATGTGTATTTCAAATGTTTACAGTATTCAAAACATTAACCTCAAAATTAAACTCTAATAACAACGATAAACTTTTTTTGTATTTAATCCAGCATAAACATTATCCAAAGGGACTCTATAACTTTCTGTCGCTTTGCACTTCCTGTATACTCTTGTGATTTCTTCCTTCATTTTTGTTTTGCAAGTAAGAAATGCATCCATTTCAAACACCGAAAGCATATTCAACCAGTCGCTATTGCTGTTATTAAAATGCAGCCACGGTAATAAATACAACAGAAACCATTAAAGTAACAGAATTGTATTCATTATTTATGTTTATCGGAGCATTTAGACTTCTAAAAAAAAAAAAAAAAAGACACAAACAGTGAGATTCACCGATAAGACAAGTTGAAAACAGCAAAGATCATAAGCAGCACAGAGTGCTCTCTATAAGCACAATCGCCAACTTCACCTATCAGAGTGGAAAGCCACTCAATCAAAATCATGAGAACCTGGGGTAGGTGGTCAATGCTACCCAGGGTGATTCGTTGTTGCTGTAAATTCTCTTATAAAAATAAAAAACTCAGCTGTGGCTTTTCCTCACAGCTTATAGGTTGATCAAATCATCCCTTTAGTAAGTACTGTATAATAGTGCTCAGAAATCGTCTGAATGGAAAAGAGTTGGCAGGGGATTAGATTTTCCTTCATACAATGATTAAAGTCACAGTTCTCAATTTGTATCTATAAGCCCGAACAGATGCAGAGGCCCATTAATTGTAATTGGTAGGAGACTTGCCGTGTTGTCAGCATAAAGGCCGCAGCCAGGCAGTGGAGAGTCGCCTACCCTCCCAGGGGATTTAAATGGAGCACCTGAGGTAGATACACCTGGGATGTAAGCACATAATTCAGAGTTACATGCACTTGACTGATTTCACTGCCCTAATATATTACAAGAGCTATAAGATTTTAAACCGCACTCTCACCTACAGTTATATTTCCTTGAAGATCCAAAGCAATCAGACCTTAGGGTAAGAACAAAACCAATGAGTCAATTACTGATGATATCATTTGCAATATTCCTGGTTTAAATGACTTTGTATATACCACGAGTTGAGATACAGTCGATCAAAAAGAATTAAGAATTGGGAATTACATTAACTGACGTCTTTGGATAACTGTGTTGTACAATATTTGAAATAAAAGTAATTGGGGAAGAAATACGTATTGTGTTGATTTTGTGACTTGTAAAGTTAATTGTTTTTATGCTTAATGTTAAGTCTAGTTTGGGTAGCACTTTTGAAATCTTCATAAAAACTCTTCCACGTCTTATTTTGCTATAAGCTTTTCATGTTACAAATGATAGTATATGATCGATCACCTGACCACCAGGAGGGCCTTGTGGGCACTGAAATGGGATAAAATCAGGTTTCCGATCTTTACACTTTTCCTAAATAAAGGCCCCTCTTAATCACTGCTGTTGTTGAAACAGAAAAGTTTTAAGCACCAGCAGTCAGTGTTGGAGCTCATAAGACAATTATATTTTTATGTTTTATGGGCTTTGTACAGAGACAAAGGTTAAAAGGGCACAATTGCCTTTGAATGTCTGAGCTGTTTGAGCTCCCTCTTGTGGATTAATCACCTTACTGCAGATAATGAACAATAGTCACCTCCTTGCTGGAAAATGACAGTAAAGGGATATCAATGAAGTACAATGTAACTGCCCAGTATTCAACACTGACATACAAATTGCAGGCTAGGTGACACTGTAACCAATGCACATTTAAATACATATTGGGGGCTTCCCTACTTAATTCTTACCTAATGTGTCATGTCCTCTGCATCTGTCATTTTTTTCTACAAACTCCTGAATACACAGAATATAAAAGGAAAAAATGACATCATAGACTGACCACAATATCTTGAAACCACATTTAGTCAAGTGAACAGTCACAAGTAATGAATAAAACCAATACAAAAATATTATTAAAAAGGGCATTCACAACAATTTAATAAAAAGCAAACTAGCAGTATTCAAGTCTAGTGTGAAGACACTTTGCTCTGTGGTGGAAAAGCATTCACTGCTGAGTTTGGCAGACAGAGGCAAAAAGCAATGGAGGAGGGCATAGATAGTAATTAAGTGTTATTTTAGAAGCAAGTTGGTTGCTACCATATTCAGCTGCTTAAAATACAACAACTTGCTAAGACACTAGTGATACTAAAACAGTAAGTTAATGTTTGTACTCACTTGTTTGTTGCTACATTCTGCTGAAAGGTTAATCTATGCAGCTGATGCCTGCAGAAACTCAGCTTGTTTATATTTTAGATCTTTTGCAAGTGTATGGATCTGGTTACTGCACCTTTAATTGTGTACAGTTGTAAAACGGGAAACAGTGTGCTGCAACTCCCTTGCTCAGTGTTAGTGAAGTCCTGATCTGACAGCACTGTAACACAGCCAGCTCTTATAGTTTACATGTTACTGTTTTTTTCCCCAGTAAAAACAAGTTTAAGTTTCAGTGAGTTTGTTCTGTTATTTATATTAAATACACTACAACAAGCACATTGTCATATATTTGAGATACTTTTTCACAATCCGAGAGCTAAATTTAGTAAATGGCAACATTTTTTTAGTTTTTACTGCAACAAGTAAGCTGCCATATATTACATTTTTAAGTAGTGCACTTTCTAATTACAGTCCCAAGTATTTCTATGCATTTTGCTTTCACATTTCTTAAAATGGTCAGCTTGACCTAACCCTGTTGTAGCACAAAACTCACTCTACATTTACTGTTTTTCATTATTGTAACGTCTTAAATTACCGTGCCTGCTTGTTTGGTGGAAGAGATATTATCAGCTCTTCATTTTACTAGGAAAGCTGCTGCGCAATTAAATGATCCTCAAACTCCTGAAGGTAAATAATATAACCATATCTATTGTATCTGGGATATAAGCAGCTGCTAAAGAAGATGCAATAAACTAAAACAATCTGTTTGAGCTAACTCAAAGCTTTATTTAGGCATTCTACGATTTGACTGGTGGAAGGCAACATTGGTTTGTTGGAGTTCACAAAGAAAACTTTTTTAGCTTTTATAGAGTAACCTTTTCGCTGTGTTTCAGCCCTTGGTTGTAATTATTTTGTTTATTTTAAGTTTTCAGGATATTTTGGTAATGGCACGTGTGCAACACACAAACCTTGTGTATATTTGTTTTGGTTTTTCGCTGTTCTTATTCTAAAATTCTTGAATGCAACTGTTCGCTTTAAGAAACATTTTTACATAACAGTACTCACACACATTTGGTCATGATCACATCTGCTGGATGAAACCGGGGTTACCATATTTAATACAGCACCACTGGAATTCCAGACGTTTGTATTCGATGAGATTGTCACCGTCCTACTTGCACTTTAGTTTTAAACATGTGAGAAGCTTTTTTTTTTCTTTAGACCAATGTCATTGCACTTTCACAAATATTGACACGTTTTTAAAGGGAGAGGCAACATTTTGTCTTACATGTGCTAATGGCGCCTAACCCCAAAAAAACAGTTGCCATTTTTAAATTTTTTTTTGGTCGCACTGTTGACCATTTTAGTTACAGTCTGGAGCCCTGGATTGACAGTTTTCCTTTTTAAACCTAATCTTGTTTTGTTAGGTAGGATTGCAGTGCTGATGGCATATCCCAGTTTAGATCAAGTTTTTTTGGCTTTTTTTGTGGCAAATGAAACTTGAATGAAAGAGTCCTTGACTGTCTGGTTGAAATCTTCACATATTACCTAGAATTCAAAATACTGAAGGTAAAGGCGGTGCTACCTGATAAGCCTTGGAACTCTCTGGAGACATCATGTTCTCATTGTCCTCCAGAGTGAAGCCTTGCTCCTGGGCAAAGGTCACTGCGCCCTCTCCCACCAGCATGCTGTGAGCGCTCCGCTCCATGACGCGGCGAGCCACTGCCACGGGGGTCCCCACACTGCACCAAACAACATAAACGCATTCTTAAAACACATGAGGGATCCCCAGAGCGCAGTTTGAATCATGTGTCTCTGGTTCAGATCTCCATATTGACTATGCTAACTAGAGGCCTGTTAGGAGTATTGCATTGTCTTAATGTGTTTCAGCAGGTTCGATAGGAAAATCAGCCAGGGTTAATTCACCTCACCCCACTTCAGCGACCACTACTGGTCATGTGCCAACCATGGGCAGGCAGAGGCTAGCCAGTTCGGGCCTCACCTCCAAGATTCAGTAGCTTGCCAATATTTGTTGTTTAAAAATCACCTCAGTACTATATAACTGTGTAACATTTACAAGTCTATTTAGATATAAGGGAATCCCTTTGCTAAAGATGCATGTGGATATTAGGTTTTGTCATTTGTTTTACTATAGCATCCGCATGACATGTTGTTACAGACAGTGGACAAAGACCATATCAAAGACTATCTGTAAGTAAAGGACTATTGGGTACCTTATTTTAGGTAAATTCAGACTTAAAGTTACTATTGCTCAAAATATTAACCCCGTACTGTGAGTGACCTTTAAAATATTTAGCCAGTCATGCTGTTTGGGGTGCTCAAGCAGCACATTTGACATATCCCACCCACATTGGCATTACCTTGAGAAAACAAATCATACAAATACTGTATAAATCTCCACAGTGCTAAGGATCATGCAGACCCAGGTGTACGATTATGCCAGTTGGTCTGAAAGTATAGCTCCACAAGCTCTGCACTTACCCATGCAGGGCTGCCACAGCTCCAAAGCGGCCTGGGGTCCCTTCCATGACAGCTGCATCACACTGGATCAGTCCATCTCTGTTGGGGTAACCGCCTCTGCCAACAATATAATGACCTGTCTCTCTATCATTTTCAATACCTGAAAAAAAGGTGAACTACTGGTCATGAGGACCCTATACCTAGTTGTTTTTTTAGGTTGGGTCCATGATTTGACACTGCATTGCAATACCTCCAATCACATTTTTAGTATATGTACTTGCAACAGAAACTTACAGTTGATTATTTGTATTTTTACTTACAAAACTGCCTAACCTGATTTTCTTCCTGCAGATGTGCACCAAACTTCTTCAAGTTAAATGAGCATTGTTGTGCGATGCACTGCCATTACAGATTCTCATCTAAGCACATGGGATCAGGTTAAAAGCTCTATAACTAAGGGGTCCCCTCAGTTAGTATGCAAGGTGAACTAGGCAAGGGTAGTTTGAATACCACTGGTGTCAAGTTCACAATTTGTTTTGGGGACCAGCTGAGAGCGCTGCATTGCCCTTTGCACTCCTGCGAGGTAATTAAGCTCAGAGTATGCATTTGGAGTAGCATCTGTTGTCCTGCAAGGCCAAATATCCTACTAAATTTGATTGTGTAATCCTGCTACATTACAGGATACAATGTGCAAAGAGACTACAAAAATGTAACTTTATTATGTTGTGTACTGTTTTCACTGCTCCCCATTAATTGTGTATTTGAACTTCATTAGTATTTGTAACAGAATAGCATCAGGCCCAGATGTTATAGGCAGGAATGAGACTCAGAAAACTGCAGTTTACAGTTCTGTTGCGCGTTTAATTAAACAAAAAAACAGGAACAAATAAACAGGCACAAGGGCCAATAAAAGGTTTAAACAAAACAAAACAAAAAGTGACTGCAGGCTAGGATTCGCCTTCACAACAGACTTCCAAACTCAGTATAAGCACAGTTCCAAACTCAGGTTACACTCACCTGCACACCAACCCCCAAACAAAGCATTTTCTCCCTCTTAAACACCACATAGCATAATTAACCATGAATCATTCAATTAGGCTCCAGAGACACTCTCACACGTATTTATGTGAGAACCTTATATTCCCAACAGACACAAATATACAATTTACCTTTAGGGCTTTCACCCAGCCCCTAGCAGTGCCATATGCTTTCTCTATGCTGACAGTCTCCTAAACATATGATGTGCCATTTGCTGAAATTGTGACAGGTGAATTCATATTAGCCACTCGTTAGTCACCTTGGATATGATCACCTCCAAAATCTAATCTGCACAGGTTTTGGAGCAATTGTGGTATCGAAAATAACCTCCAAAGTCCCCTAGTGATTTTGTAAAACTATGAGGTTTAAAGTACCCCTTTAGTCTCAATTGGACTCTCATAATCATGCTCAACAGGGTGTAACCCTCCCCCTGCAACACCAACTCTAGTGCAGTGGTACTCAACTCTGGCCCTCGAGATCTAATCTAGTACAAGTTTTAACGCCAAATAGGTTCTAATGTAGTTAACTGAAGCTGCTTAGAGGCAATTAACTAATTTAGGACCTGGTTGTAATAAAGACCAGGACTGGAGTTCATCTTGAGGGCCAGGGTTGAGTACTACTGCTCCAGTGAGAAATACATTTCTAACAACTGCTACATACATCAAATGTGATATTTCTTAAATCCACTTGAAGCAGGGTTGCAGGAGCACTGGTTACACCCTGGTGTACCAGATATACATTGGGGTTAGTGATTCTAAAAAGCTCTATTGAGGCTCCAGAGATACAGTAATACAGTAGTTCGGATAACGTTCTTGTATTGGTTGTTACATTCATATTTCTCCTCAGGTACCATTGCTCCTGTGTTGCTGAGTGTCCTTTTAACATCTTTGTTTCATAATTGGTTTCATAATTGAATACCCTATTGTTTACGTACTGTATATTTTACATTATGTTTGTGGTGGCAAGCTATGGATTACAAAAATGCAACCAGATGTTAGGACTTCAGGCCATTGCAAATAATACGTTCCAACTAGTTATTCATACAGTACAGGTATTATTCACCTGCGATGGCCTCTTCAATGCAGTCTGTGGAGTGCTGTCCTTTCAAGATGAGGGATTTCATTTTCTCAACTGCTGGAAGGGAGAACGACCAGGTACCTAGAGCAGCCATTCTAGGTTCCCCCAGTTCATAGGACACCTTTGTAAAGGAAGGGTCAGTTCATGAATTTCCTGGTTAAATAAACAAACAACAAAGTAACAATAGCAACATTTGGCACCTACGTCTATAGATGGGCAAGTGCTGACCAGAGAAGTATGCAAAACGTTACATTTGCATAACGATTACGCTATTGACGATTAATCACGGTAAAACGAATTGGCAAATGGTGCAGTCTTTGGTTTTATTTATTTAGTCTATCAAATAAAATTGATATACATATATATATATATATATATATATATATATATATATATATATATATATATATACATATATATATATATATATTCAGTTTAGGTGACATACTATTTTCTGACAGCACTTTCACATCGAGAGCTATCCATTTACTACTTTACAAATACCTCTTTTTTTTTTTTTTTTTTTTTTTTTTCTCCTTCCTCGCCTGGCCGAGACTAGACAGTTCACTTGCGCTTCACTACGATTCAATATGAACGTTTTATTGGTGGGCGCTCACTGTCATTTAATATCGCCTCCAATCAAAATGCACAAGTTGGAAAGATCTCAAACGCTATTGGCTTTTTGAAGATCGTGGTAGGCGAGTTCGTGGAAGACTGTGGCACGTCAGACATACCGGAAGAAACCCTTTCCGGGAGCCGGGGTGGTGATTTCCGGCTTGCTGAAGAAAGTTGAGCAGGAGAGCTGTGCAGGTTCCTGGATTCTCAAAAAATGGACAGCCAGGGCAGGAAAGTGGTGGTTTGTGACAATGGAACCGGGGTAGGTTTTAAACCAACATTCTTCTTTGAATGTTACCTTTACAGTAGGATTTACATAGTTTTGTTTTGAATGAGGAAAACAAAACCGATTGGAACAGGAAGTAAAGAGGCGAGCGAGCTGGGTGGGTAGGCAGAGGAATGTGTCAGCTTGTCTTTTTTTTGTGGGAAAGGGTCATTTGTAATATCTTGTGTTAATTGCAATGCAAAATATATCATGGCGATGGGGACCTTGTATATGTTTCTTGTATCCCAGATGCGCACTGCTACCGAATCTGAGGTTTATTGGGCAAGCTATTTGCTGGCATGTGCATTGCCATTATTGTACAATGTAGTCATCATGATGTACGGAGCCAGCAGCAGACAACTGTAGATCTGTATGAATGCAAAAAACAAAACAAACGGGGCTACATGTGTTATATAGTATACCTTCACACAACTGCTTTTATTTGCACGATCCTCCATCATTTATCACTATCCTCACCAATCACATTAGAAAAAAAAAAAAAGACATTACACGTTATTTGACCATAACCATTTCTCACGATATCGTTGCCAGAGTTAGTTTTACATGTTTTTTTAAGCTATAAGTAGTATCTGCCACAGGACATACATGATGTCGATTTACTTACCGGTACACCACTGCTTTAGATAAGAGGTCCGACAGGACGTGGCCCACGTATGACACTTTTGCAAGAGCAAGTTTAAATGTAAATGACAGACATGACAATATCACATGGGTAAATGTAGTTAAAGTTAAGGGACTCGTGGGCGCTTGCATGGTGCCAGAGTTTAGTTTTGGTAACAGAATTTGGCACACGTTGTATATGTTATGAATGCAACTTGCTCAGCTTTTTGTCCTGCACTGTATGGAATTTATTCATCAGTGGTTATTTGTAATCCAGAAGAGAAATATTTTTGCATGAAACATGCTTGCTCAGTTGACACCACCTACAGCAAAATCTTATAGCCCCAGTAATACGATTCACTATGCAGCTATGTACTCATTCTGTGTCTCTCTGCAGAGGCGATGGCTTTATGATGCTGGATGTACATTCTTAAAATATCACGGTTAATGCTTAAAATGCAGAAACATACAATATTTCAGATAGCAGTATACTGGTACCCAGGTCCTGCCTTTAAAAAATAAATAAATAAATAGTAGTCTGCACAAACCATTTTCAAAACACATAGAAACAATTATCATCTTCAAGAAATAATGCAAAAGCAAGTATATTTAGGACAAGCATCATTTTGGATCAAAGCAAGCATGACACACAGTAGCAGAATTAGTGGTGAACACTGTAATAGGCCCCAACGGGATAGTGAACTGTGCAAAATGCATCACAATAGTAAAAAAGAATGATGTCATTTTTACTCCAAACCAGATGCCGTTTGTGACATTTGAATCTTTCTAAATATAGCAGAGTCAAGCGTGTACCAATTCCATTAAAGCAGGACTGCTTATCCCTGTGGTTCCTTTTTATGTGACACAGATCAACAGCATTTGTAAAAGCAGCCATCATTTAATAAGGCAATGATATTTGGGGGAAAAAAAAACATGTGTGTACTGTATTGATTTCTAAATAAAGCAGTCAAAACAAAGAGAAAACGTTTATATCTGATGACTTGATCCTGGGATTTGCATGAGATTGAGATCCATCAGAAGCCCTAATGTCAATTACAGAAAATCATGTAGTGATGTGTTTTACCAGTGATTAAATTGACTGACTTAAGTTTAGGCACTAATTTCTTTTTAACACAAAGAAGTTTCTGTATTCACACACACGCACAGCTGTTCATGCATCAAATCAAGGGTAAAAATATAGCAGCTAGGATTTATCAAAACATAATGGTTGGCAGCTTGTTATAAAGACATGGTTTTGAATTTAAAAATGAATATGAAAATGAAAAAATCAGATATTTCTTGTACAGCGAGCACATGCACATTTGCAATAGCAAAACTATAACAGCACTTTTATCAACTGTGCGCATTCAACCAAGTAGAGCGGTTTAAGAGAGTGGAGAGGAAAACTGCAAAGCTGTTAGAAGGATGTTGGTTAAACGCTTGCAGCAAAAAAGTGCTAGTCTACACTGCTCAAATTTGTGACTCAGAAGGAAGTGACATCAGCTTTGAAACCACAAAGCTATGTAGAAATTGTTTAAAAAAAGAAAAAAAAAATCTTCTTGCTAGATTGTACAGTAAAAAAAAATAATAAAAATTCCTTGCTGCCTATGTGGTATAGGCCAGCTCACTATTAAGACAATTATCTATCTGTCCCTTTCAATTTGGAAGCAGTCTGACTGGCCCATTCAAAGACCATTGGGTTCAATATGGTATCTGCATTGTTATTGCTAACAGATTTTTCTGAGGGAGCATAATACTGTGGGTACTGTGGATATAAAACCGCTGTTGCCTGGGACACATGACTTTTCTTGGACACCTGAATTTTAAATTCCAGTTTAGACTCTCCTGTTTACTTTATGACCCTTGGGCAAGAATTCTTATCTTCTTATCTTCCTATGCCTCTGCCCCACCCAGCTGTAAAAATACCTGTCCAGGAACTCAAAGAAGCACTATTTGAAAAGCACAGGCTTATCCAATTGACTTTCATTCGAACAAGAGAGCTCTGTTTTATCATTACTATTTCTTTAAGCTATGTATTAAAATGATCCATTCTGTTAAGTATCCATGGTCAGATGTAGCTGATATGAATACTTAATGTTTGCAGAGGTGGATATCAGTTTTGATATCCTGTAGGCAGACCAGTGGTTACTGGTTTTTTGCATTCTTTCGTGACAGCTATTATGTGCTGAAAATGAAGCATGTAGTTTAGTTGTAGAAGTCAACCAATAGTTAGATTATATTATTGCAAAAAGTAGTTATTTAAATTTGCAATTTTTCTTGCTGTATCTCAAATATCTTTTAATCAAAAGGGATATTTGTCATTCTTTTTTTTCATGGATTCTGTAATTCCCTATCTATTTATACAGTATTGTCCCTCATTAGCTCAGCTCCCGGTTTAGTTAAAACCAGGAATTGTACACCAGCATTGCTTTTAGTGCAACAATATTCCTTTTCGATGTTATGCTTACCTAGATAAATCCGTAACTTAATTGATTTAGGAACTTCTTGCGCTTGGCTGCTCTTAATGTACTATATTGATTTTTAAGAATGCTCGGAAACCATTCTGATTTTAAGATTGGTTTATAAATTAAGCATCTTATCTTTGGAACAGAAGGACACTTAAGGTTAGCACCATTCTTTCTCATCAATGTCACAAACTCTAGTCAAACAATTTCGCCCAAAAATGTAATTATCTTTTAAAACAAGTTGAGGTAAGGTAAATTACAACAAAAAGATTTAAAACTTTTTTTTTTTTAATCTAAAATAGATGTATTTAAATGTAGGAAATATTTCTTAAACATCTGTTTGTGCGTCATTTTGGACAGACATCTGGTCACTTATTTGTGGCTCTACAGCAGAGAAATAATATCAAAATGAAGTTCTACTTTACACAATCGATAACAATAAAATGCAGTGTCTCCAGTATTTTAATGAAATGAAATTGAACTGATGCATTTTTTTTTTTTTTGACACTTGACTAGGCAGTAAAAAGTTATAGGGATCTTTGACAGTGGTGAAAACAGTATGTCTGATACCTTCATGTATTTGATAGTATAATCATCAGACATTGAGGATAACCTTAAACAGTCTTGCACAGCTTATATGCAAAACCCATTTCCTTGTTGCTTGGTGTACCACTGATTTGTAATAATTTGTTGAATTGTCAACAGACTTGGATCCTATAATGCTGTAACTTTCATGCAGACTAATCTGTTCCCTTTCTTTTTGGCTAGTTTGTGAAGTGCGGTTATGCTGGCTCCAATTTTCCAGAGCACATCTTTCCAGCACTAGTGGGCAGGCCGATCATCAGATCTACTGCCAAAGTGGGAAACATCGAAATCAAGGTACAATGTGGTCTTTTTTTTGTTTTTGTTTTTGTTTTTTTACATTTTATTAAAACAGAATACGGGACTCCAATATTACAATTTTTAGTCATTTAGCCAAATTGCTTTCGCGGCAATACGGTAAATATGGACCACCCCTACTAGGTTGTGGTGCATTGGGGTGGGACATTTGTTGTCCTTCTAGTGTACCTTATACTGCTCAGTTGCTAAATATCTTTGCCTGAATACATAATTGTCTGCTGTTTTAGCATAGGCTTTTAATGAGCTGGTGGCATCCCTGAATGGATAAAGCGTCCTTCTTAGCAGAATCTTTTGCCTGGTTTTGAATAGGTGATGGTTATCCCTTCAGGATGTAGCAAGATATTTAGTAAGCAAGCAGTCTGGGGTAACACTGGGAGCAAATGTCCCAACCCAAGTGCCAGAAACAAGGGATGGGCCATCACTCCCCCCCCCCAAGATGCAGTTTATATATAATCACGTTGGACAAAAAAAAAAAAAGAAGAATGTGGAGTGTACTTATACTTGCATACATCTGAAATGACTGGTAGGTAGTACTGGTACTGGCTTTAACATAGCCTGTTCTGTTGATGCAGAGTTTGAATCAAGTTTATACAGCAGCCTTTCTAGTGCTTCTTTTCGGAGTGACATCTTCACTCAAGCTTCTTTTCTGACCACCTGCTTTTGCCTTCTCTTTCTTTCTTTTTCTTACTTGACCTGTTGAAGTAGAATATCAAAAAGATGGTAAGTGAGGTTGCGTGTGTGCTGTGTTCAACCCCTGTTTGCTTGGCCTGAGGAAGGATTTGCTCTGTTCGTTCTTTTCTTTAATTTTGTGGTTTTACTAAACATTTTCTTTTTTTTTCCTTCCCTTTTGGTCTGCATACTTTGACTTGATGAAAGAATATCATTCTTGCTAACCTTGTTTTCTTGGCTGCTCTATATTCTTACATCTGGTCAGCAAAGTGTATTTTGGTAAAGGTTAATGCGACCCAGGGAGTGTGATCTACAAGTAAAGTACTGCTCCTCTTGTTGCTGACTTCTCATTTAAAACTGCAGATATAACCTATTTCTAACTTCTCTTAGGGTTTGTCTATGAGATTTTTTATAAATTTAGTATAATATGACACATATAAGAAGGAAGTAGATTGAGAGCATCACATGGTTCCCTTTTGTGTCCTAATTTTGTGCCTTATTTAGAAATTCAGAAGTGGTTTATAATAATTAAAATGAAGTGGTACTGTAGTTATTTATAGGGTATGGCAGTTCACCCATTGAATCCTGGATGTTACCATTTAGAGTCCATTCAAAGCTATGTTGGCTACAAATCAAAAACTTGGCTCAGCAACCTGCCATTTTCTTGTTTCGGGAGATGTGGGGAAATAAAGGGTTAAGTAGATACCAATATTCAAAACTGAGTCTAGTCTGATCATGAGAGAGTGCTTTGTCGTGGGTGTGGAACTTTTGAAAAAAAGCTTTTTGTCCAAGGGCTAGAAAAATCTACTTGTCCTTCTTTAAAATATAATTGCCCCGTACCCATCGTACAAAACACACACACTCACAAATAATTTTATCTTCATGAAATGAAATATAAAGTAAAAGTAATTGTCCAAACGTACTTGGCAAAATTGTGCCCTTTTAATTTTTGTTCATGGCAAAATAATAACAATAATAAAAATTAAAATTAAAAAAATCAAACTGTCAGACATCATGATGTCTTTTATGGCCCCTCACATGCTTTGTACCATCAGTAGAAAGCCAATATCCAATAGGTCTGCTTGGGCCATACTTCTCAAATTCAGGCCCCTCAATCTTAAGCAGCATCAAATCTTGAAACACGACAACACAATTGTTTACAATTTCTATACATTTAAATTTTTACAGACACATCACAGAGGCACTCTACTGAGACTCAGTGTTTTTTTAAAGTTAGTAAACTGGCAATACGTAAATATGTAACTTATTAAAAAAAATTCTAATTGATAAGATGCGAACAACTGAAACATGAATTCTGTTTCACTATATTCTCTTATTGTCAGCTGTAAGATTTATTTTTTTACAGTGCGAAATGGATAAACCAGATATTGGCATTAATAATGATATAACAGTTTTATATATAGTTATAACATGGCTTGGAAAAATAACAGCTTCTGATTAGTTAAATAGCATCACATGACCGTGCACTTTAATAACGTATACCATGGCTTGAATACTAATGAGCCGCTTCACACTGAATAAATCACTACGAAGTGCATTCTAAATTCCATGACAGACTGCCATTTTATTTGTTATTGGTTACAAAACCACTAACAAAAATAAGGACATTCCACCTATTTCCTTTAATATATTTGTGGATGAAACTCCAGATAACTGGTGCCACACCAACTTTCAGAGTGAAGACAGCAGTCCATCTGAAAAAACAAATACCAAATAAGTGCACCAGCAAGAGTAGACACATAACAGTAGATGAGAAAACAGCTAAATGAAATGGGAGAAAACAAAGATTGAAAAAAAAAAAAGACACAAAAAATTACAGCAAGTGCTGTTAATGTACTTAGACTGGTTTAAAGAAAAAATATTTAAGGAAATAAGTAAAAAGAATCTCAACAACTTAAATGCGAGAAGTTCAACTGGGGACCAGTATTCAGCTGTAGTTGAGCTGAAGTAAATAGATATTTTAACAATAGAAATGTTAACATCTCTGCTGACAGCGAATTTAAAATCAACATGAACGTATTCTTGTCAGTCATGAAAACATTTAGAAAATCGGGTAAAGACAAGGCCAGACACCATCCCCAGAATTACCGGCCTGGATTTGAAGCATCTGTGGGAAACTGAGGCACTGTTCCCTGACACCGCTGTCGGATTGGTGCGTAAAGTCTGGTTTGATCTTCAAAATAATCTGGCACGACTTAGATGCGAGGGTGTCCGACAAGTAACAAAAACATCTTTTGAGATCCGAAAGGATGAAAACAGACTTGAATATGTGTGCCTTGCATATAACGAGTACACAAACTTGCCTGAAGATACAGCTTCAGCATACACGGCAGCTGCTCCCCTTACTTCCTCGGTGTCATTTTAAATTCCGCCCACCATCAGCTTGTGCTCAGTCCTCTAGTTTCTAGTGAGATGCCACTTTCGATGCAGAAATTCACAATAAACGGACATGTGCAATTTATTTTTAATAAATGAACGTAAATTAAATTAAATTTGGGACTATATTGCACTGAGGATGTATACACAATAAAAGTTTCTGGTTTTGTCTTAATTTAAGATGTTCTTTAATTCTTTTTCATCCCCCAAATGAGTTAACCATGTTATAAGTGATATAAACCACTTCGGGCCGAGTGGTTCTGATGATATATACCACTTTTGGGGTAGTTAAAGGCCCTTGGCTTATCACGGGCCTTATCACCACCCCAGGGTGGTATATATCATGGGAACTGCATGGCCCGTCGTGGTCTATACCTTACATATATATGGCAGCATTAATATAAGCAGTGGTTTTTTTTATCAGTTTGTGTGTGGGGTATTCTGCATGCTGCAATGCAATTAATAATGACTACATTTTTAAAAGCATAAAATACATGAACGAATATACCAGATATTGCCAAGTCAACACCCCGTTCTGAACGATTGTGGTAAAACCCTAGATTATAGTTATATGCAATAACTGTAAATCATTATAGTTATTGTTTATTTATAGAAAGCTAAAGGCATTTCTTGAAGGTATCCAAGTGCATGTTTACTTGTCTCGAGTTAGCTTAAGAATTTATGTTACAATTTATCGTAACTTTTTATCACCACATCACTTCCACCAATCGGAGGGTTGCATACAGTGCTCGTAGCGATCCTGCCCTCTGACAGACTGGTATACAGAACAGGTAAAGAAGTGCTGGGCAAGGAAAATAATCTGTCAGATGTCAAGGTGGATATGAGAATGGCAATGGTTTATTGTTTTCAAGCAAAGTAGACCAGACGTTTCCATCAGTGGATCTAAAAAATCTGGAATTGATGCTCAGAACCCTAGAGGCACTGTAAACTGCGACTGCTGTTGTGTAGGTGTTCTTTTTTACGTTAAACATTTTAGTGTTATTTATTTTTATTTTTTTTTTTTTTTTACAAGGGCCTAATTAAGTAACAAACAAAATTGTCTCTGTCAGACCTAGAAAGTTTGTAAAGTAGTTGATTGTTATTGTCGATACGTTGTAGATACGACTACTGAAGATACCCATAGTGCAGGTATCGCAATCCATAAACAAAACAAAAAAGTTGAAATTAATGAATTCTGCACCACAATAAAACTGAGCTGATTTTGCTGATTAACCAGTTTGAAATTGTTTCAAAGCAAATTAAAGCATTTTCGTTTTCAGCTTTATTGTTAAAGATTTCACACATGGCAATACTGTGATCATTCCACTGTGTATGTTGTGAACAACAGCTAAGTTTTAAAGCTGCGAAATTGCAAATGCTTATCATAATTGTACTGGTACCTTAAAATTAAGGGCCATTTAAGAATGATAAATACAATAACTGATTTTTAGAAGACCTTCTTTGTTGTTCTCTAACTGGTCCTGCAGTGACATTGCAGGTGTTCTAACAAGTTTCTGTAAACGAGATACTGTTTTAGCAGACATATTTAAATTTAAGTTAACATATATTTGAATGTGCAAAGTGAAAAACACCAATTCAAAAACCGTCAAACTACCCAATGTAGCAAATCCACCTAATTTAAGTCAAGTACCACAGACAAGAGGGGGGGCAAGGTCCAAAAAGTTTGAGAACCACTGCTGTAGACAAAAGCAATGTAAATTAGTGATAATATTGTTTCATTAATTGAAGTATGTGTGTTACTGTGTGTGTTGCTGAGGGTTTGTGAATAAAGGGATATGTATGTGTGAGTATATAGTATTGGTTTGAGGTTTATACGTAGGTATGCAGTTTTAAATGTTGTGTGATAGACTTGTCCCAGGTGTCGGGCGATATGAATTCCACACCCTTGTTTGTAATGAGATTATCGAATTTGTACACAAATATAAACTTTTAAGGAAGATTGAAATTATCCTTTTATTTGCAAATTACTGTTTATAGTGGGTGCACTCTTAGTTTAAATGGAAAACTGTGGTGTTTACACAGCACCAGTGTTAACTGATGTGAGGTTCTTATTCCTTACTAACAGAGTAGACTGTTTCACATACTGTACTGTGTGCTTATTAGTGCCTTAGAACTAATGCATCTTTTAAAGGTACATGTAATTGTATGGAATTTTTTGTGACATTCTTAAATGAAATGGATGTATATTTTATCTGCATGCCAGTTTCTGATTCTGCTCCTGCGAGATATTAGAGACAAGCCATATCAGGTTCTTCTTGGATAAGACACTGCAAGGCTTTTAACTTTGATTTGATAAGTAACAAATGCAAAATTTGCAACCATATTTATGTGTTTATTTATTTATAATCGATGGGCACACAACTTTAATGTTTAGGTTTCCTATTGGTATATTACATTTAAAATAAATGTAAAGTTAAATTCAGATATCCCTAACTGTAATCTTTTTATTGATTAAATTTTACGTACTTATCCAGAAACAGGATGCTTGAAGACTTTTCTGGCATGTCAGAATACTGTAGTAGGTACTCTGTCATCCTGTGTGGCAGCATGGAACAGTGTTAAATACATTTGTGAAGCTTAAAATTTGATAGTAAGAAATGAAGGACACCTGGGAGCATGTGTTTTTTTTTTTTTTGTTTTTTTTTTGTTTGTTTTTTTAAACCAACTTTACCTTCAATGTATTGTTTTGAGAACTGGGTATCAACTTATGGAGAGCAGTACTGGTCTAACCCACTCTGCTCTGTTTCAATATTGACTAGTTCTCTATGACTTCCTAGGATCTCATGGTGGGAGATGAGGCAAGTGAGCTACGCTCCATGCTGGAAGTGAACTACCCCATGGAGAATGGGATAGTCAGGAACTGGGACGACATGAAGCACTTGTGGGACTACACGTTCGGTCCTGAGAAACTCAACATCGACTCCAGGAACTGCAAGATCCTTTTGACAGAGCCCCCGATGAACCCCATGAAGAACAGGGAGAAGATCATAGAGGTAAAGTGATTGGCTAACGATTCATTAAGAAAAGATTTTTTGAAAAATCCTTCATTCCAGTTCTAACAAGCAGTTTTACTACCTTTGCTGCAATGGTTAAAAAAAAAATAAAAAAAATAAAAAAAATCTGGAAGTGCCTGACAGTAATATGCTAAGAATTTGTAAATTTAGAATTCATCCCTACTTTAAAGATTTTCATATGTTGTGCATATGGTACATTTCTAGGATCGTTAACACGATGAGATTTCTTCCTAGCAAACTCTTTTAAACTCAGACATCAAAATTAAACTCTGCTATTGCATAGAAAACATGTGTAGAAGTTTACCAAGATAAAGTTATATATGGCCTGATTTTTATGGATGGGGCAAGACCAGACTGCATTCCTTTAAAAGACCTAAAAATAGAGATGACAAGACTATCACCTTGGTGCACATTGTGAGATTCCTTGGGATAGGGGTGGAGCTTTAGGGTTTCATCAATTCCTTTCACAATATAACAACTATTATAGTTGGATTATTGGAATAAAATTGTAATCTACAGAAACAGTGGCCATCTGTATAAAAATAGAAGAATCAGGGTGATTATGAATAATTTTATTACAGGGTATTATTTTCACTAGAGTAAATTGTTTGTTTTTTTTTTGTCAGATTTTAAGATTGTGTTTCAAGATATGTATCTTCTCAGGCACTGTGCAAGGGAATTAGTTAGATTTGTAACAGGGTGATTGTGGTTCTTAAATAGGTAAACAGGCAATTTCTGTATTTCATTGACCTTTTGCCACCAACAAGATTTATTTAAATCACTTTTACATTTTTGATTTCAGGTAATGTTTGAAACATACCAGTTTTCTGGGGTCTATATAGCTATTCAGGCTGTACTTACGCTATATGCTCAAGGTAAGTCATTTTGATCTGATTAACTATGTATACCTTTTAAGATTTTATATTATCCATTTTTGTCATTCTGCAATTCCATACAACAGCCAGGCCTTTCTCGATGACTTCACGTTGATTTATCTCAATTTAGGCTTGCTGACAGGAGTGGTTGTCGACTCTGGAGATGGTGTAACCCACATCTGCCCTGTCTATGAGGGGTTCTCACTGCCTCACCTGACAAGGAGACTAGACATTGCTGGGAGGGACATAACCCGCTACCTCATCAAGGTAAACCTTACCCTTGTGTGTGTGTGTGTGTGTGTGTGTTTCATTAACCCTCTGAATTAGTCAAACACTGGCATTGTCAGTGTTCTGTTCAATGTTCATCATAAGAAAGGGTCTGTCTTTCTTTCTTGTGCATCCATCATACGATGAATACTGTGGAAAATTGATCAGAATATCCTAGTAGCACTAGTATAGAAACACAATAAGCACGACCACAGTAAAATTCCAACTACATTTGTCTTTTCAAAACTATACGGTGTGCTGTTCATGTAACAAGCCAATAAAGTGTAAGCTATGAAGTCTGGACTTGCAGATGTTACTGTTGTGTTAGGGAGAACAAGCACACAGCTTATTTTTTAATATAGATCCAGCCATCAAGTTGGTTGCAGTAGTGGTACTTGTACCTATTGATTAGGCAGAAAACATTAGAGTAACTTTTTTAATTGAAGAAATTGCAGGGATAAAAAAAAATATTTATTGTGGACTTGAAGCATATTCAAATAGAAGTTGGTGGCGTCTGTAAAAATGTGTTGCTTTATACTTTTACATTTATGAAGTGAACCAGCAAAATTGCAATGCAGCTTGCTTAAGGCAAATATCAGAATCTGGGGATATATGGAGGCATCTGTCTGTCCTGTATGCAGTAAGTGTGCATTTTCATGTTATTGATAGCTCAAATTTTTGCATTTATGGACATGTCACTGACATACTTGTGGGGAAAAAGACGACTTGTGTGAAGAACTGTATGAGAAAGTTAATGTTCCCTTTTTTTTTTTTTTCTTTTTAAGTTGCTTTTGCTGAGAGGATACGCCTTCAACCACTCGGCTGATTTTGAGACGGTTCGCATGATGAAAGAAAAGCTGTGTTATGTCGGCTACAACATTGAACAGGAACAGAAACTGGCTTTGGAGACCACCGTGCTTGTAGAATCTTACACGGTGAGTGAAATGGCTTGAGTTGTAACTTCATTATGTGAGTCCTTTCACTGCTTTTACAATTTACCAATCATCTTGTTTCTGTTTGCAATTTTTTGTTATTGCTGTTTTTAAACTGGTGAAACCTAGCAGCTTGATCTCATTTCTCTTGGACTAAATATAACTGGGCAGCCTCTTTGCAGTAGGGTACATTTCAAACAGCACAAATATTGTGGCTGTTACTAACCACTGACCACTTTATAACATCATTTCCTGTGTGGCCACCAACTGGCCAGCTTCTTTACAACACTGGGTTGACCACTTTGTGTTTCCCAGTTTAGACTACAGACTTTGTAGTGCAAGTGGAAAAATTGTGTATGTGTGTATTCCTGAAAAACAGTTTATACTTTATTTAACTCCTGTACAACAAATTGTGCAGTGCCTTTTATAATGCACTGTGCCAATATATCTAAGTAAGCCCATGCCTGTCTATAATATCTCATGTGAAGTTTGAATGAAGTGCCAACATATTATATTCGATAGCAAAATATGAGCATGGAAAGGCTTTTTTTTTTTTTTTTTTTGTATTGTTCACTTTTTATTGTCCCGTCCCCTCAGCTCCCAGACGGCAGGGTAATAAAAGTCGGAGGAGAGCGTTTTGAAGCCCCTGAAGCTTTGTTCCAGCCTCACCTCATCAATGTGGAAGGAGTTGGAGTGGCTGAATTACTCTTCAATACTATCCATGCTGCTGATATTGATACCAGGTATGGAAATGTAAATACATAATCTAGGCTAGATCAACAAAAGTGTCTTTATTGAAGTAACAGCCGGTGCCAAGTTGTGATCTAGCACTTTGGATCAAGTTTTCTTTTGTTTTACACTGCTTTGCACTAGAGAGTGCTGGCGCTTACTAATATAGACACCATAACACAGACTTAATAAAGAAAAAATAATAATAATCACTCAGAATCATTGCAGCATCATAAAAAGGCAAGGTAGGGTTGAACCTCTTTGTTTTGTGTTATAAATGCGTTTATATTTTTAAGAGGTTTGTAATTGCAGTGGTCTTCATAAACAGAGAAATTATACAGGAAAAAAAAACTTTTATAGTGCACTAGGGTTGGAGATTATTTTGTGCATTGTAGTAAGTGAATATAGCTGTACATTAAGTACTGTGCTTGAACCACAATTGAACACAGTTTTAAGCCAACAATGGAGCTTTCTATTACGTAAGCATATTATACTGAAATGTGTGTCTTATTTTGGTCATTTATTTCAAATAGGAATTTGCAAACTTAAGAACGGGACACGTCATTTTTGATTTTTGAATCTGTGCAAGTTCATTCTTGGGTGCGCCTACAAGAATATTCAGTTTGCATCTGTGCTTTGTTCAACAGCACAGCGGAACTAAATAGACCATACACAAAACAGTTTAAGGTTAAAAAAAAAAAAAAACACCTTCCAAAGTTACACCTGCCAAAGCTGCTCACTGCACCCAGTTAAGTCAACTTCATTTACAGAAATTAGGCACACACATGTTTATCTGACCAGTACATTCATGTTAATACTGATGTGGAATTGAAAGGTTATGTAAAGCAGCTTTTTAAGATATCATATGGGGATCTTTTGAAAACCAGTGTATTCAATAGTCTGAGCACTTTGATGTCGTTTCTGTACATTTAAGCACAGTCTGAACAAGCTGTGACGCTTGTGTGCATTATGGTTTTACAGACCCTTTAGTACTAGTATAATGTTAACATAGATAAGATAGTTCAGGATTGGTGCTAATCACAGTCCATATGTGTCTCTCCCAGGGCTGAGTTCTACAAGCACATTGTTCTGTCCGGAGGCTCCACTATGTACCCCGGGCTGCCCTCGCGACTCGAGCGGGAGCTGAAACAGCTCTACCTGGAGCGTGTTCTGAAGGGAGACGTGGAGAAGCTCTCGGTAAGTGTGACGCGTGGCAGGGACCGCTTTGGAATCCAGATGTTTTTACATCATCATGCATTTCATGCATATCGTCTGCTATGAACATGAGTATTCAGTAAAGCAACTGTGGTTGTGTTAGAGCAGTGGTACCCACATGTGGTTCTTCTAGCTTCCAGAGCTTGATTTGAATTGTTTCATTGAACCCAGGTTGCAATTAAATAATGAAGGACCTGGACTGGAGTGGATTTTGCTTCGTGAGTTATAGAATATGGGTTGCACTGCTGCAACAACGGTGAACTTTACTGGGTTATTAATGCAATATAAATAAGGCTATAAAATGAATAATCTGTGTTTATAGAAAAGTCCAGATGCTATATCATTTAAGAAAGTGGTGGTAGTAGTGGCAACAGGAAGTGCAGTGCTGGTTTTATTTGAACCAACAGAGTTTAGTACTATGCTGTACTGAAGTTTAGGTTTTCTTGTGTGCATTATTGTAAAGTGCCACCAGGTGGAGCAAGAGGTTAAAATACTGCTGTAAACTTCAGTAAGGATTGAGGCAGGCTTCTGCGGTGTTCTTACCCAGCAGGAGGAATGCACAGCAGGTCAGGTCAGATATTTGTGTGGGTTGGGTCATGGCTAGCCCAGTCTGGCTATTTCAAGTCTGGCTTCCTGCCTGGAAAACCTCATTTAAGTTCTCAGGTTGTCAGACTTCTATTTTTAGATGATCATTTACAGATTAAATGCCAGATAAGTTTATGTTTCATTTATGTCAGTCATTTATAAAATGTTCAGAAAATAAAGTGCCCTGAATGCACAAAGTTGCTTGCTTATTCCATGCGAAAGACCTTCTGCAGTTATGTCAACAACATTGATATCAGTGAAGACATCTGACCTGTTCTAGTGAGAGATTTTTCTGAAGTTTTTTGTTACGCTGAACAGGATTGTTAGTCCACGCATCTGCAGAACTTTGAGAGTTATTTTGAATGCTAAGTGAAAAGTAATCTTCCCATCTTGTGAAATAACAGTAAGGAATTCAAGGGGACGAGGCGATTTTGAGTTACAAAAAATAAAAATTAAATATGGTCTATTTAGCCGCAAAGCTCATTACAAACCAAACCCCACAGAAATGAAAAGCTACCGCTTTTCACCCTGGCTATTGTGGCTATCTAAGTTCACAGAAAAGGCCAGTCACCCTCTGTGTATCTCTCGAAGGATCAGCCATCCAAGCCTTTACGGTTACCCTGAAAAGCCCTCGGGAGTCAATGGCTTTGACACCAATCTGCTGTAAGCTTCAGTTTTATTTTACAGATAACAGCACAGAATTCAACTGCAGTAACGACTTAATTGCCTTACTCTTCTGAATTTGTTTCTCATGCAAATGTCTTCCACCTGCCTGATTTCAAATCAGCTTATCTCTTCCTGATGTGGGACAGGAAGTCCAGGGTTCCCTAAACCTCCCCCACCTACAGTTGTAAAGCTCTGCCTTCCCCATAACATTTTAATCTTATCTAGCATCAGGTGTAGTTTGTATAGGCCACTACAGGTGCACTTCTGTCCTGGCTCCACAGGTTAGCTACTGTCTTCACTTTAAAACTGTGTTAAATTAGCTTCATATTAATGGTAAACCTGCTTTATCCCTAAATGACTATTAAGAATAAATGTTTTAGACTCATATTTGGCCTAAACCCTGGACAAGACAAACCAATATAAATACACCACAGTAGCACATCTGTTGCTTGTCACAATATGGTGCACAAGGACTCTTGCTTGCAAACAGTGTTGTGCCTTCCAATTGTGGTTTTCTACAGACTTTGATGTTCCAGGAACACCCATGGCTTGATGGACACATTGATCAATGTATCCACTGGATTGAGGAATGCGATTGCCTCACAGGCACCCACTAATAAGATTGTTCTGCTTTACCATTATTCCTAAAGTAGTTAACATACTACTGTACAGCAGGTCTAATGGATAATGTGCCATGTTTACTATATACTTGTTGTTTTTGGCCAGTCAGTATATCACTAATACTTTTAAGTTCCAATAAATATTTATTCCTTTTTTATTTTGTGTTATATCGATTGTAATAGGGTGATTGTTTAGTAAACCAAGGCTGTGGTTGTTCAATGGGTATTGTAATGTAATATATCAATCTAACATCAGAAAAGGTAATTACAGGGTTGCCAGTCCTGTTTTACCTGAACTACCCTCAGTTAAGTGTTATTAAAATAATCAGGCCCCTGATAAATACACGGTTCCTCCCCTATAACTGCATGAACAACTCCCAGTCAACCTTCAGACTGAGGTGAGACTTGTGTTCTCAAAAGGACCACCCGTTCACAACAGATTTAGCAGGAACTAGTTTGCACAAATTCTTAATTAAAAACTAAAGACTATTTGTGTGAATTTTGAAGGAATAGTGGAAGGCCTATATTCATCCTGGTGTTCATTACGTTTTTTTTTTTTTTTTTTTTTTTTTTTTTTTAATAGAAATTTAAGATCCGCATTGAGGACCCTCCTCGGCGTAAGCACATGGTGTTCCTGGGTGGAGCAGTACTGGCTGACATCATGAAAGACAAGGACAACTTCTGGATGACTCGGCAGGAGTACGAGGAGAAAGGCGTGCGCGTGCTAGAGAAACTGGGAGTAACTGTTAGATAAGCTTGGACACTTGTTAACCATCGTTTTCCTATGGCTTTCTTACTCCTTATCCTTTTCTGCTACTTTTCCAACTCATTTCATCCATCTAACTTGGAAAGGCCTGTCTGTGCCCACGGGGAGGGGAGGGGATGTGTAGATTTCCTGGGAGAGCTTTTGTTAAATGTGTGTTATTGCCACCAAATTTGACAGTTTAATTTGGCCATTGCCCTGTAAACAAAACCACATAAACAAAGGGCCTGTCTTTTACATTGTTGTAGCCCTGTAGCCACTCTAACTCCCGTAGTGTCTCTCTTTATTATTATTTGCATTTATAGCAACAGGCTTGCTAGCTTTGTCTTCAACACACCAGGTGGGGTATGCCTTTCTGAGTCCAAGAAGCTTGGGTGAATATAAAAGATGCTTTTTATGTATCATCCCAGTTATATTGCATTGGCTAGTACCATAAGATTCATTGTTTATGTATCATCCCAGTTATATTGCATTGGCTCGTACCGTAAGAGTACCTTTTTATGGAGTAGTTCCCTAATAAACTGGATCTTCCAAAGCAATCATTGCCATAAATCTGATTAACAAAAAGCCTCTACTGCTGCACTTGAACTGCGTGAGGCTATTCATTTTGTGAGGTGTTGGTGATGGGGGAAGTCTCTTTTTTTTTTTTTTCTCTCTTCCTAAACAAGTTTATTTTATTTCATACTTTTCATTTTTAATTTTGCTGTGCATTACCATTTTCTTAAGTAGAATGTGTAGTCATGTAAGGTACAATCAAAAAAGTGCACAAACCTTCATATACATTGTTCTGTTTAAAAGGGACTGGGTTCCCTGGAATAGATGTATTGCATTTGTTAAAAAAAATAAACATAAAAAAGCTGTGGGGATGTTTGTAATATTATACAAATAAAACCAATGTATGTGCCACAAAGACATTGTAAAAGCTGGTATTTAACTTTCTGTTTGGCTCTCGTGTGTATTGGAGGGACTTCAATAATAAATCTTGCATAAACGTTTTATCCAGTGCCAAGCGCAGTTATTGAAACTGGATTTTTTTTTTTCATTGCGTAACTGCCTAATGCTGATTTAAATAAAGCAAACTGATTTATAAATATGTTTTGGCTATTGAAACTTGTGTCTTCCGTTTACATTACTGCTGCAGAAAGGGAGGAGGGGTGAGTTATGCCTGGACTTTTGTGAAGCATAGTTAAACTAATTCATTGACTTTGATGTGGTTGTCATTGATGTGGGGGCCTGTGTGGGGAAATCACTTACCCAAGATATGGTGCATCCCTTTGGTATTTTACTGGTTTCCCTGGAGATTGTTCAGCAGAGCATGTGGTGTGCAAATGTTTTGGCCTGGGGTTTTATCTGCAGCAGAGCACCAGCAACCCAGAACCCCACAGCTATTCTAACTGTGGAAATGATGTTGCTTCCATTAAAACGAGGAATCAAAAGAAAGGAATTAAATGACTTCACCTTGCCACAAGTGAATACTTTTGGTATTAAGGTTTCCACTTAACCCTTTACCTCAGGAATAGTCAATTTCCAATATATCCACCAGAAAAAGTACATAAAGTTGACATTTTGATGTTTCTTGTCAAAAAGGCTTGGAGGTTATACAATTCTACAGTCCCGTAATTAAGTAACACACAGAATAAGATCATACAGCATGCCCCACATGAAATGGTATACAGGGTTAAATGACCAAAATGATGTAAATGTATTTTGTTTCTGTACATTGTGGTAAATAATAAAGGTGGTAATGTAAGTGAAAAATAAGTCTTATTTGCTCCAGTACTTACCATCTTTGTTCCACACAAATTCCCAATCATGTGACACATTGGATACAGCTCCTTGGCAACAGGCAATCTGTTCTGATAATCAAATGTTTTATATTTTCAGTTGCATTTGAGGGGGTGAGGCACCTTGTTCTCTAACAAAATAAGTTGGGAACATCCAAAGTTTGGTACAGTGCTTAAGAACCACTGATACTTTTGTGAAAGCAAAAAATTAATTTTATACAGGTAAGCTATACACCCTTGGGGAATTTGAGAGCCCATGACCATATTCAAAATGGCTGCCGTCTTGTTTCTCCTCACACTAATGACATCTCCAAAATGATCTGATGGAATTTAACTTCCAGCTGAGGTATGTTATTGTGTGACATATAAAGACATGCTGATTAGGTATGAGGCGAGTAGATGCAGATCAGATTAAAAAAAAAAAAAAAATGTCTTGCTGGCTTTTTTATTTCTATTAAGGAATAAAGTGGTCACAAGTGTCTGTCTTCCAAGGCCACGAAGTGAGGGAATGCACATACTTAGAAGTTGATAGAAACATACAAATATATTTATATATAATCATTTTGAGAAATCTTGGTTAATTATGTTGCTATATATATATATACACACACACTTGCAGACAAAAGTATTTTGGAAGTTAAAAAAAAAAAAGTTATTTCTGTAATTTCTAATTGTTCTATTGAAAGACAAAGTGAAAATTCAGCTTTATAATAAAACAAACGATTACATAACATGCATAAAATGAAATGCTAAGACAAAAGTATTTGGACAAATTGACAGATTTTGTATGAAACCCATTTGTTGCTAATTGTTGACAATTATCATGATTGAAAATCAACACCTGATGATAAATATAAGAATAAATAAATACATAATCATCAAGTGCCAAAAAATAAATTTGAATTTTTTGATTAAAAAAAGTAACAAAAATGGTTAAAACAAAAAAGAGTACAGCAACACTCTCAAAATGGCAGTGATACACTACAGCTAAACGAAAGAGGAGAAATTCCAGAAAATAGCAGGACTTGGTTTCCCGAAAAGCACTGTGCGGGCTATTATGACATTACTGAGAACAGGAACTACTGCAACTAGCTGCAGCTGTGGAAGACCAAGAAAGATTTGACACAAGAATTGAGAGAAGATGGTCAAGAAATTCACGATGAACTTCCAGAGCCTCCTATCAAACTGGATAAAGCCATCGTCGCCCTGGACACGCTTCAGATGTTTTTGGCTCAAGAGGGCATTGAAGATACTCCAAAGAGGCTCAGCTCCTTGTCAGCAGAACTTTCAAAGCATGTGTTTTTGCATGTGAAACAATCGACAATGCTTTATTTCTGTGTGAAACTAATTTGACACTACAAGCCAATACCTAAAAGTAAAGTCAACAATTTGTGCACAGTTTGACTGGACTATTTTTGTAAAAATAGCGCTGTAGTTATTTTATTAATTCTTATTTTAATCAAACTATACCCAATGTACAGAGTGTACAGTACTGTATGCTGCAATTGATTAAAAATTTAAAAAGTATTCATACCCTTTGATGCTATGATAGTATTGTCTACAATATGCTAGAAATTTCAACATGATAATGCAGAACCTAATTCTACAAAAGTCTGGAAAATGCTGGATTGTAGGTGAACATTCTTAGAGAGTATAAAAGGGTGAAGCATAGGATTATTGCTGTCATTATCAATAAGTCAATATGGGAAAAAGTAAAGAGCTATCTGAAGACCTTAGGTAGACAATTATTGTCATAAAGCTGGAGAAGGATACAAGAAGATTTCCAAGCATTTGAGTTCTAGTACCAACAAGTACAAGACTCATGGTACTGTTACAACGATCCCTCGGTCTTGAAGAAAGAATTGTGAGGAAGGTTAATAACAATCTGAGATTGACTGTCAAAGTGAATTGGCTGCAGGTGGGACTGGGGTTTCCATTTCACGTTCACCTTACCTACGTCAACCCTAGACCCAAAGGTAAGTATCCGCTTAGGGTCGAGTATTGCATGGTAAAGGTCTCAATGGTCGCAGACCAGAAAAAAAGCCACTCTTAGGAAAACGTCACAAGGACAATCACTTAAAGTTTGCAAAAAGGCATTTGAATGATTGATATGAGCTCTGGTGAAAGGTTTTGTTGAGTGATGAAACAAAAGTTGAGCTACTTGGTAACACTGATAGTCGTTACGTTTGGAGAAAGTCAGGTGAGGCGTACAAAGAAGAGAATACCACACCTACTGTCAAGCATGGAGGTGGTAATATTCTTCTATGGGGCTGTTTATCCTCTAATGGCACAGGAAATTTAGTTCCAATACACGGTAAAATGGATTCGATAGCATACCAAACGATATTGGCCAATCATCTGAAACCCTCCTCTACAAAACTTGGTTTAAAGTTCAACTAGACGTTCCAACGCAACAATCCGAAGCACACGTCAAAATCTACTTCAGAATGGCTAACAAAGAATAAAATCCAGGTTCTGGAACGGCCTAGTCAAAATCCTGATCTAAATCCAATTGAGAATCTTTGTTATGAATTGAGGAAGGCTGTGCACAAGAAAAGTCCTTTAAATGAACTGGAACAATTTTGCGTTGAAGAATGGTAAAAAAAAATAAAAAAATAAAAAAAAAAAAGAGACTTGAAACGAATGCCAGTACGGTTTTCGATTAACTGTCTCCTAGGATTAGCATATTTTCTCCAAAAGGTGATTTCCACGGGAGTTGAACGAATAATTAAATAAAAGAACATGTACCGTATGAAATTATATATATATATATACACACACACATTCCTGTTTTGCTCAGTATTGAATTCTGTTTCACTATTTCTACTTATGAACACTAGGTGGCACCTGTCCACATATTCTTTATCTTCCTTTTAACATGAATATTACCTTTTACATATTGGGATCAATGACAAGCATTCAGAGTACTTGACAAATCCCAAATTGGGAATACAGTTTTGAGATCCAGGTACTAATCTGGAAGATGTACAGATGGAAAAATAATATGGTAAAAATAATCAGGCTTGTTTAAAAATGAGTTTCCTCCAGCAAGTACCAGGCGAAACCACATGTTGTTAGCATTCGATTTAGATTGGCAGAAAAAGGTTAAATATTATTTTAATGTATTGTCTGGCCTGTATAGCCAAGCTTGTCTCCATTGTAAGTTCTACTTCTTCCCAGCTTTACATCTGGTTGGGACCAAGGCATAAAGGGCTCAAGAGACCAGCCTCGGATCACAGTGAGTCAGTGCCTGAGCTGGGAATTGAATGCAGTATCTTTCCACTAGACCACACTGACTCAGTTAGTTTGACCATATTGCTAATAGTAAAGGTTCTCTGCAGTTAGATGTGAGCGTGGAAAAGTGAGTGTCTGGTAAAATACTTTTTGCGCAGCTGGGGAACGAGGGAGTCACACACATAGCACAGGAAGACAAGGGATGGTAGAGAACAAAAAAAAATATCCTGGACCACAGTTCCCCCTCTCCCTTCATGCATTAAACAGATCTGGCCAAGAACACTGAGTTAGACAGACCAGTCTATCTGCATTGCCACACACTGGAGTAGTTTATTCTCACTGCTTTGTCACACACAAGGTACTTCTCGTTGCAACAAAACAGCAATTAACTTGCTTGGCCTTTTCTTTTAACTGTGCTTTAGTTAAATACTGTAACTTTAAAACAGATCTATAACTGCACCACAAAAGGAAAAAAAAAAACAAAACTTGTTACTTACCTGTTATGTATAATTCACTGTCCTGCTGCAGAGGGCTAACACACTGGAAAGGTACATATTTTCAATATGTTGCATGGATCTAGTTATTGGGGTGGAAACCTTCAAACATTTTTCTTTGTTACTGTGTATGCATGCTTTAAAATTGTTTTACTTACCTGAGTTGCATAGGGCAGTGCTATCCTCCATTTTGTGGGAGGAAGTGGAAAACCACCATCTTGGGTGAGCGGTCGTTTGATACTTACCTCTGTGCTGACTTCCTGAAGTCAGGGCAGCACCTTAAGATAAAAATAAAGTGGAAGTATTTTATTAATTGTTTATCTTGTGTTTGCTTGAAGTGTTATTTATTTGATACACATGCATGTTTGTTTCTTAATATTTGTGTATTATGATTTATTGAATATATTATACCTATTTGATAGTTTAACTTTAGCCAGGGGAAGGGAGTATACCTGTTCAAGTATACATACTGTCATTTCTGGTCAGTCTGGGTGATGGAGGCCAAGGGATAGCTTGAAGTCTTGCTAAGCCTAACTTTTGCTGTTTATTTTTTATTGTTGTCTGCTACTTTAAATGACAATTGTTAAAGTTCTTAGTAGTGTGTATTGTTTTTTTTTTTTTACATTTTTTGTTCTTAATAAAAACTTCTACACAGTTGCATCTTTTAAAATCTTTAGGACCAGTGAAAAGCTATTTTTTTTCCTCTTAAGGTGAAATATCATTTTGCAAAGCAACTTCTGTTCACGTAAGGACCTTTAAAATAACATTCTGGGTGGTAAACAATGATACTTGTATTGTTTAAGATAAACAACATTGTACAGTGCATAAAAACATACACGCGACAAATGGGAAAATGAAGCAACTTCAGTTAAACATGAAATCGCTTCCAGCAGTTATATCCTAAATAAAAATCAAGTAAACAAACCAAAACATTCTTAGCGCAAAAGAGACTGGAGCAGGTAGTGATGTGCACCAATATTGATATTTTGATATGATATCGATATCGTTTGATATCAATAATAATTTCCATATCGCGATATCGTGGGATTAAAAAATATATATCTGGGGGCTCCCGAGTTGCGCATCTAGTAAAGGCACTCCGCGTGGAGTGCAGGTTTGAATCTAGGCTATGTCACTCACCAGAGGTTCCTAGGGGGCAGCACACAATTGGCAGAGTGGAGCCATACAGATCTGTGTTGTCCTCTGGCACTATAGGTCTGGTAGCTTCTTCTCCAGGGGAGGAGAAGGTGCTAAAGTCACCAAACTGGTACTGAAATGATCCAATACTGACCCGGTACTGTACCATACCAATCCGGTGCTAAAGTTACCGAACCAGTACCAAACCAAGCTGGTGCCGTCCCGATTCTGACCCACTACCGATCGGTGCTTAACTTCTTTGGTCCAGAAACAAAACCAGTCTTGGCACCCAGCAGAGTAGCCCATGCAGGAAACCGTCTTTACTGTCTTCCTGATCTTCCTCTACTTCTCCTTCTCCTCCCCTGAAGAGTCGTCGTTTCAAGTGATCAGAATGGAAATGCTTTGGAGAAGTTCTGGACAGCTGTTTCCCACCAAGGAATGGTGCCCGCAGAATTACTGCATGAACGTTCGGTGCCGCCTGCCCTGCCTGTCCCCTTGGGACCCCAGGGAGCTACAAGCGCAGATTGGCAACAGGAGGACATTCTGTTCATTGCCACCTCTGATGAGGTGGGCAAACAGGAGCTGGCGTTCCCGTCTGAGGACATGGAGTCAGACAGCACCTGCGATTAAGCTCTTCCTGTGGACAGAGCTTCTACCACTAATCAAGAAGCGTACAGCTGTCTTACAAGTGCCCTGGCCTACCACCTCTCCCATGTCCCACCCAGTGCACCTGGATTTTCATTTTGAAATCCGGTCATCATGAGACCATCCTGCTACAGCTCCTGCTGTTTCCCAGTCAATGAATACCCTATATAGGGTTCATGATGCGGAAAAGCTGGGCCTGGTCCAATTTCCACCAGTGGAGGCTTCAGTAATTGCTTTGGTCCAGGTGCCTAATTTAGCTGTCGTGTCCAAGGACGCTATCTGCCCCAACAAGCAGTGCCGGGTCTCAGAGGTGATCCTCAAGTGTGCCTATTCAGCCAGTGCATTCGCCGCATGGCTGGGCAACTATAATAGTACTCTGGTAGCCTACCAATCATATTTGCTGAGGTCCCTTTCCGACAGTCACAGGCCCTCGCCACAACAGCTAGAGGAGCTGTGCCTGGTTAATAAGAACCTGCTCTGTGTGTCAAAACCTAATGGGCAGGCTGTAAGAAAGAACCTGGCTGTGCTAGTAGCTGTTTGTATACAGCTTTGGCTTTCCCAGGCACGAGTGTCTGAAAGGGACAAAGCACTACTGTTGGATGCCCCTATTACACCTGGGCATAAGTTTGGTCCACCGATGGAGGAGATGCTGCGGCGCTCTCACCACATGCAGGAATCCACGAAGGAGCTGGTTCGCTTGCTTCTCAGCGACCATCCCCAACACGCAAGCTCAGACTTTCTTTTAGTTAAAGAAGAGAAGTAAAAGTGCTTGTTAATATTTTTAAAATGCATTTCATGTTTTGTATAAATGCGAACATACCGGCAAGCTGGTGTAGCTCTGGGCGCAGCCATAGTTAATGTGGGGCGAAAATATATCCTTTAGCTGGGTTTTAACTATAGTATGCTTCACTGGTGAGAGTAGATATATAATGTTTAAACAAAGGGAAATTACCCCAACACTTTAATAAGTGTGAATCAGTTAAATGCAGATACTGTAGCATTTATAAAACCATTCTTTAATTAAGTATTAATCCTGGGGAGGGGCTAGTGATAAGGGAGGGTATTTGAGGCACGAGATTTTAGACTCCAGTGAGGCTGGAGCGACCTGAGTAGCTGTGTACTCAGTGTATAATATCTGTGATAAGTGCAGGCTTGTGGATTTGTTTTTGTCAATTATTAGTCCTTTGCACTGCCAAATTTCACCTGAGATTTAAATAAAAGCTTACTTTTGGCATTTTAATCTTTTCTTCTGACTGTTTCTTGCCACCTGCAATAGCCACTTGACCACAATACTTTACAGAGCCATCTGGTGTTTTGGTGTCAGTGCACCACAGACATCTGGGTGCTTACTGCCATTCAGACCGGCTACTCACTGCAGTTCAAGCACGTCCCCCTCCCTTACAGGGTGTGAATGTAACATTAGTCACAGACCCACAGGATGCTGCTCAGGAGGTAGCAGCTCTGCTGCAGGAACGGGCTATTCACATGATAGATACGCTCTGGTTGGAGACAGGGTTCTACTCCAGGTACTTCCTAGTGCCCAAGTGGGATGGTGGCCTCAAACCGATCCAGATCATCCTGTTTCTGAGTAGATGGAAGTTAAAAATGTTGACAATGCAACAGCTGTTGCAGTCAATCAGGTCAGGCGACTGGTTCACCATGATGGACCTCAAAAATGGGTCTTTCCATAACCCCATAAAACCAGTGCACAGGAAGTACTTGCAGTTCACTATTCAGAGAACAGCATACGAGTTCCGTGGTGGCCTCTCCCTGGCTCCCCATGCCGTCTCGAAGTGCATGGAAGCTATCCTGGCTCCTTTGAAACAAAAAGGCATCAGAGTGCTCAATTATCTGGACGACTGGTTCAGCCAGAGGCCCACATGAAACTTGTTACTGGCCACCTTGAATGGTTGGGCCTTTCGGTCAATCTTGCAATGAGCCAGCTCATGTCTTCTCAGACAGCCTCATACCTAGGAGAGTGCTTGTACTCCAGGTCCATGCTCTCCACTTTGTCAGATGACATTGCAGAGAATAGCCACCAGTTTGGAACTCTTTCAGCTCAGCAGAGCGCTCATGGTAGTGACGTTCCAGACACTTCTGGGCTTGATGGCAGCAGCTTCCCATACCTTTCCTTATGCATGCGCCCTCTGCAGGCCTGGTTCAACAGCAGGGTTTTTCAGCACTTTTACCAGTATGGGTAAAAGTGGGGTGTTTTTTAGACATGGTGTCTGCCTCGTGGGTTTGACCCCAGGACCTGTCTCATGGCAGTTATACTGCAATTTTTGCAGGATCTGTTTTAGACAAGGGAAAATCCCCCTCTAAAGTTCTATCTGGCAGCCATTTTGGCTTGCCTTGTCAAAATTGACTCGCTGTCCCCAGGAGCTGACTTCCAGGCAGGGCAATTTTTTTAAGGGGCTTGGCGGCATTGTTTTTTGATGGAGGTTAAACGTGATGCTTAGTGCACTAATGAAGTCTCCATTTCAGCCCATGCATTCAGTTGCGCTGAAATATTTATCACTCAAAGCAGCTTTCTTGCTTGCTATCACCTCTGCAAGCGGATGAGTGAGATGCAAAAGCTTGCTTAATCTTTACAGAGGCCAGGACAAAGGGTTGCACTCCATACCAATCCTGCCTTTTTGCCGAAGTTGATCTCGGCATTCCATGTCAACCAGTCATTGAAGCAGTGGAGTTGAAGGTTTTCCATCCCCCTCCTTTCCAGTGTAATGGAGAGCGGCAGCTCCATATGCTCTTCCCAGTGCAGACTCTGGTGCACTATGTTGACAGGATGAAAAGATGTAAGCAGTCCCAACTATTTTTTGTCTGCTATGGGGCTGTCCCATGGTCTAGCCTTGGCTAAACAGAGGATGTCCAAATGGAGAGCAGACACAGACAGGACTGCCTATCAGCTGGCCAACTTGCACCCTCCAGAAATGCTCACTGCCCATTCCACCAGGGGCATGGCAACTTTGTGGGCTTTATTTCAGGGTGCATCTGTCAAGGACATTCGCAATGCAGTGATGTGGGCTACTCCCCATACCTTTACTAGGCTGTACAGACTTAATGTCTTGGATCCTCAAAACCCTGGTTTTGGAACTAGAGTGTTAAGGGAGCTTTCTCAGTCGACCCTTACAAAACAGGCATAGAGGTGAATTTCTCCCTCAAGTTTTTAGCTTGTTACTGGAATACCATATGGTAACACACAAGGCAGCCTCTCGGGTTAACAATATTACCCTTGCAATGGCTTTGGTACACTTACCCATGCGGTGATGGTTACATTTCGTACTTGATAGGGAACGTTAGGTTATTATCATAACCCTGGTTCCCTGAAATAGAAATGTAACCATTAACCTTCAAGGCCACTGCATCCAGGATTGGATTGAAAATGACACTGAGGTCTGTGAACCCAGTATATTTATGTCCTCGGGGGCGGGCCATGGCTGCGTCACAGGATCGAGCAGCTTTGATATATATTATTCAAGTTTTGAGTCTTTAGGAGGTTAATACCCATAGAGTAATGGTTACATTTTTCTATTTCAGGGAACCAGGGTTATGATAATAACCTAACGTTCTGAAGCATGACAATATTTGTTGGTTAAGTTCGGCAGATGAAAAGAGAATATCTGCTTGACAGAGGAACAGAGTTTGACCATTGATCTTCAATTTTCCTAATCGTCCAGTTGCAGCTGCAACATTCTCTTTGTCATTTCAAAATTGGGTAGCAAAATAGGGCCAACATGGTTTAATGGATTTAAAAAATCCATGATATCTACTATTAATTAGAGATTTATAGAGGTTTTATTTCTAAAGGACGTTTACTGTGTTAGTGAAATGTAATCCAAGAGAACTGTGCACCAGCATGTTTACCTCTTTGGGGAGGGTAAGGTATCAGTTTCTTAAAATAAGCTTGGCTCTTACTTAAAGAGGGTTGTTAAGTAAATTCATGGAAGTTGCCCAGTTTTCTAGGACAATGAACGACTGTGCTGGAGACAGTGACACTGCTCCCACTATCCCATTCTTTGGGAGCCGAGTGAAGAGGGTTCAATCCTTCCTTGTGTAGACGGAGTGCATGATTACTTGCTGGATTATCAAACACATCCCCGGGGGAGCTCAAGGGCTAAATGTAAAGGAAGGAAGGAAATACTTTTTAGAGTATAAACAGAGAAAGCCTCAGGAAAACACTGCAGATGGACAAAGAATGAGTGAACGTAAGCAGGGTGATACCGGATACTCCAGCCAGACTGCTAAAAACAAGACAGGATAAAACAAAACAAAAAAAAGCAAAAAAACAATGAGGACTGCACATTGCAAGAAGAGGAACTCAGAGTGACATGCTGAATAACATGAACCAAACAGAAAGACACAATTAGGGTTAAAAACCAGTCCAGTTACAGATTGGGATAAAGATGCTAAAGGTTATAGTACCGATATATTTTTAGCTGTAGGCTATTAAAATGACCCCCCAGTATGCAAGGATTCAACTCCTTGAATAGCTGAGGGCAATTAAGCCTCAGATGTGCCTTTGAAATACAAATACACCCCAACACAGTAAAAAGAAAATAGTGCCACCACTGCTCAGCCAAAGCAGCCAATATTTTCATTTAAATGTGATTTGAGTGTTACTGAGTTTAGGTTCCACTTTCAGCTTGTGTGAAACAATTAATCTACAGTGCAAATGTTCATGATGAAAACTTTGATTTTATCCCCACAACTCCTGGTAACCTATCAAGGGTGTGTAGTGCTTTTCTTGTGTCAGGCTCCTCAGATGAACCATCTGTTTCAGGTATTACACTGCACTATACACTGCTTTGAACAATTAAAGAATAAGTAGCACTATAAGGCATTTTAAGTGATGTAATTTCTATGAGAAGAGCCTCGTTGGAAATCATGCAATCCTGCTGGAAACGTGCTTTTCTGTGTCAAACGCTAGCAAGTCTTTACCTGGCTTTGAGCTTGCCTGAAGAATACTAAGTGTTAGGGCTAACAGCCGTCCTTCATTGCATTCATACCATGTTTCAGCTCTGTCATGTCAGCCCCACTTATTCTCTGTCTATGTATATTTAGCATAGGTGGGGTTGGCAGAGTTGAAAGGTCAAATGATTTGAATGCAAAAAGGAAGGCTGTTAACCCAGACGAGCTCAAAACCAAGTAAAGGCAATTTTAGAGAAAAATATTAAGTACGGAAACCCAGAACCACTCAGAATGACTGCAAACACCACAAAACGGAGAAAAAGCAATTGAAATGACATTTGAAACTACTTTGTTAGTCCTAGGTGTGAATAAGGTGTTTTAAAATCCCAAGGCCTGTATTGAAATAATGCCTAAAACCTGAATGAGAAGCTCTGTTTATTATGTATAGGGCAGCCCATATAAAGTGCACACACGTTTTCTCTTCTCATGCTGGGGTTGGCAAACATCAGAATCAAAGGGCCTATCTATCTCCACTAACAGATACAGTGAGATAAATATCTATAAAGCTCACAGGACCTCATACCTAATACAAGGACTAGACTAATATGTTAACCTCTTCAAAACCTGGTTATTAATACAGTAGGTAGGATTCAAACCTATTTCTTTACAGGCCTTAGGGCTGTGTACACACACACACACGCACCAAAAACAGATCAGCTGTAGAAGGGAATCCTAATCATTATTAAGCGTTTTTGTGTGTGTATAGTGAGTTGGTGAATACTGGACGAGCACCACTGTTGTCAATAGTAAAACTCAAAAACACAAAATGTACCTCTTTTTTTTTTTTTTTTTATAGGATTTACTGTAAAATCTATATAATCAGGCTGCCTTTATAAAAACAAGACCCCAAAAAAGGATTTTGCAAGTAAAAAAAGACAGTTAACACTAACGTGCCTGTCTTTTGTGTGGTTACACCAAATCATTTCAGTCTAACTTGGTTTTAATGTACAGTGCTGGAAAAGAATAGCACAGTAGAAGAATAGAACACATTTCTGAGTCTGAATATAAAACTGCTTTCCTAAAGAGTGGTGGGACAGAAGGGTATCATATTCACATTTGTTTCAGATTTCATCCGTGTAAACAAAAGGAGCGGGCAGACAATCTGGGGCCTGTTAAATTAGAACTGAATAGATCTGTCAAGAGTAACTTGACATCTTTTTCCAAGTCATAATTAAATCAAAACCAACTTTGATGGGTTCAGAGTTGGTTGGATAAAAAATTTTATTTCATATTTTTACTCATTTATGTTTTGATAACATGCTAAGATACTATGTTGGCGGTTTAAATTAAGTTTTTGACACACACAAAAAAACAAAAACAAAAACAAAAAAAAAACACATTTTCAGCATCACTGTATGATTTCCAGCGAGGTTCTTTTCATAGAAATTACATTTGATTTCAAGGCTGTATGTTTTTGGAATTAAAATGTCTAAAAATACGATTTCAAATCATTTATCAAGTTAAATTATTTGGTATTTGCAATTTAGCTGTCAATGGACAACAGTCCACATTCCAAAAGCACACATTTACTCTATTTCTGCAAAATCAGCAATGGACACAGTCAAATCCCTAAAAGAGGTCAAGTTGTGAGTCCTGCTCTTCAGATACCATATGGAGTTCACATTGCCAATGCTTGTGCTATCCCTGCTTTGTGAAACCAGGTGTCTTTCTTGCAAGAAGGGCAAGTACCACTCCAGCAATCTCTAATCTTGTAATTTCACAATTATTTTAAAATGTAAAACCTGTTTTAAGAGGTCATCCATATTCACAAACCATTTACCACTGTGCACTTTCTACAAAAAACGAAAAACAAACTGCTAATGTTACAGAACTAGTAAGAAACAACTATGGTGTTTAACTTCATGATTTATTTATTGAAAACAGATGTTTTAGCTTGGAAAAAAAGATGCTTGTGTTACCACAGTGGTAGATGCATTTTCTTTAAGTACTCTAATGTACAAGCTTACCTATATTAACTTGTTTTCTTCTTGTGGGGGGTACGTTGACATTATTGAAAGAGAATAAACTAAGAAGATGGCATTATACTGACCCTTTCATATTCTGTGGGAAATGTCTGTCTACCCATCAAAGGATGTGGAGGTTGATGCCATTATCTACACAGAAAAACATCCTGCGAGCCGTGTACCACAATGTTCTCTCAAAGGGAAATCCTACAGAAATAACTGCACCGGAGGAAGAAAAAAGTTCCGACTCCACATGTGCAACGCACAGCTTCCAAATCCACAAGATTGTGCAAGTAAGAGAGTGTTTTTCTAATAAAGCTGGCAGTAATTCCATTCATCTTCATCAAGTGGATGGAGGATGTTGGAGCCAAAATTATAAGTGGACCCTGTGTCTCGACTGGTATGCAATAATTTCAGTCTTTGGTTAGTAGACTGTAGCTTGACCTGCCTGCAATAACGCTGTTGCAGATAGCTGTGTCTTAAAAGAACGCATCCAACAAAGACTGAGTTCACCCCAAGCAAGCTTACCATTTGCTATGGCTTTCATTTCAATGCCAGATGTTCTTGTGGGTTGGAGCCATGCAGTACTGTATTTTTTTAACAAAAATTTTACTCCCAAAACAATCCATTTCAAAACATTGATAAGATAGATTTACTGTCTGTTTGAAAAGGCGTCAGATCAGGCTTCATCAGGCATGTGTCTTAACATATAAACAAAAAAGTTTGTCTGTCTGTTCCTTTATGCATTCGGACCCCGCAGGAACCAGTGCAACTGAACTTTGCATGGCCTTCTCTTTCATCCAGGGGAAGGTCGAGGGCTATGTTTGGATCCAAAATTTTGACCCCCAGGTACTTTATTTAGTAACCCCATTGCTGGATCACTACAGTAGCCATGTATCTCAAATTAAAAAGAAACCCACAAAACCAAAAAAGAATAAAAAGAACAAAACTAGTGCACTGTGCAACACCCAAGATCGATAACTTATAGGAAACCATAAAGCTACCGTTCCCCAATTTGTCACACATGAAATAATGAATTTCCCTGGGCAACGTGGGGTACTTCAGCCAGTTGTTAATAAATCCTTGTGGCCAAATATCTGCTACATGTGTGCCATTACATATATATATATATATATATATATATATATATATATATATATATATATATATATATATATATATATATATATATATATATATTCAGAAAACAAAATGTAGGTGGTTATTCTGGCACAAATAAATCATGTTATGCATGGACATTACAACTGGTATACAATTTAGGCTTCACACTTCAGGCCAGGGGTTTAGCTAATCTCTGAGTAAATTCCAGGTGGATGTCACAAACTCCCCATTGTCATCAACAATTAGAAGGTGGCAACTTTGCTACAAAATGAAAGAGAAATATGATGATTCAATAGAGAACAGAACAGAGATAAGCAACACTGAAAGGCACATTTAGACATTTAATTGAAGAGATAGGTATGTGTGTGTTTAAGACTTATTTTGTGTTGTCTGAAAGTATAAATAGGTTCTGTGAAATGCAGTAATGCTGGATATTGGCTGGTTGCTTGTTCATATTGTTTGGGAATTACACTACATCAAGCTACTTGTTTTGCATTTTGCCCTACCTGCTTGCAACCAAAAAAAGCATCCAGCATATTTCTATTAGGGTGATATTCGACTATGTGACCAGCCATAAAGGAACCCAAGATTAATCCTCATGAGTGACTATCCTGAAATGAAACAAATACTGTCTCTAACTGAGTTGTGTAGTGCTAAACACCTGACACCCGGCACCAAACTATATGCTGTGGTGGATTGCTCTACAGTACTTGCAAGTGAGTATTCAGCTCTTTGTGTCTTCAGAGGTACAGCAACCCGTTTCTCTGACCTGCTATACCCCATACTAAATAGTCAGTAAATGATGCAATTGTAGAAGAATTATTAACTTGTCAGGCCATTTTTCAGTATTTCGATATGATGCATTTATATTTACATAGTACATTTGTAAAGCAAAAGTTACATTAATCATACATATTAGAAACAATTAAAAAAAATATAACTACTAAAAAATGTACATCATACACAATATATTTTTTGCTTTTTACAGAGGTAAAAATGCTTATTATAAAAAAACAAAACAAAAAAATACTAAATCAATACAACAGCGTTTATTTATTTTTTTTAGTACATAAGGAGATAGTAGATGTATGCTTCAGGCACTCTTTTTAAACAGTTAAATGTGTGCATTTGCTGAAGACTGTGCATCAAATAAATGAACAGGTTTTGGTTATTTTCCTTACCACAGATACAAAAATAAAAAGTAAAATTCTCTACCATTGACTGAAGTCAGTGTTGCAAAGCGGACAGGGTGGAACACTACACACTGGAAATTTTAAAAAGTGGAAAACGTACAATAAGAAGAGTTATATACAAATGTATCATCACATGTTTCTGTAATGATCTCACTTATCAAAAGGAGCACAGTGGTAAGAACTTTCAATGCCAATTAAATTACACTGGAACATTAAAAGGCCTTAAATGCTTACTAAAAACATGAGTTACAATACATTTTGGGCACTTTATGTCTTGCACAAATATGCATAAGGTCTCATTTTAGTGTTGTGCTTTCTTACATTTGTAGACCTTATGTCCACCATATAAAGTACTATATTTATGTATTGTTTAAAGGGTAGGATTAATTTGAGGCTGGCTTATCTGTTAAACTTAGATTTAATACTGTGATCAGGCAAAATATATATGTATCTAAACTTATTTTCATATACTTTACAATGTCACCCTGACTGACTAGCTACTATACTGTAATTCGATCCCATTTTATTTTTTATCCAGTATTCAAACTTTAACACCAAAAGCAGCAATGCTACAAAATAGGATTACACAGATAACATAAGTGTTACATAAACCTTGTAGCTGCATTGTGAATACAAAACAAAAGTAGGGTTACCAAAAAAGCCGGCAAGCATTTCTAAGACCTTTGTTAATGCACAGTAGGGTAGTATGCATTGCTATTGGCAAAATATTTTCTGCAGGAAGCAATTCTGGCTGAAACGGCCCACCAGCTTTGACAGACCACTCCCAGCTGTCTCAAATTCAGATTGTACTATGCCATTAGCTACAATTGCTAGCATTATTATTTTTGTTTTTTATTACAAAATTATTTGGATATTCCTTGAAATATATTAGAAAAATACTCTTCAAGCTAAATTACAAGTTTTGAACACGGGTAAAATACAATTTTTAGGTCTCCCTTAAGGATTTAAAATAATCTGTGAAGACTCATCCAGCAACTGAAAGCATTTATATATTCCAGTGCCGCCGATATTAAAATAATCACCCATGAGAAACACAACCAGAACACTCAATCTTTTCAGTATAGTTTTAAAGACTTCAAGTCTTAAGTAACTGTATAGACTATTTTATAGAAAGTAATTTTACTAGTTGGGCAATTACTAACAACTGAGCACCCTACATTAGCGCATGTGTATATTTATTTTAGAATGACAAAGGAACAGCGCTTTATAACCCTTTAAAGGTTGGGTTAATTGTCAACATAACTTCCTGCAATTTAAAAAAAAAAAAAAATCATAACATTTTAATGCCTTTCATATTTTGAATGGTGCACTGACTGTTGCTGTACATGACCACTGTGTGTGTGTGCTATGAACTTAAAACAGATTAAGAATTGTTTTAAAAAATTACTTTTGTGTTTTTAAATAGTGGGATAGTGAAAATGTAAATAACTTTATTTCTTGTCATCTTTATTACTGTGTGTGTTTTTTTTTTTTTACTCTTAATTTCCCGTTCCCTTTTGGCTGGTGTCTCAATTCAGTGAAATAACTGAAACTGTCTATCTCTTTACATGTTAAATGTTAATAACAAGGCTTTTCTTTCACACCTTGCTGCAAGAAATTAAAGGGTAATCGTCAAGAGGAAATTATACTGGACTGTAGTTATTTTGGCTTCAATTAAAGTAACAATAATGGGTTGTTAAATTGCTATTAATCTGAATTTCTTTTCAAAACACACACACACGCGTGTACATACTCGCACAAATCATCCGAACGACAGGTTAATTCTCAGGTAAATTAAACTAAAACGTGTAAGTGTGTATAATTAAATTGAAGTGCCTTTGCTTGGCAAGCTGTGGCAAAAATAAAACAAATTAACAAGAACCTTGTAAAAGTATTCTCCCAACAACCACACACAACAAATACATGTAAAAATATATAAAGTTCAATACATTCTCCCCCGTTACATACTTACATAAATGAGTTATCATTGGTTAGTCCTTTAAAATGCATGACAAAGGATAAATGCATTGTGGCACATATACGACTGGGAATTTCTTTTACCAGAGGGCGAGGCTGGATAGTTACTTGCATCTATATGCTCTCATCCAAGCTAATGTGCTGCAACTTATTTATAACTGGAATTTAGAAAGAAAATAACAAAATTATCATCCTAATGCTTTATGCCTCCCGCCACAACACCTGCATGCAACACCGCACTTGTAGCATGCACGCAGCGGCAGATAACAGCACATACATGGAGCCAAGAAGGACAAAGCGACAAGTGCCAACCACCGGAGACAGAACCGGTCATCGCTGGTATCACAAGAACAAGGGTCCGAGTAATCGCCTTCAGGGTCAGACATGCAGTGGTAAAGCAAACTGTCTGCGCACCCCATGCAGCTGACTCTGTGGATGCAGGTACGAATGGGGTCCGGGGCATCTTGGCACTGTCCGCGCCCATTCTCCTCATGGTTAAACATGTCCCTGCAGTACTTGCACCTTGACCTCTCTCCATCCTCCTTCCGCCGCCTAGATTTGGATTTCAGAGAGGGAGGCTGAGTGTTTATAACACCGCTGCTGCCCTTTAGGTCTTTGCTCAGCCCAAAGTCCGAGTTTGGGACATAAGGATAATTGTAGTCGTGTTTTGAGGCCTCACTTTTGGCAAAATGTACATATGAGTCCATGTCCTCGGTCTCGATACATTTTTCTCGCACGGCTGCGTGTCTGTAGTCCTCATACCCCGTAAGCCAGGTCTTCTCTCGAGGATTGATCCGAACAATTTCCTCCTCGTCGTCTTGAAAGCTGACATGACGCTGTAGTTTAGGCACAGACTAAAACACACACACACAAAGTTGTTTAGAACACCCAATTGCACTTCAAATAAAGGACAAATGTGATTTACAAAATTATTGACATGCATATGAGAATGGACTACATTAACCTACTTTCATACAACACAGTAAATATTTAGTTACTTTCATTTGTGCTGCAAGTTTGACTTCATGCGTTCAGCAATTTCGTCAACGTATATGGCAGTACCAGTGAGTGTCACTATGCACCAAACCACCCAAGCACAAAAGGAAAGCACTAATAGTTTGACACATGTAGGTAGGCATGTAATATACAACATATTTCAAAGACAAGACCGTTTATGTGCAACTGACCTGATCTAGAAGGTAGTGGTCATGCGTACTGTAATGGTCATGTAAATGACCCAAGAGGCAGCGATGTCTACGGGGTTCACAGAAGATAGGGGAGGCCAGTGTCTGCATAGACAGTTCCTTCTTCTGGGAAGAGTTTGATGAACTATCTGTAGCAGTCTTTATAAAAGGAAGAAAATTGACAGATTGACCACATTACAAAAGAAAAATACAGCATCAAAGCAAATATAATTGGGCTATGCAGTACAACCACTATACTTGACATGTAAATATAGTACCTGTATGTAGAGATATTTTCTCTAAGTTCATGTACATTAGCATTTCACTGGAATACTAATGCTTTTCATTTTCAATACATCAATACCAGTATGCATTAGTTTACCATGTCTCTTATGGTATAGGTGTATGCTCCTGCGAGTGCCTTTCACCTGGAATAGACCATCAACTGCTACTGCACATATTAACTTACAGAATACACAAAAAGTCAAAACTGCAACTACAATATAGGGAGTACAGTTACTGGCTCAGTACATGACAACAACGCAAGATCAGAAGCTATCTATATATATTATATATATATATATATATATCTATATATATATATATATATAATATATATATATATATATATATATATATTATATATATTATATATATATAATATATGAGCACACAGACATTCCTTTCCTGAAAACAAAGCTGGTTTTGATGGAATGTGGTGCCAGCCAGCTTTCTGCCAAAGCGGAAATGAGACTTACATCTGTGATCAAGGTGAAAATTCTGGTAAGATGGGCTGTATTCAGGTGAATGGTGAACTTCATAACCTGAGTTAAGACTATTTTATGTAAACTGCACAGTACCTGTAGCATCCGAACTTCCTCAAATAAATCAAACTGTTTCAACTACATTCACCACACTAAAAGAGTCTCATGTTCCTCAAATGGAGTGCTCTGTAGCTAAACAAAATAGTAGTATAAACAGTATAAAATCACGTAAACTGTTGATCTCTAAAAGCTTTGGTGCAATAGATGCTGGTGTATTTACAGATTGCTGATTTATTTTGCTGCTACTAATCCACAACTCCAACAATGCAGTTTACAGTATCCTCTCAATACAAGCCTTTTGCAACCCAGGTTTTCATGTCAGAGTAGTCTCCAAGTATAGGAACACCTCCTAAGAGAACAACACCCTTGTGGTGAAACTGATTTTTCCCATTGTAAATGCTCTGCCTAGGCACAGGAACTTCGCTTAAAAGAACCTTTGTGGCACCGCTAGTGATACATTCACAACTGATAAGGTACTGTTTTGTAACCTGATAACTCACCACCACCAAACGTATATTCAAATGGTTTATCGATCTTTTCTAACGTGACTTGTCATCGTTAGAGACACACTGGATAAACCAATCAATCTTTCCAGAACCGCCGTCATATCACTTTGTATTCTCATTTCCATGAATGCACCTCTTCACTACAGAATGGCATGTAAACAAACGGCGAAATGCTGTTTCTCTTGCTAATGAGTTGGAAACTGCTGGAGTGCCTGAAAAACCCCTGAATCAGACACAAGTCACCGACCAATTTTGTGTTTTCTGTTCTGGCGAGTTGCTTCACCATTCTGTTAAATAACTGTGTACATGTTTTCAATATTACTAACTATACAGGTATTCGTAGTTAATCTGCTGGATTTTTTTTTTAACGAGGATAGGGGTGCTGTGTTAATTTAGTTTGACAGTTTATTAACGTTAGTTTGTTACTTTATTACTATAGTTTAACATACACTTGCCTACTGCTTTTCTCTTATTCTATTAATTTCATATGTTGATGCACGCGAGACATGACAAGTAATAAATATGTATTTATTCATTGGTTCATACTGTCTGTCTTAATGAACACTTCAGATAAAAACACTTCGCTTGCTTCCCGAGGGGTGTTCCCTTAGCCGGAGACTACTGTATCTTTTGCCGAGAGGCTTCGGGTAAAAGCCAGAAATAATATTTAAGAAAGTTTAAAAATGAGAGGCCATTCGGCCCATTTTGCTGGTTTGGTTGTTAGTAGCTTATTGATCCCAAAATCTCATCAAGCATCTTCTTAAAAGGGTCCCAGGGTGTCGGCTTCAACAACATTACTGGAGAGCTGGTTCCAGATTCCCACGATTCTCTGTGTAAACGAATTCTCGGTGTCCCTCTCATCCCATCATTGGCAAAGGCTTGGGCCAGCATGATTTAGATTTATGTTTACTCACAATCCTGGTTAGTATTTTCTAAGCAAATAAACCCTAAATAAGCAAATAACGTTTTAACATCGCAATAAATAAATAAATAAATAACACGTACACAAAGTATATATTGAAATGTTATATTCATGGTTGTAATTCAAGTTGCTCATGAAGATATAACTATATATAAACATTGAACACATTTTCGGATAGTATAATGTTTTTAGAATAGTGTGTTTCTTAAAGGTTCATTAAACAATAACAAAAAAACAGGAACCTATTACTTTTTTTTTTTTTTTACGTAACTTTGCCCAAATTGTATGTTTTTTTTTTTTTTTTTTTGTAAAGAAAGGGAGCAGTCGAACATCATCCACTGTACGGCGCAAAAGCGAGTTGTGCTTACAATTGAAAAAAAGTTGGAAATGCTTTCACTTCTGGAAAAGGTAATTATCAGGAAAAAAATAAAACAATATTTTGGAATTTTAAAGAGCACGGTGACTGACTTTAAAAAGTCTGCCTCAGAGATATAAAAGTTTGCGGTCTTTAGTAGCGGTGGGATTTTTTAGATCTATTTTTCTCGCGACGAGTACTCGAATCAAACACCTCTCTCCTCCAGATACTGTACTAGTGTACATAAACCTCCCAAACATTGCCATAAGTCTTATTTTAAATGCCAAATTAACACACAATCAAGTAATATATTAAGTAATTAATATGTCTGCCTTCTTGTGCAGCTAATTGTATATGGTCAAGTATTACTAAATAACGTATTCAAATTCATGTATCCACACAGCTTTACATTAAATTGTAGAAAGGCATGCCTGGCCTACCTGTTTTAAGTGTGTCTCAGAGGTCCTTTGTTTTAGTGCAGTAGTTCCAACATACAAATAAAAATTGTACTGAACATAAACAGCCGTTCGGTCCAAAAGCTTACAGAACAATTTCAAGTGAAAAAAGCCTTCCACCTGTGGGAAGATTGGGGAATGGGGTCCACGAGTCTGTGGTAATTGCAACCTTTTCTCCCTTTGAAAGTTTTGTATGAACAGCTGCAGCACGATTTTCTTTAAGTTTTTCCAAACTTGCTCTTATTGTTTTATAGGTTGGCACAGTATTGGGATAATCTTACATCGATTTCAAAACTGCTGAACACGATTCACACGCACTGTCCTCATAGGGGTTATCGTGATCACGACCAATGTTCGGCCAAATCCATAGCAAATGTTGTTATGGGTGTTTGCTTTTTATTTTCATATCCATTCACAATAATTCTGAATGTTTTCATTTCAAACTGTAAAGCACTGAATTTGTGTTTTTGTGGTACGCAGTTTTGTTTGGCATAACTGTTTACATACCACGGTTTTCTTGTCCGGTAACTCAATATATTTCCAAACGTGGCTACCTCTATTTAGAGATGTCATTTTAAATATAGAACAAACTCTGAAACAACGCTTGACATTAACGTTATTCAACCCCGCTGCGGAATTGATACCATACCACGCCTATTACAAGCATATACACAGATAGTGCACCAATGAAGCGCCAGATCGACGGAGAATAAAACCCACCCCAGTGTCAATCTTTCTGTTGCACCAATTAGAAAAACTACTTGCAGGCAATTGCCGAACCCCTTCCGTTTCATAATATTCGCACTTACTGTGGCACTAGAGCAGTATCAGATGTAACGGACTACTGATAAATTACTAAAATTAATGTATTAAAAAATATGCGTGTTGGTGACATTTGTCACGTGACCGGTTATACATCTAGCATATTAGTAAACGTTTTACCACTTCTTTAGAGTTTATATGTTTGATCGTTTAACATTCCCATCCCTAGTAATAAACTGGCAAAACTGATTTAGCACTTAAAATTACGAGAGAATGGACCTTTATAACACTTGGTAAATTGTAATCAGACTTTTTCAATGTGGGGGGAAAAAAAAGCTAAAACTTCTAATGCCAGAGGAATGCAAGCCATTCAAGTATTGCGATCTTTCCAGTGTTACAGAAATAACCCCATTTATTACTGAAATACACCAAGATGCTTTCACAAAACAATCTAAAAGTCATCTACTTTGGATTGGATTGTAGAGGCTACTTTTTCATGTGATCCTTAGGGACAGAAGTTTTTCCTGTAAAGTAATTTCATCTAATATTATTGTGTACTGTTTTTAAAAGGAACAGGAATGTCATGCAAAAAGTTACCTAAAAAGGGATATTTTTAACATTGTAAGTTCATCCAGCTGTGTTTGTTATTGTGCTAGGTCAACGGCAGGGGCCTCTTGGGTTTGTTGACTACACCCAGTGTAAGTTAATACCAATTTTATACCACTAATGCTAAAAAAAACCCCCAACATAATCTAACATTTAACTATAAAGTGTCGGTCTAAATTACTGAGAATACTTTTTGTGCAACAAATATTTTGGGTGAGGAAGGTCCAAACTCTGGTGGAGACTTTAGCGAAGTGTTACTTGTAGTCCTGCAAAATATCTGGGCAAAACAAACTACTTGGAGAAGAGGCCAGACAAAATCAAACATAGTAAATAATACTTGAATACTTTCAATTTTTTGTACTGGGTTATATAAAATTATATAGGTATAACAAGCGTATAATACTACCTCAGTACCAACCCCATCTGCTAAATGCAATCTTAAAAAGGATTTCTCTATTTGGCACCTGAACTTTTAAGGTTTAAGAACTGCATGTCCGTTTTAACAGTTAATCTTTTTCATTTCTGTTTGAAGAGCAAGTGGACGCTGGGGGGAAAACTATTTATTTAGTTTTGTTTTCAGTTTAGAGTTACCACGCTACATTAATCTTGTTTCATAATACGCATTATATAGTATAGTATTACTGTTTAGCCATCTATGTTAAAATAAAACCTAACATTTGTTTACCAGATTGAAAAAAACTATTTATAGAAACATAAAAGTGCTGAAGAAAGTAATAACATCAGGCCTGATTTTTATGACTGGGCAAAGTGGTGGCGCAAGTGATCACAGAAGACAGATTAAAAATAAAGAAAGATATGGTGCCCCACATTTGTATTTAACAGTTGGAACAGTACACATGGCTAGAGTAATTTCTCTCAATTAACTTTTTGAACACACAGCTTAATTAATTGTGCAATACACAATTAGCTAAACATTTTGGTATTATTACTTTAGGAAAACTAACATCCCTTTCTATAAAACGAACAATTGAACATTTTAGGGAAAAAAAAAAAAAAAACCAAAAAAACTTCCAGCCACTAAAATATTTTAATAAGATTATCACCATATAACCTCTGTTGTGATACAAGACGATCAAACATCTGTTTATTATGAGGCTTGTGAGAACAGCTGATGCTTTAAGAGTGCGGTAATGTCTTAAGCCCTTTTAACACTGGCACGTCTGCCCAGGTCCAGACCCGGGTTCTGGCTACCTTGATCACTTCCGTGTAGTGTGAAACCATGTACCTGGGTAGTACCCAGGTTAACAGGTCCCAGCAACCCACCTCAGGATGTGGGTTGACATTCTGTGAGCGAGACAAAATGCATGACGGCCAATGAAATAGCAAACAGCCACGCCTGCGTGAAGGTTTCACTTCCACAAGTTCCAGCACGTTTCGGATAAAAGCCCTTTTGTTGTGTAGAAATAAATGTATGTATGTGCATATATGATGTCTAAAATGTACATTTAATTTGTACTACCAAAAGTTTACAGTACACCACAATGATGAATAAACTATATAGATTAAAACAGGACTACTTAACTATGTCTTATTACTAATGTATTTGTATTCCATGATTTACTATAAAATATTAAAACAATTTCACATGGTCTGTTTCAAAGAAAGTTTTGTGAGGAAACGGTCATTCATGAGCTGTTTTGTGTTTTGATGTTTTTATACTGTTTTGGTGTCTAAAATGCGCACTTAATTAGCAACACCAAAGGTTCGCAGTAAACCAGGATGATGAATAAATTAATACCAATAGCTGAAGTAATCACAAGGCCAAAGAAACAAGGATGCATGCGCATATTTCAAAGTAGTGCAAAACTCGGCAAGGGCCCGAGTTTGGCATGATAGCGGTGCGAGCAGCAGACCGGGACAGGGGTATGAGGCTGACAACTATGCAGACATGGAGAATTATATCCGGTGCTGTGCATGGACACACTGAACATACAGTTTTTATGTACGCTTTGTACACAAACATTTGTTATGTTTTTTAATTTTGACAAAAGCAACCAGAAACCAAAAAAGCCCAAAATATGTGCTAAAAGTAACAAAGGGAAAATCTAAGTGACCGTCTGCATGTGCAAGCCCAGTTCCGCTAGTTTTAAGTGGAACTGGCAGCCCTGCCCATGGGGACCATTCCGCAAACTGCTATCGAACCAACTTGTCTGCATTTGTACTTAGACCGTACTCCCAGTAAATTTTCATACAGTTCAACCTAACACAGTGTCTGTCTCATTCTCTCCAAGTACACAGCAAGACACCACACCATCTAAATGAAATGAATGGTTTATTTTTAAATTGTATTATACCCCAGCTACAGAAACTGTCCCCCCTCCACACACACTTTTGTAACCAAAAAAAGTTACACCCCTGATGTAAAATTGCAATTGTGCAGGGACACAAACGAGAAAGAAAAGCACAATTTAACAATAACATTAAAAATAATTTAGAAAAATAATAACAATTTTAAAAAGGGACCTGAACTACGATCGTCAGCAGCCAAACAAAACATGTTAACGCTCTCCTAAAGCCTCAGCTGTTCTCATAACCCTTCTAATATGTTTTGTTTTCAAACATCACAGATGGATAATGTTAGTTTTCCTAATGTAACAATGCCATAATGTTTAGCTAACTGTGACTTGCTAAATTAATTAAGCGGTGTATTGATCAAAAAGTTAATTACATGATTAAAGCAATGTGTACTGTTGCGACTGTTAGAGAAATGTGGCGCTGCATATCTATTTATTTCACCTGTCTTCTGTGATCATGTGTCCTTTTAAATTTTAAACATTGACACGAAATCCACCGACAACCAATGTCCTTGCATGGTGCTAAAGTGCGTGAACAGCGCCAGTGCCCTTGCCACTTTGCCCATTCTTGAAAGAAATCTGGCCCATCAATTCATATCTAAAACCAGGAAGAATTGACAGCACTAGCAGAAAATAAAAGTAGTTTGTGATTGTGGCTGAACAATTAGGAGTACATATGCTGCAGTGCACTGGGTGTCGTATGTAGTGGTTGACAGGAGAGTCAGCAGGTTCTTGTACAGAGGAATACCTTAGTAAGCTATGCAATAGCTGCAGAAAGCAAGTAAAATATAGCTAGTCCGACAGAGCAGCTAGACCAACAGCAGGAAATCAAGGAGTTGGAGAATGTTGTAGACTCCCAGGTGGAGATGCATGTGACCCCACTAGATACACAGAGGGAGGTAAGTTGACCACAAAGGGAGTGGGCAGCAGTTAGAGGGAAACAGCAAAGGGGGAATAGGGTAGAACATGCAGGATGAGATTAGAGTCCAGAACCTGCAAATTGGTTTCTAGCTCTTGGATCAAAAGAACTGGATAGTGACCAGGGGGAGGAAAGTGAAGTGTTGCAGCAGGCTGAGGCTACAAAATAGGCTAGTAATACAGTGGAGGATAGTGTTGGTTCTACTAGCAAGCCTGCTGATCAGTGGACATTCAGAAGCAGACAATCATAGTTGGAGTCAATTATAAGGCATGTATACAAGTTTTTTCAGAATGAAACAGTTCTGTCTCCCGGGTGCCACAGTTGAAGATGTGATCGACAAGAGTAGATCGGGTCACAAATGGGGCTGGTACAAAACCAACAGCAACTGTTCATGTAGAGAGAAACAGCAGACATGAGCGGAGGGCAGAGGTACTGAAAGAAAGGTTCACTGAACTTGCCTACAGGCTTCAAGAGAAAAGGAGTCAAGTAATCTCTGGGGCCAGTTCTGACAGCAGGGAAGGACAGGCTTTGGAGAATAACTGGTTTAAATATATGGTTGGAGAATAAATGCGAAGGAAGGGTTTTGGGTTCATAGATAACTGGAGTGCATTTTGTGAGAAAAAGCAGGCATCACAAGAGAGATACCTTAATGATAGGGGAGCACATGTTCTGGCATGGAGCATAGGACGAACCCTTAGGGAAAGGGTTTAAACTAGGCAGGGGGTGGGTGGGAAAACAAAAGTACTAAAGGTGAAAGCCACTTTAAAATAAAAAAATAAAATGCTTGTGTCAAAACCAGAACCATCACAAATTCTTAGAATGAAAAACACAAAATGTCAACTGAAAAGCATGACTTGGCTTGGTCCTGAAGATGGAGAAGAATTTCTCTTGCAGAGGTATAAACTATTTTGAAAAGATAGACTGGACAGGCAAGGAGGAGGTGTAGCTCTACATGTTAGGGATGGGCTACAAGTAACGAACTATTACCCAAAGTTAGTCAATTTGGGTGGAGTGGGTAGGTAAAGGCACTCAAGTTTTTTCTATGTTAAAAGATGTTACAGCTAACGTAGATGACCACAATAATATATCGGATTCTGCCGAGTAAACGGGCCAGTTTAAACAGTAACATTCACCATTCATTTCCGTTTTTTAATAACCATGCGCAAATAATGCCTGAGTGGAAATATCGCAGTCATGTGAACAGAAAAAACTGCCTAGAAGTAGTTGCTCTGTGCACTGAATGATTCAGACAATTGCTTGCATCGTCAATGATGAAGGCTCAGATGACGAAGATGTGGAGTTCAGCGGTTTCGGATCAGATGATACAGACTGACTGATTACGCTTTCCTGTTACACTACAATCAATATTTTGGATATTTTCGAAAATTTATTAATTTTTTTAGACACTGCAAGAGCTTGTAACTCAGGCATTTATAATTCTACTTTGGATGCACTACATAACTCAAATGACACATTTTCTCTTTATATTTTTAAGTTTTGTTTCTACAGGTGCAGAGTTGCATAGTAGGTTGTATCCTGTTTTGATTCAACATAACATTATACACTGTTAAACAAATATAGTATTTTTTTTTTTTTTTAATAAATGAAACTAAAGTTGGAATGTGGAGCATGAGTTTCCTAAAACACTCCCTGGTTGGTATTTTTAAAAGGCAGTCTGGGGGGACTGGATACTGTATTTGCAGTTATGCTAATCATCTGCATTATTTTAGCAGGAGTCCAGGGACCAAAATGGAACTCAGCAGCTGATGCAACTAAGAAGCCTTTAATAGCCTACGGGGAAGCTGTATTATACTTTCCTGCCAATCCCCAAAATAGCATTTTGTAATGGTTCATTTTCATAGCTAAAATAAAAAGTGGATGTCTGCAGCAGAAATATTAAGTAATCACTCTCCACAAAGCATTCTGGCTACAGACCCTTAACAAAATACTCAATAATAGCACACATTAATTCACATTCATTAACAACAATTTTGTGTAGTTCTATAGGGAGTAGCTCTAAGTATTCACATTCTGTTTCTTCACAAAAAAAAAGTGGAAGCACTTCATCGCCACAGGGATCTTTAAAGAAGATACAAATATATGAAGACACATCAAATAATTAATGAATGCAATGTAATGTAATGTATAATTGCTTTAAAAAAGTACAGCCAGCTATGTAAACATTCAGCAGTAACAAATTAATGTCAATCCTGTTTCCAACATTAAATATCCTGTGGAAATTCCAGGTAAAAATCCTGTGCTCATGAGTTGCGATTAAACCCTTTCCCTGTCACCAATAAGACAGATGTCCCAAGCCAGTACAGAGAGGCATTGAGCTGGATTTTTAAAAGGCAGGGGTGACAGAGCCAGGCTTTGCGCTTCATTCAGGCCTGTTCATTTCAGATCCCACTTCCGTTCAGCATGTTCCTCAGGCCTTGCTCGGAGTGTTGTGTTCTGCAATTCCCTGATCCTTCTTCAGAGCCAACAGGAAGTTGTCAATCATCTTCTTGTCAGACTGCCAACACTGCCTCTCTCTCAAACAAGCTCTGTTCACAAGCTCAGCCTGGCCTGCTCTGCACGCAGCTGCCAAGAACGAAAAACATAACCTTTCCAGAGGCAAAAAAAACCCCAGCACAATCTCTGTAGAAGCGTCTGCTTTAAACCTAAACATTGCTAATGGTGGAGCATCATAATGTAAGCAGGGTTTTCAATGGGTTTTAAGGTCTGTGGATGGAACATTTCTGAAAAAAGGGATTCAAAATGGTGCATTCTGGTGCAATTTTGGATGGTTTAAAGATGTTAGACTAGTAGTGGTCTGCTTGTAGTGTCTGATAAAGTATGCCACTAGTGCAATGAAGGAGTTTTATTTCAGCACTGCTCACAGCAAGGCAAGATCAACAAGAAGAAAAATGGACTATTGGAGCATCAAGGCCCCTGAAATACAAGACTGGCTTAAAATGTGTGTGGAATTGGTGACCGCACCTTTGATTGTGTACAGTTGTAATATGGGAGCTTCCATGCTCAGCGTTAGTCCTGATCTGACAGCATGTACTGTAACACAGACAGCTCTTACTACATGTTACCGTTTATTTTTCAGTGAAAACAAGCATAAACTGCAGCATGTTCATTCTGCTTTCGTTTATATTAAAATACACCACAGCAAGCACGTTATCATACATTTGCATAATCTGAGACCTAAATTTCGTGAATGGAAGTTTATTTTACTATAGTCAAGTAAGCTGCAGCATATTTCATTTTTAATTCGCTAAAAAAAAATATTATATATATAATTTTATTTATTTATTTATTCTCAGTACACTTCCTAATTACAGTCCCAAGTATTTCTATGCGTTCATTTTTCACCTTTGAAAAATAGCCAATCTTATTTTTAGGCTCAGCTCTCCACTACCACCCAGGTGCTGTCTCAGGAGCGGTGAAGACGAACACACTCTGTCCTCTGAAACATGTCCTCTGAAACATTTTTCACTCTGCAGGCTCGCCATGCAGCCACCTCAGAGCTACAGTGTTGGAGGACAATGCAGCTCTGGGCAGCCTACAGGCAAGTCCACAGACGCCTGGCCAGTCTACATGGGTCGCTGGTGCGCGGCGAGCTGTAGACACCCTGGCCGACCTAAGCCCTTCCCACCCAGGCGACGTTCAGCCAATTGTGCGCCACCCCTTGGGAGCTCTCGTCCACAGTTGGCAGTGAATAACCTGGACTCAAACCGGCGACCTCCAGGCTATAGGGCACATCCTGCACTCTACGCGGAGCGCCTTATCCGGATGAGCCACTCAGAAGCCCCACAACAATATTTTTTGGATATGCCTGCCACAGGTCAGGTATTTACTGAGCATTTTATGTCAGAGCTGCCGACAGGCACCTCTGGGGAGTGACGTCCTCGGTCCCGCCTACCGAGGGAATAAGTAGTCACTCTGCAGAGATCACGTTCTCTTTTGCTTCGAGCCTCTGAATGATGTGACCACGCAGGGTTTGTTGGTCATCTTCTCGTCTTCTCTTTCAAGGCTTGACCCAGGGTCCTTTCACCACGACAGATCAAGAGCTGGTCAGACTGTCGCAGCGCTCTCGTCCTATCCACACAACATCTCAATGCCCAAACTGGAATTCAATCTCTGATCCTCCTCTGAAAAAAAAGGAGGGGGACGGAAAGCCTCTAATTCCACTGATTAGTTTAAGTAGAAAGCTGTAACCGCTGTAAGGAGGAAAGCAGGGTTCGTGCGTAACAACATCCTGTTTCCAGCATCCCCAATAAGCATACAAGCACTGTGCACTGACAAGAGACTGTAGCTCACTAACCCGCTTAGCAGAGGTGATGGCTAGCAAAAAGATTGTCTTCATTACAGAGATATTTCAACTGTATGGAATGTATAGGCTCAAACGGACGTCCTTTCTAGGAGGATGTAACCATACAGCGCACTTCAAAAAACGTGCCACCAGGAAATGAGCGCCTGGGGACACTGAACCAATGGGGAGATGGCATGCAGGTATGGCTGCTAGGTACACTCAACGTAGAGGGGGATCTACCCTCCTCTAGCAGGTTTTGCAGAAACTGTAAAATGATTGCTAAAGGGCAACAGATGGGGTCATGAACACCAATTTTGAAAATACCTCCACTTCTAGGCATACAATGACCTTGTGAAGAGGGCCCTAGCATGCCTTTCACCTGACTGAGGAGATCCACACAGATTTTCCTGGGCCATCTGGGGGCCACATGGAAAACTGTTGCCTTCTTCCTCCGGACCTAGGAAGGCCGGGAGCAGCAGTATTGATTGGGAATGCATACAAGAACATCCTGTACCACTCGTGGGCTAGGGCATCAATGTCTAGCGGACTGCCACAGTGAAGGAGGAAGAACCATAGTGGACAGTGAGTGGTCTCTTCCGGATCGACTCTGGCCTTCCCGAAACATTGCCAAAATGTGCGCTCCATCCAGAGGTTTGAGTCGCCATTCTGACGGAAGAGGACCCCCCCTCGAGAGAAGGTCAGCCACCCAATTGACCACCCCCAGGAGATGAACAGCACCGGGGGGATAACAGGTTATTTTTCACCCAGATCAGTAGCTGAAAGGCTATGCGATTCACATACGCTACTACTGACATGTTGTCCATGAGGACAAGGGCATGTCTCCTCTGGAGCACTGGAAGGAAATGCTGGCAACAGAGGTGAACCGCTCGCAGCTCCAGCACATTTATATGCAGAGATGTCCAGCGACCCGACCAGGACCCACAGACTCCTCTGCCTGCCCAGACCGCACCCTAACCCAAGTTGGATGTATCTGTCATCATTCCCATCTTTAAGCCTTCACGCAGACGAGAGGCTTGCCTCCACCAGCGAAGGGATTCCCAGCATACGTGAGGCAGTCAGCTGACCGTGTCTGTCGTGTTTTGGATGTCGCCGGAAGGCATTGCGCCACGCTTGAATTAGGTGCATATGGAGTAACCCCAGCTGGATGGCTGATGAAGCTGCGGCCATCAGACCCAGTAATTTCTAGCAAACACCAACTGTACTGTCGGTCCCTAATGAAAAAGGGTTAGATAGTTGTGAATGGCAGCCACTCTATTGTCTGACAGGTCGGAGACCCAAGCAAACCATACTTTGCACCGGCATTAACTGGCTTTTTGAGGGTGAGACCCAATCGCCGTGTGGGCCGGTGCTCCTTCCTGCATCTGGGAGCAAATCAACCAGTCGTCCAGGTACAACACTCTGATTCCTTGCAGCTGCAAGGGGGCTAGGATGGCATCTGCGCACTTTCAGAACGTGCAGGGGGCTATGCAGAGGCCGAATGGCAGCACGGAAAACTCGAAGATGCTTCCCTGAAAGGCTAAGTGGAGATAGTCCACAGTGGTAAACTAGTCACCCAGCCGGACAGACTGGAGGATGTGGCGATGTGTGACCATTTGGAATCTTCTCTCCCTCAAGAACCCGTTGAGTTGTCTCTAGTCTAGGATGGGGCGAAGGCCATCGTCCTTTTTTGGCACTAGAAAATACCTTGAGTAGAACACTTCCTACTGAGGAGGTGTGTTCTATGAGATGAATGGCTTGTTTGAGAAGTAATGTTTTTACTTCTTGCCTGAAGGCAGAGCTGGGTCCCAGTGGAGGAATCTCTCTTTTTATTTATGTACTTATTTATTTTTGTAGCTGCAAAAGGCATGAGGAAAAATACACACAGCACATTAGAGCTGTAGGGTTAAGAAAAGCAGACTACAGGTCGACAGGCAATGTAAACTACTGAAAAATTAAAATGGCGTGCAGTTGCACAGCATTTATAGTTCACCCTTCAGAAGCAGAGTTTCTGATTTCATGGAAGTGGCAAGCCAACTTCCAGAAATACAACTGCTCGTAGTGAGAGCTTTCACACAGACTCAATCACAGCCACTGGAGAGGTAAGTATACCTACCTGATTGTGAGAAGCAAAACAGAACGTGATCTCTGCGGGTCGACTACTTATTCCCTCGGTAGGCGGGACTGAGGACGTCACTCCCTGGAGGGGCCTATCAGCAGCTCTGACATAAAATGCTCAATAAATACCTGCACTAGGGTTACTGTATTCTGCTGGTATTAATAATATACAGCATCTCTCTGCACTTAAGCATTTGTATACAGGTGTACAGCCTCTATACATGAACCCCCAATATCTCTGACAAGCACCTGGATATATATTTTTACAATATCACAGAAGGAATACGCTTTTTCTCGGTGCATGTGTGTAGCTATTATGTACTATATACAAGGGTTCATATAATTGGTACGCATGAGGACCAATAAAGAAATGCGATATTGTTCTTTAAGACGCAACTGCGTACCGTCAGTCCATTTTTAACAGGAAAGCATTTTAAATAAAAGGCAGGGATGTTGCTCATGGCTGGAAGGTGCGCTATACCTGCGTGGGGTATGGATTATTCCAGGAGAGGGGGGTTCTGGATAGCTTGCTTGTTAATTTAACAAGAGCTGCATCAAAGATAATGTTGGTGCAGTTTAGGTGTTTCTATTTTATATTTTTTTAAATAATATATATTATATATTATTTTTACAATATATTTATATTTACTGAGAAACCACTCGATACCATTTTTACTTCATCATAGCAATGTTTAATGATGTTTCTAGATAGTAGCACGTAAATGCAGTTCACTGCCTTAAAAGAGTAACTAGCAGGGCTCTGAAAAAAAATAGCATTATATGACACTTTAAAATCTGTTTCAAAGCTCTTTTCAAAATGTTTTACTATAAGTATGAGAAATAGGACCCACTCTTGACTGTCTGCCATTATTCATATAACCATCCTATTTTACTTATGAAAGATTAATAGGTGCTATGGAACACAGCCAAATGGTAGGTAATGTAGGAGATGATTGAAATACTGCAAAATGGTAATACAAATATTTGACAAATCAACTATTTATATATGGAAATATCATACATAAATGAATAATTCCAACTACAGAAGAAATGCATTCACTGTCAAGTTAAATTTTACACCTAGGCACAGAGGCGTTGACAGATCATATAGCTTATATTTACAATTAGAGAATAGAAAAAACAAAGCTTTTCTGCTTTAATTAAAAGTCTGTTAAGAATTAATCAAGTAGAGCTTTACTCCGAATGTAATTTGTAGATTAACATAATAAAGAATGAATGGTTTCAACATCTAGTTTATTCTACCCAATCATTTCAGACCAAAACACCTCTTTTTTTTTTTTTTTAAAACAATGATTTTAAAAATCGCAAATGTCATATACCTCACACTGACTGTAACTAATTAACTCCCATACTTACTGAGGTTATGTACATGTTAGCTTACGTGGAATAATTTAAGAGGAATGTACTCTGCTTGGCTCTAAAGCTGTAAATCCACATTACTGCTGTCTGCAGTGACTTGACTCGGAGACAATTTTAGGAAAGGTCACTTCCACAGCTACTGATCCCAAAGTCATTGAGCCAGCATTGATAGGAGAAAACAACAACTGTTCCGCTGCCTTTGCATGGTAACACTTCCATCCATCACTGAGTTACAAGATAAATCAAACTTGTAAAAGTTACAATACCCTTGCTATGATGGAAGTTTAAAATGGTTGAATGTGTTTCTGTACAAAGTGTTTTTAAAATACACTGTCCACCGCTCTAGCTGCAGCTCGGCTTCAATACCAAGAAGCTCTGGCAAAATTCAAGGTACCCACTTGTTGCAGGGCAGGGGACATGCACGTGTAAAGGAGAGTTTTTGTAGTTTGTTTCTTTAGCTTTGTAAATAACGTTTTGTCTATTTCAATTTAAAGTTTGCCAGCGATGGGTTCAAATCACAATCCATATGCAGTGCTCACCAGCAGCACTCCACACAAGATGCATAATGGGCGTTTTTACGCATTGAAATCTTTTAAATTAATGTACAACATTTAAATGTAATGCGTAAAGAATATGCATTGCAATTTTGCTGCACAGTTTGAGTTTGCATTTTATCAAACATCTTGTACTTCGTTGGTTCCCAGCATCTAAATTTTCAATCATGAATATACTGCATTTGGTAGCTAGCAAATGGATCGTAGAAATGCTCAGATAGAGAATTGTAGCCTGTCTGGCAATTGTCAGAAATGTGTGACCAATAATTTGAGGTTTTCAATAAAAAAAAATGTACAGTTGTATCCACTCCCTTGCACTGCATGTTTGTGACTGGTGTATAAAACAACTGGATTCTTGATCCTTAGGATTTCTCTGTATCGTCTTAGTCCTCCCTCAACCTAACTTACCAACTGACCTCTGTCAACTTGGAAGGTAAATCTATGTAATAAATTCAATATTCTGTGTTTAGAGAGAGTCAGACTACTTTATATTGCTATAGCAAGGCTATTAATAAGGAATAAATTATCGTTTCTTTATTTACATTAAAGCAGCATCACTACAGTTTAAAACAAAAAGGCCTTCTTTGGGTTATTTAATATCAGTTGACTTGGAAAGGGAGAGCACAAGAGACTGAGAAAGGAAGATTTACAGAAAACAACTATAAAAACTAACAGTCAAGTACTAGTGGGAGGAGACTCGGTGAACATAGTAGTTAATTACATCGAGACTATAACATTACCTTATTTCTTTGAATTTAAGACACACTTATTCTAAAAAAATATCCTGCGTCTTAAATTCGAGTACAGTATAGTGATGCACGTATTAAAAATCAGCACAAAAAACTTGACTACACAAGTACACAAACAGCAACGTGACTGACTGTCGAGAAAATACAAACCAAAACGTTACCATCCTATCTTGAACCATCCATGACATGCAGACAGCCATTTTCAAAGAAGCGTCATTAGCTTCCTGAGAAATTCAAAGTGAAGCTTGTACAATTTCAGCGTTTCTAACAAACAGTACCACTTTGGACACTGATCAGACCCACGTATTTTCCGACATGCCAAGCAATATCACAGTTCACAAACTGGACGAAAAACAAGTGCAAGTAATCACGACTGGAAATGAGAAGCAGTGCATAACTGTAATGCTCTGTGTGACAGCAGACAGCTGCAAACTGCCTCCATATGCATAACTGAGGCTGTATCTTTGTCAGTGCATATTTATTTGATGTTTTATTTTTTCCTCAAATTGAGAGTAGGAAATTTGGGCTGCGTCTTAAACTAAATTACATTAGAAGGAATACTGTAATACTATTAAAAGCTGGACAAAATGGCTGCAAGAGAGACAACTTTTTCAGGTGGGAAATAAGGAAAGCCATATGTACAGTATTCGTGACTTCCAGGTAATGTTGCATTTCACTCACCTCAAAACGCATTTTACTCACTTAGCATCTAAATTGGAGAGTAAATTAACCAATACCCGAAAACCTTATCTAGAGTCAAAACCGTATCTGGAGTGCTGCTGCTCACCAGTATAAAATGTACCACATTGGAATGTTCTAATTATTCCCTTACAACTTGAAATACCTGTAGTTCTATTAAAACCCCTTTGTTCTTGCAATACAGAATATAAGTCTTGCATTGTTGATCACAACACACATGTGATCAGCTGTATAAAAGGTCTACATTTTCTTGAACTCATAGCTCCCATCTCTGTCTGGAACAGGAATTCCAGATTCCTGCTTCAATAAAACCAGGAATGCTTGAGCTGTAACTTCTCCATAGATTGGTTGTCAAGAGTAAACCATTAGCTCTATGGGCAGGCTTCCCTTTGCCTGCATGCTCCAATAAATCACTCTGGCAGGTAGCTGGGAAGCAGCTGCTAATGATAGTTTTACTGTGGAGTACAGGAAATCACCTTTTAACCCAGCCTGCTGTTGTTCATCTCTTTTGACTGTGACAAAGGAACGGATGCAAATGAAATGCCAAGTGTTGGGAGAGTCTGGTCAAAACACTACAGGAAACCTGGCTAGCCCACATCACACCGACAAGCTTAAGAAAACAAAGTATGTCTTTTCAAGCTAGGCCTTTCCCAACCATGCGTTCAGCTACTGCTTTATCTGAGCTCTTTCACATGCACAAAAACTGTAACAAAAAAACAAGAATTATTAAAAAAATAATAACAAATCCATCAGCTATAATGATAATATTTTTTTTTATGGCACCTAAAAAATACTACTACAAAATATACCTGTAGGAATATATGATTTATATATAATATATGATTCATTTCATTTTAATCATTAATTAGCCAAACTTATTCATGGGGTAATCATAACAAAGATTCAGTACTTATTTCACAAGATAAAAAACAACCTCTCTTATAGTACACTGTCACAAATACTTATACTTTACTGCCAGGAAGCTTTGAAAAGAAGCAGACAAACAAATTCAAAACATGGTTGTTTAAAATAAGTGTTGGCTACATATGTATGCAGGGCACAAAATTACGATGACCATGTAGCAATTGCTGTGGGTGCCCTTCTCAACTGCTGCAATGCCCATCAAAAAATGTTATTCACAGCCATTACGACCACAGAGCACTTTTAGCTAAGCAACTAGAGACGCCTGTATAAGTGTTTGGGTCCAAGCCGGATAAAATGATTTGCATGGTTAAGTTGCATCAGTGGGAAAATAAAACTCAAACAACAAAGCACATAGATTTCTACCATGCATAATAATGCCAGCCCAGAAAACGAGCCTTGCACAATACGCAAAACAATGGGCAAAACCTGACTGCAATTCTTTTAGGTTTAAAAAAAAATAAAAATAAAATGACTGTAACTAATGTAATGTTGCGGTTACAATGTGAACAAATAACTTATCAATAATTGACTGACTTATTAGCCTTTTTTCATGTATTATTATTATTTAATTAATTGTAATACTGATGTTGTTTTAATAATTTGAATATTTTACATGAATTATTAATTCTGTAAATATAAATGTAGCTTTGAAATGATTGCTGGTCCTGAATTTATTGGTCCTAAACAATGACAAAAATAATATTACACTAGCTGGAATATGCTTCAATTGCTGTTATCCCCTTAAGTTCAATTTCCTTATTCATACCTTCCCTTGATTTAGTATTTATTTTTTTATTTTTTTACTTTGGGAAGTAGTCTGTCCAGATTAGAGGATTAACTATATGGCATCACACAAAAAAAATTAAAACAGTTTACTGTAAATATAACTGTTGACTGAATTTGTGTTCAACCCCTTGCCCCTGCCTGTAAAGAATTAGTAAATTCTCCTAGAACATTTTAAATCTACAAGGTGCATGCTTTCTGTGCTGTGCAGTTGCTCGGATTTCCAACACGTGTACTTGAAACAATGCATTAAAATAATTTGTTTACAATTTGTTTCACAAAGATTCATCTACTCACTGTAAACACATCATCATCACCAACCTCCGCCTCATTCTGGATTGTCGAAGAGGAAGTCGTAGATCCTTTAAAAAAAACGTTGAAATAAAACATTAAACCCTTAAGAGATGATTTAAACAACATGATATTTAAATGTGTTTCTCAACACACCCCTTGCAATTCCGTTGCACCGTTGCTGAATTTCCCAAAACCAGTATGGATTGGGAACTACTATACGAGTACCTGTGGTGTCTGAAGCCGTGCCTACTCAATAGTACATAGTTATAACATAAAATTACTTTACAAGCCACCAAGAAGGGTAATTTGGTGAACCCACTGAGATCCATGTGTAAAATATTACTGAAAACTGGAATTCCGAGAGAAGTGGATGCAAACCTACTACAAGTGATTACATTTATTCAGCAGGGGTGTGCATTCTTTGAAAAGAAACTTGTTGTGAAAGGGCAAAATCTAATTCCTTCTAAAAAACCTACTTGCCCCCTCACCGTCCCACAACACACACACACACAAATAGAATACTATGGCAAAGGAAGAAGAAAAAAGTGCTTATCTGATGGGCAAAATATAACAGTAAAACTTGTTGTCCCTCACACAAATCTTGTGGCACCGGGTGTCGGGGGATATCAATTCCACACCCTATTCAGGATCAGACACACTCAGGGATTTCCCTAAACATTACCACCGCCATTGCCAACCTCGGTATATTCTTCATATGGCCCTGCCAAGTTCACGTTTCAAGTCTAACTTAAGGCACCAAATTATAGCTTTGGATGGATGCAACGTACGTCTCTTTACTTCTAATCCAGAAGATTAACTGGTTTGTCCATACTTTAGACAATGTCACCAACAATTTATTAGCATCCCGTTCCTGTGCCACAGCTGGCTACAATTTAACAATTGAGGCACGGTACAGAACACAAAGACAGACCATACTATATAATTAAACTGATACTTTGAAGTTAAAAGGTTAATTGATAATTGTATATAGTTTAATTTCTTTTAATCATCAATTAAAAACTTTTTGTTTTGTTTTGAGACGTAGAAAGATTTAACTAGTGTTTGATCGAAGAAAAGTAAAGTATCTTAGCGGATTAAAGGTCCTTAACTCGGAGGGCATCAATTTGTGTACCGAGCTCGTAATATGAGGACGTTTCCAGAAGACACGCTACCGTTGTGATTTGAACAAACATGAGTGAAAAATGGGACATTGAGTTAATGAAACCTCGGAACCCATTTTTTGCATCAAGTTCACAAACCACTCTTGCACATACTTAAGGCAATAAATCCCCGGCTAATGCGGTTCTGCACTTTTAGGAGGGAGGGGGGCAAAATGGAAATTTGGTAAACCGAAACAGCTGAACGGCCTTTATCCAGTTTCCAATTCTGAAACTTACACTAAAATCAGGGTCTTAATTTAAGAAACATTACCAGAAGATCGATTCACTAATGGTTATTTGTGCACGTGATGACCGCTATACACGTATATACATCCATCTCTTAAGTTTTTGAAATCTTAACCAGCATAAAAAATATATATATTAAAGAGACAAGCACGTTGTCCAACCAAACAAGTTACAGCATATATAATATATATATATATATATATATATATATATATATATATATATATATATATATATATATATACATATATATAATATATATATATATATAATATATATTATATATATTATATATATATATATATATATATATGCATATAACTATATGCTTGACCAATTTATACTGTATAATTAAAAGATCTTAATGCTTTTGTATCAACCAACACATACTTCATAACTTTTTACACTGACACTCCACTTCCATTTTTTGTTGTGCAACTCAAGACAGAGAATAAAACTAATGACCTAACTGAGGAAAATTGCTTTTTGAAGTCTACACTTCATGAAGAACATTTCAGAACTACAACTTTTAAAGTTAATTTGGAGAAAAAAAAAACAACACACCACTGTACGAGGTAAATACTATAAGGCTATGTAACGAACTTGACATTATTACTCAAAATAATTAAAATAAATGGACAATCTTTTTTTTGAAGAAACAATGGTATACAAACAGATTACACCAACTATACATAACCAGTATTACGTTGCTAAAATACATTCGTTACAATTTGTCAACTAAACTCTGAATAAAAATGTTCTGTAAAACAGATATAGATTTTAAATAATGTTACAGTTCTCTTCTGGTTTTCATTTCCTACAATAACCTGCTAACCGAAAACCTGTGCTTGTGCAGACACCTGATGATCATCTCTCTTTTGCTTAAAGATAGAAATCCATCTGTGATGAGTCAAAGGGATTTCGGTCTGTGATTCAGCCTCCCGACAGTAGATGGCATCAAACCAACTCGGGACTTCCCTTACCAAGATCTCGTGACCATGGCAAAAGTCATCTTTTGAGGGGCGGCACCTTGGTGAGGGGCGGAAGTACGAGTATGTAAATTTCAGCCACTGGAGTCAAGTGAAGGATAAGGACACTTGTCAGTTGGGGATTGGAGTTCCACTGACTACAGAGGTGGGACATTACATACTAAAGGGAACGTACTACTGTGTTCGGGGTTGGTCCGAAAGTAAAATAGGAGGAGTAACGGGTGGAGGGAGAGACTGGTTTGGTGCAGCGGGATTTTTAAAACAAAAAACCAACCTGCTTCCTCAGCTCCCTCCTCCCAAATGAAAAGCAGAGGCCTCCTTTTATGTCAGGTGGCTGGGCGCTGATTGATCGTTAATTAACCTAATCAACTAATCAACCCCAGCCACCTGAACATAATAAACCCAGGCAGGTAGGGGAAGTTAACCCCATCCCTGCCAATTTAAAAAGGGCAGAGCTTTGCTCTGCCACACCATCTAACAGGAGTTTTACTTTAATACAAAACCAGCAAGAAATAGGCTACAGGGTGAGGCAAGTTTATTTAAAACGTTAGTTTGTAATACTTGAATGCTAAAGTCTTTGGTCAAAAGATCAATAACGATTATAAGATACGATACCTTCTGTCAGGTCTTCAATTGCTTTCCTCACACCTCTGTCAAAAGCACGAGCATCTGCAGGACTCTGAAACGTCAGCCCAAATCTCCTGTTGTCGACGTTCCAGTGGTGAAACGTAGGTGTTGCCTTTGTGTATATCAAATCTTTCTTCAAAAAGCATTCAAGAACCACCTACAGGAACAGGAAGACAAATGTAATTGTTTTTTAGGTTTGCTTAAAATCAATTCCACCCCACCATCTCAGCTTTTCATTTTCTTCCCTTTCCTAACTTCACAGTATTTTCCCTTGACTGATTAAAACTTTTTAATCAGACAAGGGTACCTGTCAACATCTGCAAAAAAGTGCATAACCTACATACTGTCAGCTGCTTCAGGTGTCTGTAAAATATTAAACAGGTTTGTCAAGGCATTCAGTAAATCATAACCTCTTATCTAACTTTCTTTCCCCCTAAAGGCCAACATTCTGTCACTTATAATGAAAAATAATTTGTATTTTATTTTGTAATTTTACTAGGAATATTCCCCAACCAGTAGCATATATTAATAGTCATTTAAAATCAAGTCACAAACTTTGAAGTTTTCAGTAAATAACACCTTTAACTTTGATAGTTAAATTTGAAGATTTGCTGTACCTGTATTGTAGAATTGTAATCTGAAATTAAGAAATGTTGCTGTTTTATGAAAACTGAATTACAAAATCACTTCCATCAATATTTATTTCCAAGACTCATGAGCTTCATAGTCTCAAGTCATGATTTATGCAATAGGTGAAGGATTTTATACAGTACTTCCACCTTTCTAGATATCTGCTTTGCTCCATTATGATCCCTGCTGAGCAAAGTATGGCAAGAGTCCGGGACAGGCTACTGGCTGTGGCATCTTCAGTCTCAAATTAACATGACATGTTAGTGTAATGAACAAATGACCTCTATAGCAAAGGATAAGATGAAGATTACCTGTAATACGGTTTCTTCGTAGGATGATGAACTCCACATAGAGTGAACTCATGGTCTCTGTTTTGCTTGGGTCAGGAGAACAAACAGATCATTACAGTAGTCCTTTTTGGCACCAAAGTAGGTATCCTTCCCCTCTAATCGCCCCCTCCAAATAAGCATTGTTGTCCAAATTTTAAAAAAAGGACAGTAACAAAAACAAAACAGAAAAGGATGGTGGGACAGAGGTGTGTGGAGTTCATCATCCTACGAAGAAACCATATTACATCTTTGTCTTCTTACCTCATCTAATGAACTCCACACAGAGTTAACTATATGAAAGCATGTACAGAAGGGTGGAAGGTTAAATATTAGTAGACTTTGCCACAAATAACACTGAGTGAACAAAAACAGGTTGAGAACAAGAGACATCTAAATTATAATGGTTAATAAAAGTCTCAAAGGAGGCCCAAGTCGCAGCATTGCAGATGTCCTGTAATTGGGACAGATTTTAGTTTAGGCTCAAGTAGTAACCACTCTCCTCACTGAGTGGGCCTTGATGGATCGTGGAGCTGATTTGTTATCAAGATTGGTTTGTTTAGAAAGTGGTTTGCCCTGGGTTTGTAAGTTAAGAGATAAACAGTTCCCCTGATGGTCTGATATCACGGGTCCTGTGAATGTAAAAATGCAAAGCTTTCCAGATATTTGTGCTTTGTGAGGTTTTGGGTGAAAATCCAGAAATGTTATCTCTTGTTCTAAATGAAATTCAATTACCACTTTTGATGATGCCTGTTACTGGATGATGAGATTGGAATGGCATTTTGTAACTGTATTATATGATCCCAAGGACCCAAGAATCAGATGTTATGCTTTGCCAGTTTGTTAAAACATTAGAAGCCCTCCCTCTACCGGCACAGGTAAGGGGGGGGGGGGGGGAGGCACTGCATGGTAAGAAGCTTCAGGAGGAAGTAGTAGAGGGCTTTCCTCCTTCTCTGGCCACGTGAGGGTCTGTGTGGCCTGGCTCCTTGACCACATAGAAGACATGGATGTCTCCCAAAAGAAGATTGTTGTAGTTCATGTCTAAAAGATATCTGTCTATTAGGGCTGCTAGGATTAAATCTAAAAATAGATTTTTCATTCGGTTCCATTCCTCATTATATACACTGAGATAAATACTGGAGAAATCGATTCAACAATAAAATTTCTGTAACACGCATAGTGAATAACATTTAAGTTTATCAACAAAACTGCACTGAACGCCCTGCCTTGCTACTTACAGTATTTCTGCCAAAGACAAGCAGTAGGTGTGTTCTTTTCCTACTTGTGTCAGCTAGCATCTGATTTGCTGGTCCCATCCTGACTACTAGCGAATCAGTTTTAAAAATGCTTGGTAAGTACGGGCCCTCTGTGTATTTGATGTAAACAGACAGTGCACCGCCTTGAATCCAGAGCAGGTCGACAGGCCTGTATTCCTAGCAAGCATGTAAATAAATTGCGACACTGAAGAAAACTGACTATATATAGATTACGCCTCTTTGGCGCTTCACAATGAACTGTTTAACCTGGGAATAACACTGTTTATGACATATGCAAGCACTAGTCCTACATCAGCATAAAAACCATAGAAAGACCATAACAATCACAGGGCAAAATAAGTGAAACCCAAACACAGCCACGATCAGTCAGTATTCCAAAACAAGTACAACAAAATGAAAACATATAGTCTAGCTAAGTTTGTATGAACGTGTCAATTAGTTATCAAATGTATTTGACAGAAATTAAGTCTCTGATAATTGACTTTTTTTTTTTTTTTTTTTTAAATAAAACAACCACATACTAGTAATCACTGGTACATGATCCTTGATATTTGTATATGGTTCATCGGGTACCCGGTTTCAAAAGGAACATCTCTAGATAAAACATTTTTATGCCGGTACTCCTACAGTACCATGCGCAAAGCTACATTACAGTTATTTACCCCTTGCATTCCATTGTTGTGCACAAACGTTTACTTAACAGCAATGATATTAAAATAAATCATGTCTTGTTGAGGGGCCGATTTTTTGTGGGCGGTACAATCATCGACATTTTTCCGAGCTATTATATTTTGTGCACCCAATTAATCGATTGTTATTTGGAGGCTTAACTGACAGCCCTACTGTCTACTGAAAGAACCTCTCCTGAACAGTGCGCCTCTCATCCCTGGTGAACTGGACCGAATAGACTGTCTTGCCTCCTCCATCTGGAACAGAGTCCTTGAGTCTGGTGCCAAAGAGCACGTCACCCTAGTTTCATTTGAATATGCCTCCGAGCAGCAACCGCACTTGCACAGCCCTGGAGTTGGTGTCAATGGCGTCACAGCAGGCCTGAAGTTGTATCTTAGATATGTTCTTCCCTTCCTCCGCTACCTGCATGGCCAGTTCAGAATTCTCTGCGGCAGGTGTCTGCGGGGCAGCAGACAACTGACCCTATAGTTTGTGTTGATATTTTGGAGCATACACCTGGTAACTGCTGATGCACAGTCCACATGTTGAGGCTGTGTAGCTCCTTTTCAGGAAGGTGTCCACCTTTTTGTCTGCACGATCTGATACTGTGGGTCCAGAGGATGTAGCCGGTGTAGCTAGAATGAGATCTAGCTTAGGCAGTTTGAACAGATGGTCTTTTTGGCTGGTTGGCACTCTGTAGAAGTGATCTACCCTTGGGAGGCATGCTGTACCAGAGGTAGATCTCTCCTGTAATGCTGACTGTACATCTCTGTCAGCGTTGGAGTACCAGACCCCGCCGCATGGGTTACAGGTTGTGGAAGTTGAGCCTGTTTAAGATTTTGGAATTCCCTCATCCACTGGAAGAACTGATCCCTGGTCATAGGATGCATCGTGACCTGTGAAGGAGGCAGCTGCACAGAGCTGGCTGAAGTCTCCGCAGCAGTTGCAGTTGACTTTGCAGGCGTGCCTCTCTCCCTGCTGCCACACCCATGCCCCGATTTACTAGAGCCCTTCCTTAGGGGAGCTTCTTTGTTCCTTCGGGCTGCCAAGCCTGTGTCTTTATGTTGATACACGTCAGAAATCCCTACTGCAAGACAGTGATAGTGGAGAACCACACAATTTACAAACAGAGGGCGTGGGGAAGACAAACACACTAATAGAGTTTATGGAAGAGAAAATGTATAACTTTATAAAATATAACTAGCTGAAAGCCAGCGAAAAGGAAGACAAATTATTATTATCTATACCCAAGCAATTGCAGGAGAAATTTAGACAACACTTCTTATTTGGAGGGGGTGGTGGGAAGGATACTTTGACACCAAAAAGGTGGGTTAGAGATCTGTTTGTTCTCCTGACCCAAGCAATACGGAGACCAGTTCGCTCCGTGTGTTCATCAGCCGAGGTAAGAAAAACTGTTCACTGATTCAACTAACTACAGCTGGTAAAACTGGGTTATACAGCAATTGCATTTTAAAAAGAATCTGAAAATAACCCAATGCCAAACGTGGAAATTCACACACACACATACATACACACATAAATATATTATATATATACATATTATATATATATTATATATATATATATATATATATATATATATATATTATTATTATATATATACACACACACACACACACACACACACACACACACACCTGTTTGTCTTTTAGTCGTTCGCCATGGATTAGAAAGTCACTTTTCCCATTGAGTGCCTCGGAGTGAAGAACCTTACAGACACCAACTCTGCTTAGACCACCTCCTTCTTGTGCAAGCCATCCTCCACTAGAGTCATCTCGGGTCATAACCACTGCTTTGACACGCACAATGTAGCTGTCACTGTATTACACACAAAAAAGGAGGAAAAAAATTAAAAATTATGCATTTTACATCAAGCACTTAAAACAAGTAAATGATACACTCAGTGGGACCTTTTTAATGATATTACGTCAGCAGAGGATCTCAATATAGCCAGCGTTTAATCTTTTAAAAAATGCCCTCCCTCAATGTGATGTCTGTACACGAAAAAGTAGAAACATCTTCAACAATCATCAACATGAAACATCCACTGTATGTACATGTAAAAATAAATGCTTGACACATTGATAGACAAACCAGTTTAAACCATATACCCTCAGATTCTGATGATCTTAAGAACAAAAAATGTCCTTTTGCATGAGTGGTTATATAATGTATGCATAACTGTAAAGTCCATCACAAAAATCGACCAGCAGATCTCTAGCTATACAAAACTGTATGTAAAATGACACGCTAAAAGATAGTTAAATAGACAAACATTTCCCCCGGGACTATGACACAAGACAACATTTCTAGAACAAAAAAGGTCCTAAGGAAGTTTCATGACTCACAAGCACTGTCAACTGGTCACTAACAATATACAAAATACTAAAGTGTACAGTATGCATCCCTAGTGGGGTATTATATGAATATGTTTATTGTATAAAAGTCAAACTAGTTCAAATGGGGTTAAATGTACTGTTTTGTACTGAAACAAGCTACTGTATAGTATCAATCACCCCATTTTATCCATACAGGCTACAATCAGCTGACAAATACACAATATGACTGCTACACCCGTTAAGCAAAGATATTCAGGTGCGTGCAGTGCAGGGCTACGCCTTACAGATCATAAATCAGCACACACAGGAGAATGCGGGGGCTTGGAATAAAGGCACGACAAGTCACAAAAGCACACATAGGCTAGCTACCTATTGGTCGAAAGCTACTGCAATTTACTTTCAAATACTGCTTGCTTCACTATCCCAACAGAACTACAGTGAGTCAACAATGCCTAACATGGAGGAAGTCAATCATATATGGTTAGTGTACTTAAGGTTTTAAAATAATTAACCAGAGATATGTGCAATACATAGCCCTAGAACATTTCCTTTCCAAGACTGTCACTGTCACATCCTTCAGAATGTAGTATTTATTGCAGGCTGTTCGCTGACTAATTGTTACACAGAAATGCTGCATTCTGAAGGATGAGAGTGTCTTCCTGTCACCAGAGCCAAATGTATTATTTGCTTAACCCTCCCACTCTGTTGAACATTCTACCTGTTTGAGGTCTGACTGACAGAACGTTGCTTATGGCAGGTGTATTAGGACAAATATCCACAGAAAGTATACAGTATTATACCTTCCTAAGGCTGCATCCACACTGGTCAGAGACTTGGAAACGATCCAAAATACTGGAAATAAATACCTGTCCCCACCCGTGCATTCCTATTGGACATACTAGAGATGGGCTGTCCCATTACAAAACAGGTCTTGTTTTGATGAAAGTTTACCATCTTGACCTCCGGCAATTCTGTTATAAAATAACGTTTGGACGTGTAAACTCTATAGATCAGTTATTGATCACCTCTATAAATCCAACAGTTTTAGTGATATTATTAGTAGTAATTGTACAGTTACAGTTGAATTTTTTTTTCGTGGCACCAGTAGTCGTCTGATTTGAAACCCGGTATATATCAGAAGACAGCTGGACAACAGTTGTACAGTTGAACTGATATTTTCAACAAAGTTATTTTATTGTTAAACATTATATATACAACTTACTGCAATCTCAGTTGTGTTTCTTTACAAATTCCTTCTTTGATCCTTTTTGTTTATTAATGAAGTATTTTAAAGTGCAAAATTATTATTATCACCCTCCTTGTTATGTGCAGGTCACCACTTGCCTTGTATTTACTTTTGTTTCGTTTTTCTTTTTAAAACAAACAAACAAAGTCTGGTGAACTTGACAGAAAATGCTTTATAAATATGGCTCATAATGCCCCTTCAAAACGCTTGGTAATGTTGGGATGTGTCGCATACAAACGTATTGCTGGCTTTTTTTACAATGTATACAATAGTAGGACCTTGATAATATTTTGGTTTGTTTGGTGAATCTCCACAAAACTTCACTTCATGCGTATGTAAAGACCTTCTTCGTGGTACAGATTTGTGCCACAGAACAATTTAGTGAACAAAACATTATTAATCATAAAAACAAAACAAATAATAAAAAAAATTCAAAAAGCCCTAGCTTAATGAGGCCACATGTTCAATTTGTGTGAATACGGGACCTTTGTCATTTTTCAAAGCCAGCAGACGTGCACATTTTTCATTTAAATGTTGGATTTGTAGATTGCATGTATGCTCCGGTTTATTTTTGCTTATTAATAATCCTATTTTTATGCAGCTTGCGCAACCAAAAAAACAAAAACAGAAAGGTTCTATTTTAGCAACGCAAATTTCTCAAAGCGACATCGCTCGCTGCTGGTGTGGATACTCCGATTTGACTGCTGTGACTTCTAAATTATTGGCACCGTCCAGTCTGGATACGGCTTTATGTGAAGAAGCCTGCCATCAGATAGACCTGTCAACTCATCAACATCTTCTTATATATATATTATACACACACATACACCGTATTACTTCAATTTGGCGCTGCAGCATTTACTTTAAATTAATCAAAATGACAGCGGCGCTTAGAGGGCGGCCTTTATACAAGGGCTACGTTTACTAATAATACTACGATTTTCAAACGCTGCAATATTTTATTACATGATTCAAGACATTTTAGAAGTATCGCGGTTGCTTATTTTCTGTAATACGGTAGCCTGCCTGTCTGTAGCAGCATGTGTGGCTAACCTGCTTTGACTACAGTACATTTATCGGTGACAGTTACCGATTTGGAAGGTCAGGGGAGTACTCTGCCAGCGAATCAGGAGTGTGTATTGGTTGTTAAGGGGCGGTGTGGCAGTTAAATCCAAGAGTGTTACATAATGTTTTTCAATTTTTTTTAATGTTCTGCCGTTCACAGGTTCTGGTTTATTACATGACAATACATAAAATATACATGTTGTTTGTTGTGTTGTATAATGCCATGACTTGACATTAAAGCCTCTGTGGGATTTGGCTTTGTATGTTTTTTTTTTTTTTTTTGTTTTTTTTTTAACTACAGAGCTTTTAAAAAAGTTAATACTTAAGTCTTAGGAGTATGCAAGGTTTTATTGCAGTATGCCGGGTTTCCTTCATTGCATTAGTTCCAATCTTTTTAAAACCGAAGAAAAGAAAAGAGCTTGTTGGCCCAGTGTTTGTGCTAAGGACCGGTACGTGGCCGGACTTCCTTAAGGTGTATCGGATTTCCATAGATTTGGATCGGACCACTTATGGAACCTGGCCCGGTCTGCATACCAATGATCAGTGATCAAAATACTTGCTTTTCAAACTGATTATCGCTCACCAGTACTGTATTGGTATTGGAAAAGTGTGTTTTGAAAAAGTAAATTTCAGCTTCCAATCACTTAAAGAATGCTGACGATAATTAAAACACCACCAAGCTACAGGCAGTGGGTCCCAAACTTTAAAACGTATTATTGTTTATAGGCAAGAACAACTGTAATGAATATATTGTGGTATGTTTTAAGCAACATATGACGACAGTGTTCACAACAGTAATTACTTATTTATTAGTTTTAAAGTGTTTAGTAAAACATGGCCTATTTTTTCTTACCTCGTTAGTACAACCGGCCCCTTTGCTAATTACATCTTTTTTGGGGGACGGGATTAAAATCAAAGATGCAACGTGTTTCAGTAAATTCAAAATGCCCAATAAACTGAGTCCCACGCAGAGGGAGAAAACAAACGTAACGTCATTAAATGAGGTTGACATTGCAGGGGAGAGGGAGGTTGCAATTCAGAGTGACCGTTTTGTAAACATTATGAATGCTTACTCACCACTGCTACACCCCGTTAGAAAATGTAATTTCCTGCATTTTTTTTAAATGCAAGACTGTGAACGTGAGAGTATATGTGTACATTTGTTTTAAGTACTCACCCAGAGGACTACTGAGACACAGACATCAACTAGTCTTCATCAGATGTAATTTGCCGCGGATGAGCCTGAGTTTCTAATTCTATGTATACCATGAACTTATAGTGCTGCATTAACGGAATTGCTTTAAATAACCAAGAACGCTTACTGACCCGAAAGTAAATTATAGGTTAAAAAAAAAAAAAAAAAAACACACCACACAGGGAAAAATAAATAAAATAAAAATAAACAAATCCAGATAAGATTTAAATCCCACACCTGACAGTAGATTCAACTATCACATAACAAGTTGTCTCCTTAAACTACCGACAGTGGAGAAGGTCTACAGTGCGTATGCTAATATCAGGAAAAAGAAATATATATATATATATATATATAGATATATATATATATATATTAATCCATTACAAACCTAATTCCATGAAAACTGAAGAGACCACGTGCCCTGATTGAATGCTTTTCCAGCAGTCGACAGAATGAATCACTGACATCATAAAAGGCTACTGTGGGTGTAAAGGGTCCCTAGTGCCTATATCAGGAACGTGGATGGATTTGGCAGCCTTGATCCTCAAAAGTCTATTTTATTAGAGATAATAAAATCGTTCTGTATACAGGCACAAAGAGCACTTTAAACCTTAATAAATAAAACAGGAAAGTGAAACGTGCCAATTCCTGTACAGCTAGGTCACACACCAGTTTGTTAACCGACATTTTTCAATTACTCGGTTGGAAAAAAAAAAAAATCAGTAAATTACGAACAATTAACAAAATAGTACACGCCACGACCTGAATCCACAGTATGTGCAGTACAGTTTATATAAAATTCACTCATTTATGGACAGACACCTTCATCCTGTATTTCCCCAGATTATAATACTTTCATAAATAAAAATGTTTTTTGTGGTAATATTAAACAAAATGGGGTGAATCTGAAATTGTGAGATATCAATTTTTGTAGGTGTGACATTGTGGCTCCACTATATATTATAGACACAGTCACTTAAAACAGGGGTGTTCAATCCAGGTCCTGGAGGGCCACTACCCCTCCTTACTTAACAATAATTGGTAAAAACTGGTACAATTAAGTAATTTAGGATACAGTTGGAACAAAAACCAAGAGAGACACCAGCCCTCCAGGACCAGGATTGTACACTCCTGACTTAGGATATGTATTGGATAAAGTATATTAAAAACTTACACACAGTACAGTATACTGTATAAACAAATGCCAGATTCAATTCAGTAACAAAGAATGGAATTCAGTAACTATTTCTGTCAAAGTAAAATGTGTGTAAGCACATGTAACATATGTAGGTCGTAGGTGACATGAGGTAGGCCTATCTAGTTACTCTACGTGCTGCCTGAGTGCTAGGTTTTATGTCACCTTGTATCAAAGTTCTCCTTACACACATTTCCAACAAGCAGACCCACCCTGTACTATAAGCAGGGTAATAAAACTGATTATCCAACAGCATGTTGGTTTGAAAGATGTTTAATACAGCAGGTTATCTGAACTGCAACTGAGTCACTGATTTAACAATCAGCAACGTGAAAACCAAAATAGATTTATTTCTAAATCACTTGTTTTTTCCCCCCAATACTGCACGCCTTCGTTCTCTGTGCATCACTACAATAAACAGTGTGGGAATGGAAACACTGCTACCCATCCCGTCCTTTGAAAATGTTATTTCCCAGGAACAATCTGTAGATGACTAGACTGGGACAGAAGAGCAATTCTCTGAATTTGGTGTTCCCAACCAAAATGGAACTGCTGCCTGAGTGTTTCTTCCTGAGTGCTCTCAGCATCACTCTGAATGGAAAGCCTGTTTAATCCTAGAGCCAAAAGTAAATGGAGTGCTTCTATTTGGCTTGCTGTAGTCTGTGGATGTTTGGCCCATGGTTTCCTGGTTCAGTTGCAATTTAATATACAGAACAACCTGTGTAGCAGCAAGTTTTTCTAGGAGCAGGTCTGGTGCACTAATCCAGGAAATCAAGCTGATGAAAGATGTGCTCATATACAGTAACAATTAAGTAAACAGTAGGCAGGCAGGTAGGTATTAAAAGGCACTGTATTTGAGTTGTGAATTGCAAATGTATTTTTTTTTGGTATGTTTTCTTTCTTCATATGTTAAGCTGGGATGGGGGGGGGGGTCGAGTGCAGTGTATGCTTTTTGACAAAACCAAAAAAAAAAAAAAAAAAAAAAAAAAAAAGGCAATGGAGCTCCAGCTATTTTTTGGAATATGTTTTTTTTTTTTTTATTTATGCAGTGTGGTTAGCAGTATCAGTGTTCATCATGCGTGATCGTCTGAATGGCAAATGATACAGAAAGAGTGCACCACACAATTCAAAATACAATTGTAAATATGTGCAAATTCATTCAGATAGATGAAAATAATAATAATATCTAAAATCTGTTTCGCATACATTCCAACGTACCATACAAAAACACTTTTTAAACTAAAATAAATGCAGCCAGATTGGGAAATGCTGCCTGTAACGCAATACTACTCAGTTTCATTGAAGGGGTCGCTGATGCGCGGCGAGCCGTAGATTTCCCTGCCGACCTATGCCGTTCCTACCCGGCCAGAGCTCGGCCAATTGTGCGCCGCCCCCTAGGAACTCCTGGTCACGGTGGGCTGTGACATAGCCAGGATTCAAATATGCGATCTCCAGGCTATAGGGCACATCCTGCACTCCACGTGGCGCGCCTTTGCTGGATGCGCCACTCGGGAGCCCCCTCCCCAAAACAATACAAATAATAACAGTACATTTTTACCGCCTTGGAAATCCATAAACCAATTAAGTTGAGAGTCAGAGAGAAAAAGATCATCACATTTTGAACTGGTGCTCAAATTTTGCGATCCCTGCATGTTTTTGTACGCTTTTGGGGGGCGGGGTTCTTGAAAAAGAGCACGCTGTGTACACTTGCTGTAATTCATGTTAATTTCTGGACGACTGCTTTACTGAAAAAAACTGAAAAGCACCGATGGACTAACAACGCAAAGGAGATTAATGCTTTTCAGAGAGAGCAGCAATTTGTACTTCTCTCCTCCGACTCTCTGCACACCACGTTGATCGTCATTTTCAAGTGTACTGACCGACGGAACGTAATGGTGAAAATCATTAAACCTGCACCTGGCTCTACTCAGCTCGGAACCGGAGTCAGATGTGTTGAGACCAGAGTTTCATGGTTTGGTTGTCGTTCAGCTCGACAAAGCCAGTGGAAAACAACCCATACTGTGAGGGTCTAGCAGGGTTCTAGGTTTAGATTTTTAACTACTGGCCCCTTGGGCCACTGAGTTAGTGTTTTTACTGGCCCGGATACAATTTTATCTGGCCCAAAATATTTATATATTTTTTCATGATGGTTTTTATTTTCAGTATGTTTCTAACTGTGTGTGGTAACCAAAGAGAGCCCACCTCTCAAAAGAAAGTGGCTGAACAAAGCCTTTCAATATATGTTACTTCAGCCACTTAACATGTATATAGCAAATGCTATAAGAAGTAATCCAAACTTGGGATTTATTTATTTATTTATTTTTTAACTCTGGACTGCTGTTCATTGTAAAACATCTACTGTTGACTTTCTGTGAATGGATGAAGTAAAGACAACATTTGCACTGAACATTAAAAGTACAACCTAGTAATCTTGTTTTGAATTATTTACAGGTTATTGAATAAACAAAGTAACTTCACTTCGATTCATCTGATGTCAGTACCTGATGGCTAGTTGTAATTAGTAATGTTAAACTATTGTAATGTTGGAATGTATTTTCTATTTTGGCCAGGTTACAATATTTACACTAAGATTGCTTTATAAATATTTGTTAGAATTAAACAGATGTAGAATATTAAGGTTGCTATATGATAGGTGTTATTTTATTCTGAATGCACTACAGCAAAACTTATTTATGGCTTGCGCAATATTATGCTACTGTTTCTTTAACTGGAAGAAATACGCGCTGTGACGTTGCTGCTGCTCATTGAGTTATGCATTTTAATTCAGTAAACCAAAGAAAAAACTTGTGCCTAAGGAAATAGGGTACAGAGCGAAGAAATCTCGCCTTGGACACTTTGTGAACCCAGCTAAACTTTACCGGCTTACACTGTTATGCTGTCTGCTTGTGCACAAGTATTTGCCTTTTACTCTTGGTAGCGTAAGGGACCACAGTTCGGGTAATCGAATACACAAAAAGGTTGCACTCTGTGTATTGAAATAGGAAACTATTCGAAATTCCCACACCTAATCCTAATTATAGACATTATTAAAACAATATTCATAATACAAAATAGCAATCCTATATAGAACGTTGTCGCTTGTTTAGCCCCCCCCCCAAATCTTGCTGAGTGATACCAGCGAGCCCTGGAAAGTTTGTGAATGGCATTTTTGACTTGAACGCATCGCATTTTCTTTTCATAATTACATTCTTTATGATTTATTGATTTCAGCGCTTACTGTCTTACTGGTTGCTTAGTTGTAGAAAATCCGATTTGTAAAAGATTTGCCGCGGGAACGAAAATCTGACTACAACAAATATGACGCGCGGCGGGAAAGTTAGGATTACTTGGTAGTTATGTTTTTACAAAATGGTTTGTAAATTCATTTTCAGCTTTTTGACACACTGGCCCGTTTTCCTGGATTCATAAAACGGAAGCCATATGCACTAATTTATAAACTAGTTAAATGTAACCGGCCCAGTCTGCCTGTGGTGCTTCATAACTACGGGCCAAACTGTGCTCTATCGGCTCCGGGCCACCGGGCCATGGTTAATGTCGAACACTGCCTGGGGCTGAGATGTGCCGGTGGAAAAGGGTCAAGATCACAGAACACTGTGGCTTCCATGTATAAGTGTTTAGTATAATAATGTGGGATGTTTAAAATGTACTTATAAAAACTATGTAGTAAAAGCCTACATTATTGAAAGTGTTCCCTTATTCGGTAACCAATAAAGAATGTACTAACATAAACTACTCAAGTAACAACATAGCAAATCCACTGATAAACTGAATACATTTAGTGGCTGATCCAAGTTTAGACATTTAGTGACAAGTCAATACTTTAAAAGGTAATTTACAATTCATAATTACATTTTTTCTTTATACCCTAGCCTGGCATACAGTATCTTGAACTCACATGTTTCAGACACCACATTATTATTTTTTCTGTGTCTGTCTACAAGCATCTGCATCTACTGTAAATCCAGCACTTTGTTTTTTCATTCCTGGTTCTCTGTGGAAATGTGTGCCATTTCTGAATCAGCTGGAGACTGATGTTAATGGATCTGGAACAGCTTTGGTTTCAATTTTGCTCAGCAGGGAACTGCATCTTCACAACTGGCTTCAGAGGATACACCATATTTCCAGCTAGTTAAAGTCTACAGTAAGAGGTTACTTCTGAACTCAGTTTGGTCATGCCAAGATAAAACGCACACTTCCACTAAAAGTTCCACATGAGCACAAACGTGGCTTGTCTCTAGTAACATGCAAGTCCAATCATACAGAAACCTTTATTTGTGGTTAACAGTGGATAAACTTTTCTTTCTTAAAATGGGAAATTAACAGCCATGGTTGCCATACAGTAGAAAACTACACAAACACATGCACACACCTCCACAGACAAAGTAGTGGGTCTAACCTGAACTGAACAGGCAGACTCTTAAAGCTTACTCTGAATGCACAATGTAAAGGCTACACCAGATGTAGTGGGACAAGTGAAACTGTGCAACGATGTGACAAAATGAATGGACTGAATCCTATTTTTTGCGATTTTTTTGTGCGACAACTGGGGAATTGGGGAATTGAGCAATCCGAGAACAGCTTCAATGCACGCGATCGAGCAGGGTGAAGCCATATCCAAAATGACGGAGGAAAAAAAAAAAATACCCAGAGTTATTAGACAGCGATCACAGCAATTATAAAGCTAGTGATTTGAAAGACAATATATGGGTGTCCATTTCAAAAGTGACTGTATATGATTTATTTCTAAAGCTGTAAGAAAATCGCTGGCCGTAAATGTTGCGGAAACCGCAACTTTTAACACAGACCACAACTTCATAGTTGCCGCAACTTTTAATGCGACTTCAATGTTTCTATTATTTATATATGCAATTTCGTTGCAAAATAATGCCGAAAAATAAACAAACAGAAAAGGAAACGTCACTGCCAAATTGTCTTTTGCTAGTGGGGTAGTGTTATACTTTGTTATCCTCTTTAGCAAATGATCATCTTTCCCGTTGCTATGGTTAGCAACGGGAAAGAAGGCTGTGGGCCGTGACGCAAGCACTGTATGTTATGCGGCATTATTGTTAGCTGCAACTCTTGTAATGCAACACAGCATAAAACTTTATTTCAAATGGTGATAGAGTCAACTTATTTTCTAGTTATCTACCTGCATGTTTTTTTTTCCTTGTTGTTTTTGAAAAAAATTACCAAAACATCTATTTTGAAAGCAAGTATATATACGTGCAAACTATTTATATGACCGCGCCGAAACAGCAACTTCTTGATTTAAAAAAAAAAAAAAAACCTTAATCCAAAACCTATTGTGCATATTATAAAGAAACATGGCTTTACAATAAACACTTGGATAGCAAAACGGTGCAGTTGTTTACCGTCCAAAATTATCATACCTCCTTTTAAGTGTCATTTGTACTTATACTGTATGTTGAAATAGCGTCAGAGAAGGCACTCATAATTATCACATCATGTTAAATATGTACTAGTCTTGTGTCACTTCTGGTGTTTAGTCATATCACTGTGAAAGTATCTTGCCAATGAAAAATCATATTGCGTCTAGTGTGTGGCAGCCTCAAGTATTCACACTCAAAACTAGTCACCGTTTCTTATCAACCCTTTACAAGCACACCATCTTCTGCTTTATTCAACTTACTGACTGCTACCCTTAATTAAGGATATAATTTAATTATTTGCATTCACAAAAAACAACCCCCACCCCTCCAAATTAACTGTTTTTAAAAGTAGAGCAGTTATGAATCGGAACCAACGAGGATCTGTGATCTTGGTTCCATTATGGGGACGTGGGGTTTGTAGTGAGTAAACCATCTAGATCTGGAGTCAGAAAAGCGGGAATTGATTACTAAGCAAATGCTTCAGACGCAAAATTGCATCAGGCCGTCAATCATAAGTTTGCTGAATCATGGACTGCCTACAGTATATTATACCAAAATACTCTGAATATGGTATACTGTAAACTACACAAGGACTCTGAGATACACATATCATCTCAATACAAGTCATTTGTTTTATTGTTAAGTTTTAATATCAAGGTTTGTCTAATGTTAATCTTTCGGTTTTTAATAGGGTCAGAATATTTGATTACTCCGAAGCCAACTGAGTTTGGCATTTGACAGGAGAAGACCTACTATATACCGCCTCATATTAGTAGTTCACAATTTTTAGATGGGTATTAGCCAACCCATAAATGACCCAAGATTTATCATTGAGTTAATTTTAGATGGAGCCTCTGTTGTGTTCACAAACCTATTCTTGTTTTCTTTTTAAATCAATGGGACTGGCTAACACAGATGGCACTAAAACACAATTTACTGTGCAGTTGGAGCCCAGTGGTTTAGATTAAAATAATTCGATAATTAATGTGAATTAAACAATTGCATTTGAAAAAAAGTTAATGTACATGTTTGCATGCAGAAAATAACTACTGTACATGGTTATAAAAGTACAGCCTATTTTGTATTGTAAATAGAAAGAAAAAAACAATTACATATGCAACATGTGAATCCACATTCTAATTATTATATTTCCTCAGGCACTTCCCTTCCAAGAAATGTGTCTTGTTTATTTATTTATTTATGATTTTTACAATCCCCAAACTCATCCTTAGATAAAGGAACACTATTTAAAATATTGCACCACCAGATTGTAAAAGTTTTTTTTAAAAAAATCACGTGAGTGACGCTTGAGGAAAAACATGCTTACTGAAGCACATTATTGATGTATAGCTGAATATTATTGATTTCAACGCAATTAATTTAAACCAAGACAAAATCATTAGAATGCAACAATGACAATCAGAACAACAATTTAGTAATGTTATTAAATGTTTTTTTTGGGGGGTGGCACTATAGAAGATCCAGTAGACTTCCTGTACTATAGCTCTCAACTTCGGCTTTATTGAAAGTGATTTCTTTCAAGAATTAGGTGCTTTGACCGGAGTTCAGAGGTTGCAGTTCAATTATAGCTAGACATAAGTGAAATAGGCTAGAGACCAGTCAAAGTGTCTGTGCTACCTCGTAAACACCCACTCTGTTTTACTAGCAATACAAAAGGAAACTATCCTTACTGTTAACTCCTGTAGATGGTGCTAGCGCTTACTACAAAAACATACTGACCAAGGATCTGAATTCAGGCCACACTGCTTACTTGCTTAAAAAAAAACACACACACACAGAGCACTGTATTCCTTTAAGATCTGCATTTGATAATTAATTGACATTTCACAATTAATAATATAGACAGCGTGTCGTTTCACAATTTGGGATCAAAACATCAACACTTTAGATCGATCTGCAAATAAAGTACTAACAAGAAATTGCACGCCGAGTTCTCAACATTACTGAAAGTGTGCTTAACTTAAGCATTATACAGTAGTGCTTTTGTTAGATCTTTGATACCAGTTCATCCCCAGTGGGACACGCAAGTAATACGTTGTACGTACAGTCACAGTAGTGCAGCTAATACCTGTAGCTTGGCATGCCCCTTAGTGTTACATTTAAAATGCTTGTTTCAAGGACAGTGGATTGCACAGTATAACCACAAATTGTAGTGTTTTTTTTTTTTTTTTTTTTTTTTTTAAGCATAACACAACATCAAGAACTTAATACATGTGTTTATTTTTCCTGTTGGAGTATATTTTATCCTGTTTTATTTAAAATAGTGCTTCAATATCCTACTAGATTTTGTGAATCAACAGCATTCTACAATTCAGCTAATCACTAACATAGGACTTAACACACATGTATACAATGTCACTTTTTAAAACAGCAGAATATTAAAAAAAAAAAAAAAAAAACTGACAAGATAAACATCAATAGTTAATAATGCCGACTGCCTTACTGTCTCAGTAATACGGCTACAGTGCAATTCTTGAATTGCATGGCCAGAAAGAAATAGACACCAGTGGGTGGGAAGCAGGTCTATTTTTTATATTTACAATTTAACAACTGAAATGAATGAGAAGACAGCTATGGTAAGCTCTGCTCAGTCAAGCTAAAATAGCATATTTTATATATATAATATATAATATATATATATATATATACTCTCTCGTATAAATCACTGCATTTGTTAGTGCTAAGCAAATGCAACAGTACTGTATGTACAGCAAATGTACGATTAAAAGCATATTGACAAAAAACTGTGACCTAGACTTACCTCCTGGAATCTGACATTTCTCTAAATTTCTTGGTCATCCTCATAAAATTCATGAGAAAAATATTCCCGGTAAATTCCCATCATTATGGTTACGCAGTTTCCAATCAGTTCAACTGATTCGAGGCTGTTTGCCTAAAGTGCTTCCCCACATATGATTCAGTCTCCTTGACAAACACACAGTATTGTACTGTATGAGTCATCAAACGGCCATTCCGCATTTACAGGCCTGTAGTGTCAGTACACCGCATTCACATCCTGCTTTGCAGACTGAAGTGTGGAGGCAGGGGGAACATTAGGCTAAATAAATGAAAATATCAGCCTGAAATCTCAGAAATCTTAACAAATTATCCTTATTTTTAAAGGGAATGTTCTACCACCGATTTTAAAAATGCTCACTGTATTATATGGGGCCTAACTCTGAATCAAGACCAGTCAATCAAGATATACATTACTAGTACTTTAACTTGCATACATTATTAATTAGGACAAACACAATTTTAAAGTAAAGACACAATTAAAAAAAAAATCTTTATAATATTATTTAGTTTCATATCCAAATTTCAGGTCAAGGTAAATAACAAAAGCAAGAAAGATTCAATAGCAGAGTGCATTGCATTAACTAGGGGACACTTTAGACTAAACAAACCAGTCATCACCCATCAGGATACTAAATGCCCCACTGGTTAGTGGACAAAAGTTTTCTTCCGATTCATTTTGCCAAATTGCATTCCCATCAGTGTGACGCTTATCTGGTCTGCCTGTTTTTCACAGATATTAACTGAATTTACATGGTTAAATTAAATTAGACTAACCCCTTTGCAGCATCCATAGGCGATGTTCAATTCCCCTAATGGTCTTTGGGTAGCTGTCATCAACCATGTTTAATTTCACGCTATGTGTCCCTTCTTCACTATGTAAGCAGTGAATTCCATGCTGAGACAGTCAAACCCCTCTGCAAACCTGTCAGACCTGTCTGTTTACTTATACCGCTTAATTTAAAGGCAGTTTGAAGATATTTGAAAATACATTTGGAAGTACATGCATGTGTAAACTAACATCCCATGCAAAGTAATCTCTATTTTACTGTGTATGTTCATTCTTTTATATCTTATATTTTATATAATCTGAAAATAGTGACTATTATATAATAGTTTATTATACTAACACACATTTCAAACGCAGATAGAATGTAGTGTAGGACACGGCAAGAATGATTATATATATATATATATATATATATATATATATATATATATATACACACACACACACACACATACATACACACTCTTCTAACTGTATTGTGGGTGGGCAGGTGATGTAATAATCAAATGTAGAATGTAGAGCAAAGTTTTTATATACGGTATCTATGCATTTTCTTTTATTTCTTTATGCATCTAGATTTGTATTACAATAACCATGTAAATGGGCAATTCTAGCGTTATATTCAAGCGTTACCATACTGAATTAAAGAAACATTATAGACTATTTAGATAGTGCTTTTTAAACTGTGTCCCGTTAATATTCCATGGTTTGATGTCTCACATTTATTTTTGTTACCCAAAGAAACTTGCGTTATGGATGTGACAGAAATGGATAAGCACTGCTGGGTCACTTCATATGTTCAAAAGTCTGATTTGTGGGACCTGCACCCAAAACATTTAATGTAATTTTGAAAGAAAGACTTAGCTGCTCCCCCAAATCATTTCATATTTTAATAGTACAACCCGCAGTCCAGCATTATGGATGTGACAGTGTCTGAACTGTAATCAAGAAATGAATTACAATCTTGTTTAAAAATAAAACTTTAAATGAACATTTGTCCAAAAACTATACAGTTTTTTTGTTTGTTTGTTTTTTATACCACAAAATAGATACAATTATGATTACACTTGATTTAATTTCTATTATGTACACACTACATTTCACATACGGGACACAGAGACAAGACGATAAGGTTTCAGTAAAAAAAAGCTGTCTAGTAATTCAGTCAGCAGGCCTGACAAGATTAATAAACACTATTGTTTTTAATATTAATAGTTAAGAATATAATTAAAATATACATAAAATAAGTATTTCCTAATGTTGAATTTAGAAGGATCTTCTGTGTAAAAATTTATTCAATGTAAAGAAAATACTGTAATCCCCATTAACCGACATGATTTTTTGGTATTGTGATGTTTTTGTATGGTCTCAGGGCCTAGGTCAGCCCGGGGTGTCCCTGTGTATATGTATGTATATTAATGAGAGTGAATCTACTTTCATCATGATCCACTTCAGAAGTTGTACCGAGCTACACACTGCTGTGTCACTGTACACATGGTGCCAAAATTACCAGGTTTTTTTTTCCCAGTGGTTTATAGAATGGATAATAATGGCATTCAACAGAAATATTTGAAGAACACTTAAGTGTAAAAAAAAGGCTACATTTGCAGCTAATAAACATAGAAATAACTTTTTTTTTTTAAACTGATCAACATCATTGTTACACAAAAAAAATAAATCACCCTTAATACTGGAAAATGATCATAAATTGTGCAATTGCTCAATAAAACAATACTAAATACTTACCAGTACCCTACATTTCCACTACCTGTGCAAATCCAACTCTCACTTTTGGTTGGTTTAGCCAGTGATACTGGAGAAGCAAAGAAACTCAGGGTTTGTAGCAATGTGCTTTGACTTCCATAAGAATGCATCAACAGCGATATGCACGGCTAAACTATGCGTGACACTGTCTATCACTTGTGTCAAGATATTTACGCTTTCTGTAACATTCTACGGTGGCCCTGAAGTGCAAAACACAAATGAGAAAACAAAACGACATTAACTAAACTGGAAAGGGAAGGGAGAGGCAAAAGCGTACCACATCACTGATTGGAGGAACATGTCAATCACTGTTGCGGAACTCTGGGCGGAAGCATTGGAAACTACCCGTGGTAAGTCACTTTTCTCTTGTTTGAATTTTAATGTTTTGTATTTGTTTATTTCACACTCGTTTTACTAATGTAAAGGGCCAATAGAAACATTATTAAAATTTAAACAAGAGAAAAGCGACTTATCACGGTTAGTTTACAAGTGCTTCTGCCCAGAGTTCCGCAGCAGTGATTGACATGTTGTTCCTCCAGTCAGTGAAGTGGCACACTTGCCACTCTCCCCTCCCTTTCCAGTTTAGAGTTAATGGCTGTGTTCCAATCCAAAACCTCGCCCCCTACGGGGGAAATTAAAGAAGAGAGAATTAAAATGGAGACACTTGTTGTACCCGCAATAGTATCGCTATTTTTGTTTTTATTAATAAATGACCAAAGTTTCTTTAACATAGTAACTATCCAACTGTTTCATGTAGATCTTCACTGCAAACATTGTAATAATCATAACAGTGAGTACGGTCACATGGTAATTGAATGCTATGTACAGCACTGTCTCTTATACCATAAAGTTCATTTTTTTGCCCCCTAGAGATATACATACTAAACTGAAAACAGTGAAATCAGGTGGAATTACCCACGTATAGAGTAAAAAATGTAATTCCAATTATTATTTTCTTAAGGGAGACTCAGCCAAGGCAGCAGCAATAATGTACCAACATACAAGTTATCTTCTGCACTAACAGCAATATAATTATGTACACAACGTAATACTAACCAATACAACAAATATGAAAACATACATTTAAAAATCAAATACTTAAAAGTGAATATAAATATTTTAAAATATATATTTATCCGGTTCCATTTTCACGCTGTGTCTTTAAAACAAAGCTTAATGGGATTGACGCAATGCTTGCTGGGTTATGAAGAGAGACTCTCTTCCGCAGAAGTGTACAGTGCTTGTACACTTCGGGAATGCCCACTTGATGGGCCCTTCAGAGGGAGCAGTTTTATGTTCACTACAGGTGGGAACACCCCTTAAGATGGCCACCATCCACTTCCGCCCTTCGAAGTGCACTTCGTAGGGCGCATTTTCGTGGATTGGAACACAGCCAATGTCGTTTTATTTTCTCATCTGTTGTTGTGTTTTGCACTTCATAGCCATTTTTTAATTTGCTATTTTGTTTTCGAATTTGTTGTTCTCTTTTGCACTTCAGGGCCACTGTACATTCAAATAACGATTGGTCTCATTTACAATACAACATAGTCCTAAAAGGAGGCTGTGTGGTCCAGTGGTTAAAGAAACGGGCTTGTAACCAGCTCAGCCACGACCCACGAGCAAGTCACTTAACCTCCTTGTGCTCCGTCTTTCGGGTGAGATGTTCTTGTAAGTGACTCTGCAGCTGGTGCATAGTTCACACACCCTAGTCTCATATCTTGTAAAGCGCTTTGTGATGGTGGTCCACGATGAAAGGCGCTATATAAAAATAAAGATTATTATTATTAGAGTGGCGTCATCTACAGACCAACAGAGACCCCTTAAGATAAAACATTATTAAAAAAAAAAAAAAAAAAAAAAAAAAGAAAAAATGTTTTAAAGCCATGAAAACATGACAGCATAATACTACAAAATTACTCCAGGACCATAATTAGCAGAGAAAAACTAAATGTAAAAAAGATGTTGTAGTTTACATAATCCAGGCCTACCTCCCCATTCTAGGAATACAGTGAATTGGTTTACAAAAAAAAAATGTTTTTCTTTTATACGAAAAAAAACAACAACTTATTATTAAAACAACATTTTCCTACAAAACCTGGAATATTTATTATAATGTTTAGAACATTGTGCTACCGATTGTATTGTAGATTTAAATTAGTTTCTGACCTGGTCAAAATCTAGGTCTGAAATTTATTTTATTTTTTTTAGAAGCACAGTTAAAAGGAGGACACAATTTGTGTGGCACAATGCTAAATACAGTTAAGTCCATATCCTTTAATACAAAACAACTGTGTGTGCAATTAAAGTGCTTTTACTTTGAACTTTGAGCTAAAGCAGAGCTCTTTGAAGCTGGGCTGTTATGAACTGCTCCCAAACCCAAAAACACACATGAAAGAAAACAAACACTGGTAATCAAAATGTTATCAGCCAGAGTTGTTTCCGAACTCATGGCAGGTGGGTTAATCAGTTCCGCAGATCATCTGATAAGAGAAGGCTGTTCCTTCCTCCCTGATAAGTCCACTACAGACTGAAGCAATAGAACTGAACTGCTATTGTTAAATAAATGACTCCATTACTACAGTGCCAGACATTGTGATCACATTTTATGCAAATATACATATAGGCCTACCTAGTACTCACCATCAAAGCAACAATACCTATGGTGTCTGTGTCAATAATTGTTTGGAAAAACTACCTTTTTTTGTCTTCTAGTTTTACCTTCTGTTAATTCAATAACTTAAAACATTTTGCAATATTAAATATTTAAAAACCCATAAAAAAAAATAAAAACTGTTTATCAAATAGCTTGTGTTTTGAAAATGCGTGTACACATTATGGAAGTGTTCAAAGCAAGGAAAACAGAAAGCACTCAAGACTAGAATTCCAGCTCGCCCCTGTACAATAATAATGAATACTGATCCAACATAGAAATTACACAAAAACGTCAACTAAGCTGTGTTCGATGACCTAAAATCAGTAACCCATCTTCAAACAAGTGGAAACCTATAAATAAAAACTAATGTTAATTAAGATTTAATTACCTATATCAAGTGTGGCAAGCTATGAGGCCCCCGTTACATGGGCCTCAGTTAAAATCATACTTTATTTAGGCTCTTTTACATGTTGCTTTGCCACAAAAAAATCTAAAATATCTCATATCAACAGACAGACTACAAATATTTGAACGAATATTTTTTGACATGTATTCGGTTATAAAAATCAGATCTTCGTATTCGCTACAAATGACAAAAATACCTTGCACTTATTTACCGCCTCATCAGAAGCTGCATGACATTTTAAAAAATGGCAAATGAAAAAGAGCTCCATGTGACGTGAGACTTTAGCATATATATAAAAAAAAAAACCAAAAAAACAAAAAACACAGGATCAATACAACAGCTCGGGCGTCATTCTGAAATGCCTCGCTTAAACAGTACCCAGCTTCCTGAAAACGTTGTGTAGCGATTATTATATATATTGTATTTATGTTGTGTAATGTAAAACGAGAACCAAAACTGAGTTTTTTTCCTTACACTTTACAATGCCTTTTCCATGTTTGTTTTATTTGAAGTGTTTAAAGTTAAATTTCAGAAATAAGAAATAAAATGCGTTGTCAACTTTATGTACTATTTATTTCAGGAATAAACAAAACTACGTTTAACTTGAACTGCTATTTGGCATCCTTTGTTTTGTAGTTAATTCACTGTGGTAAAATAAGGCCTTTTTGTTCTTTACTCCTGGGTATCTTTCTATTTTATCGTGTTACATATTTTAAAGTCTTGCAGTAAAACAAAGGCGCACACACACACAGGGGCCACAGACACGCCCCTGCTGCTATGCTGTCTCTGCCTGCGTTCTGAGCAATATAATGGCTTTTATTACTGTTTGAAAACAAATATTCAAATTAATATTTTAATTATGAGCGAATACCTGAACATGAAAATCCGTAACTATTTTCTAAATAGCAAGGCAAGAACATTATGAATGTTATTTCAAACTCACTTGGAGTTTAATGTTTGGGGTCACTGTCCTCTTAAATTGCTGAACACAATCCCCTTGCAAATGAGGCCACAGTCTCAATGGACTAACTTCCTGCATAATTAATAAATACATAAATAATGAATCAATGACAAGTATTTTACAAATTTACTGATTTTATGTTCATTCAATAAAAAAAAAAAAAAAAAAAAAAAAAAAAAAAATAATAATAATGTATTTAAAGTTTGTATTTCACTTGATGTGCATTTTTAATACCCACAGTTAATGGCTACTCGCATATTGAGCAGCGTCTTTAAAATCTGTTTGGGAACTGTGCATTTGCTCAAAGCACATTTCTCAATTTGAGTATATCGCTTTACTCAAAGACCGAAGAAGCTGGCTCTTCTTTTGTGCTTCGTTCTTTGCTTGTTTGATATTTTCCATTTCGCAATTTGATCAAAATAATTTGCTCAAAGACACAAAAAACCTTTCATTTCGTTCTTTGATATTCCGTCAATGCTCAAATCGCGAAATGGTTATTTTTTTCGGTTATTGACTGAATTCTGAATATGAATGTAACATTACACACACACATATATAGTACCCTATAGAAAGTCTACACCTCCTCTTTCAAAATGTTCACCTTTTGTTGCCTTATAGCCTGTAATTAAATTGCACTAACATAGTTTGTTTTTTCATTTATCTACAAATCCTACCCTACAACTTCCAAGTGAAAAGGTACACACTCTAGATCTAGGAAAACTATAAACATTCGGGGAATCTAATTATGTACAGCGGGTGAACAAATCGAACCAACCTATTCACGCGATCCACCCCTAACCCCACCCCCCCCCCCCCCCCCCCCCCCCCCCCGTAATAGCAAGCCTAAATTAGCTCAGGTGTAACCAATCACCTTTAAAATCACACATCAAGTGGCCTCCACCTGTGTTAAATTGTAGTGATTCACATGATAAATTCAGCAGTTCCTGTAGGTTCTCTCTGTTGGGTAGTGCATTTCAAAGCAAAGACCATGAGCACCAAGGCACTTTCAAAAGAACTCCAGGACAAAGTTGTTGAAAGGCACAGATCATGGGATAGGTATAAGAAAATACCAAAGGCCTTGAATATCCCTTGGAGCATGGTCATGACAATTATTAAGAAGTGAAAGGTGTATGGCACCACCAAGACCCTACCTAGATCAGGCCGTCCCTCCAAACTGGATGACTGAGCAAGAAGGAGACTGATCACAGAGGCTTCCAAGAGGCCAATGACAACTTTGCAAGAGCTACAGACTTTTATGGCCAAGTCTGGTCAAAGTGTGCATGTGACAACAATATCCGAAGCACTCCACAAATCTGACCTGTATAGTAGGGTGGCAAGAAGGAAGCCATTACTCAAGAAAGTCCACCTTAAATCCCGTCTGAAGTGTGCCAAAAAACACTCAGGAGATTCTGTAGCCATGTGGCAAAAAGTTTTGTGGTCTGACAAAACTAAAATGGAACTTTTTGGCCTAAATGCAAAGCGTTATGTTTGGCACAAACCCAACACAGCTCATCACCCAAAGAACACCATCTCTGTGAAGCATGGTGGTGGCAGCATCATGTTATGGGGATGTTTCTCATCGGCAGGGACTGGGGCACTTGTCAGGATAAAAGGGAAAATGAATGGAGCAAAGTACAGAGAAGTCCTTGAGGAAAATATGCTGTCCTCTGCAAGAAAACTGAAACTGGGACAGAAGATCACCTTTCAGCATGCCAACGATCCAAAGCACACAGCCAAAGGTAGACTGGAGTGGCTAAGGAACAAAAAGGTAAATATCCTCGAGTGGCCCAGTCAGAGCCCCGACCATTATCCAATCGAAAATTTGTGGCATGACTTGAAGATTGCCGTCCATCAACACTCCTGGTGGAACTTGACAGAGCTTGAACAGTTTTCTAAAGTAGAATAGTATAATTTTTTTCTCAATAACAGTGTGTGGAGTATGGTGTGTAGATAAGTGGAAAAAAATCCTCATTTAAATGCAGGCAACTCTGAGGCACCAACACAACAAAATGTGAAAAAAAAGTTCAAGGGCGTGTAGACTTTCTATAGGCACATAATATTATATAATATATATATTACACACACACACATTTTATATATATGTGTGTGCTTTAAAAATTCATCCACTGAAACTTTGGGATTGTTATGAAATGAGAAGCCATGTCCCAAAAGCAGTGTAAACCCTGAATATGCAAAGATGCAAGTACAGACTTGTCAACAAAAACTAGCCTAAAATACCTGACCAGGTTTAGAAATGGTACTGCACACTGTCATTCATAACTCCCAAAACCAACATTCCTTATTCTACAGTCTACAGGAAACTATGACTTCACTCTTGGAAATACTAAAGACTTTGTACAGGCATGTTTGCTGCCGACCTAATGTATAAACTGCTACCTGTTCTGGAGACAAAAAAAAAAAAAAGGAGAGAGAGAGAGAGAGAGATATGCCTTATCTTTAGTACAGTCTTACCCTTTAAAACTCGGGTGTTCTGCTGTAGACAGACAATGCAATACGACCATAGGAAACTGGCATCTTCATATTAATGTTACGGTTAATAGTCCAGATGTATTTCTGTACAGGCTACTGGATTTGAAATCACCTTGAAACCAGTTTCAATGCAGCTTCTTGTCTAACTTGAACAGATATAGCATGCCAAAGGAAAAGTGCATTAAGTAAAATAACAAATACCACTCTATCCTTGTTTTCTCTTAAAACATGACAGTGCAAAATAATGGGTTAATGTTAATCAATAAATGACATGCATGTACCAGTAATTAAAAAAATCACATGACTAACATTTTGAAAATATGACATGAAAAGATGATATTTAGAGCACTGTAAACTGCTGGTAATTAATACTGTATGTGTGGTTTGTATGCGGACGGAAAATCAGTTTCTCTTTCAAGCCTTTGAATTTTGACCTACAAAGGGTGCTGAAAAGGGACAAGTGAAATGATCTGAAATCAATTCTCCTGCGTACAAGAGACCGGAAACATAGGATGGGCAATATGACCTTTTCTGAATGTCACTGTTTTTTGTTAAAAGGGATGGTAGCTGAGGTTGAGGGGCATTAATAATACTGCGATCAATGCTCTGTACTTCCATTTTAGTGAGGCTTTAAAACTCTCTGTATTTAACCAACAACACAATAGTTAGTGAGTGTGTGTGTGTGTCTATATATATATATATATATATATATATATATATATATATATATATACATATACACACACACACACATATATAAAAACTGCAGTGCACACAATTGAAGCCACACAGAAGAAAAAGGTTTTTAAATGTACACCAAAAGTTTAAAAAATAAAAGTATTATTTTCAGGACGTTTTGGGCAAAAGCCCTTCAGCTGTTTAAAAAGAAAAGTAAACACAGTGCAGTAAACTTGAATAATAAATTTACTGCAATGCATTTACTTTTATTTTTAAACAGCTGAAGGACTTTTGCTCAAAACGTCCTGATAATTTTTTTAAAATATTTTAAACATTGTATACATTAGAAAAAAACCAAACAAAAAAACTTGATATATTATTACAGTGCACTCTGTTTAAAGGTTTAAAATGCACTGCATTAAAAGGCACTGCATGGCAAAAGGAGATCAGTACTGCATCTCCAGCCAAGCCCCACCCCTTGTTCGCTGTATTGTGTGTGTGTGTGTGTGTGTGTGTGTGTGTGTGTGTGTGTGTAGTTATATATATAATATATATATATATATATATAAAAATTGCTCAAGCTGACTTTTAACAGGCTCAAGCTGTTTTATTTTATTGTTTTATATATTAAATCTCACACATCACACAGAGCTCTTTTTCATTTGCCATTTTTTTAAACTCACGCAAATTCTGGTGAGATGGTTAGTAAGTGGAAAGTAGCTTTTGTCATTTGTAGCGAATACGATCATCTGATTTTTGTGTCCAAATACATGTCAAAAAATATTTCTCTTAATCTTTATCCCATCACATATATATAATGAATACACTAATAAAATTAATATTATAGGCTAATCACATCGAGGATTACTATAGAAAACAGCATACAACCAATTTGGATCAAATGTTGGGATTACCTAAAATCTGGAAAAAAAAAGCTATACTTTTGATAATACTTAGTTTTACATAATGGTTTGGGCTGTAAACGAGTCTTAAGTATAAATCTTTACTTCTTCACTTTAGACCTCTACTTTTTTTTTTAAATCTGACGGTTTGAGAACTTTTCCTTTTCACTAAACCACTACTTAGAAATGATAAAAGCATGACAAAAGCTACTTGACACATTTTTATGGCTCATGCAAAAACTGCAAGTGCACTGTGTCACAAAATATCGCCGTAAATAATAAAACTATATAAATACTGTATCCCACGTGCTCCTTTGTATAGCAGTGATATTGGTCACCCTAATCATCTCCAATATAATGTAACACAATCGGACTGTATCACAAGGCAACACTGGTCCTCCAGTGGTTACTCAGTGCATACTTTTGGTTTCTCATGCCAGGTAAGTCCAGTTATGAATGGAACAAGTTGAAGGCTGGTTACTGTATTTGTTAATGGCCAGGATCAAGTGACAGCCAACTCACAAACAACCCTTATTTCTGCGTGAGCAGACAGTTGGTAACTGTAAACGAAAGGAAAGGGGCTATATTCAGAAACAATTTAAAAAATATATTTGAGTCATTAAATAAATAACAAAACAAAGCAAACCTTAAATATTAATCGCTAAAGTTCCAGAGTGGCAAGTACACTGATAATATTTTTTTTCCCCTCCAATTGAACCCCCCCCCCCCCCCCCCCCACCCCCCCCCCCCCCCCCCCCCAAAAAAAAAAAAAATCACTTAGTCACTATAAACCTCCAAATTAAATGCTGTTTATATTAATTAACAAAATGTAAGTTTGGGAAGGCTAAATTATGCCCAATTGTAAATTAACATATGTGCGTTACAGAAAAAGCTGCATGTCCAAATCATACACTACGCCTTGACCCAGACAAGTCCTCTTTGAGGGCTTCTCTGTCCCCCTCCTCCCCCGACTGGAGTCTGTTTTTATGAATGAAGTGCGGTATGCAAATGAGAGCGATTCAAGAAAAGAAATGGCGGATATTACATTTCAGTCAATTCACATACACGGCGAGCAATTTTGTCTTTTGCAAAACAAGCACGAGCAGGGCAAGCTGAAGCATACAGTACTATATATTTACATCTAGACGTGATCTGACAAACACAATCAAAGTACACGCCAAACAACACAGTTTTAACTATGCGATTGTAATATAGGGCAGCTGGCTCTTTGAGCTAATATATATATATATATATATATATATATATATATATATATATATATATATATATATATATCTAGAAGGAAATAATCTTTTAGGGATAACAATCCTATTCGATCCACCCCCAACCAATGCTCTCGAAACAAGGTGGGCCACCCCTCTTCCCCGTTGACTGGGTGACTGACATGACTGCTGCAACAAAGCTTTCAACTCCGAAACACTTCCGAACTGTATCGAACAAAACTTCCACAACTTAAAAAAAAAAAAAAAAAGAGAGAAAAAAAAAACCTACACCAGAATAACATAAGGCAATGCAACTTTCGATCCCCCCTCCCCTCTGTGCATTCATAAAAACTTACTCGTCTGGGTGTGTTTCTTCGGTCATTTTTTTTTTCCTTTTCACCTATAATAATATCCCACAGCGGCTACAGACTGTGCTCTCCTCATTTTTTCACCCTTTTTCACATTTTGCCGGTTCTCTTCTTGCTGTTTTGGAAATGCGTGTCTGTGTACAGTGTAAATCCTCCCTTTCTCCTGCCTTGCCGGAGTGTGAATTTTGTTACAAAACGCCCGTGTTTGAGAGCGTGCGGTGCTGCTGCTGTTGCTGGTGGTGGTGGTGGCCCCGTCCGAGCCCCATCTTCTGTTACTCCATGTTGGATTCTCTCAGCAGCGCCGCCGACACGGGAGAAGCAGAAGCAGAGCGGAAGCGATGACGTCAGCCTAGCAACCCGTTCTACCGCAGCCTGGGGAAAATCTGCAGCCCTGTAACCGTCCGCGGGAACTGCTCGTTCAAACCAACTCTCAGCAAGTAGTGCTTGGTTTGTACCGTAGCCAAGTTATTTTAACGACGGCTGCAATTTGCGGTACAGTTTAAAGATAGAGCTTGTACTAATTGTATCCATTAGTATTACATAGATGGACAATACCAAGTGTTTAGTTTTTTTTTTAAGTTGGTAAAAACAAGGGCCTTTTCATTATCACAAATGTTTTTTATATTAAATAATTACATTTTTACACATACTCAAAGTGCAATTTGTTACTATGAGAATGCTAAATAATTAGATTGAGTGGTGTTTTTTGTTGTTGTTAATTATGCACGATATACTAACCATATTTTTTCAGTAAACGTGTATTGAGATTCAAACCTATTTCACAAAAGCGATGTGATTAGGTTGACCAGACGTCTCGGTTTTCCATCAAAGGCACCGGCGTCCTGACATTTTGTTCAGAATCTTTAAAAAGTTAAAGATTTCAGCCACTTCCTGTAGCGCGACACACTCTAAATACCTTTTTTGTCAAAATAACGTAAACAACCACTTTTAATTTATGGCATCTGTCTGAAGTAAAAGCAAAATACAGAAAATAAACAAACAAGGTACTAGGGTAATGAAGAACATTATATTTATAAAGTGATTAACACAGTCGTATGTGCTTATTCCTCAGTGTGCCATGCGTTTTCATTTAGTTTATATTCAATATAAACCTACCATTGTGTGTAAAAATACAGTAATTTTGTAGCTGTTCAGTTCTGGCGCGATTTGGCCCAGACAGAGAGAGCATCGAGAGGTTGCAAGCAACTGAATCCAGCAGGTTGAACCTCATCAACGTCAATAAACAAAGCCTGATGCAGTGGTTTAAAAAAAGAAAGAAAACTGCCAACACGTAAATGCATTTTTACTTATTTAATTTATTATTATTATTGTTATTATTATTATTATTATTATTACAGTAGTCATATTGAACTCAATATAAAGTAGGCGTTAGGCCCTACCTATTACACAGTATGGATACTTAAACTAATTGGCCACAAATTGTACACCAGTGTACTGAAATTAGCTAGCTGCTTAAAAACAAACAAAAAATTATAATAGCAGTGAGAGGATGGCTATTTAAATAACCATTAAAAAAGCCTTATTTAAATGGTTTAATTAATTTGATCAGTTATTTAATGTGTAGGTTGTGAGCTGTGAACACCTGGTCACCTGAGATGTGATCAAGATGCAACACCAGCAGAAAAACATGAGGTTGAATTCAACCCAATATTGGAATGCTGCTTCAATCAAACCATCTGATATGGGAGTGTGTGTGTGTGTGTATATATATATATATATATATATATATATATATATATATATACATAGAGTGCCTATAGAAAGTCTACACCCTCTTGAACTTTTTCACATTTTCTTGTGTGTGCCTCAGAGTTTCATGCATTTAAATGAGGATTTTTTTTCACTTATCTACACACCATAATCCACACTGTTAAGGGGAAAAAGTTTTCATTGAGAAAAAAAATATATATTAAAAATACAAAACTGAAAGATCATAATTGGATAAACCTCCACCCCCTGAGTTAATACTTGGTGGAAGCACCTTTGGCAGCAATTACAGATGTGTGTCTGTTGGGATAGGCCTCTACCAACTTTGCACACCTAGATTTGGTAATATTTGAACATTCTTCTTTACAAAACTCTTGGGGAGCGTTGATGGACAGAAATCTTCAAGCCATGCCACAGATATTTGATTGGATTTAGGTCGGGGCTCTGACTGGGCCACTCAAGGACATTTACCTATTTGTTCCTTAGCCACTCCAGTCTACCTTTGGCCGTGTGCTTTGGGGTGTTGTCATGCTGAGAGGTGAACTTCCATCCCAGTTTCAGCTTTCTTGCAGAGGGCAGCAGGTTTTCCTCAAGGACTTCTCTGTACTTTGCTCCATTCCTTTCCCCTTTTATCTTGACAAGTGCCCCAGTCCCTGCCGATGAGAAACATCCCCATAACATGATGCTGCCACCACCATGCTTCACAGTAGAGATGGTGTTCTTTGGGTGATGAGCTGTGTTGGGTTTGTGCCAAACAACACTTTGCATTTAGGCCAAAAAGTTCCATTTTAGTTTCATCAAACCACAAAACTTTTTGCCACATGGCGACAGAATCTCCTGAGTGTTTTTTTGCATACTTCAAACAGGATTCAGGGTGGACTTTCTTGAGTAATGGCTTCCTTCTTGCCACCCTACTATACAGGTCCGATTTGTGGAGTGCTTCGGATATTGTTGTCACATGCACACTTTGACCAGTCTTGGCCATAAAAGTCTGTAGCTCTTGCAAAGTTGGCATTGACCTCTTGGTCAGCCTTCTTCTTGCTTAGTCATCCAGTTTGGAGGGACGGCCTCATCTAGGCAGGGTTTTGGTGGTGCCATACACCTTCCACTTCTTAATAATCGTCTTGACCGTACTCCAAGGGATATTCAAGGCCTTTGATATTTTTTTTATACCCATCCCCTGATCTGGATCAATTCATGCATTTCTAAAATGTAAACGAACACTTGAAGATTGTGGATGCAAGGTTTAATGGAACAGAGCGAGGTTCAGACAGACCCACACACTGACTCTGATTATTTAATGAACTTTGATATGTCAAATTGTGATTCATTATTGACTTTGTTAACTAAATTCATATCCAACACACACACAACCTGATTCACTTCTTAACTCCAAGACAAAGCTAATGTTATGTATTTGACTGGTATATATGGTAATATGTCTGAGGGAAAATTATAGTTAATTTATGTAACAATTATATAATCCACACTTGAATGTACTGTATTTATGGGAACAAGCATTTACACTGTGCATCACAGTGCACAGTTATACAACTTAAAAAGCCTGGTTTGAAACCCTGCTTGTACATGTTGAAGATTAATAATATAATAATAATATCTTAATTTTTATATAGCGCCTTTCACAGTGGATCACCATCACAAAGCACTTTACACCATGAACTGTGAACTGTGCATCATATGCAGAGTCACTTACAATAGTGCACTGATTTAACATCTAACCTGCAGGATGGAGCATGAGGAGGTTAAGTGACTTGTTACATCATCCCGGTCATCATAGTATCCTCGGTCATGAACATATTGTAATAACATTGTGTATATTAACACATATTTATACAATACATAGTATGTTTATATTATCTCTTTTCCTGTAACATTGGTCCCCAGGTTCAGTATAGGGCCGAGTGGACTGCAAATTCACGTTGTTTTTTTGTTTTAAGTGTCTCAGTAAGACGCCTTGGATAAAGGCGTCTGCTAAATAAACTAATAATAATAATAATAATAATAAAATGTTTGAGCAAATTTACAAATACATGGTCAACTATATGAAATTATATAAATCAATAACAAAAAAATACACAATACAACACACATTTATTCCATAATTGGTGTATTTTATAATTGTTTTTATATGAAATATAAAGAGCGGCGTCACAGCAATGAAGGTTGCAAAGCGAGTTTGGTGTACAAAGCAGACTAATCAGATGTGCTTATGCTGAAGGTGGATACACCTCAACAAACAGCTCAGATTCCAAAGAAGAGAAACACAATTTTTGGGCAAACCACTTTAACTGAATAATCTCAAAAAGCAAAAGTTTTAAACTACTAAACAACGCGGCAGGCTTATCTGTGATAATATAACATGTCAATTTAAAGATACACCTATATAACATGTAAAGTTCTATTTACACAAAACTTAGCCACTTTGTAAAACTAGTATCTTGCGTCACCTTGTGGCCAAACAACGCAATACCACTGTAAAAGTCGGGTACAAAACAAAACATACAGTATCTTGATGCTTTTTAACCAAATAAAAACAATACAACCAAGTTTTGTTTTGTAATATTAGGAATGTGTTTATTTAAGCAAAAACTAAATAATACAAACATCTTGTACTAAAAGAAAAAAAAATAAAACACAAAAGAAAATTTGACTTTGTGGTATAAAAAACTCTAATTTTTCTCGCACACTTAGGCTCAAACATTGGTCTCGAGACACCATCTTGAGCCCTGACCATATAGAAAATTATTGAATTTTTTTACAATACTTAAAAGTCAACAGGCTTTATCATCTTTTATGTTTACCTTTCAATTCAAAGATGATAACCAACAAAGACTTTTGGGATATGCCTGCCTTAAGTAGGTATTCGCTGAACATTTTATGTCATAGCTGCTGATAGGCCCCTCTGTGGAGTGACGCCCTCGGTCCCGCCTGTCAAGGGAATAAATAGTCGCTCCACGGAGCTCTCTTCCTCTTTTGCCTCTCACCTACAGTAAGGTGTCACTTAAGGTGACAAGGTAAGGTGTCAAGTAAGTCTGTGTCACTAACCTCAGTGTGTTTTGAAAGAGCTCCTCTGAGTTGACTGTAGTTCCCTTGCATTCATGCTGAGAGCCGGCTAACCCCGCTCTTGTGGAATCAGCCGCTGCATTTTGAGTGTCTTTTTTCCTTCTTCTTCATGGTCTGCTTCACTTGTGTCGCAGTCGTCCTTTTCTTGGTTGACCGTTGTATGAGTGTGACTGCTAGTGCAGTATTGGTGTGTGCGTGTTTTGTTTTTCAACCTACACCTTCAGGGAGAACACCGTTCCTCCACGGGGCTCAACTTGCCGCCCCATTGTTGAGTGACTCTGCCGGCTGTCGTTCACACAGCTTGGACAAAAAAAACCAAACAAAAAAACAACAGTCAGTCAGCTGTGTGTTCCTCCACCGGGGCTGTGCTCTAGCGCCTCTGCACATGATGCACTCAGTGTGCAAGGTACTCAGTGCGCTCAGTGATCAGTGAGTTCGGTGCTTCAGTGCCTGACTACACACAGTTAGAGTAGGCAACGCTGCATTAGCTTCCCCTAGTGCTTCAGTACCTCGGTGCATATGGTGCTTTGGTGCCTCGGTGGGCATAGCGCTTGGTGCACACTACGCTCGTGCACTCGTGTACACAGTGCTTGGTGCTCATACCATTCGGTGCCTCAGTGCACTCAATGAACTCCGAGCACTCGGTATGAAAGGTATGCGGTGCCTCAGTGTGCATAGTGCCTCGTGCACTTGGTGCACACGATACTCTGCACAAGACATTCGGCACACTCTGTGTACACAGTGCTCAGTGCACACAGTGCCTGATACCCGCAGTACCCTCACAGTGGAGGGTATTCAAAACTATCTGGCCCTGTCCACAGCGCAACTGGTGTTGTGTCAAAAACTACTGGGTCTGATGGCCGCAGCCTCGTCAGCTATCCAATTGGGGTTACTGCATATGCACCCCATTCAAGCGTGGCTCAATGCCTTTCGGCTACATCCCATAAGCAATTGTCACAGGTAAATATCTAAGGTAAGTATTCACTAATACATTTTGCCTATACTTTGCTTACAGGTTCTTAACACACATTTGCCACCTGGACCACCCAAAGGAGCACACACGATAAACACAGGGGTAAATATAAATACTTGAGAAATGCAATTCCATTCAGAAAGTCCCTCTTTTACTTACATCAATAACTAGCACAATTAAGCTAGCATCAAATAAGACAAATAATTCAGGTAAAATAACAATAATGACAAACAAATCCCTGATATACAAAAACCCAACAAGATACAATAGAAAAGAAATTAACAAAAAAAATATATATAGATAATATATGTACAATCCACTCAGATTTTTCTATCAGAATATGACCTCTGACCCCTTCAGGCTGATCCACAGAAGCCCTCACATCTCCAGTATCCTCCAGCTCAGAAAGCAGAGCAATTTATAATCCAGGCCACGAGCCAGTCCACAAGCCACGTCCTCGCTTTCCAACAGACTCTGTCAGTGAATCACACTGGAGACAGCAGGGCTTCTCCCTCTCGCGCTGGAGACAGCGGGGCTCCTCCCTCTCGTGTTGGAGACACTGGTACCTGGGCTGTTGTTCTTTCCAGGTCTGCCTCTAAGTAGCAGAGGACCATCTCTGCAATTTCCTCCAGCGACCTTGGGCTGTGTCCTTGCTGCCAGGCCTCCCATCACTCCCCATCCCTCTGCCACAGGGCATTAATTGTCATTGGGATGGTCAGGTCCTCTAGCCCCGGATTTGTCATAATCCAATCCCACAGATGGCCTGACTCAAGCTCCACTTCCATTTTGTTTTCCTTCTTTCTTCTTTTTCCCATTTGTTCCCCATAAACACTCTTCTTGAGAAAAAACCTCATCCGCAGTATACCTAGCCTGACACGTGGAATGGCTATTATTGAAGGCGATTGGTTTACTACTGTGGTCTTAAAGAACGCGTATTTTCACATCCCTATTTGTCCCGCTTACAGGGGAGAATCTTTTAGTTTTCCGTGTTGCCATTCGGCTTCTCCTTAGCCCCCACACGTTTTCAAAATGCATGGATGCCATCCTAGCCCCTTTGTGGCTGCAAAGGATCAGGCCATTGAACTAACTGGATGACTGGCTGATCTGTTCCCAGTGGAAGAGCAGTGGCCCACACAGCGATCATGACGGAGCATCTATTGAGGCTGGGTCTCACCCTCAATGATGCCAAAAGCCAATTAAATCCGGTGCAGAGTATGGTTTATTTTAGACTCTGGCTGGATTCCCTTAGGCGACAGAGTGGCTGCCATTCAAAATTGACTATCCCTGTTTCGAGATCAATAGTACCTCTGGTGTTGTGTCAGGTTACTAGGTCTGATGACTGCGGCTTCATCAGCCCTCCATATGCGCCCACTTCCGACGTGGTTCAGATCCAATGGGAGTAATCCAATGGGAGTGATCCACAGCCATCAGGTGGTGACAACAGATGCATCCAACTTAGGTTGGGGAGCAGTCTGGGCCGGCAAAGGAGTCCACGAGTCCTGGTCGGGCCATTGTAGATCCCTGCATATAAATGCGCTGGAATTGCAAGTGGTTCATCTTGCTCTCTAGCATTTTCTCCCGGTGCTTGAAGGGAGGCATGTCCTTGTCTGGAGGGACAACATGTCGGTAGTGGTGTATGTCAACTGCCAGGGAGGACTTTGGTCCCTGGGGTTATGTCACATAGCCTTCAGATTACTAACTTGGGCACAATGGAACCTGTTATCCCTCCGAGCTGTTCATCTTCCCGGAATGGTGAATTGGGCAGCGGGCCTCCTCTTGAAAGAGGGTCCTCACCCGTCAGAATGGAAACTCCACCCTCAGGTGTTAGAGTGCATTTTGGAACATTTCGGAAAGGCCTTGAGGTTGCACGCTTGCACCGCTAACAGTGGTTTTGTGGTCTTGAGACATCCCTAGTCTGCTGTTCTGCTCACGATCCCTCATGACGGCTCTGGCGTACTTTTCCCAAATGTATTGCTGATGGTCGTCTTCGAATTGACAAGTAACGTTAGGTTATGGATGTAACCCTGGTTCCCTGAAAGAGAAAATGACCACCAACCTGCGAGGTCGCATCGGTCGCTTTCGTGGGTTTGATGCAAAAGAGGAAGTGATCTATATGGAGTGACTGTTTGAGCCCTTGGGAGGCGGGACCGAGGACGTCACTCCCTGGAGGGGCCTATCAGCAGCTCTGATATAAAATGCTCAGTGAATACTGGATCTGTGGCAGGCATATCCCAAAAGTATTGTTGTAGGTCGTCTTCTCTTTCTGGGAACCATTATTACATCCGTAACCTGACGTTGTAGTATGTTCTTCAGAAAACAGTTAATATATAATTAAGCAGGCTACGGTCAATATAAATGCTAATATCATTGTTAAAAGCACATTTCAGTCAGCTCATGTATTCAATGACCCCGGCAAAAGTGCGCAAAATAACTTAATTTGAAATGTACAGCGCCTTGCTTTGCAAAAGCAGGAGGCACATCTGTAAGGATCGCTCATCGGTGAAGTGGTGAGAGTGATTTCTGGCTGCTTTGCTAGAGAAGCCAACACTGGTGCATTCTAAATGAAGTTATTTTGCGCACTTTTGCCGTGGTCATTGAATACATGAGCTGACTGAAATGTGGTTTTTACAGTGATACAAGCACAACGTATTTGCTTTGTTTGCAAATCTGATTCGCCTTTTCCACAGCTAGTCGCCGATAAACCATTTAAATTTCTTCTCCGATTAGATTTGTTAGGCATTGAAAGCAAAGTATACTCAGTTTAAAACAAAATCTTTAATGTGGCAGGTAGATCTATACTGCTGCTACTACATTCGTAGGATACAGACATTTGCTGAAAAAAAGACATTGTGGTAAATATGTATCTGTTGTAGGGTGTGAGCTCTAGATGCTTTTTAAATTCAGAATGGGGGAGGGGGTAAAAGCAGTAATGTTCTCATGGGGAGGGGGGGGTGCAATGTCCTCCCTGCCTCCAAAGTTCCGCCGCCAGTGCTAAGGGGTAGATTTAATCAAGAAACTCAGAGCCGCCATTATTTTTTATAGTGCTCTTCAATCAAACAGGCAATAGAAAAGGCGCCGTTGGTTACTGAGGAGCTGAATTGCTTCCGGAAGTTTTACAAGAACTTAGACTTTCAAAAGTATCATGCTTTAGCTCTTCTCAGTAACTAATTGCTACTTATTCAGTGATTCAATGTTCTCAATCTTCCTCCATGTGACCTTGTGAAGTCGAAAGGTCAGCATTTAAATATGTGTAGCTTCACATTTACTGTAATCTGTTTGTCTTTTATATAGGAAAATGTCAGATCTAAGAAATTGTGGTAATACATATTAGAAATTATTATTTCCTGCTGGGGATGAAATCAATAGACCTTTCTGATATAGTGGAGACATTTTGTCAGTTTATTCAATATTTTCCAGATCTTTAATCCATTTTTTTTTCATCTGTTCCATAGTAGTTTACAACATCACAAGATTCACCAATGACCAGCACTGTTGGTGGTATGAACCAATCACAATTAATAGTAATAGATCTTGTTTCAGCCTTTCAATGAACCATGTGACAAATGACTATGGCTGAGTTATACAGTACTCATATTCCATTCTTCAATCTTTAAATGTTCAGACTAGCGTTTAGTAACCTTTTCAATGCCTCTGATAAGGTTTTATTTTTTTTCAACATGAAAAAACATGAAAAAGTGTCCTGATAGTGCCATGTGGTAATTGTATACTGTATATATTGTGCATGCCTCCTGCTTCATATTCTGAAACCCAGGTCTTTCCTGTTTAAAGAAAACTACAGAGAGCAAATTGACTCGAGATGGTTAACCTCACCACTCTGCAGTGACCCCTACAGGGGTCAATAACCTGGCAACATCCTAGTTGGCTGTGAAGTGACATTCAAGTTTGCAATTTAAAAAAGAAAAGAAAAAAGGGTTACAATTATTTGGGGTAGTTTTTCACCACAGGTCAAGGGTATGACCATCAATCATCAGCTGCAATCTCGGTTTGCTTTTTGTTTACACAGATGCCTGTTTAATTCACAGATGATACTTAAAACATAACACTTGTTGCAATACATATCTGGCAATTCTACCTGGGCTTTACAGTACAGTGCCTGTTGCAAATCCAAAGAGCTTGCTATCTCTTCAGATATAGTGAGTGTAGCCCACCGATTTGCTTTACTGTTACAAACTGAGAAATAAAATTGCTATGATATTGCCCCAGTAGTATTCGGTTTACAGTATGCAGTAGGTCAATGGTAATAATAACAGGCCATACTAACAACAACAACAACAATAATAATAAAAATAATAACTCACTCCACCATAGCCAAACTTTTTTTTTTAAATTGAGACACAGTTTCCAGTTATTACATTTCTACAGTAACCCCAAATTGATATGCAACTTACTAATTTATCTAAGTGTTAAATTCTTCTTCTTCTTCTTCTTCTTCTTCTTCTTCTTCTTCTTCTGTTTCAGTCATGGAGGGCTTAGGTTGGCCAGGGTGTCCTCAACTCACCGCGCACCAGTGACCCATGTAGACTGGCTGGATGCCTGCGGACTTGCCTGTAAGCTGCCCAGAGCTGCATTGTCCTCCGATGCTGTAGCTCTGAGGTAGCTGCATGGCGGACCTGCAGAGTGGAAAAAAATGGTCGGCTCACGGCACACGTTTTAGAGGACAGCGTGTGTTTGTCTTCGCTGCTCCTGAGTCAGCGTAGGGGTGGTAGCAGTGAGATGAGCCTAAAATAATTAAAATGGCCATTTCAAATTGGGAGAAAAATGAGGTAAAAATCAATTGGTGACTACAAAATTTATAAAATAAATAAATAAATAAATAAATAAATCTCATCCTTGCCAGACCCAATGTATAGAATGTGAGCACCAGGGAAGGAGGACCTGCCACATCCCTGAAGGCGAAAGATGGAAGAGATGCCGTCCTCGAAAAGCGTCAGAGGGAAGAGCTGCCGTCCCGAGAGAGGGAGGAGCCGCTGCCATCGCCAGAGCCAAAGGGGGAGGAGTCGCTGCCATCTCCAAAGATAGAAGAGGAGGAGCCATTGTCCCAGCCAGGGCTGTGATGCTATCCACTCACAATCTGGTACAGTGAAACCATTAACCTGTCCACCTGCGACACTGTTTAACCCTAAAGCTACACTGTGACCTATCTGTTCCCCTGATATTAAAAAGTAAATACTCTGGCTAGTGGTCTGGCATAATTGCAATACACATACTTTTCTGCAATGTTTTTTTTTTGTATTTACTGCAATTGTTTCAAAGAAAATCAATACACTTCTAAAGCAAAGTACCTATCTTTAACACGGCAAACGTCCCAGACAATGTAGACACTGGGAACAACTCTCTATTAAAACCATTTTATTCAGTCTTTTATGCTTGTAAGAGACAGTTTACACCATGTGTTAGGGTATCAACTTCTCTTGTTATAATAGGAGGTGGTGTGGACCAGTGGTTAAAAAAAAGGGGTTGTAGCCAGGAGGTCCCAGGTTTAAATCCCGGCTCAGCCACTGACTTGTGTGACCCTGAGGAATTCACTTAACCTCCTTGTGCTCTGTCTTTTGGGTGAGACGTTGTAAGTGACTCTGTAGCTGATGCATAGTTCGCTCATCCTAGTCTCTGCAAATCACCTTGGATAAAGGTGTCTCCTAAACAAACTACTAATAATAATAAAGGTATGGAAGTCAAACAAGCTATTAGCAACATAACCACAAGAGCTATTCTTAACAGAACCACAAGAGGGCAGCAATGGATAATCCAAAATCCACAAACAATTCCACCTATTTATATATATATGGATATATATATATATATATATATATATATATATATTATATATATATTATATATTTCTATAGCAGGCATATAAAAAAAGGTGCACACATTTACAGCAATTTGATTGGTTTAGAAGTGTAGACAACGCTATATTGGCTTTAGGATTACACAGTAAAGGGTGTTTTTTTTCCCCCTGAATCATCTTAAAGATATAGTCAATATCATCTACACTTTCATAATTTGTTATTTCTTACCAGAGTAATATTTTTATGTGTTTTCTGTCGCATGCTCCAATTTGAATATAACTTATTTCACAGGAGATAAAATTTTCTGATGAAAAGCACTTTATTTAGTCTTAAATCCAAGGGTAACCATAAACATTTGTTGTAGAAAACCTATAAAAAGGGCTTAGCTTTAAAACTAGTTAAAATAACATGAACAATCAACTGGCCTTCCATTTTCCCTACTGGTTTGATAGGTGATCTTCCCACAAACTGATTAACTGCACTTTTATACTGTGCTCTCAATGGAACCTACCAGCCCCAAAATATCTAATAAAAACATCCTTGAATATATACATGCATACATACATATAAATGTGTAAAAAGAAGCGAAAGAAACCAAAAAAAAACCCCATTGTGCAATAAAATAACGCATGTACATACTTAGCCCTCATATTGTGTTTTGGGTCTATTTGAATCAACACTGGTTTTCATCGACCTTAAGTGTTTCCCCTATATAATATTTTATGACTTTCCTGGTTAAGATCGCAAATTTTGAAACAGAAAATAAGAATTTTGCTTCTACTTGGTCTTTTACAAGATGGGCAGCATCTCCACGTATGAATCCAGGTAGACTGTCAAATTCCAATGTCATCAAATGTCCTGGGGCTACAGTACTAGTATGAAAATATAATACTGGAAATGATCAAGTTAAGGCAGGCGAGTACTTAGTGCAAAGAAGTTAGTGATAAGAAGTCGATGATGTTGAATGCGTGCATACAATAGGTTACTTTTGTTAGCTGGAGTGTACAGATGCAAAGGAGAAACAAATGCTAGTTTGTGGAATACAGAAACTGGTATGACTATTTTTCCAGCCACTATGTGACTGGAAACATTTTGCACCATTGCTTGAGTGATTCACTTTGATAATGATACCAGAGCCAGCCGATGTGAAAGAGACCAATTAGATGCTAACATGTAAGTGTGGGATAAATGGGTAGAAATTTTGCCTTTGCTTTACAACTCAGGACCAAATGTTACAGTGGATGAATGTATTTTCCTCTTCAGAGGACACTGTGTCTTTAGGCAGTATATTTCTAACAAGCCTGCTAAGTATGGCATAACAGTATGGGCAACCTGCGATGCTAAATCCAGCTATGCATGGAATATGCAAGCATACACAGGGAAACTGCCTGATTAAACACCTGAAAGAAATCAAGGGATGTGAGTTGTGTCCCTCAGTTCAGCTATCAAGTCTAGGATGAGCTGCAGAGTGAGATAATAACACTTTATCACTGCATCCTCCGGTATCCCAAACAAAGTAACCCTGTGATTGAATATGCAGGATCTTCTTTGTCTTGCCCTTCTCCGAACGTGTTCCTGTGAATTTTGCACTTCGCGCGTATCCTTAAATCCACCCCTTTATGTCCTGTTTTTGTGTATAACCACTTTATTGTGAGATTTATAAAGAAATGTTATTGAAAATGAACATATCATATTAACCATACGATCTGCAACAGTGTGTAATTCAGAGAGGACGCTGGCGAATTATAGCTGCCGCTTCTCTGTCTGTTTTTCTGTTTTCTTTTAACATTTGACTTTTCTATTTTCCTACATGCTTTTGATTTCTAACTTAGTTTTATATGTTAGTCCAAATTTTAACATTTTAAATTTTTTAATTTTTTTTTTAGTTTTATTTTTTTGCCTGCTGCATTTAACCTACCTCCATTACTCCACTTGCTCAATTCAAACCTCGTCCTACCTGTTCCACTGGCCGTCTTCTAGTCCTGCTGCCTGCTGTAATCCATGTTACCTATGGCGTCCCATTGACTATTGCCATAATATACAATGTTTGTCCTTACCAATTGATCTCCATTGGCAATGCAATGATTCTCTACTCATGGGACAATGGTAACACAATGACCGAAATGGTATGAGCCATCGATTGAATACTTGGCTGTCAACGTCAGGGCGCTACTGTATCAGGACCACAGTTCAATATTCCATCTTATTTTATTGTCACAGTTACACTCTTGCATGTATATCTGGAAAACTGCTTATCCTACTGTGATGAAACTTGGCATTAACATTATTTAGTATAAGTTATCGAGAGAATCAGATTCTGGGGATATATGGGGGTGTCTGTCTCTGTATATGTGTCCATCTGTACTGTATTACGTTTTTGCATATTTCTGTCTTCTGTTAGGGCTGAAAAGGATTTCTTATTAAAGTAGCCATGATGAAAATGCAGAATATGTACATAGTGCATCTGGTACTGTTTTCCACTGACAGGTCACACATACTGCTTCTACTTGCCGAAAGCCTGAAGTGACTTGCTTTTCTTAACGTGTAGCTTGCCTTATTAGAATTGTCAATGTGGTGCTAAAGAGTGAATTATGCAGACTCACTTGCAATTGGAAATGCGGACAGTGGAGAAAGTGGTACATACATATGTACAGAATTTACAAGGGCTTTACCACCTGATGTCTCGCCCCTTATTGTTAAGCTTGTGTTATTACACACTTCTCTTATCATGTGTGCCGCCATCATGCATTCATGACGAGTGCATGACATTCGCTGTAATACTTCTAACACCGCCACATGTTACCAAAATGGGTCTTTATGAATCATGCAGTAAAATACAGAACTGACTTATATTTGTCTGTATATGGCAATGGCACAGGTTACAGTGAAGCACAATGTCATGCAAGCTCCATCTAACAGCTCTGAAAAAAAATAAAAAAAAATAAAGTTGGGCCTATTTTAAGTCAAGGAATTGTGCTGAATTGTGTTGTGTGTTTGTTTTTTTTAAAGTTAATAGAACGTTAAAACACAATTTTTTTTTTTACAAGTATATATGCCCAAAAGCAAGATGCAGGTGAGTTCTTGTAGCTAAGATTGCTATTAATTAATATACCATATTATTTCTTCAATTAAATAATTCACTTGTACTGTATCTCACTTCTTTTGCATGAGTTTTACACAGTGTTTAAGTGTTTACACAAGCCTGTAAGGAGATCATGTTTTATTAATTGAATTTACAGTTCAAAGTTAATTAATAATAGGCTATAACAGATTTACTATAAAATACGAATTGATTCCCAGATTTATTTGAATCATAAACATGCTAGCTGTTGCCTTTTTGACAATTTCACTTTCAATCTTAACCTACAATGGTGTTTTAACAACAGGAAAGCCATTTAAGCATGCTCTCGCTGTCCCCTTAGGAATCACACTATTATATGGTGTGAATAAATGGTGTCGTTAAAGATTGTGTAGCCCTACTGTAAAAGGTTCACTATCTACGAGGGATTGGATTTATATTAAAATGCCCAATGGGTATGACAAAGTTGTCACCTTGACCTCTTTAGATTTTTTGTGACAATTACAAGGTGTCTGAATGAAGTGCCATTCTCTCATAGAGACTTCAATTTAAATGCGCATACATTTATAGTGATGCTCTCAAAACACTGATAGGTTCAACGTGAGCTATCTGGGCACAGTGAAAATTCCATTTGGCTTTTTATTGCATAGAATTTGTGTCATGGAAAGGGAAGAATGAAATAGAAAAACTTGACCATGATTTGTGGTGTTTTTTTTTTTTTTTTTGTGCTTGAAAGAGCACCATATTAGGTTCAAGGTAGTGAGCTGGTGGTTAACTACAGTAAGAATACAATTCCCATTGCTTTGTAATATGTTGGCTATTTCTGACAAGTGTAATTTCAAAGGACAGGTCAAACACTATATTCATATTTTGTGGACACATTTGTGGGAAAATATTAATCTGTATTTAATAATTACAGAGATTTCAATAACTCAAAAGCCATATGCCAAAATTACAGAAATAATTTTGTATCTTTATGTATGCTTATTCCCACTTTGAAAATCATTCGCCTTATCCTCAAGAACACTAAAGAAATGTCTAAGACTTAGATAAAAACGCACCATTAAGTCTGTTACTAGCTTGAGATATTATAGATGGTGAATGTTTTGCCTGTTGTAGTCCATGACACATCATATAGAAATCATATACAGGATCTAATCTGTTTCACTTGTAATTATTGACTGTGGCCGTTGTTAGCTTCATTCGTCATCACAGACGTGTGTTTCAGTCGATTCTTCTCATCCTAATGCAATGATGAAAGCACAGACACAACATGGCCCTCACTCCCAGGAGGCTGGATTGCTGCTGACCAAGGCAGTGGTCAGTTAGGCATGTAGGCAGAGTGTGCTAAGAATCACCGAGTTCCAATTTTAGGCTGCCACAGAACGCTGCACAACTACATATCGCTTTCAGGTGAAGCAAGACTTCAAGAGCTGAAAGAAGAACTTGGAAGAATCAAGTGTGACATCATAGGACTAAGTGAAGTACAGAGAAAAGACGAACGACTACTAGAACTCAAGAGTGGACATCTCTTCTAACGAGGCACTACCGATGGACAAACAGGAGGCGTTGGGGTCATTGTCCACAAAAGAATCAAGAATAACGTAGTAGAGATTGACAGCGTGTCAGAGAGGTCTGCAAGACTGATAGTGAAACTTTCAAGGAAGTATGAATTTTAGGTCATCCAAGTATACGCACCAACAACAATCTATTGGAATGAAGAATAGGAAGGAGAGGGCAACAGACAATTTGCAGAGAACAAGAACTTATTCATGATGAACACCTTCCAGAAGAAACCCATCAGGAAATGGACATGGAGAACACCTAATGGAGTGAAGAACGAAATTGATTACATTCTCACCAACAAGAAGGACACTGTAGAAGATGTCTCAGTACTAAACAATTTTAACACAGGAAGTGACCACAGACTTGTAAGATGCAAAATATACCTAAACACAGCACTGGAGAGACGAAATCCATCACAATCAACGTAGAAATGCTCCAGAAGCAAAGCCTGTTGTTTCAAGTGGAACTGAAGAATAGATTCAGCGCTCTTCAAGGTCCGCAAAAAGACAAAGCAATAGAGGTAAACAAAATCATTAAGGAAGTGACACAAGTAATTGCAGAAACAGCAAAAAACATTGCTGGAACACAGAGTACAAAATGTGACCAGAAGATCACGCAAGAGACATAGACCTCATGAAGAAGGGAAATTAAACAAACAGCAGCTGTGAAGTCAGATTGAATACATTGAGCTTTGCAAGACAGCAAGAAAGTGCAGTCGTTCAACTGTAGGTTGGTAGAGTAAACTATTGAAAACAACCAAAGCATGAAGAAAGCAAAACAAAGACTAATCGTCGGGGAAAAAACAGATTTTAGCAATCAAACAAGAGGACGGGACTGTCATCAAGAACTGCGAATTGATTTTGAAGAGAGTCGAAACTTTTACAGAAAATGATATCAAGATGTAAAGAGCAATGTAGCAGATGATGAAGATGAGACAAAAAAAAATGCAACCCGAAGAAGTTCTGGACGTTCTACCGGAAGAAGTAAAGCATACTATCAAACATATAAACATAAACCTGGACCCTCAATGCAAAAATGACAAAAAAAATTACAAATGACTCACAGAGTATGGAAAGATGCATGCTGGGAATAACAAGAAGAGACAGGAAAAGGAAGGAATGGACAAGATTGCAAACAAACATATTCAATGTTATTATAAGAGCAAAAAAACTGAAATGCAGTGGGCCGAACATGCAGCAAGAAGAGAAGACCATTGCTGGACCAAGGAGATACAAGACTGGATCCCAAGAGATTTAAAGCGACAAAGAAGACAACCTGCAGGAAGATGGCAAGATTAAATTAGGAAACACGCCAGAGCAATGTGGATGAGGAACGCAGCAGGCAGGCTTTTGTGGAAGAATCTTGGGGAGGCCTAAATCCATCAGTGGATTGAAAAAGGCTGAAGATGATGATATATATATATATATATATATATATATATATATATATATATATATATATATATATATATATAATGGAGAGAGAGTGAGAGAGAGAGAGAGAGAGAGAGAGCTTTACAGGGAGGAGGGGGCTGGCAAGGTCATATTGTATTTAGAAATACAAAAAGAAACATAAAACCAATGACAAATGTTTCTACTAGCAGTTGAAACATCCTTTTAGTAGCCTAATTCTACATTCAGTGTTTAATAGTTATGGATGAGAATATCATATTGTCACATGATTTGAATGGAATAAGGAAGGTGGAAATAGAGAAAACTATTATAGCAGCAGAACCTTGAATATATTGAAATTATTATTTAGATTGTGGTGGAATATAGATGAAAAGCCAAGGGTATCATTGTAATCCCCCATAACATTTAAAAAGATAAAATAAATAATATAAATAAGAATGTATTATTAAAGATATTTAATACCCGGAAGAAATAGTGAGAAAACCAATATTAATTATTATGCCTGACTAATTAAACACCCTGTAAATAAAAATGAACATGATTGTGAGTCACTGAACCAAGAGCATTGTCATACACAAGTGAAACATAAGCTGTTGCTGTGCTAAATTCCACTATTTAATTTATGTACAGCTCTAATATAATTATGTTGCTTACATTCTATAAATGCAGCCTCTAAAGTGAGAATTGCACTGAAAGCAAACGTTAAGCAGCTCTTTTAGGGGTTTTGTTTGTGGTTTTAAAAAGAGGGATAGAGAAAATGCTTTGTGTGTCGGTGGTCTTCTCTTTTGAAAATCCACTTAATACCATTTTGTTACATAAAGCCTGGAACACAATGAACGCCTTCTAGGGTTCTTTATGACTTCCTGTGTAACTTCCTGAACACCTCCATGTGCCATCAAAGCCTCATTGTGTATGGTAAAGAGGGCTTACTCACAACAGAAAACACACACAACCCCTAATGACGTATTCATCAGATGATAACCAGCCTGCCTTTGAAAACAGATGCTCTTTTATTCAAATTACCATGAAAAAAAAAAGTTGATTGATGACATATATCAATTTTAAATGGAAAACTAATTGGCTCCTTTTAAAGTTATGTTATAAAAGGCCACTATTGTTTTTGGTTTTCAACATTATTGTATTTTATTTATGTATTTTCACCTTGGCATTACAGAAAGAGACTGGTAAAACCTCATGCAACACAACACACTCTCTTTCACCATTTTAAAAGCCTCTTGGATGTGTTCGGTTTTAATTTAACTGGTTTAATTTGTGTTTACTTTTATAGTTCCAGTTCCCGTATATTGCCATTGGCCGATTTAAATCAGAATGATACAAATACATGATAAAAAGGTGAAACAGCTTTTGAAACTGTGTTGTAGTGACCACTATGAGGAACAAAATAAAATCATCATTGCTTACATTAAGATCGGAATACAGCTGTCAAGTTTTATTTATTTTATTGACACGTGCTGAAAAAAGTAGGCAATTTGAAGCAGTTCATAATTTTCACCAGAAGAGGGAGCCAAATGTTTAAAAATCAAACAATCTAATTTTATTATTCAGTGGTGCTTAGATACTTTACCTTTCTCCTTTCATAACAAAATCTAAACCTTAAAATACAAAGTTCCTTTTGTCATCTTTAACCTTTTGCGGTCCATTTATTCAGCACCTTGTAGGCACGTCAGGTCTAATTTATTTTCACACAAGCTGTTTAAAAGTAATTTTATTCACACTGCATATCAAAAAGGCATTCAGTACTGCATCTCCAGCCCTGCCCCATTCCTTGTCTGCTGTATTTATAACATATCTCTTCATAGTAGTGCATACTGATAAATCATCTCCTAATCACTTGAATTATCACCAAACTCCTCAATAATGCGATCCAAGTCATTATTTTATTACTATAACAACTCAAAAAGCTCTGCAAATGTCTGTGATATTCTTTGAGTGCTGGATGCAGAAGCAGCTATCTTGTTTGTTTATGTCCGTGTTATGTCTGTGGTGAAGGGACTATGGGTATTGCTCAGATCGGCCTCCGTTTTTTTTTTTCATCTTCTCTCGTCTTCTATCGGCCTCTCTCGGCTATTGACAGCTTTTCTCAATTTGAAGACGACCACCAACAATACTTTTGGGAAAAGTATACCAAAGTTGTCGTGAGGGAGCGTCAGTGAAGACAGCAGACGAGGGATGTCTCGAGACTGCAAAACCACGGTTAGCGGTGTAAATGTGCAACTTTAAGGAGCCTTGTGCCTAATGGAAGCATAGAGGGATCTACCACATTAAGTTGGTAGAATCTGGTGAAAGTATGTGGGGCAGCCCAGCTAGCCACAGTACATATGTCGGGTAGAGGCTCCTCTAAAGAGGGCCCATGATGTAGCCACTTCTCTGGTAGAGGTGTGGCCACCCGGCCAGGTGAGGGTAGGCCGGCATAAGTATATGCAGTCGAAACTGTGTCCACAATCCAACGAGACAGCCGCTGCTTTGAGAGGGCTTGACCCAGGGTTATTATACCATAATAGACGAATAGCTGATCAGACTGACACAGAGCTTTTGTCCTGTTAACATAACATCTCAATGCTCGAATAAACCCTATAGCTTACTGACCTGTTTGGCGGAGGTGATGGCTGTCTTCAACTGTATTGAATGTATAGGCTCAAACGGGGCCTTAGTAAGAGCCTCCAGTTCATGACTCCACTCGGGGAGGACATCGGGGAAGGGTTGAAAACCAGATTCTCCTGGGCCACTGGAGGGCCACCAGGAGAACTGTCTCCTTTTCTCTCTGGACCTTCTCTAGGAAGGCCGGGAGCAACAGTATTGTCGGCAATGCGTACAAGAGTGTCCTGGGCCACTTGTGGGCTAGGGTGTCAATGCCTAGTGGACCCATGCAGCTATTGAGGGAGAACCATAGGGGGCAGAAAGCTGTTTCAACCGTGGTGAAGAGATCGACTCGGGCTTGGCCAAAGCACTCCCAAATGTGCTCCACTACCTGAGGGTGGAGTTGCCAGTCTGATGGGTGAGGACCCTCCCTCAAGAGGAGGTCAGCCGCACGATTCACTACTCCAGAAAGATGAACAGCCCAGATGGATAGCAGGTTCTGTATTGCCCACATCAATAATCGGAAGGCTATGTGATGTAACCCGGGGGACTGAAGTCTTCACTGGCTGTTGACATGCACCACTACCAACATGTTGTCCGTCCAGACAAGGATATGTCTCCCTCCCTTGGAAAATACTGGAGAGCCATGTGAACCGCTCGCAGTTCCAGGGTATTTATATGCACGGGTGTCTAGCGGCCCGACCAGGACCCGTGGACTCCTCTGACGGCCCAGACTGCTCCCCAACCTAAGTTGGATGCTTCTGTCATCACCACCTGACGGCTGTGAATCACCCCCATCCTTACACCTTTGTGCAGGTGAGAGGCACGTGCAAGACACGATCAGCCAACGGTATCTGGCTCGTTTGGGATGTAGCTGGAAGGCATTGAGCCACTTCTGAAGTGGGCGCATATGGAGTGATCTCAGCTGGAGGGCTGATGAAGCTGTGGCCATCAGACCCACCAACTTCTGACACAACACCAGAGATACTATCGATCCCTGTTGAAACAGGGATAGACAATTCTGTATGGCAGCAACTCTGTTGCCTGACAGGTAGACTTGCATTGCAAAGGAGTCCAGCCAGAGTCCCAAGTAAACCGTACTTTGCACCAGTACAAATTGGCTCTTGGCATCGTTGAGGTTGAGACCCAGCCTCAACAGTTTCTCCGTCACAATCGCTGTGTTGGCTACTGCTCCTTCCTGCGACTGGGAAGAGATCAACCAGTTGTCCAGGTTCAAAACCCAGTTCAACACCCTGATCCCTTTCAGCCACAAGGGGACCAGAATGGCATCCGCTCCCTTTGAGAACGTGCGGGGGGCTAAGAAGATGCCAAATGTTATATATATGAGGCAACCTGTATATAGATGATGTGATCACTCGGGATGGTGTTGAAAACCAAGGGGTCTATAAAATTGGAATTTTGTATACAAATGACATAGGGTATATTTGCAAAAAAAAATATTTGTCTATTGTCAAAATTTTTTTCCATGTGTATCGAATCCTGTGTAGACCCACTTGTGCAATGTTGCACATTTTAATGTGAGTGTGTGACAAGAGAGAGAAGGAATCTGAGCTGCAAATCTCACTCCCGACCAGAAAGGGCGCTGTGTAAGGTTGGTAGTATGCTTTCCCATTGACGGGGCGACTAGACACTAGGTGGCAACAGGAAGTCGGCCATTTTGGAGGAAGCACGTAGCTGCAAGTTTACTAAACAACTCCATTGTGGTCAACTGCAGGGCATGCAGTGATTGGATAGACTGTGGTGCCAGGCTGATCACAGGGAGGGGTTTGGTAGTACAAAGGGGAGGCAGCTACTTGAGTACGCCCGTTTTTGCCGAGTGACTAACAAGCCGGAGCACTGTTGTTTTGTTTTTGTTTTGATTGTGTTTTGCAGAGCAGTAGGAGCCAAGGAGCTGCAGAGAGGGAGCCAGCACTATCATCCTAAGCATTGCACTATCATCCTAAGCACCAACCTCACGACATTGCACAGCACTGCGCAGCACAGCGAGCACCACAAAATCAAAAGAGCACTTTTCTGTGCACAAACGTGGACTATTGAAACTGTGGTGTGTTATTGTTTTGGAACTATAATCCTGCCGTATACTCCCTGATACCATTGCTGGTAGGGGGGCAGTTTTTATTATTTAGTTAATAAAATATGGATTTGTTTTGCGTTATATGATGTGATAAATATTCAAATATAATATCCTTTAAATTGATGGATAGTAAGAAAAAATAGCAAAATTGTGAGGGTGGGTGTACATAGGATTAGATACACATGGAAACAATGTGACAATAGACGAGGTTGAAATGTCCCTGCTTTTACAACAAGCTGGGAAGTGGGAAGTTACAAGGAAAAACAACTATACCATAACATAATATATATGTTTTTTTTTTTAAAGTTATGGATGACATTGAGTCAAAACATAACTTTCTCCTATGTGGCCTAATCAAAACTAAACAAGCCACTCTTTTTAATTCGTAAACTTCAGCCAAAACCAAGTCAGTGTTCATGTTTAAAACGAAACGCATGACAAAAATAATATAGTGAAATCGAATTGTTGTATTGTCAGCAGGCACGAAAATATCCTAGAGTTAGGGAACGTCTTTTATATAATGGCATGAGATATACTTTCTTCTGTATTTTCTTTTGTCACCCATATTCAGTTTAATAAAAGCAGTGCTGACAATGCAAGAATAATTTTCAGAAAGCGTAAAGCTTGAGAAGTAAAACCTTGGTAAAGATTTCATTACTTCAATATTTTCTGCTTTCAAGAAATATTATTTAAAGTCTGCACACCCATCAACTGTGTTTACAAATTGGGCCTTTAGCAAGAGCCTGTTTTTGTAGTTATATTTTATTTCATTCACACCCATTTGTTTTTTTGGCATAGTGCATGCACAAGTTAAAACTTGGCAACAATGAGGACTCATTGGCCAGTGATCAATCTTGCTTCAGGGTATTTCTATGAATATGAATTCTGAAAGCTTATACAGACATATTGTTTCTATAGCAACCGGTGTTTGTTGTGCTAGCACAGTGTTTTTAAAGGTATGAATCACTTAATTTAGACTTTAATCCTTCACCACTGAATAACTTATAATCAACATCAAAAAAATAAAAATAAAATAAATAATAAATTCAATGTAAAATAATAAATATAGTAATGGCAAAATGACTTGATACAGCTAACATTTCTTTTTTGCAATGCAAATTCTAACTTAAAATGTTTGCTGGTTCCACAGTCAGATGGCAGAATGGGTCAGACGTAGGGATGGTAATAGTTTAAATGTTTGCCAAGTGTTAACAGTTTAAACATTTGCCTTAACCACTGTCAAAAATATGCAGGGCAAAATAAGTGTTTTGAATAGTAGTAAGTGTACAGTTCAGCTAGGGAGGTGCAGTTAGGGTAGGCACTGCTTGCCTTTAATTAAAAATAAAAATATCTATGAAAGAAAGATGGATAACGCTTTTCCGTTTACATGCTTAAGCTGTGTGTCAGAGGAACGCGATATCCACAAAAGGTGCCTCTCAAGCTGCTTCTCTTTACCATGTATTGAGATAGAATCTGTTGTGCATGCATGCTTACACTTCTGTGCAGTCTAAGGGATGAAAAAAAGCTGAAGCCATGACTGTTTTTGGTTCAGTTCATTCTATCTATGTCGAGATGTCATTTTTGGCAGAAATCCAAGCAGACGCAGTCAATCTCATTGATCAAATAGACAGGAAATAAGCACGGCACGGAACTGCTTTACTGCTTTAGTCTATCTGTCAATCATATTTGTCCAGCCAAAGTACGTTCATGATCTCAACATCAGTGCACTTTTGGATACAAGTACTAATCATTAAATAACAAAAAAAAAAATTGCTTTATCTTTTTAAACATTGCAATAAATCAAAGTCAAGGGAAGTTGGAATGGATATCGAGACTTTGAAGAAATGTTTCAGTTTGTTCGCTGTAGAATTGACGAGTCAACAGACATTTCAAATTTAGCTCAGGCATCTGTCATTTTGAGGTATGTGTTAAACGATCAAGTCAAAGAGGCTTTCCTAAGCTTTGATGATGTGAGCGGAGACAGAACAGCAGCGGCGTGATCAGAATATGTGTTAAAGAAATTGAAAATTACAGTTGTGTTCAAAAGCTGGTAGCACAGGCTTATGACGGAACTGCTGTCATGAAGTCCAAACTAAATGGATTGTAGGGAAAAATCAAAGAAAAAGTGCCAGAAGCAACATTCACTCATTACTATGCCCATACATTTAATTTTGTGCTTTCCCAGTCTCTTTATATCATTGCAGAATGCATGATATTTTTCAAAATGTAGAAAGGTTGGCTGCATTTTTAAAGAAATCCACAAAACGCACCAGGCTTCTCGACGAGAGAAACAACATCTGGCACAGGCTGTCTGAACAAGGTGTAACTCGCATTCAATACTGATTTATATTTTATGCATTTTAAATAATATAATGTGTTTCCAATAATGTGGCCTAACAGCAATGCCTACCCAGACCTTGCATCCACCGCACGTCACTGGTGTCAGCCAATTTATTTCATCTTAAAAAAAAAAATCTTTACTACTTTACATGCACAATTAAGTGTTATACGCAAATACACGTTTCAATAATTTTTTCAAAAATTATGGAGGGCTTCATATGATGGCTTTTGTGATTTGGAAATTAGTTGGTTTGAGATTGAAAATCAAATACCTGTCTTCATGTTCAGAGACCCACACGTTGTCAACTATGTCAAAAGGATCCATTTGTGGAGCAAACAGACACAACTATAATATACAGGCAACTCAAGCATGTGGAAAGAAGATAGAGGTTGTGGACGTAAACACCAATAATGAAAGTAATTTAGTGTCATGGTAAGGGAACATGTCCTCTAAACATCGAATATGAGGCACAAATTGAAGATTCCTTTTGCGGAGAAGACAAAAGTTATTTAATATATTACCGTAATTTTTTATATGTAACACGTATGACTGAGCCTTGCATTACAGGCCTTGTAAAACACACACCTCTTGTATAAATCTCACCTTTAATGTAACACGTACCTCTTTACACTAACCTAACAACTACGCTGCACACCTTGTTAATAATGACATTTTCAAAAAACATGTAAATGAAGGTTTGTTATAATCTGAGAATTATGATCAATATGTTTTTTTTTTTTTATCGATGCCCACATAAAGCAAGGAATTGAACTAGATTTGTAGTTTGAATATTTCTTTATATAACATTGTGTGCTCTTCAGACCTTTTTTTGCATGTAGAGAAAGAGAGAGTGCTTGGATTGACAAGTTCTGTCAAACAAATTACTCTCAATAAGATTATTATAACTTCTTAATTATTATAAAGCATCATAATTTAATTTAATTGATAAGAACACAGATGTAAGAATGTACTTTCCCCCCTCTTTTGAAAAATATGGTTTGTGCCTGTGTGGAATTCTTGTCAGTTGATTATTCTTCTAATTGAGTTTAGAAGGACCATTAACACATTGGCAGCTGCTCTCTGCAACAGGCTCTCAAGCCCAGCTCTTCAGTTGCTATTGCTATGGGATTGTACACAGCTTACAGAAGATGATCAGAAGGAAGTGCAAGGTGCTTAAATGGGATACCAAGAGGAACAAATACAAATAAAAAAATCTAATAAATGAGAACTTGGTTAATCAGGAATGAAATGCTGCTCGTCCAATTTATTTTAAAAGTTTTTGTTTTCTCCTGGAGAGTGTATTTATTTTCTTATGTTTTTTCAAAGACTCCTTATAGGAAAAGTGAACTCTTGCCAGTTTTATATTGTTTTGACATTATACTTCTCAAAATTCACACCAAACTGTTTATCTTCTTAGCTTTTTATTCATTCTGTCATGTGAAAGAATTACTTAAGAGCCAGCAACACTCTGGCTCCCTAAAAAGAAATATCCTGGAAACGACTCAATTTAAATAAAATGAACATGGGTTTCCTGATTCAGAGTTTATAGATACACTTGAAAAATCCAGTGAAAAAAGATATAGACTTACATTAACTATAAATAAAGGAGCCAGTGGCTGGATTGTATACCATATCAAATCAGGGAATGTTGCTACATTGCTGAAGTTAATTTGACCTTAACATAAACAAACCAAAAAGAGTTTACAGAGTAATGAGGCTCTGGTCTCACTATGGCAGACGTGGGACATAATTACCACCAAACACACAGGCACAATTCTACATGTGGGCCAGGACAGAAGGAAGCCCTGCACATGAATAGGGGGCAGGGCAAAGCCCTGCTATAAAATGTATTATTATTTAAAAAGGGAACGTATTGTTTATGTTTATTTTAAAATGTGTGTTATGATTTGTTCTGTGTTTTGATTTAAAAAACACTACGTATTGTGATTTAAAAGTAATGGTTTTATTGTTGGATTAGTATGATTTAACAATGTATTTTGTGTTTTACAAAAAAAAAAAAAAAAAAAAAAAAAAAAAAAAAGAACAAAGTGTTTTGTTGTGGTTTGGCTGGTTTGGAAACCCCATCCCACAAAACCCTGTGTAGAAGGTGACCATCTCAAGATTTAATTAATTGATTAATTTGTTGCTAATCGGGTGATGATCACCAATATAAAAGCCTGCAGCTCTCCCTGTTGGAGGTGGGTCTTCAGGAAGTGGAGAACGAGAGCGAGAGCGAGAGCGAGAGCGAGCAGAGAATCTTAAAAGTAAACAGAAAGTAAGAAAACAAGAGCTGGAAGCTCCAGCAACAGATTTATTTAGTTGGTGTCAGTTTTTTTTTTTTTTTTTTTGTGTATGAGATTTGGTTTTGTTAAAGCTTTTTATTTTTGCTCTGTGAGCAGTGTTTCTTGTTTAAATAGTTATTTTATTTTTGTTTAATAAAAACTGAGCCACAAGAACGCATTTCACCCGAGTACCTGTCTGTGTTGTAGTTCCTGTTTCTGGCCTGACGTCACCGCCCGGCTACCCTGTCACAGGGCCTTTATAAACACAGAAATATGGATCACTTTTTTGGAACAGTAATAACTGCAGCTGCTGAAGAATCCCTTGTGGCTCACCAAGTATAAGCACCACCTGCTGCAGTGTAGGCTGAGCCACGTGACTGGATTGAATCCTGTTCGAGTCCAGGTGGAGATTTCTCAGGCTGTACTCTTTCTTTAAATAATTGGTGAAAAAGGGCACCAAGAGATGGCACAAATTACTTTTTGTGATTTTATAACGCATACGCTGCAGAAGCAGTATGGCAAGCCTTCATCTTTTCATTTGATTTGCACACTGAAAATAGTGAACTCAGCTTGGCAGAGGAGACATTTCTGATGTCATTTTTGTTTTCACACAAGCCTGTTGATTTATGGAAAATACATTTGCTTTAGAATAACCACACAAATAGAATAAACATGGTTAATTCTTTGTAAACCCTATATTTAACCCCACATTTGAAAAGCTTAATTGGTTTCTTCACCTTATAGGCTTTATAAAATTATATTGTCAACCACAGATCATTTCACGTGGATTACAGATATCTAGTTTCAGACGGGGTTCTGGTGTCTCAAAAACAACTCTAATTTTACATTTAGACTTCAGAGGGGCAGATAAAAATACAGCCCATGCAACCACATCTATTCAATGCATGTATTTACATGTAACAAAATACACGTATGCCCTCAGGTCTGTACATGCATTTCGTTTTACAGGTTATCTTGGCAAAGTATTAGGGTCTGTAGCAAGCAAGTTTTCTACAGAGGAGGTACCATAATTTTGCCATGAAGACACCCTACCTGCCTACACACCTGTTATAAATGATATATTTAGCATTTTATATAAAGGATACACACACAGTATTGATATACAATCAATATATCATTTATTATCAAGCAGTCCAATATAAGGCTAAAAATATACAGAGTCCAGAATGGGTTAAAGACAAGCAATTTTGAATACTCCAGATAAAAGCAGCTAGAAAATCTAGAAAGCTGGAAGGTTTCGTGAACGTTGGAACTGAAGGGCTAGACAGGCAATGCGACCCAACGGCATGTGCTGTGCTAAGCAGTAGCAAGCAGCTGCAGGACTGGTATGGTGTAGGTCTAATGGTGGGTGCTAGTAGCTCAGGAGTACAGGAGTGCAAGAGTAGGTCAGAGACAGAGGCCCATGGGATGTATAAGGATATTCTAGTTAGCATGTGCTAAGCTAGTTTGAACTAGTGAGGCTTCCATAGGCACATGGATTTACCATGACTACCAATAATAAAAAGAAGCCCGGAACATTACACAGGGTTCTGTTGTTTACTGCACTGCTGTTTAACATCTGCTCATTACAGAATGAACAATAATATCTACTGCAATATCATTATATAATCACAAATTCATAGAAAACATTGAGGAATAGACAGGCCGAATGAAAAATAAAACCAGAACTAAAGCCCAAAAGAAGGAAGAATAAATTAGCATAAATTTCTAGCAATTAAACATTATTAATTAGGTGCTATTTGTTATTTAAATCACATTGATAGAATACGATGGGCTGTATTCAAATGGTATTATTAACGCCAGTGCACATTATAGCAGTGTTATGAGATAACACTGCTTTAGTGCTCATGCAGCATAGCAAATTGTTTTTGGTGATGCTTATATTTTGTTCTTTTAATTAGGGTCCTTGTAGCTTTTTGATTTGACCTCAATTCATGTGCAGTTGAATAAATAAGACAATAACATTAATTACCAATTTTCTTCTAACAGACCGTGCTGTACTCTTGGGCTGTGTTCCACAATGACGTCCAACAAGTTGTGCTGACACTGAGCAACCAAAAGTCACCCATGGCTGCTGAACTAGTCAAGTGACACATACAGGATCCCACCTCTTAAGATGTGAGCCTAGTGGGCAATCATCTGCAGCAGAATCGTTGACAATACATTCTGATTCACAAACACCTCTGCTTTTACAGTATGTTAAATAAGCTGGTTTAATGCACCTCTTTAAACCATATTGCTTTTCTTAATATATGTAAATGAATGAATTTTCAATTATTAGTTGTTTGTTTGTTTGTTTAGGTCAGCCTATAAATTTGACATTTCCACATTTCCAAATAATAATAAATTGTCAAAGTGGAAATGTCAACACTTCTGTTACATGCACATTTAACAACCAACCCCTACAAAAATGATTTATGAATACAGCCCACTGTTTAAAACTACATCAGTCTCTGCTTCTGGGCAATATTACTTTGTATCCTTGTAGGATGTTATCTGGTGCAAAGTGTGTTTGATTGTGGGAAATAATTAAAACGCAGTACAAAAAGCAAAAATACCAAATTGAAGCTACATTTTTTAAATTCAAAATTAATCTGACATGAGTCATTTCAAAGTGCACCAAATCTTAATCCAACATGCAAGAATCCCAAAGTGAGTTTTTAATCCAAATCAACTTGATATGAAAAGTTTGACATGAAAAGTTAATCAGATCCTCAGAAGGTTTTTTTTTCCTTTAATCAATTTTGCTTTGCCGCATGGTTGCTGAACAAGCCAAAAAACAGAGTGCTTTTTGACAAACTATGTTACTGCTTTTTTTTCAAAACGATAGTTTCCAGCTTTGTTGCAACATGAAATGATTTTTGTTTCAGAGGCAGTTACGCAGCACACACTTGTTATTTAGTAAGCATCGAGACGGAGATGGCATCCCGTGCGCACAGACTGGGATGTTGACAGTGTTTATTTATAGTGTGTTTTTGGGTTTTATTAATTTGGGGCCCAGGGGCCAGGTTCGTTATATCCGAAGGTTTGTTATGATGAAGAGCGTTATAGCGAGGGTGTACTGTACTCACCGCCCAAAAGTGGACCACAAGTTGAGAACACCCTTAAAGGGAAGTAGCACATCCACATCCACTTACAGATGTTACAATCCTTTTAAATGTAAATTTCAATCTGCAGAAAGGCAGCTCAATATCTATTGGATCTAATGAGTTTGCAATGGTGTTACTGGAGTTATAGTGGAGCCCTTGGAGGATTGACACATGCACTAAAATGCCATTTCTTAAAATCAGATTAAAAATGAGCTTGCAGGATTAAAGATTGTTCTCTTGTTTTTATCCAGTGCTGTAATCCAAACATCAATAGATCTTCATCAAGCCAGCCACTTGAAGCTGTCCTATGACAGTGAATTTCTGTTTTGTTTGGAGTTGTCTGTTGTACCCTTTATTAAGGTCACAGCCATATCTCTTTGATCTTTGATGCTGAAAGTCTGATCTGCTAAACTTCAATTTTTTAAACATCTGCAAGCATTAAATAAGGAGACTTTGTTTGAAAAAAGATTAAGTAAGGCTTGCAGATCATATATCATTTTGTTTATAGAAATTAGGCGAAGAAGATCCTATTTTTTCCAGATATGCTAGAAATAACAGTAATTACAAAGACAATGCTGCTTCAACATGCAGTACTGAATGTATTCAGTACTGTATCATATTACAAGTGATTTACTTTACTACAAGAATAACCCTTGTAAGCTTTATAAAAAAATATGCACACTTTCTCATGTATTACGTCGACGTCAGCTCAATGTGCTTTGTGGAATCAAACTTACAAATACTTACAATTCTGGTATTAAAATTATGATTTATGTTGATGTTGGTGATTTACAAAAAAAACCCAAAAAACAAAACAAAAAAAAACAGTTCTACTGGACTTTAAAGCAAAGTGATATACACAACAATTTCAATAGTTTTAAAAACAAAAATGGAGAAGTCTCACGCAGATTGTATTTATCTTACCTGAATTCTTGTGTTAATTAAGCACTTCTCTATCGAGATACACACTTCCTCTTTCTCCTTTTACAACCCCATAATCTGTACCCTAACCCAGCACGACCACTGGTCAGATGTGAACGATGGTTGTTAAACTACACTCCAGAGTATGCTATACAGAAGATGAATGCCATTTTTCTTGCGTTTCCACTGGCTAAAATGATCTGTGAGATTAATACCACTTTAATATGTTTTAATAATAGATTAGACACTAGCCATTTTAAAAAAATAATTACTTATCTAGGCTAATATTTTATGCAAACATCACTGGAAATACATTTGTTTGATTAGCTTCATTAACAAACAAAATGTAATAAGTTGAATGCGTAAACCACGTAATAAATAGGTTACACATGTTTATTACTGTTACTATGCAAGGCCAGCATTAGTTTAGGGTTTTGGGTCAAAATGTCCTACAGTAAAATCTGTGACCTCACAGTAAATATGGACACATTTGGGAAAGTTGTGAGTTAATAGTTTTCAAATACTAATATGGTACAGGCTTGGTATTTATATCTACAGTTTACATAATATTCTGTTAAATTGGTACTTACAAAATGTATATTAATTTCCATGAGGTCAGGGTTTGATTTTTAAATAGTGCACACAGTTGCACCAAACCTATGGGGTAGGTTATAAGTTCGTTTAAATGGAGGGGTATTTTCATACTATTTTAAAGTACAGGCTAATATGTAAAGTGTATATATTAATTTGTTTTCAAGCAGTGTCAGCTGCAGTGTACAGTGGGCTGATGTAATCAACAGGAAATAACCCATTTGCAATGTCAGGTGGTCCAAGCCGTTCAATAAGATATAACTAGATGTTAATGTTATCTACAGACAATATTTTAGGAAAGAAATGGGTTCACATGAAATCTCACAGTTGTAAAGTAACCCAAAGGAAATTATTCATTTTGCAATGTCAGGTGGTCACTCAACAAAAACAACAACAAAATCTAAATAAACATTGTTTCTGCATTTTTCGTACATTATAAAAATAGAAGCTCTGAAAAATGCTCTAAATAAAACAGAAAAGGTTTCTGAAAATGTTTTTGTAAAACAAAATGGAGGAAGATATCTGCAAACAAATCAGAAAAGACATAGCCATTGTTACGTCTAACCTAATTTAATAAGATACCGTTTCCTGTAACAATGCTTGTTTAATAATTTCCCCAGACTTCATTACAATCTCTTTTAGTGGTCACCTAGACTTAATCCCTAAATAAATTCAGAGTAGGAAATCCTGTGGACTCCTTGAGTACCCTAAATGAAAATAGAAACTATTGAAGTAACTGTGATGGATTTTGATCCAAAAGTTCTGCCTGCCCATAAGGGAACTTATTAGTATTTAAAGCCATGGTAATTTGTAGATTGTCGAGAACTATTGACCATTTATGTTGATGGTTAAAACAGATGCTCCAATTGAGGAAAGCCAACAGTTGATATCTTGTAAATAATTGTCCCACTGTTTTCTGGTATGTGGAATGTACATGGGAAAACCCACTCTTAAGCCAGGCTTACACTGCACGATTTTTTGCAATCGAGAGACGCAGCACCACTCCCATTTATTGATTGAACTACGATTTCTCACTGTAGATTGCAAGCTACACACACTACATGAGATATCTTGTCGTGGACTGCCCCTATTTTCATTGCAGAATTGTAGACATCATTTGGGAGAATCATGGACTCAAGTGAGGAGGTGATCGCTGTTGTCTGCATTGTTTTGCACAGAAAAAAAGAAGAAAACACAGAGAAGAGCCATTTGGATGCTCAATTGGCTTAATAGACGAGGCCAGTACGGACTGATGATTTTACAGTGAGAGCTCGAGGTGAGGCAACAATGGAATGTAATATGAAATACATTGTATTACTGGTATGAGGCCGATACAAATTAAATAAACTGACAAATAAATTTGTGATTTCAACATGAGCATCCTGTATTTTACAGTTGTTTTTGTTACGTTTTAGCATCTGATTAGTACTATGTGTGCAAATTCCAGCATGAGAACTTATACTTCAGGGCCATAGACTGCACAAATGTTCAATATTGCAATAAAAACCCAAAAATGTTTATAACGTTACATGACATTATAGCAATGTCAATATTTATTTCCTTGACATCTGTGCTCTGAACCAACTTGAGTCGAGGTGCATCCAAAATAATAAAATCTAATCTGTTCAAAAAGCGCAACACTCGCTCGCAGGTACAAAATATTTATTCGATTAAAAGATTGGCGTGGGAGATTGGCCATCAAGCGATCTTCATCAGAATATCAAAATCTGATGAATAATTTGAAGACTTTTAAACTAATAAATATTTTGTACTACAAGCGAGTGTTGATCTTTTGAACAGATTAGAACACAACTTTAATAGTAGGCTACTACAAGTTTGTCATAGGTTTAAATATGCAACAACGTAATCTACATTCTCTGTATTTCTCACACACACACAGGCGCGAACCCCTCCTCGTATTTTGATTAAATTAGCAATACAAGCATACAGTAGGTGTTTGAAAGGGATATCGAATATGAGTGACTGTAGAAATGAATTGCCATGAGAGCACACACTATCACACGCAGTTTCTGCATTGGCATTAACAAGTTATAACAATTATTTACTTACTAGATAGGTACCTGAAGTACCAAAGCACTTTCCATCCGTCTTTGTTCCTTCAATGAGCGATCATAATAGGAAATGTCACTTATGTCAAAAAGACACGGGTGTTCCTGCCACATCTCCACCATCCTTTCCTCAATTTGGAGGCTCCACACCTTGCGGGGTACAACCTTTCTCTTCATCGCCACTGTTGCTAGCTTGTCCTATTGGCTGCTGGCAGCACTCGACAAGAAATCGGCCCGTAGCCCCTCACACACTTCACAAATTGCTTTGTTGGGGACTAAAGTTTTCTGACATTTTAGAAATTTGTTGGGATGTCGTAAGAGCATCGGGAGATTGCAGAAACCATTAACGAGGCATCGTAGACCCTCTCACACTTATTGACCGTTTTGTCCCCGATAACCTCATTTTGTCCCAGATTTTAAGAAATTAGTTGCGGACTCCTCAGCTCGTCAGCGATCAGCAAAAATCATGCAGTCTAAGTCGGCATTAAGAAAAAAATGGTTGAAAACCTGGAACCCGCACATTGCAAGCTGCTAGTGAAGAACTTGTCACAGATAAATTTTCTGCAGAAGCTAATACTTTACCTAGCAATCACGGATGATTATTTGACAATCATATGTATTTTCTTCCTCCTGAGAACAAAACACAGATTTTTATTTTTTTATTTTTTACCCATGATTTTCTACCCAATTACGTTCCTTCACCACAGCAATTCTCTACGCAGCTCAAGAGAATGGACGGTTCAATGGGCATCCTCCAATCCTATGACCAAGCTAATTTTTTCTTTACATCCAGAAACTTGAGAGCAGATGTCAGCAAGCTACTGGCCTCTGGAGGACAAAGGCCAGCCCTGCAAGTCTCTGCTTGAGCTCACCAGACACCTGTCCAGAAGGGTCCGCTGTAGCGCAATAAGGAGAAACAGTTCTTGACAGCTTTGCCTTTCTAATCTGTGGGAGCACCCGAGCCAATGCAATGCTGTCCCTGGAATCCCCAGTGAAAACTGGTGACTTGGCACAGTCAGGGCATGACCCTGCATGATTCATGACTCTGACTGCATGATTCACCTTGCAAACCATGTGGCGGTGCTTTTCCAGGTCAGCCGCCCGGGGACTCAGAGACTGCGCTTTTTTGTTTTTATCAAATCTCAAATCAAATTTGAAATTAACAGATCAATTAATAACAAATGCAGCAACATAAAATCCAAAAGATGTATAGTTTGTAATGTTCACAGCAAGACTCAATGTCCTGCAGCAGAGAGTTGTGCAATAGCTACCTGAATTATCTCAAAGCACTGCAGGAATAGAAAAGAAAAGAAAAAAAAAAACAACAACTTTGAGGTGCAAAACATTTTTTTTTTTCTGTAGGATTAACCAGCTTTGTTAAAAAAAAAAAAAAAAAAAAAAATAAATAAATCTTAAAGGAAGAGGTAAAGGGAACCATGCAGCTAAGAAATTAAATAAAGTGTTTATTTTACAGCTGCTGAGATAGAACTGGCACATTTCTAAAACCACTCAGGGGTAAAGTTGTCTTTCATAACTAATAGATACAACATGAGAAGAGTGAAGTTCTGCCAACTTTAGAGCTGTTTCCTGCTACTTCTGACAAGGTTTTCAATTAGCAGCTTGTAGAGTCCCAGTCTGTGGCCCCCCTTTCATCCAATACACATAACTCTATTCCCTAGACAGGGAAGACATTGTGCAAAATGAATGATATTTGTAAGTGTGGGAAGGAAAATGATTTGCAGTTGTGTAAGGTAACATTACTTTCTGTGTGACATTTTTGTCATAGGAAAACCATGGAACTTGGCAATTGTTAAAACAATATAAATATGGCCTCACGCGACTCCATTCCCTACTTGCTGTACATGTAATACATATTCATTTGACCCTTTTGTTTTTGGAATTCAGGTTTAATGGGCTCATTCAGAGTATTAGCTACCCTTTGCTGCAGCAAGAAATATACATTAAACTGGAATTTACCATCTTAGATTCAATGCATAAAAGAGTAACATAAGAAGTGCAAATTAATAATAATGAATAGTACACAGGATTTTTTTTGTGTTTTATTTTTTCTTCGTGAATTATTGAGCAGCAAATTAATTCTATCTAGGTACAGAATCTTACATGAAGAAAAGGATGAACTGTTGCAAGAAGTTGATATTTCACACGCTGAGGAATTAGAACAACTGCACACGCTGAGGAATTAGAACAACTGCACACGCTGAGGAATTAGAACAGAGATGTAGAGCAGTGACGACTCGACATAGAGGCTACGGAGGCTAAGCCTACGTAAAATTTTGTAAAAGTAAAAAAAAAAACTTACCTTACATCTTGCTTTCCAAGGTCTATTCTATTGCTATTGGCTAATGTAGCCTACACATGGGTGGGATTCTGTGTGTCTTCCACCTGCAATCACCCTGTCAAGTTTTACTGCATTTGTATTGGCTACATGACAGAAGCTTGCAGCTAGCCTCTACCACTCATAATTAGACTTAATCTTGACGTGCTGTTGACAGACAGGTTATGGGCCACCTGTGGCGACAATTTCCGTATACAGTACGTTGTAGATTTTTTAAATTCATACACCATTTTCCTGGCTTTCCATTGAGGAAAAAATAAAAATAGAATTTATCAATAAAGGCCGTCCAAAGCCTAAATTGAACCTTCAACAAGGAGGACCAAAACAAAATTGCCTTTTTATTTGCTCATGGTCCAATAAAACTAAATAGTTGAGTATTCTCAGTTTGGTTTTTCTATCAAGTAAGTACACAATGTTTCTCTTATACTATACTATATATATACGTATACTATATTATTGTATTACATTTCTTATGAAAGAAAAGGTTTTTAAAAAAAATTACACAAAAGGTTTAAAACATTTAAAAAAAATCTTTTATTTTCAGCAAAAGCCCTTCTTCAGCTGTTTAAAAAGAAAAAGTAAACACAGTGCAGTAAACTATTATTCAAGCTTTGTAATTATACAAACATTCTATGGATGGTGTCATGATTATTAGAATAGAATAGAATTATTCCCAGAGGTTCCAAAGTTCCTAGTTTGAAGATAAACTGGTGGTCCTTTTGTTTCCTAGCAACATTTGTTCTAAATCCTAACAGTCTCATAGTTTATGGCAGTGTTTACGTACACAAGTCATGACGTACTTTTCAGGAAATGCGTTGCTATGCAGTTCTGATTAAGGAAAAAATATCAACTGTACCAATGCAGATTACTCAATTCATAGTCATTTAGGGGAGAGGATATTAAAATGTTCGTATCTGCTTCTAAGTAGTAAAATAGTGACTGAATATGATGATTGGTGATATTACCATGAAGGTAAAAACATTTAACAAGATACATTAATTCACGTGTTGTCGCACACATTCTGAATTACGCTGCGCATTAGCTACTTGTTTGTCTGGTTACCATTCCAACACACACACAACGAGGGTGCGAGGGTGCGTGTGTGTGTTAAAATATATTTTATAATTAAATATGATTCAAAATGATGAATTTTTAATACAAACACCTTGTAGATTTTCAATTTAAATTAATTGTAATCTTGACGGAAAATGTTATGTATAAAAATAAAACTGAATTTGGATGTTATATATATAATAGAGATATATATATATATATATATATATATATATATAATATATATATATATATATATATATATATATATAATATATATAATTTAAGGCTCCCCACTTATTAAATTCAGGAGCCGCTAGTGATGTAGAGGACACTAACTTGTAGAATATGGTAACATCACCCTTTGATCTTCTAGTTGATTATATCAATGAATCCACAGAAACTACTGATCTGTCAACAAAACCTTAGGCACGAAATAATTCAACAGAAAAGCAAATGACACCGTGTGACAGGCTAGTCAGGATAAGGAGACTCAGAGTCAGGAAGTGCCAGGAAAATAAAGTGCTTTAATTAAACAAAATACACAAAACAAAAGGCACAATGGCCAAATAAAAAGAACAAACACTAAACACAATTAACAACAAATTCTAAACACAAAATACACACCAATCATGCAAGCACAAACACTCACCAACTAACACTCCCAACCACTCCCTTTTATACAGGTGCTGCAGCTAATTGGACAATTCGCACCTCATCAGCTGCAGCACTTTTCTCAAACACCACAAAAACACACAAAGACAGGCTGCACCCTGTCACACACTGTGACAAGATGGAAGCAAGCTTCTGTAAATAAATATATTATTTGTTATTCCAGTTTGGCATCGATAGGGTTAATACTAACCCTGCCAAACACACAGGCAGACTGTGGCTGGGACTTAATTGACTAATTAACAATCAATTAAGCCCAGACACAGGTGTATCTCTCGACTTGTGGGAAACGAACCCAGGGCAAGGAGCAAAGCACAGCGGCCAAACCAAGGACTACAATTCTCCTTATTTCCTGGACTGAAAGCAGGTAACTACCTCCAGAACACCCAGAGAAGATGACCTGTGAGCCCAGCATCTAAAGCTGTGCTGCTAAAAAGGGTAACGCTTGTGTCCATACTTGCTCTGCTTGGGCTCCATTGTACATGGTCTCGTCATATTTAAAGATGCAATACCATTTATTTTGATGAACATTAATTTTTGTTTTTTGTTTTCAAATAAATATGAACAAGTGTTTAAACTGCCTCCTTTCAGCCGTTCCAGGCTGCACCACAACACCACCCTTTCAGAGCCACCTTATTAGACTACAGTCATTTGAGCAATTGTTGTATTACAAATGCTAGAGAAACCAATTACTGTTCTGCTCAGCAATTAAGGTATGAATGACCAGTCACTGCTTAACTCTTTGCAGTCCATTTATTCAGCGCTTGACAGGTGCGTCAGGTCCATTTTACACACCCTGTTTAGAGTAAAACAAATTTAAAAGGCATTCAATTGCAAAAGGACACTCAGTACTGTATCTAAGGCCAAGCCCCACCCCTTGGGCTAAGAGATACGCCTTTTTTCGGTTTCATTCAGCTCCTATTGGTCTCACTCAGCTATTGAAAGGTTTTCTCGGCTTTTTCAGGAGAAAAAACGACTAGAGACCTGTACTTTACATTCGACATCGGACTGGAAAAGGAAAATTGTAATGTCGGAGCTGGTCCAACATAGGACCGCAAAGGGTTAAGTCACGTGCGCTTACACACACATATAAAACAAACTATAGTGGGAAGCCACGTTTCACTCCATGGCTGCAGGGCAGTTCTAGGCGACGTGGCCTGACTCGTGGCACCAGAAGCAAACAAGATTAAGGGCACCAGCAGAACCTGTATGTCCCACTGACGGCACCAACACTGATAGCCTCCTTGCTCCCGCTGCCGAGTCCCGCCCTGGGGCTCCATCTCCTCCGGCCGCTACACTTCCCTGGCTTCCTTCTTCTCTCCTCCGCGTCCCGTCGCTGGTCCATGGCCTCGAACATGGCCGCAATTACAGGAGGGCCCATCCTTTAGAACTGGTTAAAATCCCACAAAGACACCATGTCTCAGGATATACATGTGGTGAGGCAGAAATAGAATGTCCAAAAAATAGTGCTGTTTCAAAATAAGCAGCAATGGTCTCGCTCTCTTTCCCACAAACTTCAGCTTTACGCTTGCAGTTCTGAGCACAGCCTAAATGTTATTTTTATCATTTTGTGCAAATCAAAACTTTGCTCATCAAAGACGATTCTTCTTGACAAGAACATTTGTAACATCCAGAGTTTATGATTGTTTTACTGCGGCAAGCAGGTTAATTAAATTAATTACCCTTTTCCTCGTTGGTCTGCTGCGAGTGTAAGGGGCCGTGTGATAGGCCACCTCCGTGACGGTCTGGGTGCTGCCGTATATTAGGCCTGCTGTTTACTTAGATTGGAGAGCCTGGAAATGAGTTGTTGGATGAGCTGAAGGAGTGGCTAGAGAACAGAGTGGCTGGAGAAAGGAGCGTGTGGGCAGATTAGATGAGACCAGAGACTGGACTGAAGCAGCAGAGTTGGAGCTGTGTTGGAGTCAGGGTTTGCAGCTTATACCTGTAGCGGTGCATGAGTGGGAGAGTGCTGACCACAGAGAACAAGGGAACAAGAAAATAAAAGATAAAGATATTTTTCCACATTTTATGGGGTTTGTAACATTTTGTTGTTTCTCTGTAGATGAGAGTGAACTACGCACTGCATTACTTTCTTGTCAAAGACCTTCTGCCTTCGTTGAACTGCACACTGTGCTACGTTCCTGTTAAAACTGCTCTGCATGGTCCCAAGGTGTAGTGTGGCCCTGAGACTAGCTGCTGACTACCAAAGCTGTTGTATTCATTTCCTTTACTGGCAGCTGTTGTGTGGTATTGTGGTTTTTTTTTGCATTAAGTTTGTGAGCTCCCCTGGGTGCAGAGGGTGCTTGTCAGCACACAGGGAGGGGGCGATTGGCCTTATTTACGTGGGTCGGTAATAATTGGTGAGCATGAGGCAAACCTGGGGATTAAAAGGCACCCTTTCCCCTCCTAAAGGTTTCTAAATGGGGGTGTGCTGTTTGGCCAGCCATCAGGGCTGTCTTGATCCCGGGGGTGATTATCCCTCTGTATCAAGGGGGACCCGTGATTAATTTATTTTTGTTATTTCTTTTCTTTTCTTCTTATTTAAGCAATTTTAGCATTAATAAAGATCATGTGTTATTTCTCTCTCTCTCTCTCTATATATATAAACCCCACTTTTATGGGTGTTACACATTTACCGCTCTCACGCCTGCTCACTCATACGAGTGCGTGCACAGGCACTGACGTGGCTGACTGTGACGCAGTGACGTCACGTCTCTAAATCACTACAGTGCTCTGGAAAAACATAAGCGATAAAGACAGCATGATTCTGTCTTATTAAGAAGACACAGTTTGGTTCAAAAATGTATACACCTTTCAAATACAGTTTGGCTAAAACAATGTATCACATATTTCTAATATACATATTGTCGACGACAGTGCATCACAATGTGTACATTTCAAAAATTGAATTTCTGTCAGAATGGGCCCGTTCCCCGTCTGGGCCTGGCACCAGAGCACCATTGTTAATCCGCCTCTGCCAGGGGTGTGCAGCGCTGATAGGTGATTATGATGGAATTGTAATCTGACTATTATGGGTACCTGTTCTCTGATCATAGTCAAAGATGGGCACATTTAAACCAGAAGTGCCATAAAAACATATTTTGGGCACTCAGGAAGTGACCAGGCAGTGTTATAATGTAACTTGACAGTGCTTTAAATTGTTTGGAGATTTTATACCATCAGGAGTGATTAGGGTATAAGCGCTGTACTCAGAAAAATCGGCAAACTATTCACTAAAGTCTGGTATTTTTAACTCCAGGTCTGATACTTGAAACTGAGTACAAAATAGTGGTCAAAGTCAAGTAAAGTCTGAACCTGCTCAATATATTTATACCAGTATTTAAATAACCATGCTGCTGTATACAGTATCATAACATTGTTACAAAAAAGTGTATACAGTAATTTAAAAATGCATTGAGTTTAATACTGTACACACTGTACAGCTATGGCCAAAAGTTTTGCATCACCTCGAATTTTAGGATTGAGACAAAAAAAAAAAAAAAAACTATATGAACATAATTTAGATCTTTTATTTAACATTATTTAATCAAAGAAACAACAAAATGATGTTGCAAAAGTCTACCGGAACCCACAACAGTAGTACAGTACTTCATGTTAGATTTCCAAATGTAAATTTTTTCCATTTTTGTTAGATTTCCGTTAAGTATATGGAAAACTACAAAGCAGTATGTAATTCAATATGTTAATGTTACATTATTCAACAGGTTTCATTTAATTTTATGAAGCAAAATTAGTTAACTCTATAGAGTAATGCTAAACTCTGGCCATTGCTCTACATTAATGTACTTTCCACTTCTTAATTGTGGCAATCTCTGTTTGTATTTTTAAAAAACCCTAAAAAATATTTTTAAATGAACTTCTGAGTCCAGATCTGAGGACAGAAGAATTAAAAAATGTAGAAATATATATATATATTTTTTTGTATTATATTTTTGGACAATTCAGATGGAGATATTAGGAAACATTAAACTGGCATTGTATTCTGAACATTTTGCATGACTTAATATTCCTTATTTAATTTTATTTGTGAGTAAATATGTCCCATTTGTTGGACCCTGTACAGTACATAATGGGAGAAGTACTTTATTTTACCAAAATTCTTGTGGAAATTGCTCTCATATACAACAGCAGAGTTTGGCCTTGGCACCGAGAGACGCTACACTGTGAAAGCCTGGGGGGCTGGGGAGTCACATTTGTTTAGTCTGCTGTATAGCAATGTCAACTTCAGTGTTTAGGCTGTGCCACTGTAGCACTATTTGATTGATGTTTACATACATGTAGAGGGAATACAAATGAACTATTGAGCAACATGGACAGTTGTTAGGTAACTGTGGTTGTCAACACATTTAAAAAAAAAAAAAAAATGTACAAATATAATATTATGTGATAATGTACATTTCAAAGAAAAGAACCTGGCATTAGAATTTTGCTAAAAAAACATTTAAATGTTGACGTTTAAAAGAAATGTGAATAACAAATTCTCTTGACAATTTTAGTTGAAAAGTTCTAATCGTAGATGAAGAAAAAAAAATAGCAAATATATTAAATGATTACTTTTCACAAGTTTTTACAAAGGAAGATACGGACAACATGCCCCACATGTCATCCAGTTCCTGTCCAGTTTTAAATAACTTTAGCATAACTGAGGCAGAAGTGTTAAAGGGACTAGGAGCTCTTAAAATAAACAAATCCCCTGGGCCGGATGAGATCCTCCCAGTAGTACTCAAAGAAATGAAAGAAGTAATTTACAAACCGCTAACCAAGATCATGCAGCAGTCTCTTGACACAGGGGTGGTACCGACAGACTGGAAAATTGCAAACGTAATACCGATCCACAAAAAGGGAAACAAAACTGAACCAGGTAACTACAGACCAGTAAGCCTGACTTCTATTATATGCAAACTTATGGAAACTATAATAAGATCCAAAATGGAAAATTACCTATATGGTAACAGGGTACTGGGAGACAGTCAACATGGTTTTAGGAAAGGGAGATCGTGCCTAACTAACTTGCTTGATTTTTTTGAGGATGCAACATCCATAATGGATAATTGCAAAGCATATGACATGGTTTATTTAGATTTCCAGAAAGCTTTTGACAAAGTCCCGCACAAAAGATTAATTCTCAAACTGAACACAGTTGGGATTCAAGGAAACACATGTACATGGATTAGGGAGTGGTTAACATGTAGAAAACAGAAAGTACTGATTAGAGGAAAAACCTCAGAATGGAGTGTGGTAACCAGCGGTGTACCACAGGGATCAATATTAGGTCCTCTGCTATTCCTAATCTACATTAATGATTTAGATTCTGGTATAGTAAGCAAACTTGTTAAATTTGCAGACGACACAAAAGTAGGAGGAGTGGCAAACACTGTTGCAGCAGCAAAGGTCATTCAAAATGATCTAGACAAGATTCAGAACTGGGCAGACACATGGCAAATGACATTTAATAGAGAAAAGTGTAAGGTACTGCACGCAGGAAATAAAAATGTACATTATAAATATCATATGGGAGATATTGAAATTGGAGAAGGAATCTATGAAAAAGACCTAGGAGTTTTTGTTGACTCAGAAATGTCTTCATCTAAACAATGTGGGGAAGCTATAAAAAAGGCTAACAAGATGCTCGGATACATTGTGAAAAGTGTTGAATTTAAATCAAGGGAAGTAATGTTAAAACTGTACAATGCACTAGTAAGACCTCATCTTGAATATTGTGTTCAGTTCTGGTCACCTCGCTATAAAAAAGATATTGCTGCTCTAGAAAGAGTGCAAAGAAGAGCGACCAGAATTATTCCGGGCTTAAAAGGCATGTCATATGCAGACAGGCTAAAAGAATTGAATCTGTTCAGTCTTGAACAAAGAAGACTACGTGGTGACCTAATTCAAGCATTCAAAATTCTAAAAGGTATTGACAGTGTCGACCCAAGGGACTTTTTCAGCCTGAAAAAAGAAACAAGGACCAGGGGTCACAAATGGAGTTTAGAAAAAGGGGCATTCAGAACAGAAAATAGGAGGCACTTTTTTACAAAGAGAATAGTGAGGGTCTGGAATCAACTCCCCAGTAATGTTGTTGAAGCTGACACCCTGGGATCCTTCAAGAAGCTGCTTGATGAGATTTTGGGATCAATAAGCTACTAACAACCAAACGAGCAAGATGGGCCGAATGGCCTCCTCTCGTTTGTAAACTTTCTTATGTTCTTATGTTCTTATGTTCTTAAGGCTGATTAAGACCTTTATTACAATATGTATACAGGCAGTCCTCGCACTGGCGACACAATTAGTTCCTGAAAGTTGCGTTATAAGTCGAAGCACATTTTCCCACAGGAACAATGTTATAAATTGGGGTTACATTCCTGTCTCTTCAGCCAGATAATATAGTTTTACAAAAATGACTGGTTATATTGTACCCATGCAAATATTTATTTAACTCTTTACCCTCAGGGCGACCACGTACTGCGGTTCGGACACAAAGCTATGCATGTGACGCATGGCTCAGGTTTCGCCATGTCGTAAATGCCGTATCGAAAATGCTGTATCAATGTTGTAAAGTCAAAGCAGGGTAATAAAGCAAAAGAGTCGTAAGTGTCGTGCTTTGTAAGTTGAAGCGTCGTAAGTCAAGGATCGAAATAAAGGTATATATATATATATATATATATATATATATATATATATATATATATATATATATATATATATATATATATATATATAATATATATAATTCTAGTTTTTCTGCCAATATTTTTTGGAATTAGGTGTGATGTATATGCATTGGATGACATCTGTACAAGGTGTTCTAAAATTTTGGTAGACAATTCACTGTGATTAGTTGATTTCTGACATTTCATTTATAATTAGTTTTATAACCATAACATTGTTTTATTACTAAAAGTCCTTACACAAAACCCCTACAGAAATCATGTAGGAATTGTATTGGTTTCCTGTAGGTTTATTTATAGTCCTGCAGAATAGTGGTGGGCAACAATATGAACATTTTATATTGATATTGTGCACGTATTTTAATATCAATATCGATAATATTGAAGTCTTCCAAAACAAAGAAAATTATCATCATCATCATCTTCAGCCTTTTTCAATCCACAAGATTCTTCCACAAAAGCCTGTCTGCTGCGTCCCTCATACACGTTGCTCCAGCGTGTTTCCTAATTTCATCTTGCCATCTTCCTGGAGGTCTTCTTCTTGGTCGCTTTATATCTCTTGGGATCCAGTCTAGTATCTCCTTGGTCCAGCGATGGTCTGTTCTTCTTGCTACATGTCCGGCCCACTGCCATTTCAGTTTTTTCACTGTCCAAATTTGCTGACCGAATTCTTGATTTCTTGCAGGGCTCCTATTTTGGCATTGAAGTCACTGATGATGAACTTATAGTGGCTCTTCCCATTTTCATGTAGTTTTTGTACTTCTTCATATAAATCTTCGACTTCTTCATCTGAATCGCTTATTGTTGGTGCGTATACTTGGATGAACTAAAATTCATACTTCCTTGAAGCGTTCACTATCAATCTTGCAGACCTCTCTGACATGCTGTCAATCTGTACTACGTTATTCTTGATTCTTTTGTGGACAATGAGTCCAACGCCTCCTGTTCGTCCATTTGTAGTCCTCGGTAGAAAATGTCCAATCTTGAATTCTAGTAGTCCTTCTTCCAAATGTATAAGAATGGTATGAAGATCAATTTTCTGCACTGGACAAAGTACCAGTAATTCAAAATTTTTTTAAAGAAAAATGGCACAGTGAAATAACATAACCAGAACTGAATCAACTCAAACTTGACCGAAACAAAACACACACATACACAATTAAGGCTTCTAAATGGGCTGTGACTATCCTACAAAACTATCCAAGACTGTACTATTTAGTACTGATCTGTACATTCTACTTTGAGACAACGTACATATCCACGTGATGTAAAGAATCCAATTACGTCGCAGTCCCCAGCAGGCGTGTCACCATACTGGCAGTCAAAAGAGCCATGGCAGCTAATGGAAAAACGATGTCTTCCGCACCATGCATTTGCATGTTATGTATTTGTATGTTTGTATATAAACATTTAACATCTTTTGTTAAATAGACTCACATTTAAAACAATGCATATGACAAATTTGGTTGAAGAGGATGACAACTTTGTCTGAGGATAAAAAACAAACAAAGAAAAAAACACAAAAAAAACCCTTTGTTCTACAAAGCATCAGTAACTGGAATCTGTAGATGTTGTGTTCCTGTAAAATCAACTTCAGAGAGTGACAGCTAAATGGTTAAGCTAAGAGTCTGTACTATGGACTTTGCTGTGCCAAAATGAGCACAGCATTAACAATATGTAAGGTATGTGCACAACAATGCTGTTCAGTTTTTAAGTAGCCTAAAATTACAGGCAGAGGAAGCAGTTTGCATTATTGTACATTTAAATATTGTATATGGTTCTGTGATTTCATATTGAAATTCAGTAAAATAATTAATGTAGCATAATGCATTTTGTTAATGGTAAAGTCATATTTTATATAAGGACTGGGAATCACCAACCCGCTTAAAATGATTTTTATTATTATTATTATTATTATTATTATTATTATTATTATTATTATTATTATTATTATTATCATGTGTAACATGCTTAATTGTATAGCCGATTTTTCAGAAATATTTATATGATGTCATAGAACCAACAATTTATAACATATTAAATGCACAATAATGAAAACTACCTACAGATACATTTATCTACATGTCATTTTAGACTACTTGAAAACTGAACAGAAATATTTATCGAGCTTGATTGCAAGTTTGATTGCTAGAAATATCAAGAGCACAATACTGTGTATACTGCATGATTCTTGATTTGTACCGAGATCTGGTGGTATTGTGTTAAACTGTATTACAGTATACTGCAGTTTTGGCTGACTGAGAAATATGTTCGGGTTTAGTTTGTGGAAAAGGTGGCACCCCTAAGAGCAATACAGCATATCAAGCTTTATACATCTGCAAGCTGGTATCAATCGCTTTGTAAATGACCCACCGTACAGCAAAGAAGCGAATTTAGCAAAAGTCACATGAATTGAACAATGAATCACTCATCTATAATTAAATTTAATTAAAGTTTTATACGATTTACTTATGTAATTTATTAAGTTCAAATATGTATGTCCATTAATAAAATAAGAAATTAGCAAGTAATACATTAATAAAATTGGTATACATTAGTGGTGCAATCAGCACCCTAATTTGGTTTGTCCAATGCGCATGTAGAGGCCTTAAGTGTGTATCCTAGCAAAGTAATCTACTGTACTAGCACTAAAAGAAGAGAACACTCACGCACTCAAGGTTGTAATGCAAACCGGCAACAGAAGACTTCAACCTGGGTTTTAATTTGATGCATCGATTCACCAATATGTAATCGAAGCTCTGGAACTTTAAGGACAGATGATCAATAACCGATGCATAGATTCATTGTTGCACCTCTAGATTGCATAAATTATTTACTTAACCTTTTGCAGTCCATTTATTCAGCGCTTGTCAGGTGCGTCACGGTGTTTAAACTGTATATTTTTTTAGAGTAAAACATGTTTAAAAGGCATTGAATTACAAAAGGACACCAGTACTGCATCTCCAGCCAAGCCCCACCCCTTGTTCGCTTTATTTTTCACATACCTCTTTATAGACGTGCATACTGAGAAATCCTCTCCTTATCACTCGTTTTATCACCAAACTCTTCAATAATGCGATCCAAGTCATTGTTTTATTCTTTGAGCGCTGGATGCAGAAGCAGCTGTCTCCTTTGTTTATGTCCGTGCTGTCTCTGTGATGAATGAGGCTATCAGATATGGTCTCTTTTTTTTCAGCTTCATTCGGCTCCTATCTTTCTCACTTAGCCATTGAAAGGTTTTCTTGTTTTTTTTTCTGGAGAAAAAATGACTAGAGACCTGTGCTTTATGTCTTTTTGATGATGTCGGACAGGATCTGACATCGGACTGGAAAGGGAAAATTGTATTTATAACCGCAAAGGGTTAATACACATTTAAATCAATATTTATTATATTTATCAATAAAATGATGTTGATTTATTTACTGTTATTGGAATTGTAATTGTTTTATTTGTTGTGTTAATTTAAAAAGTAAATATATAATTGTTATATAAAGCATTATGGCACTCCAGTGGATGGGCTGACATGATAACTGCACACTTAAGGGTTAAAGGCATTTAAAACACAAAAGTTAAACAAAGCAGCGGCAGAATACAGCAGGAAGGGAATAAACACACAGCATGTAAACACATATTTAAAGAGGGACATACAGTACAATACTAATGTGTATATAGGTAGTAAATTTTGCAATTGTTAAGTGTAGACTAATGTGTTACACTTGTATTTAGAATCTAGTATTTAGTAGTTATTTATATTGAAAAAGCGTTGTTTAAATATTTTGTGGACAAAGTACACTTTATTCATTTGTCTGAAAAAAAGCTTTTCAAAAAGGTATAACAAGCGTTCCACTTTTCCAGTTTATTCCAAATTTTACCTAAAAATGACAGGATTTTTTTTTTTAACTGGGTGCTGGTTTTGATGGGTTTATATCTGATTTTTATTCAGTATGTTCCTGGTACTGTTTTCTAGGAAATACACAATATTTTGATTAAAATGCTGTTTTATTTTAACTCTGACACTGTAATAAGCAGCCCTACACTGTATCCGAAGATACAGCAGACGTTTAGACGTCAGACGTCAGATCAAATAACTTTCAAACGTGGTGCTCTGTCGCTTCACAAACACATTCTCACCTGACTATGTTGGACAGTCAAAGTCTCATTATTGTGGCAATTGCTGGGCGCAGTAACTTTTAGCTTGTTCAGAAACTAAATTGAAATACTTGAACGAAAATATAGTATTTTTAGTGGATGAGGAATGGTGAGAAAATCAGTTTATGAATATTCACAAGAAAACAAATGTTTCGAAGTATACAATAACCAAAAATAGCAGAAGTGGGTCAGATGATGCATAACACTGCAAATACTGCTGCACTGAGGTACATGTTCACACTGTCAATAAAAGAACATAATGAAAAATAAGCGACACATTAAACTGAAACAATAAAAGGGAGCACAGAATGACTGTGTTAATGAGTTTGTCAGAGCGCTGTGCTTTGCTGGACAGCCACTGTTTAGTGCAGAGAGGTATGTATTGGTGACTTTATGTGACAGTTCTGTCCATCAGCTAAAACACTGTCTAATGCCGACAATCTTAGTCGGAAATATTTGACAGAAAATGGTGATGCTTTAGTGGGTAAACTTATTGAACGCATTGATGGAAATGTCCAGTGTGATTTTTGACGTGTCTCCCGATGGCTTGCACCACCCAGTTCTGTCAATTTTCTTTTCTTTTTATGATTTCGAGATGAATGTCACATTCATACCTTCTGTAGATACTATTTCTGTCAGCACAGCGATTGCTCAAACGCTCGCAAAGTACCAGCTAACTTGGGAAAACATGGCTTCAACAGATTCGGCTTTATCATATAAGCCAGGGAAATTAATCAGAAACCAGAACTGCTATGCATCATATTCCACCTGTAAAGTGTGTATATTGAGAAACCACTAAAACTCAAATCCATAAAACATTGTAAGCAGGTTACTTGTGACTTCAGGGTGATGTTATTATTATAACTACTCAACTCCACACAATATATCATCACAACATAGTCCAGAACAATACAACCAACAGTTTATTGAAACGATAGTTACATTATATTCACCTGGGCCTCAAAAGGCATAGAAAACTCAGTTTGTAGGTCCTATACTTAATCCAAGCTGCCAAACACTGCCCCAGTAGAAACGGCAACAAGGAAAGGTAAAGTTGAAGGTGACCGATCCAAGAACCTCCTAATCCATTGGTTTGTCCCGGTGTAAGGTTTGTATGCTCCCCTCAGGCTTGGTCCACCCCTCTCCAGCACCACAACTCAGGATCCTGCAATGGCAGAACAAACAGCACTTGATCTCCACACTCCCTCTGTGTCCCTGGTCATCCACTACGTACACTATCATCTCAGCCTACCCTACACTGATTTCGTCTTCTGACCTGGTACTTAACTTAGTTAGGGTAGGACCTTGCGTCTCGGGTGTGTATAAGGAGCTGGCTGTCCTTCCCTTGGTTGGTGTCTGTTTGCTCCTCCAGGGTGTCGGTCATGAAGGGGGGGTGCCTTGAAGGGAAGCAGTACAACACCTTGTCATAAACCACCATTAATACTGGTAATCTAAACATTTCTGCCAAGTGTCTTTACTTCTGACTTATGTGTCAAACGCCAGACACTCCTCAGTGTAATAATATTAAGTCTTCTTTTAATCAAAAAGCGCTGCTTCAACAGTATAATTTAAGAATAAATACTTAGCTTTGCTATCAGTTTCTGACCAGTCCTTCCTTCCATTGGGCTGCCATGTCTTTATCCTTCTATATCCCCTTTAGAGTTCCAAATAATCCTTGTTTTTACCATTCAGGTTGGTTGGTTGGTTAGTCAGTCAAAAGGTCGAAGCAGATTTATCAAAAAATTACATTATTTGAGAAATTGCAATAAGAATCTTAAGAGTCTTATTTTTTTATTTATTAATTTTTTAAAGAAGCGTGTTTATGCTGAAAACATAAAAATGTGCTCCCGTTAATAATTTTTCACAGGGAAGATGTTGATGTTACCCCAGTACCGTCATAAAAAAAAAAAAGTCAATGCAATGTATAGCGAGTGGCTGACAGAGAGTACAAAGACACACACAGCTTTAGTTTCATTAATCTGTGTGGATTTAATTATCCATTTTGGGTGTATCAAGGCTTCAAATTAACACAAGAAGTCTAATTGCAATGTCACTAGGTCATTAAAATAACAGAAACCTCAAGTACATTATAAACACTGTCCCTTTATTTCAGTATGGCTGGCAGTTTCTTGAACAGTAGAAAGGTAATTTGTTATGATATTAAAAGCAGCAAGATATAAATTGCATTGGGGTTTTAATGGCTTTTCTGGCACTCTTGCAAAGCAAACACATACAACCTGACTCACAAAATCTTATACCTACTGTAACGAGGGGGTACCTGTACTGGCTCTTTGGTGCGTGCATGATCCTGCAGGGGGAGCTCGGGAGCCATGAAGGGCCCACCTGTCAATCATGGCAGTGACACTGGGAGGCTGGGAGAGGGCTCGCTCTTTCTCTTTCTCTCTGAGTGGTTGGGAGGCGGGTCTTGAGCAGCACATGACCTATAATAATGATGCTGTTCTACTCCTCAGGTCAGCCTTGCTGGGAGAAGGACAGCGGGACCGCTGGTCAGATCTAAACAGAGACCCAACAGACCACCAGCGTCGGGAGCTATCAAGCATTTATACTGGCGCCAGGATATAACCCAGAATCAGGGAGGAGTTATTTCTTTTATTACAGTCCCATGAGGGAGCGTGGGTAGTTAGCGGGGAAAGTTTAGGCATCCCCACACAGTATTAAATAGAGGATTAGCAAGCAGGCACATGCTGAAGACCCAAGCTGTACGGGTAGCGACGGTGGGGGAACGCTGCTGTGGCAGTATCCTTTTGTTTGTAGTTTTATTATTGTGTTTTATTTTCTCTTTTTTCTTTCACATTTTGCTTGGACTATTATGTTGACGCGTGTCTGTGTGCCTTCTCCATTCGCCCCCGTTTACCATAGTTGGTATTCAGGAGAGGTAGCAGTCCAATGCCACCTTGTGGTGAAATTAATAAAGTACACCCTGCGGGGTGTTCACACATGAAACTTTGTGTTTGTGTTCAATGAATTCCACCACCCTCTCACACCTACATAAAATATTACCGTTTTTCTTACTGATACTTAAAGGACAACCACTGGGTGATGATAAGTTGAGGCTGTTGTTTTGTCAGTGTTGTTCTGTAATGATTTCAGATGTAAAACAGATGCACAATGTCAAATTCTACTTGGGACTTCAGTAAAGGATCATAATATTGGTGTCACTTGGATACCAGACTCGCTAATACATCCATGGGTTTCACCAAAATTTCCTTAAATATGTTTTTAATCATAAAATGGATTCTTATTAGAGAAACAGCATTTGTTTGCTTTGTAAAATCCGTAACCACTACTGAGAATATGTTTAGTTTTTTAAATTCTCTGTTTTCCTTATCTACTTTGCTTAAAAGGAATATTACACAGCTCAAACATATTCTGAATTGTAGTAAAACAGAGACGGAAATACTATACTGTAGTAGTTCTTATAAAACTGTGTTCAGTTTCTCTGCAATGCTTATCAGCCTTATAATGAAGCAGATTGTTTAAGCAGGGAATGAATGGCATCTTAATTATTACTGGTATTTATTATTTCTGTCAACAAACAAACCAGCTAAGTAAAACTGCATTCGGGAATCCTGTGCAGTGAGAGTCTTAACAGTGGCTATACTAAATTAGGTGTGCAACATATCCGATTCAGCCAGATCATGTACACTTACTTTTCAGACAGGACAGTTATGTCATACCTGTATGCTAAACCCCCTTAATTTCCTGTTTCTAAGGGTTATGCTTTATTGAGGGTAAGAGTAAATGAAGGGTCACATTTAGAAAAGAGGCGGTACAGCTTCTTGTTTGTGAAATAATAATAATAATAGTAATAATAATAATAATAATAATAATAATAATAATAATAATAAATAATAATAATGATAAAAATAATAATAATAATAATAATAATAATAATAATAATAATAATAATAATAATAATAATAATATCTTGAAAGTGTGTTTGCCATATCTATTGATTGAACAAAAAGGCAAACCGAACCATAATGGAAAAATGTTCCATTGTATATTCCCTTTTATTATGCATCATTGTGACTTTCATTTTTTCTCATACTGATTGGTGTCACCTCACATGCTTAGAGAGAGAGTCTGTCTGCCTGTGTGGAGTGTGAACATATTCTTCAGACTGCTGATTTGCTCATTTCACACCAATGTCAAAATTACTTATGAAATTCAGCACCCCTAGATTGTCTGTGCTGTCAGTGAGCTGATGTGTTATAGTCCAAACACAAACTGACAATAAGCATATGCAGCCTAGCCTCCTGAAAATGCCATAGCAATATGCTTTAAATTACTCTTTGATCATTAATTGCCAATTAAATAGCTTCCTCCCTTGTACTTAATGTCGCTGCGTCAGAGCACAGCTCCTACTAGTCTGATTAGGAAAAACATTGGAAATCCATTTTGGCTAAAGCATTATTTCATCAAGAGATGGGTTTTGCTCTTAATTAGCCAGTAGGCCACAAGGGATGTTTCAGAGTAATGGGTGTGAAACAGCCTCAAGCGGCAAGAGATCACTCTGACAACAACTGGTGACTAGGGAGTAAATGGTAGGACCAGAGTGTGGAAGCTGGTTATAACAGTGACAATATGTGCTCCTATAATTTCAGGAGCTTGCTTCATTCTGCTCTTTAAATACCATATATCATACCAGAGAAAGGCGACATTAAACTTAAGTGTCTGTTTGACCCACTAGCTTTCAGCAGTAAAGGCAATATTAGTAAACGAAGTTCCTGTCGTTGAAAGCTGGAATCATCTACTCATCACCCAAACACAACAGTGCTATGTTTTACTCTCCTCGATCTCAGCAGATAAAACACTCTATTAATCTCCAGATATAATTGGAATAGATCATTTTTTTATTAGGAAAAAGGTAGTATAGCTGAAAAACACACGTGATAAGACTGCTGCAGACAAAGATATGAATATGGAGTGCCTTCTTGTTTGCTGGGAAACTGTGAACATGTGTGTGGCAGTGCGTAGGTGTAGGGGTAATGCAGGTGCTCCAGACAACGACAAACACAAAGTTCACTGTTCAAGATCTTTTATTTTCTTTTTATGGTCTCCTTGACCGTATGAAATAATAATGCTGGTTCTACTCGACTATGGGTATTGCCAGCGTATATAAACCAAGGGGTTGCAGTCCTGAAATAATAATACAAAACACAGACACACAACACAGATATGGACAGTGTGTGTTGTAGGTGCAGGTGTGGTGATTTAAACAGTAGAAGGACTGGAGAAATACTCATACCTAGAAGCAGTCGGTTTATTATCAGAGGAACAAAAGCAACTGAACAACAACGTAGATAAATAAACTTAGAAAAAAAAAACATTTTGCAGACGTGCACAGCACAAGAAGTTATAAAAAAAGTCTAATTTATTTTTCTTTTTTTTGAAAAAAAGGTATTCCTTTACCTTGAGCCAGACTGTTCACAATCAACACAGCTGCCCGAAGTTTTTTTTTTTATTGCACTTGCCAACCTGGCATTGGCGTCTCATGCAGCTCTCGACGGGGTTGCCAGGTTCAGCTGAGTGTACACGCTTGGCAGACTCCCTCTGTTCCAAATGCTTCTTGCAAACTTCCTGTGCTAAGTATAAAATATATTCTCTCCTTGGTAAATTCTTCTCCATGCATTCTGTGTAAAGTACCCAGGAGTTGATGGCTGATCGGTCCAATACATTCTAAAACACCTAAACAGACCACTGTCGAGAGCCAGCTTTCACAGAATACTTCCGTGCCATCTGACCCAAAACATCAACTCCATATTTTGTTGCGTAGTAAAACTCAGTCTCTGGTATTTATTTTCACTAGTCCTGATGCTAATCGACTGACCAGGGCAGCGCAGCTGGCAAACAGGCGCCAGGCTTCAAAAGGCTGATTGAAAACAATACCCTGTCAGTTATTCACTCAGACAGAGATTAGAGACTAATCTGATTACAGCTAAACACATTGCGGACTAGTAAATAAAGATAATAAAGTAGAATACTGTTCTGTATAATCAAAATACAATTGTTTTGTGTGTGGCCGTCAGTGTGCCTGCTCCCAGGGCTTTTAGCTATAATGTAATATATCTCCTTTATTTCTGCACTCCCGCGTTTCATGCTTTGTAAGAATATTTAATACATACGGACAGAAAGGTACATGAATGCGCAGACCCATATGTGTTACACGACTGGAGAAAATTACACTTTAAAACCAAAAAAAACACCAAAATGACCGCCGCGGTCCTTCTAGCTTTAAACAGTGGTGCTTGTTTGTATACAGGTGCAGTGCAGTCCGGGCTTTATCGCTGGCTTGAATCAGCAGCTCCCGGATTCGTATTAACCGTCTGGCAAAGACAAATACAGACAGTTACGAAACAAGCAAAAACACTTCACTCACGATCGATCTCACAGTCCTCATGTTCTCTCATTAACCACAACAAAAGGAACCAATTACATCATCACATCCCCCTAAAGTACCCTAAGCCCCGCCCCCTCTGATAGCTAGTTCAATCACGTATTCTCCAATTCTTGACTGAAACTTCGCTCACTGTACTAGGGCGATGACTCCTGGTACCAAGATGCTGCCCCCTTTCTGAAAGGCCGGCTTCTGACTGCCCCTGGAATGAACTGCCCAACCTTTCAGTACGAGGCACACAGTTCCTGTTGTACATTGCCCTCACAGGTCGAGAGGGAGATTGTTGATTCGGATTCATTCGCTCTCTGTCACAGTAACATAATTTTATACAGAGGTGTTTGTAATGTGGGCATGTGAGGTATTTTCACACAAAACACAGAAATCTGGAGAAAAAAAGCACCCCATAAAAGTTGTACAACTGTTTGACACAGAGCAAATGATTCTTGGTGTTAGATCTCCTTCCTGACCTGTGAGGGTGCTGAGTAAAGGGAACAGAGTACCCCGGACTGGATGCCCGACAGTTCATTCCCAGGGTTAGGTGGAATTCGGCCATCTAGAAAGGTGACTGAGCTACAGTACACTAAATCATTGACCCAGAAGGTTAACGGTGTGGCATCCGTGGATTGTAGGAGCGTGTGCGCTCGTTAACTAAGGGGTCATGGTTGATGGTATATAAAGGGGACATAGTGATGTGATCTGTTCCTTGTGATGGTTACGCTAAACCGAAAGGACCTGTATAGAGAAAAGTACTGTGAGTGTTTTGTTTGTTTTGTCTGTCTCGTCTTTAATAGAACTGTTTGTTTGTTAATAGATTAGACGGCTAACACGATCCGGAGATGTTGCTTAAGGCCAGCACTGAAACCATACAACAATGAACATTGCATCACGGATAACTTGTAGTTTACCACGAGCACTACAGCATTCACTTTGGACTTGTGACAGTGTTAGTGTTTGTGTGTATATGCTGAATTATTTGTATTATTTATGGGACTGCAACCCATAATTATCCACTGCACAGTACGCATTTCTGTCTATTGCCAGCCCTCCTTTTCTTTACTGTTTGGAATTACAAAATAAAACAGAAACTATTTCACCCGTACTTTGTTGTTTGTCTTTCATTGTTGGACCACTGCACCTGCGTACTAATTACCACTTTTCCACTGTCATAGAGATCACATCATAGCCGTATCAAATAATTTGCCAATGGCAGTAATTGTATTTTATCAAAAGGAATACATATCCATCCTCATAAAGCAAACAAATACATTTTCTGGAAATGGCAGTAGTTATATTTTAGAAAAATGAATAACAATCCAATCATCAAGATGTTATATCAATCATAAAGTATTAACATGTGCAATTTAATTTCATCACCAACAAAAACAAAACAGGTAATCTGCAATTTGTTGACATTTCTTTCAATTTTAATATTATACTTAGTTCTGTTTGTAACGTAAATGAGAGAGAGAGACAAAAAAAACATTCCAGACTATACACTCATTCAGTTATCAGAACACTGTTCATGTATCATTTTGGTATTTCAGCAATCAGGGCTTGATCGATGCACCACAGCTGTTTCTAGTTTGCATGAATCACAGACCAGGGGATTTAGCTGTGGAGCAAAATATGACATCCCACAAAAGAACAATAAATGTTGATTTGGTGCCAAGGGATTTGCTGCCACCCTGCTGGTCATGAAATGTGTTGGTCTCATGCTGGAGCTTACTGGCAGTATTTTTACTTTTCATATTAAAGCAATACATTTAGAAAGCCATGATTCTCTTTGAAATGATGTATTGCTGAAAAACAATACCATATGACTAAAGTGAAAGACAGCATTCTGCTTCATTATCAACATCTTGGAATGTATTGCTTGAAGCGTAAGTGCTTCAAATGTCATTTTCATTTGATCCCCTTTACTGTTTTATGGTGTTTGCAATCATTCTGAAGGGTTCTGGGCTCTACTCCGATGCTATTTCCACTTTTATCTTCCTTTACCTGACTTTGAACTTGTCTGACATTCAAGTGCCGGGACTGAAAAGCCTTCTGCATTCATTTTCTTCTTCTTTTCTTGGACAGGGGCAGATAATGCACGTGACATCACATGTCCACAGGCCCACCGAGAGGGTGGGGAGGATGGAGATGTTTTGGCCAGGAAGGAGCCCATGAGAGCCAGGCAAAAAAAAAAAAAAAGTGATCATTAAAGTTTTTTTTTGTTTTGTTTTGTTTTTACTGAACGTTTAAAAATAAGGGCTTAGGTTAGCCAGGGTGTTCTCGGGTCACCACGCACCAGCGACCCCTGTAGTCTGGCCATGTGCCTGTGGGCTTGCCTGTAAGCTGCCCACAGCTGCGTTGTCCTCCGATACTGTAGTTCTGAGGTGGCTGCATGGTGGGTCTGCAGTGTGAAAAGAAGTGGTCAGCTGACATCACACGCTTTGGAGGACAGCGTGTGTTCGTCTTTGCCACTCGCAGGTCTGCAGCGGTGAGCTAAGCTTGAGCCTCAAATAATTGGCTATTCTAAATTGGGAGAAAATAATAAAAACAATTGGCGACTACTAAATTTGTAAAAATAAATAAATAAATAAATTAAATTTATAGGTGTATAACAAACATTTATACATTTAAAATTAAGCGTAAATACTTGAAAAAAATATGAATTATAATACATGTGTTTAACGGTGTATTTGCTTATAAATTAAAGTAAGCACCGAGTTGTTTTCAAATGTTGGAATTTTTTGGGGGTTCCTAGAACTATGTCGTTTCATAGTTTAAAGAAAATTTCTCAAATGTGATTTGACAGTAAAGTAACTTTCAGATACAGTAAGTTAGGTAAAATACAGTGTGTCTGCTTTTATAACCTTTAAACATAGAAGTAAAATGATTTACTTGCCTTAACCCAGTGGTGTAGTGCTATTATGTACCCCCCTCGCTCTCTCAACCCTTCCACGCCACTTGGATTCCCCATTTCCCCATACACTCAACAGAACCGCAGTTTATCAGTAGCAGTTACGGTATTTGAAAGGGCTGACAAGTGTACCAAATTCAGACAATCAGGTATTGAGGTATTATTGTAAAGCAGCTAGACTTACAACTATCTATATTAAAGATCAAAAAGTAAACAAATACTGTACATATTTTCACAACCCGCTTCAAACACACACGATACACACATGATTAAAACACCCCCCACTCCCCCTTCTCGTATATTGAATGGTTTGGCCCAGAATCAGCTCGTCTCACTGTCCTGTTGCAGCCGCTTAAGAGCTAATGAGACTGAGGTTTTGAAACAGAAATGCGTCCGTTTACAAAAAAAAGATGTGCAAGGTCACAGGTACCCTTTATTTGTTTGTTGCGATTGAGTTTTACCTTTTAAATAAATGTGTAGCTTATTTTATCTATGTTATTTCTTATATATGGGTCTAAAAATAAGAACTGTTCCAATTATTACATCTAAATGTAAAATGCTGACACCTTGCCACCGCGTTATTACAGGTTCCCTTCACCTCTCTACAATATTAACACCTGTTGTTCAAGACCAGGCACACTATATTCAAACTTTTTTCATTATTTATCTCTTAAGAGTTTTTTAAGGTTATTGTATTCTTTGCTTATTTGTATGGGTTATACACATGTATATCTCCATAGATTAATAGGCGCAAAACAGTTCAATATTTTACACGTGAAGTATGGAAGAGGTGCTCTCCCTCCCTGCCCATGAGAAGTGGGGGTGCTCCCCCACGACCCCCCAGCATTACACCCCTGCCTTAACCTGGCTTTAAAAAAATAAAAAGTTCTATGTTTACATCGTCCCTTTTGAAAATCAAGTTGTTGTATCTGCCTATATGTTAAATTGGCAGCCATTTTATTTAATTTTATAAATTAACTGTAAAACTGAATGCAAAGAAAGACAAATTATTTATTTATTTATTTTATTTTATTTTATTTTATTTTTTGCATATAATAACACTACTGAATAAAACGTCTAGAAGCACAAACAATATTAAACAACACGACTACCATTTAATAAGAGAATTCAAATTTCCAGGATTAGTTGCATGGTTTCAATGTGGTAAAAGTAACTGGGTAAACGGCAATAAACAATAATTCTGAAAACGTGATTTATAGTGTTCTTTTGTGCAGTCTATAGATCAATTTTAAATATACTAGCCTAGTGTACATGTAAAAATGTAAACGTAATTAAGATACCAGATGGCTAAGAAGTGTGTATGTGTGTGTGTGTGTGTGTGTGTGTGTGTGTGTGGGGTTAAATTATTAAACTATTAAACTAATTATGCTTCATATATTTTTTAAATAAGGATGTTGCGCCTTGTGTAGTAAAATAAAGCCTCCTATATCATGTTACTATGAAGAACAGGATTGCCACTGTGTATTCCTATGGTTACTATCTAAACCTACAAAATATGTAAGAAAGGTACTGATTCACATTAGTAAGAGTGCTTCAATTTCAGTTAGTTTTGTAATCTTTAGCACATTAATATATGGGTCTTAACATTTATTTTTTTTTAATATACATTTTAACCATTAATTGTTAACATTTTATTCCCTTGTAAGTTGTTTTTATTAAATGTAGCACTTAATTATACAGTTTACTGTTTATGAAAATGTATAACATTGACTGAAATGTTGTTTCATGTTTTACAGGTTGGAAACCCTGTCTGATGATCCAGCACTGTCTCAGCAAAATAAATACAAATCTGGTGCACAAAAGCGGAAATTGAAACAGCAGAAAGAATATGCTCAAAGTAAAGGAAGGCAAACTCTTTTTGATGTTGGTTTTGGAAAGAAACCTGGGGATCCCCTATCTGAAGATGTTAATTCAGAACTTAACATAACTGACACCAGTAAATCGAGTGCTGTTGCTCTGAATCAGTTAATAGAGGACGACAAGTCAGTTGATAGCTCTATGACTGAGAGCAACAGTCTTCAGCAAGAATAATATCCACAGACAAGTACAGTCGAGGTTACAGTTCCCGAAAAAGCTGAAGAGCTTCAGCAGCGTAATGGCTTCGATGTTGTCATGTTCACTGACGAATAAGTGTCAGCTGAAAGCATAGAGCTAGCTGTTACATCTGGGCTTCCAAAACATCCTAAATGTTTTCCAGATGACACAAGGAGTGTGGTTTCCCAACTTCTCTGCTTCAATCAGTACAACAAAATGGTGAGCACTGCGAACGTGACTGGTTGGTTTGGAGTAACAGTAAGCAATCTTTATACTGTTTTCCTTGTCGACTCTTCACAGAGACTCAATTTGCATTACATTTTGCACTTGTGACTGTGGAAGGCTGGCCAGTAACAACAGTTTGGAAATAACTCTACGATCAGATCCCAGAGCATGAGAGAGTTGCCAGTCATAAGAAATGTTATACTGAGTGGTGTGAGCTTGAGAGGCGTTTTCAAGCAAACTCTGCCATTGACGTGCTGTTTGATAAGGACACTCTTTCAAGGGCAGCTAGATGGAGGGAAATCCTAAACAGGATCGTAGATGTTGTCCTTTTCTTGGGCGAAAGAGCTTTAGCCTTTCGTGGATCAACTCAAGGATTGGTGCTCCAGATAATGGGAATTTTCTTGGCTTCATTGAATTACTCAGTCATTCTGATCCAGTTCTACAAGAACATGTGGAAAGGGTTGCAGAATATCAGCAAGCAGGTAGTCGTCTTCAAGCCCACTACTTTTCAGGAGATGTACAATCTGTTTAGTTGCAGCCCACAGTGATGGAGCATTCTGCTACAGAAGATAGGCTGTTCTTTTCATGGACTTTCTGAAACATGTTGGACAGACAGAGTTAATAGTCTCAGGCCCTTTACTTCAAAAGAAATACTTCAACTCAACTTCACATCTCAAACGAGAACTGAAATCAGATGCATTACTGACAATGTGAAGTCAATCACTTGCATCTTGATGGCTGGAATCTGGTTAAAAGTTCTAGTGATCATTGATTGACTGATTGATTTCAAAGCACTGCGCAAATGTTGGAGCTTGATTAGAAGTGAAGTTAAATTGGTTGCAGGTGAGAAGAATGTTCAGCCACAACTGCAAGCAAAATGCAAAGCAGTTCCTTTGCCTGATGGTGAACAAGGTGAAACTGCAGAGGAGACAGAGTTTAGGTTAAATGTGCTTTATAATATATATATATAAATCTGTTATTGCTGGGCTCACAAGAAGATATACGGAAGAGAATGTATCAGAGAATGAACTGCAAACCAAAACCAAGCAGTTTGTGGCCCAGTACAAACCAGATGTCTCAGAAGATGTCTGGAAGAAATGATACATGTAAAGGCCATCCACAAAGCTAATCTTGGTGAAAGTTCACTGCTTCCTTTGGATCTTCTGAATAAACTCCACAGTTTTAAGTTGCATCCTGTCTCCTAAATTGCTATGTAGCCCTTTGTATTTTCGGCAAAATCCCAGTCACAGCTCCAGAAGGGGAACAATCTTTTAGCAAGCTTAAGCTAATAAAAAATAACCTTCATTCCAAGGCCAGGAAGGTGCACTTTTAACTCATACATTCAGGGAGAGACTTCAGGAAGATTACAAAACTGCTAAGTTACTTGTTTTATTTACTCTCTTTAGTTATTTACAAAGTCTGAAATATTAAAGGGTTAAGAAGTATTTGTTTTAAGATATTCAATATTGAAGAATTACTGTTGCAATTCTCATTATACAGCTCTTGCATTTTGCAATATTTTCTTATTCTTGAATTGTTGAATAAGTTGTCATGTTAGCTTTATTATTATTTCTTGGTACCATGTTGAAAGGTGTACCCTGGAAAGGAGGGTGACGTTGTGTTAATAAAGCTTATTTGATATTGATTAACAACTCATTGGTCACAAAAGTACATGTTTTACTGGATATGAATCCCCATTTTACTGAATGAGTACTTGTGATAGAGATCGAATGATTCTTGGTGTTAGATCTCCACCCTGACCTGTGAGGGTGCTGTGTAAAGGGAACAGAGTACCTTGGACTAGTTGGCCCAGCAATTCATTCCCAGGGTTTGGCAGAAGTCAGCCATCTAAAAAGGGGGAGGAGCTATGGTACACTAAACCATGGACCCGGAAGGTTAACAGCATGGCATCCACGGATTGGAGGAGTGGACGTGCTAGTTAACCAAGGGGTCATGCTTGACGGTATAAAAAGGGGACATAGTGATACAATCTGTTCCTTATTATGGTTACTCTGAAACCTGAAGGACCTGTGTATTGTTATGAAGAACCATGAGTGTTTTGTTTTGTCTGTCTGTCTAAAACTTGGTTATTGTTCATTGTTCATTAGACTAGATGACTAACATCATCTGGAGCTGTCACCCACGACCAGCACTAAACCCGGACAACACTGCACTACTTCACCATTGTTGCACGGAATAAATCGTACACACTTCACCACAAGCACTACAGCACTCACTTTGGACTGGTGACAGTGTTTGTGTCTAATTGTGTTTAGTAGTATCCTTATTATTTATGGGACTGCAGCCCTTTATTGCTTTGTACTGCAAGCTCTTTATTATTTACTGCTTGGTCATCAGACCATTGGATTACAAATGCAAACAAACCATTTCACCTGTACTTTGTTTGTTTGTTTCATTGGATTACTGCACCTGCACTTCACCTGCTCTACTAATTACTACTTTGCCACAGTACCCCAGCAATACCACTTAAAACAAATAGGTGTAAGTATAAAATTTGTGTAATGCCAAGAAATATTGTTATGAATTACGACATGATGTACCGTACCGTCAATCAACATGCTTTCAATTCCCAGTCTGAGGGTAACGCAGCGCTTGAAGAAATTCTTAAATCAGTGACTTTGTGTTCTGGTTTTGACTCACTTAACAATGAGTGTATGGGGCAGGAGTGGGCCTTCTGTATGGTGGACCTACATATCAATCCTTCCCCAGGGCCATGGCGGCTCATGGCGGCTCTCGGCAGCCCTGCATGTCAACAAAATTTTGTTCAACTCAGGCATGGGCAGAAATGTCCCTTATTACAAACTATCCTTTTTGCAACCACCTTCTAATTTCTGGAGAACTGAAACTAATAAGGCTAAACATAATTGACTCTCTTTAAGAATGTGTCGAGATACCATGCTGAGTTCCGACAGGGTAACACTATTGCCTTTATGTGAACAGCAGGAGATTGAGTTGGACCATCACTTCTCTGCAGGGAGTGCAATAAAGAGACCCACTGTTTATTTAAAAAAAAAAATTGAAGAGAAATTGATTGTAACTAAGAGTGTACTTATGTCTTAAATAGAGAGGTAATGCATCATATAATTATACAAGAGCTTACCTTGTTAAAAGGTAACTCAACATCTCCCATTAGAACTACGACTGATTTGCCAAAGCCTTTCTACTTTATATTCAAGATACAAATGAAAGAATAATTGAAATTCTTTTCAGACCTCCAGGAAACTGAATATATAAAAAACCTTGTCCCCAGGTGGCAGCACAATTAGGTGCTAAATAAAATCGCCTTCACTGTCATCTATAAGATTTTAATTATATAAGCTGGGCAAATTAGTGTGTTATTTAAGTAAAATAAATGGTCATGCTCGCAGTGCAAGATAGCTAAATTTCCCTAGAGAAGAGTACAGAAAGGTAGTTACGAGGGAAATGTGGGGTTATTAATTCAACACAAAAATACAGACAGAAATAAACTTGAGTGGAGAGGCAGACTTAAAGTAAATTATAAATCTGCTTGGAAAAATCCTGCTCTCTGACTGGTAAGCTACATTCTACCGATAGGCCATACAGAAAAAGCAGCAGAGTTTTGTGTGTTAAAACTACATTTTATATGATTAAAACAAATATTGTGGGCATTTTGATTTCAGGTATGTTTAAATTGGTTAAAAACAAAAATATATATATATATATATATATATATATATATATATATATATATATATATATATATATATATATATATATTTTGCATTTTATTTTTTGAAATCTAAAATTTTGTTCGACCACCACACTATCACCAAATATAACTCAGCAACTATCCTGGGCTTGCTGTCTAGGCGATGACATAAAAGTTGATGACAGGACTTATCAGACAAAAACTCTCACAGGTAAGGAACTGTGAACGGAAACCACAAGGTTTGTGTAACAGGGCGATGTTACATACATGGGTCGTCACTGTATAATACTGAATCAGACAGAGCAGTGGGTTTTGACACGTCGCACAGGCACGCAGATTCAATTACAACACAAGCCCGCATGGTAATCCTGGTGCTGGATTTAATAAAGAAAACAAAATAAAGCTAAAAATAAAAGTTTGCCCAAACAACATTCTGCTTCAGGAACCTATTACATTACTAACCTTCATTGTACTTAGTTTGGGATTAAATCCCCTAAACTTACCTACTTCTGGACTCCCAGAGTCCAGGCATCCTCATCCTCATAGCCCGCCTGTGTAGCTACGGCATTGCAGTCGCCTCAAACATTGGCTCCCTCGACACGCCACCAGCCAATCAGGATCTCCCAATCAGCTCCACTCCGTGCAAGCCTTCCTATTTACCAAAGAAGCAGCGTAGCTGAACCAGCAACAAGGTCCTCCCTGACACAGTTAGATTGTATGCACTGTACATATGAAAGAACAACGCAAAAAACGTGTCATTAAAAGTATTAAAGGAATGGGATGTTAAGACTGTATTATACACTTGCAGTTTGTAAAAACTTCTGTAGTCAAGTGTGATCCTACAACATGATTGCCTGAGTGCTTAACCCTTTGCAGTCCATTTATTTATTCAGCACTTGTCAGGCGTGTCAGGTCCAATTTATTTTCACACGCACTGTTTATTTTACACACGCTGTTTAGAATATTTTTTGCTTCAGAGTAAAACAAGTTTAAAATGCATTCTGTGGCAAAACGACATCAGTATTACATCTCTAGCCAAGCCCCACCCTTTGTTCACTGTATTTTTTCACATACCTCTTTATAGACGTGCATACTGATAAATGCTCTCCTGATCACTTGTTTTATCAAAAAACTTCTCAATAATGTGATCCAAGTCATTATTTTATTACTATAACATCTCAAAAAAAATCTGCAAATGTCAGTGATATTCTTTGAGTGCTAGATGCAGAAGCAGCTACCTCCTTTGTTATGTCCATGTTATCTCTGTAGTGGATGGTGCTATGAGATACGCCATTTTTTCTTTTCGACTTCATTTGGCTCCTATTGGTCTTGGCCATTGAAGTGTTTTCTCAGCTTTTTCCGAAGAAAAAACAACTAGAGACCCGTGCTTTACGTCTTTTTGATGATGTTGGACAGGGTCGAACATTGGACGGGAAAGGGAAAATTGTAATGTCGGACCTGGTTCGACATAGGACTGCAAAGTGTTAATACTCACATTAGGAGCGTTTCTGTAAATGAATGATTCTGATGCCGTCCATGAACTCTGCAACTCTCTAACATCAGTGGGATCATCTCAACATGGCTGTAGTCTGGAAGACAAACCCCCATAAGACATAACCTTCCTTTGGTGGCATGAGACACATTTTTCTTTACTTTTTACCTCAGAAATACATGGTGCATCTTTAAATGTATGGTCTATTCATCCAGCTCTTCACATGAATCCACTTTGTCTCTTCTTGTTGTCTCCTGCAGTTCCAATATGATACACTTCAGGTTCATAGAAACTTTTCCCAAACTTTTCGCTACAAAATTATAGCACTGACAAAGCTACTGCATCCAACCTTCACCAAGTAACCAGAGGACTTCCAGCTGTCCCCTCGACATCTTCCTCTCAAAGTCCAGATTATCAGTGCATCATTTCCAGATGTTTTTTTTTTAAGTAATAAAAATGAAATATGATATATACAGTACCAAGATTTTGTTGAAAGTAGTATATTCTCACAAATTATTTTTCAGGCTTTGTTAACAATTACTTTCATTTTATCTTTGCACCGCTTGTATTTTATTTTATTTTACTAACAACCAAGTTTTTCTTGATCTAGAATGTATTTGGTCTTGCACCCCTGCTTTCTGTTCTTCTTTTTCTTACTGACTGCTAAGATTCTATTTATTTGTCTTTTTAATCTCTCTCTGTAGCTCACTTCTGTGGCAGAATCTGTTTCACACAGCTTTATTTTTTAAGGAAAGCACACATTAGTTTCACATGTCTGAATAGATTATTCTCCACCCCCTTTATTTGAATAACACTTACTAATGAGATTTCTCTTCACCCTGAAGTATTCTCCTGAGAAACCACAGACGGTTTATACAGTTGGCACTGTTTGATGATATGTGGGTAGGACCAAGAATTGTAAACACCTTCCATTACACTGTCAATATGGTGTGGGTAGGGATATCATGAATAGCCACAATGGCACCGATTCACTATATATCATGAAGTCTTCCAGGGGCTTAAACTGTTCTGAAGGGACGTAATTCCTTTTTTTTTTTTTTTTTTAATGTCTCCAATTCCTTCAGCTGTATAGTGTGCTACAAGGCTTGTAGATTGCTCCCCTTCCATGTTATTCTTTTGTTAAGAGCTCCATTTACACATTGACTTGGTTTACATGCAAAAATAGCAAGAAGTCTCACCTTTTTGTCATGATATTTTGGTAGTACCTTTTGGGAAATTTGGGTTTACATGTATTTTTCTTTCAGCAAGATAAATTCTCCTTCAAAATTGTAATTACCTATTTAATATTTAAATATGGGAGGGTATACTTAGTATTTAGCAGACAATTTTATCCAAAGCAACTGACAGAGACTTGAGGGTGAACTAAGCAGCTCAACTGCTGCTGCAGAGTCACTTACAATAGGGCATTGGTTTTATGTCTCACCTGAAGGATGGAGCACAGGACCACCAAGCCTCCTTAAACATTATTTAAATATTTCTGTCAGTGTTCCAATTTGCCATTGCACAACTGCTATGCAGCTTTATTAAAATACCAAAATTCCAGCGCTTTGTACTGTCCATGTATTATTTTCTAAAAAATGTTGAATGCATAAATATTTACAGTGGCTTGCGAAAGTATTGACCCCCCCTTGGCATTTTTCCTATTTTGTTGCCTTACAACCTGGAATTAAAATGGATTTTTTGGGGGTTTGTATCATTTGATTTACACAACCCCCTACCACTTTGAAGATGCAAAATATTTTTAATTGTGAAACAAACAAGAAATAAGACCAAAAAACAGAAAACTTGAGCGTGCATAAGTATTCACCCCCCCCCAAAGTCAATACTTTGTAGAGCCATCTTTTGCAGCAATTACAGCTGCAAGTCTCTTGGGGTATGTATCTATAAGCTTGGCACATCTAGCCACTGGGATTTTTGCCCATTCTTCAAGGCAAAACTGCTCCAGCTCTTTCAAGTTGGATGGGTTCTGCTGGTATACAGCAATCTTTAAGTCATACCACAGATTCTCAATTGGATTGAGGTCTGGGCTTTGACTAGGCCATTCCAAGACATTTAAATGTTTCCCCTTAAACCACTCGAGTGTTGCTTTAACAGTATGCTTAGGGTCATTGTCCTGCTGGAAGGTGAACCTCCGTCCCAGTCTCAAATCTCTGGAAGACTGAAACAGGTTTCCCTCAAGAATTTCCCTGTATTTAGCGCCATCCATCATTCCTTCAATTCTGACCAGTTTCCCAGTCCCTGCCGATGAAAAACATGCTTCACTGTGGGGATGGTGTTCTCGGGGTGATGAGAGGTGTTGGGTTTACGCCAGACATAACGTTTTTCTTGATGGCCAAAAAGCTCAATTTTAGTCTCATCTGACCAGAGTATCTTCTTCCATATGTTTGGGGAGTCTCCCACCTGTCTTTTGGCGAACACCAAATGTGTTTGCTTATTTTTTTCTTTAAGCAATGGCTTTTTTCTGGCCACTCTTCCGTAAAGCCCAGCTCTGTGGAGTGTACGGCTTAAAGTGGTCTTATGGACAGATACTCCAATCTCCACTGTGGAGCTTTGTAGCTCCTTCAGGGTTATCTTTGGTCTATTTGTTGCCTCTCTGATTAATGCCCTCCTTACCTGGTCCGTGTGTTTTGGTGGGCAGCCCTCTATTGCCAGGTTTGCTGTAGTGCCATATTCTTTCCATTTTTTAATAATGGCTTTAATGGTGCTCCGTGGGATGTTCAAAGTTTCGGATATTTTTTTATAACCCAGCCCTGATCTGTACTTCTCCACAACTTTGTCCCTGACCTGTTTGGAGAGCTCCTTGGTCTTCATGGTGCCGCTTGCTTGGTGGTGCCCCTTGCTTAGTGGTGTTGCAGACTCTGGGGCCTTTCAGAACAGGTGTATATATACTGAGATCATGTCACAGATCATGTGACACTTAGATTGCACACAGGTGGACTTTATTTAACTAATTATGTGACTTCTGAAGGTAATTGGTTGCACCAGATCCTATTTAGAGGCTTAATAGCAAAGGGGGTGAATACATATGCACGCACCACTTTTCCATTATTTATTTTTTAGAATTTTTTTAAACAAGGGGGGTCAATACTTTCGCAAGCCACTGTATATACATATTAAACACTTACATATATAATATACACAAGATTTCCTACAAAAGGGTAGCTTCAGCAGTTCTGATCCTTATGGTAGTTTACGAACAGAGCTAAAATACCAGCACTTTAGGTTAATGATATACAAAATAAAGTCATAATGTTTAGTAAATCTACAATAGGTTACCCCACTCACCCACATTCCCCACAACTTAATAATAATAATAATAATAATAATAATAATAGAGTAGAACCTCATATTCGTTCATGTAAGATACAATATCTTCTTTTAACCGATGGACCTCTGGCATGTGTCATTTACACATGCTTCTACCAACTGAATGGTACTAATGAGTAACAAAGAAGTAAGTAAAGATTTAGAAGTGAGTAGTTTTTCGAGATTTACGATTATACTGTATTTACAGTATAATCGTAAATCTCGAGAAACTACTCACTTCTAAATCTTTTGTAGTCATTTTTGTATTACTTTAGTATAAATACATGTTAATTTGGATTCATATGTTGTTTTTTTCTGACTTTATGTGAACGAAAAGACACACATTTGCACGTTTTCCCATTGGAAATAGTGATATTTTGAAATATCACTGTCCTGGTCACAAAAACAAAGTTTGTGGGGAATAATAGCCATTTTCTATACTTTTGAGGCATAAGCAATTAGGAAATAACACTTACTACCCAGGAACAAAAAAAAAAAAAAAAAATTGTTACACAGTGTTTTTTTTATAATGAAATAAAATAAAAGTACCATATTCAAGTTCAGTAAAATAAAAAGTAAATTATTTTATTATATTGTTTTGGTTGTTCTTAACTCAATTTCAGTCTTTACATCTTGCAGGCTGTTTAGTGATTATGCCATTTTGAGTCTTAGTAACTTTCTCTTGACTTTCTGCATCTAAATCATTTGCCGTATCATACTTGTCCTCGGTGTCTATAGTGTCTAAAATGTTGATAACACTCCAGTTACATAGCTCCAAAAAGTGGCAATGACGGGACAGTCCCAGAACATATGCATAAGTGGTGCCAGGTGTGGCAAGTTTACAGATGTTACATGCAGAGTTGGAAATAATTTTCATTTGGAAGCATCTGTACGGGTTTGCATAAGCTCTGTGAATATATTTAAAATGTATCAGTTGATGGCCAGGGTTTTTAGAAGCCATAAATGTATTTAGCCATAGAATCTCCCAGTTCGGAATATTACCTAGACTCCCCAACTCACACACCCAGATTTTTGTGACAGCTAGAGGATTATAAGATTTCATTAGCAAATGGCCATAAACAGTAGATACAATCCCCAAGAAAAACTAATAGGATTGATACAACCTGCCAAAGGATGAGGAGGCATAGCTGTATCCCATAGCATACCATAGGCCTGCATAGCTAATCTAAGTCTCAGATACATAACATAACAAAAACCATGAAGGGAGTAGGTCTCTTCAAGGTCCTGAAACATACAAAAGCATCCATTATCAAATATGTTATTTATTTATTCATTTATTTATTTGAAAGTGCTGTGTTTTTTTAAACTTTGTAGTAGCTTCAGTATTTAAAAAAACAAAAAAACAACAAAAAAAAAACTTGATTATAAAACAATTAAAGCATAAGGCACTATCATTTTAGGAGTCACCTACAAATTTCAATAATTTGAAATGCTGAATAAATGGTGTCACATAAGAAAAACATACTGAATGAAGAGGTCTCTAAATTCCCAGTACGGTATGTATATATACTGTAGCAGGGCCCTGCTGTTTACATGTGTATTTATTTTTAGAACGGGGTCTCCCCCTCCACCCCTGTGTTATTTTGTGCTTGTTTATTTATTATTAATAGCATTTATATATGACGGCAAAGCGCTGAGTGTTTTGTTTTGTTTTAAATATAAAACCTTGTGGTAATGTGTGGCTGTCGGCTAGCGCGTTGTTAAACTAGTCGGCAGTCACACATAATTAATAAACTCGTGCAGATTGTGGCCGAGGGGTAATAGAATAATTAGTAGCTAGTTAAACCCCTCGGCCACGGTATATAAACCTGCTACACTCTCAGTTCCTGGTGGGTTCCTGGCGATTTACTCACCCTTATTTGCCATACCATGCTTTGGCCACACATTTCCTATAGCGTGAGGAATGTGCATGACATCACATTCTCACGACATATAAACCAAGTCATTGATGTTCTATGTTGACATTTTTTTAGAGCCTGTTTACCACGATGTCAGGGATTCCATAGACAAAACAAATTAAACAGTCATGTGAGTGACAGAGAATTACACTGAATCCTGTAAGTCAGGAAGATAGAGAAATATTTACTTTATATAAAATTATAGCTAGCTAGGGGGTACCTACAGTTAAACGTGTGTGGTTGCTTAACTTCATATAGTTTAGGCTTTTTTCTCTGGTTCGTTGCTTTGGCTGGACTGATAGTAAAAGTGACATACATAAAAAGGCTTGGCACTGGCCTTTGAGCAATGTCTGTGGCCCTTTTTTTATGTTAATCCCATTGAGACCACATGGTTACAGCCATTGACACCAGGTGTTCCCATATTCCTTTTATGACCAGAACATATACTGGAATATGGAGCCTGTACAGAATGTTTGTGTTACTGCTTTTCATATACTTTTTTTTATTTTTTATATATCATTTTATATTTATTTCAGAAGGAAAACCATTATAACAAACATATGCTACATGAATTAAGGAAAGAAATGGATTGCAGCCAAGAATCTTACATTTTATATTTTGTCTGTTTTGGGCATATGCTGGAAAAAAAAAAAAAAAAAAAAAACCACCCCCCTTCTTTCATGTTAACGATTGTATGAGTTATAAACATCTGCATTGTCTTATAGTTTGTGCTATTGAGAGCTGAGCTGTTTTATCTCTTATTTGGACACTACAGTGATTCACATCAGTTTTTTCCCACTGTGTAACTCTATCCCTTATTATGCATATTAAAGCATCAGCAAGCTGTTACCAAAAGAAGTAACCACACTTTAGCTTTGACATTGCAAGATTTACCAGCACAAAGATGAGCTTTGTTAAAAGTTACATAGATTTGAAACCTATCTGTAAGAATTATGCTTTAGACATATTTATTCCCTGTTCTCAATTTAGATTAAAGCAAAGGTGTATTTTTGTTAGATTTTTAGCACTGGTAACTTGCAGTAACAACAGCATCAACTTGCAGTATTTAATTATAGTACCAATCCTTGGGGGTGTGATGCCCCCATAGAACAACGAAGCTAATGTTCAGGGTGATTGTCATCATTGGATTGTCAATTTGGGGAGGAGGCCTTTCTAAATTGTATCTCTGTGGTTAAGGTCTGTTTTTGGGTTGTTTTGGTGTCAATCTCATGCAGAAGACATGTGGGGTAGGTTTAGGACTGAGCACCATTGGTGGCTGGACTGTGACGTTGGTTGCACCAAGCAACCAGCTAGAAGAAATTAGGGAACCAGGTCTGTGCTCCAGTGGTTGTTTTTAATGTGTGTTTCAAATAAAAGTGCCCAGAGAGAGACACTCTGGCAGGTCTGCAAATACTGGTTTGGCCTCCTTGATTCTGTCAACATTTCTTTTTATTTATTTTGCAGTGTGTTTTAAGGTGGTGCAAGACTTTAGAAAGAGGAGAGGAGTTGTGGCTTTTGTGACCTCCACCTAACAGCAATGCTTGAATTAAATTAATTTAAAAGCATTCATGTAGACTCAGAATCACAATATTATCATTAAGTAACAATCTTGTGATGGTTATAAAGGCTTTTGAATGACACATTATTATTCCCAAATTACTTGAATTAAATGTACATGTGCAAAAGTCATAAATTGCATAACACACCAAAAAGTATAAATTGCATATTCATTTAGAATATTATTGGGGAATTCCAGGAACCATGTGAAAGAAGTAGTCACAGTTAGCAACAGCTTTTGCAGAAACATTTTTGGCAACCAATTATTTTTAAACCTGTAAATGAAGCAAAGCATTAGTTCAGGCAGGGAACTCACTTTTAATCAGTCAATCAAATCAAGCTTATTAAGTATCGATAACCAGACAATTGTCAATTGAAATACCAGTACCTTATCGCTAGCAACGTACTTACTAGTCCAACGATCATCAGGGAAGGGATTCAGATCTTACCTGATCCATTACCTGTTTTTTAGGCTTCGTCTAATGGGGAGGGCAGCTATCCTGCCCCCTGCCCATGGCCTTCCTACAGTCAGCCTCTCCACTTATCAGCGGAAAAAATATGGTTTATGTTAAAAATTATGTTAACCAACAACTTATAATATGCATAAATGTGAATCTGTAGTACATATTTTATCTATCACACGAGTTCCCTGACTGAACTGGCATTTTACCTACCCTGCTGCTAGACAGTACTCATTCTTTCTCCTGTTCATCACTCTTTTTCTTGTATTGACTACTTCTTCATTGACAACTGTGACAGAGAGCGAATGAATCGTAGTCAACAATCTCCCTCCCAACCTGTGAGGGCACTGTATAACAGGAACAGTGTGCCTTGTACTGGATAGCCTGGCAGTTCATTCCAGGGTCAGTCGGAAGCCAGCCATCCAGGAAGGGGGCGGAGACACAATGCCCAAAATCATTGCCTTAATGCGGTATGCGTTGTGTCAGTCATGGATTGGAGGAGATGTGATTGAACTAGCTATCACAGGGGGCATGACTAAGGGTATAATTGGGAATGTGACGATGTACTTTGTTTTTTTGATGTGGTTATGATAAAGACCGAGAAAGGAAACGGACTGTGAAAAGCATATCGTGAGTGTTAAGTGTTTGTCACTGTTAGACTGCTAACACGAACCGGGAGCTGTCGCTACAGGCCAGCATCAAGCCCGGACTACACTTCACGACTGTCACTATATCACTATAATTGCCTTGCACCGCACCTGCAGTAACAGCACTCACTTCAGGGAAAGTGACCGTGTCTGTGTTGTCTGTTATTCTTTGTATTATTATTTTGGGACTCAACCTGGTGGTTTATAAGCTGTTAATACACATTGTTGTGTAGAACCAGCCTTATTATTTAAAAATAAAGAAAAATAAAGAACTGTTTTGAACCTTGAACTTTGTGTCTGTCGTTGTTGGAGCATCTGCATCACCTGTACACCTGCGCACTGCAAACCACTCGATCACAACAGCACATTGCTGCCGTCTGTTCGCTCTTATGGTTACCACAGTATTGTAATCTCTGACCATGCCCCTTGCTACTTGAGCTTGTATTCTCTGACCAAATTGTGCCCCACCAGCTTTGGTGCTTTAACTCTCTTTTACACTCTGACAAAGGTTTTGTTGAATTCATCTTGTCTCAAATTTTCTGGGCACTAATACTAATGCTGAAGTTTCTTTTACTGTTGTATGGGAAACTCTTAAATCTTACTTCCGTGGACAAATCATTTCATACACAGCAAAAATAAATAAACAGTGTGTTGTGCGTCTCTCTGAGCTCACTAACCTTATTCTACAAGTAGATCAACACTATGCCAAATCTCCTAATCCTGATCTTTATAAAAAACGGCTTACCTTACTGACACAATTTGACCTCCTAGCCACACAACAAGCAGAACAAATACTTAAGTGCACTGCTCATCTGTCTGTGCCCACCATGGGCAATTCAAAGTTTTACATTGTGTTCACCTCTCCAATGCCAGGTTGGCCAGGATGTAACTGGATTTAGATCCAACTTTTTACAGGTGCAAGCAGGCTCCTGCCACCCTCACCCATGTGTTTTGGTCCTGCCTTGAATTGGCCCTCTTCTGGACATCTTTGATATGTCTTTGAGACTCTCTCCCAGACCCTACAGCTACCTATCAATCTCAACCCTGATTACATTATTTGGTGTAACACCCAGTGACATCCCTTTGACAGATACAGTCTGACTTTCTCACCTTCTCTACCCTGCTGGCTAGACACCTGATTTTGTTTGCTTGGAGGCAAGCTGCCCCACCTTCACATATTCAGTGCTAAGGGACCTCATGCAGCCGAAGCTTGAAAAATTAAATGTACACTCTGTGGATCTAACGAAAACTTTTACACAGCCTGGCATGCCTTTCTCCTATATGCCAACAAACTGACCTTTCACTAGCCTACTTTTTTATGGTAGCCCATCAATTTGTCACACACTTTTCATCAACAACAATTCATCACCAGCGACAATTCATCACGGACAATAACTCACCAAATAGGGTTAGGGTTACAAGCGCCGCACCGGTCATTTTCACCTGTATCGTTTTAAACAGTTGTGATATGATAATGTACTCTCAGTGATGACTTGTCGCTGATGATGAATTGTTGGTGATAAATTGTTTGTGATGAATTGTTGGGATAAATTGTCATAGACTCCTTTTTTATAGCCTGCTAGCTGACCACTTGTCACCCTCCTCTCACTATCCTTCTGTATCTGTCGCTCTCTTTCTGTATCTGTCTCTCTCTCTTTTTCTCCCTCTCTATGTTTTCCCTTTCCAAGTTTATATTTAGTTTAGTTAGATCAATGTTAAAAATCACTTCATATTTGTTTATGTATTTTTCTGATTTTAATTGACTTGGTAATCAATAATTACTGTTTGCATTTACTCAGCAGTTTGTATACTACAATTACAAAACCAAAAACAAACAAACAATTTTGAATTTTATTGATAGAATGCTAGTATGTGTTTTGTTAATATTTTTTTTTTCTTTGGCTGGCACAATAAAAATGGACATTTTAAGTAATAATGATCTTTTGTCTGCTAACAGAACATTACTGTAAATTAAATGCTACAATCCAGAAAAACAATCTTTCATTTCAAAGGCCTAAAGCTAAGAGTCAGATGTTGATGTTTTTGAGAAACCCTTTCTTTTTTCATGTTGAATGTAAAGCGTAAAATTATGTAGGACATTTTTGGATTGGGCCATCATTTCAAGATTCTTGGCCCATAGCCGAGACCATCTCCAGTCCTGAATCCAATCTAGCATGGATGGATCAAGTTGAAAAGGTTAATGAAAAGAAGGCAGTCTTCAAATGCTGAGCATCTGAAAACGATCTGTTAAAACGTATAGCAAAACAGATCACTCAACGAGTATGTGATGTAAACAGCTTGAATAAAACACCACATTTTCTGTACTAAATAATTGTTAATTGTTATATACCGAAGTATGTATTATCATTGTTATTCATTCATATTTAATTAACTAGTAACAGTGCATTCAGACAACTACAGGCTTGCTTGACAACAATAAAGACATTGAGAAAGTCTTCTATTCTAAACTTTGGCCCAACAATTCTTTCTCTAGTATTATTCCATATACCACTGAGTGTTTTAAAGTTATGCAACTATCCCGTTCATACTGTAACCCTTAACTGTTTAAATGCATTGTGTCTAAAAAGGGGCAGGGAAATGGGGGACACATAGTAATTTGCACTACTGTAGTTAAAAGATTTAGTTATCATCAATGTAGGTATTAAAACACAATGGAAATGCATGTACATATGCCTGGTTGAGTAATACAGAATATGCTTTACAGGATGTCCTGTTGGCAGGCTGTGAAGACATTGCTAGAAAATTCCAATATGTAAACAGTAAACCAGAAACATAAACCAAGCGTTACAGTATTGTAATACAAGCCATATATCAAACTGCACTTGAAAGGTTTCGCACACAGTACACCATGAAGCCTTGTTCATGTTTTCACAACTCAATTGAATATTGTATGTGCATGTTTCAACTTTAACAGGACTAGTTGACAGCTTTGTAAAACAGGCTAGTATACAAATACGTTCTGTAATGTCTGGGATACTTCATGTATGTTCTTGTTGTCTTGAAGGTAAATATGTGTCTGTCACAAATACAAAAATGTACCTTTCCAGCTCAGGAGGACAAATTATGGAACATTGCGTAAATACCTCAATTTACTCCTGTTTTATTATGGGATAATATTTGTAAAGAAAAAACTACAGTACAGGGTTTTTTTTTTGTGAAACAAAGTTGGCTGCAAGCACTGATCAGTAACTGAAACCGCCTGTCTTTTGAGAAAAAAGCTTGGGACCTTTTTAAGGAATATTTCTAGATTCAAATGTCTAGAATTCTGTAATGAAAGGAATATACATTTTGGGGTTACTTCCCTTTTTTATGGTGGTTTTACTTAGTTTCCTCAGTTTTCTACTTCATTTATTTTGCTCCACATCTCTGATTATTTCCAGAAATTTCAGTCTTGTGTCTATCCAGAGTATTGTGCTACAAAAACAATATATTTGGTTAGACTATGTAACACAATTTTTGTTCCTTGGTAGTAAGTGTTATTTCCTAATTGGTTATGCCTCAAAAGTATAGAAAATGGCTATTATTCCCCACAAACTTTGCTTTTGTGACCAGGACAGTAATATTTTGAAATTTACCTATTTCCAATGAGAAAACGGGCAAATTTGTGTCTTTTCGTTCACATAAAGTCAGAAAAAAATAACATATGAATCCAAATTAACATGTATTTATACTAAAGTAATACAAAAATGACTACAAAAGATTTAGAAGTGAGTAGTTTTTTGAAATTTACGATTATACTGTAAATTTAAAAAGAAAGTTTTTTTTTTGTTGTGTGTGTATTTGTATACTACACTGGTCGGTATCTAAAACCAACGCTATTGATATGCACCCTGTGTGTTCTGTAATGTTGATACACTTAATCCAAGTTTATTAATTCACTTTAGGGATAAAATGCTTTTCAAATGAGAAAGTAATAAACATGTATAAAAAGGTTTCCTGAACTTGATTTGATTAAACAAAATGGGTTTAAAACAAACAGTGCTAAAACCTCCCTTAAATTTGGATTTTCTACACACCTTTAATTCAGAAACAGGGTGTGGGGAACTTATTAAGAAGGGGATGTTGCTAATAAAGTTAACAAACTAGAACTCTTGGGGATTGTTCTGGTTGATACAGCTTGCTCTCTACCTTCATTTAGTATGCAGGTGTGTCAAGTGTATTAATTGTTATCTTTGGGTGTTGCTATCCTCTGCAACCGTTGCCATTCTCCCTTTAGTCACCAGTTGCATTGAAGTTGATTAATCATTATCTTTCTTTTTTCTAAGACTATAAACCATGTAGGAATGTTCTGATGAGAGGTAAGAAAATTATTTTTAAAAGTTTGGTTGTTACCTCTTTAAAAGACAGAGTTACCCTGTTGCAGTTACAGTCAGGAAACACATTGCTCCAACAAGTTGGTCATGTCTGTTTCAAACTCAGCAAACTGTAATCGGCCTAAAATAATGAACACTCTTTAATTTCACCTCATATTGTGCTCACTGTACTGTATTTCCAGAAAGTTCCTAATGAAGCAGACGCATTGAATATGTACTGTAAATAATTAAAGCCATACAGGGCAGGGTTATTAAACCATTATATTTGTTGCCAAGACTGGCAGCTCAAGCCACACAACCTACTGTGTTAAAGTTGACAGAAGCTATTTTTTTAAAATGTATTTTGCAGCATGGGTTTATATGAAGGCAAGTGTGTGTGTGTGCGCGTGTGTGTGTGTGTGTATATATACACACACACACACACACACACACACACACACACACACACACACACACACACACACACACACACACAATGGTATCTTTTCTAGGTCTATGCATTTAAAAATGTAGTAAATGACCAGTATAAAAACTCATTTACTTATTTATTTACAATACACAGTGTATTTAATCTCACAGCAGACCTTAATTTTACAGTGGCTGTTTTATTTGTTTTAATACTTTTTAATACTTGTCGGCTGAAACATTATTAGTTTTGGTTATTTTCTGTTCTCATAAGACACCACTGGAGTGCAGTATGATCCTGACTGTGAGCTGGAAAGATGATAATGCTCTTTGGGCAGAGAGATGTCCCTCGTCTGTTACAGGGGTCTGCGTCGAAGATATGTGAACATAAAGTGTTGAAAAGTCAAATATTTCCCTTAATATACATCTTTCTCTTTGCAAATGGGTCCTTGTATGATATTAGATTGTGAGTAAAGGTTGGTACTTTTTCCCATAGAATGAAAAGTAATGGGGCCTGTATATAGTGCTGTTACAATCAGTGTTGTAAATATATGATGAAGAAAGTAGTGCATACTGTTGATGATTCTGTTGTTACTAATCAGCTAATTCATGAGAAATACCAATATTTCATTTTACAACCACTAACACAATTTGATTTAATATGATCAATGATTGTATTCAAGGGAATAAATATATTTACATATTGTATCGCTTTTGACAGGACGTCTATGAAAACGAGCTAAATCAGCCCATAGGGCTTTCCTGAATAAAGAATTTTCAAATCAAATATATATATATATATATATATATATATATATATATATATATATATATATATATATATAGTGCCTATAGAAAGTCTACACCCCCTTGAACTTTTTTCACATTTTGTTGTGTCAGTGCCTCAGAGTTTCATGCATTTAAATGAGGATTTTTTCCCACTTATCTACACACCATACTCCACACTGTTAAGGGGAAAAAAGTTTTTATTGAGAAATATATATATATATATATATATATATATATATATATATATATATATATATATATATATGTATAATATACAAAACTGAAAGATCATAATTAGATAAGTCTCCACCACCCTGAATTAATACTTGGTGGAAGCACCTTTGGCAGCAATTACAGCTGTGAGTCTGTTAGGATATGTCTCTACCAACTTTGTACACCTAGACTTGGCAATATTTGACCATTCTTCTTTACAAAACTGTTGAAGCTCTGTCAAGTTCCTTGGAGAGTCATGCAACAAATTTTCGATTGGATTTAGGTTGGGGCTATGACTGGGCCACTCAAGGACATTTACGTTTTTGTTTCTTAGCCACACCAGTGTAGCTTTGGCAGTGTGCTTTGGGTCATTGTCATGCTGAAAGGTGAACTTCCTTCTCAGTTTCAGCTTTCTTGCAGAGGGCAGCAGGTTTTCCTCAAGGACTTCTCTGTACTTTGCTCCATTCAATTTCCCTTCTATACTGACAAGTGAACCAGTCCCTGCCGATGAGAAACATTCCCATAACATGATGCTGCCACCACCATGCTTCACAGTAGCGATGGTGTTCTTTGGGTGATGCGCTGTGTTGGGTTTGTGCCAAACATAATGCTTTGCATTTAGGCCAAAAGGTTCCATTTTAATTTCGTCAGACCACAAAACTTTTTGCCAGATGTCTACAGAATCTCCTGAATGTTTTTTGGCATACCTGAAACGGGATTCAAGGTGGGCTTTCTTGAGTAATGGCTTCCTTCTTGCCACCCTACCATGCAGGCCAGATTTGTGGAGTGCTTGGGGTATTGTTGTCACATGCACACTTTGACCAGTCTTGGCCATAAAAGCTGTAGCGCTTGCAAAATTGCCTTTGGCCTCTTGGTAGCTTCTCTGATCAGTCTCCTTGCTTGGTCATCCAGTTTGGAGGGACGGCCTGATCTAGGCAGGGTCTTGGTGGTGCCATACACCTTCTACTTCTTAGTAATCGTCTTGACCGTGCTCCAAGGGATATTTAAGGCCTTTGATATTTTTTTATACCCATCCCCTGATCTGTGCCTTTCAACAACTTTGACCCGGAGTTCTTTTGAAAATGTCTTGGTGCTCATAGTTTGAGTCTTTGATTTGAAATGCATTACTCAGCGGAGGGAACCTACAAGAACTGCTGAATTTATCCTGAAATCATGTGAATCACTACAATTTAACACAGGTGGAGGCCACTTAAGTTGGTGTAATTTTGAAGGCAATTGGTTACACCTGAGCTAATTTAGGATTGCTATTACAAGGGAGGTGGATACTTATCCAACCAAGCTATTTCAGTTTGTATTTTTAATAAATTTTTTCCAAATTTCACTTGGAAGTTGTGGGTAGGATGTGTAGATAAATGAAAAAAAAAAAAAAAAAATTTATGCATTTTAATTCCAGGCTATATATATATATATATATATATATATATATATATATATATATATATATATATATATATATATATATATATACACACACACACAGACAATGTAGTTTGTGTTAAATTATATTAATTTCTATTGAACACACACAAGACCCCACAAAGGACTTGCTGTAGGTGAGCAATGTAGGCAACTTTCTTTATTTCAGGGAGTTGAAATTCAAAGTTATTACAGTGTCAAAGGTGTGTACTTGGAACCTTTTTTTGGTTGCTACATAGTTGTTGTAATACAATAAAGGTATCGAGAATGCACCGTACATGAATTTTTATTAGATTAGAAATATTCAGTGCCAAATATTCCAAAATGGTAAAATGTTATTTGTTGTGCAATGTAGTTACATTGAATCATTCTCTTTTGGCCAAAATCATACATTGTAAAAAGTCGATGATATTAAAAAGTTTTCAGATTACCGTGACATGCTGAGATAAGGTGATATGACGGATATTTTGCAATAGAACAGCTCCAGTGGTTGCACTCTGGTTGGGAAGAAACACATTGCTGCGATCATTTTTTCTTATCCACTGACAGACCACTGTCAATGTGCACAGACCACATGCCACATTATGTCTTAATATTAAAAAGAATAGCTCCATGCATATTTTCTGTCATATGTCATTTTTTATTTCGCTGTTTCAAAAAATGTATTTTTGTTGGAAGAGAGCCTTAAGTAACCAGATTAACACAAATATGTAGTGCCAATGCAGATTAAAGATGATTAGAATTTAGGTGCCAGCACAGTAATACAAATTTTAAAACCTGTTGAATTGTGGATCACTTTCTATTTTTGTAAAAATTTGTACTGTATTTTAGTGATGTTAATAAGGGGGCTGAAAACAAACCCCTCGGAAAAACACCAACAGGGTTATTATATTATCATTCACATTTAATATAGTCTGCTCACTTTTCTTATTACTGGTAAATGCATTAGCTTTACACTGAAAACTTTTCTGAATTCACCCCTAACCAACACATCATCACCAAGTGCCATAAAGGCTCTGTGTGGCTTTCACTCATGTCGCTTCTTTTGATTTGGCCTCTCAGTCACGCACGGTCAGGCCGAAACAGGAGACAACCATCTTAGAGCCTGGAGGAAGGGCTACCCTCCGCCATGAATTCCCGGAGGTTTCCCTCTACTATCAAAAATGAAAAACAATGTGGTGTGATTTTTCCTTACCTGAGTGCTGAGTGGTTCATCTTTAGTTCTGCAGGGTGTGTGGTCAGGCTGGAGAGACTGGGCTCTTTCCCACAGTGCAGTCATGCTCTGAGGGGCGGGCCATGTCTCAGCTGCTTTACTTTCATTTGTCTTTTTCCATATTTGTTTGGGGTAGGTGGTAGTGCACTATGGTGGCTTGTTGCGTTAATCATTCGTTGTTATTTAATCCATTCATGGTTTGGTGGCCTTGTCTTTTGGGTGGAGGTGGCCCTGAGTGTCACCTCCTCTCTGCGGCACTAGGATGCATGACATCATTTGTGTTTTTCCTAGACGACCTCGTGCAGGTAGCTGTCGAGCATCCATAGACAAGTTCTCCAGCCAAATTTATCATTCATCATTAAATCGTCTGTTCAATTGCAAATTAATAAATCATCACATTGTGGATTATCTGTTCTGAATATTGCAATTTAACTTGAATAAAGACTAACTTTGGAAGCACACCTCAATCCTGAGCCTGCCATTCAGACCTGAGCCTCTGATAGCGACGATTGTTCTGAATTGTGGTGCTTCAGACCACCAAACTCAGTTCACTTGTGACTAATTTGAAGAAAAAAGTCAAAGACTGATGAATAGAGAGTTAGCTGCTGCACCCAGACAGGGTTTTGTTAGCATCTACGTTTTTGTTGTTTACATAAAATACTTTTGATTACTTTACTTTGTATCATATACATTTAACAAAACACTGAATGAAGTTCACCAGGGAAATTAATTTCATATCCTCTAATTCACAACATTATTCTCCTAGAGTGTTGTACGTTTGTGAACTAGTGGTTTGCAGTGCTCTGAAAATGAGAGACACAAGACAGTTCACAATTAAACAACTCTTTATTTGGCTGGGTTGCATGTCAACTACATTTAAATAATAAGCACTGGCTCTACACAGCAATGTGTATCGCTCCTTGCAAAACAAGGGTTTCAGTCCAAAATAGTAAGACACTAATAATAATAACACATAACACAGACACTGTCACTTCTCCAGAAGGTGAGTGCTCAAAGGAACAGATTACTTCGTCAAATCCCCTGAAATATCCTTAGTCACGCCCCCTTCGATGGCTAGTGCTGACACATCGCTTAACTTATTAAGGCGATGACTTCTGGTATTGTGACTCCACCCCTTCCTGGATGGCCAGCTTCCGACTGTCCCTGGAATGAACTGTCAAACTATCAAGTGCGAGGCACATTGTTCCTGTTATACCGCACCCTTACAGGTAGGGAGGAAGATTGTTGACTAGGATTCATTCGCTCTCTGTCACAACGTTGCAATGGTAAGGTCATCTGAAGGCTGTGGAAAGAGTATTCCAAGACTTATAGTTATACACATCAGATTTGGCAGTTTTGTATTTTGCAAGTACTGATACTTAAATAAGAACAATAAAAGTTCAATGCTTTGGAGTGTATTCCTTCCAGATTGTCAAGATGAATGTACTTATAGTTGGGCAGTATTGAAAATACATGTAATTTAAAATATATATTTTCATTACATTTGCATTTTGTATTGAAAAACAGATTTCCTGATGAGATGGATTTCATTATATGACAGCTTGAACCTCTTAATTAATCTTTGGGAGAAACTTCCCCAACTGATGGAAAAGCTTCAGCTTCCGAGCTTTAAGGAAGTGGAATTAGACTTCATTGAAGAGTAATACCGTGTGCTGAAGCCCATTGCCACTGCAGTAGGTCACCTTCAGGGTCAGGAAACCTGCTACTACGGGGTTCTCATCACCACTCTTTTTGCTGTGAGGTCAAAATTAGAAGCATTGCAGGCCACCAACCTACGCCACTGTTCCCATTTACTGCAAGCAATCATATCTGGATTCCAGAAACGATTCTGCAGTTTTCTGGAACTGAAGACTGATGTTAATGAGTCAATTTTGGCAACAATTACACAAACGGTTTAAGACGCGCTGGCTACCACGCTGTTTTTCTGGAGACACCAGAAGATTCCACCAACTAATGCTACAGGCTGCTGAAGAGCTGGGTCTTGCATCAGAATCTTCTAGTGGGAGACCCCTTGAAGAGGAAGAAGATGACTTTATGGATAGCAAAGATGTTTCCCAGATAAGTACTCCCTGAACAACAAGCAACAAGGATGTGGCATCTTTAGAGTAATACCCTTTCCTAAAGCTGTTTATACATTTTAATACCATTCTTCCTTCCTCTGCTCCTGTTGAGCATCTCTTCTCTTTTGCTGGCTTGATTTTCAGCCCCCAAAGAAATTGGTTGTTAGATGACCTCTTCCAGAAACTTGTTTTGCTGAAGTAGAACTGACAGAGAACTATACAGTGCCACACATCAGTCTAGTACATCAGTGTGTACTGAAAACTACACTAATGTTAGACATTAAATAAATACTGTTTGAATATTCAAAGGCTTTTGCTTGCTATAGAATTACTCCCCCTACACCCCACAAAAAAAAGTTCTAAGACACAGCAGATAATGGGTTCTCCCTGCTGAATTTTGGTCAAACAACATTTTTATTTTCATTTTTAGTCACACTTTATTTTAAGAGACACTTATTATTACCTGTTAACAACTAGCTTACAAAAATATTAACAAATACTGTTCATTTTTTGAAAATGGTTAATTCATATATAGTAACCTTTTTTTTTTAATTTAGTCATTGCCAATTATTTGTGTTATTTTCTCCCAAATTGAAATGCCCAATTATTATTTAGGCTCAGCTCACCGCTGTCACCCCTGTGCTGACTCGGGAGCTGCAAAGATGAACACACGCTGTCCTCCAAAGCGTGTGCCGTCAGCTGCCCGCTTCTTTACACACTGCAGATTCACCATACAGCCAACCAGGAGCTACAACATCGGAGGACAACACAGTATAAACAAATAGTATGCTGGTTGCGAAACCAGCATACGTAACAATTGTTTGTTTCTTTTTTTTACACAGACTTACGTCTCTCCTTTTACACTCCACTTTGAGCGCAGACAGCTGCAGGCTTTTATATTCTGGCCGAGGGGTTAACTAGCTATTAATTAATTACCTTATTACCCCTCAGCCATAGTCTGCATGAGGTTACATAAGGATGTCTGACTGTCAGCTAGTTAAATAATCAGTAGCTGGTCAGTCACGCATCCTCAAGAGGTATTTAAAAATAAAAACAATAACCTGGCGGACTGCGTCTCGCTCGTCTGGCCAAACAACACATAATAATAATACAAACAATAATATCGGACGGCTTTAGTCGTCGCATTAACACACAAATCATAATACAAAACAATAATAAACAAAGGGGTGGGACACTCCACCACACAGTAATTTCAATTTTCACAATGATTTTGTAGTTATTCCCAGCTTTTTTCAATATCATACTGCATTTGTCAGTTTACCATGTTTTCTAATATGCTTTAACTAAGCTTTAAAAATCTTGCTTGTGCTTTACCATCTTTCTCTGTGGTTTATTACTTAACTATGTTTTACTATGGTATACTTTTGTAAGGGCTGAGTTATGACAAAGCTAGAAAATGTCATTTACAGTATAACTCTCTACCACTGCAAATAGTAACAAGACATTGTCTGTTTAGCTTACAGGGTAACATAGTGGCAAGCAGATTTTATGGCAGGAGAAAGCTTGCGTTCCAGCAGATAAAAATAGGTAATGTAAACAAAATAAACCGACATAGGCCTGCCCTTTGATCAAGAGTGCATACAAGGCTAAAATAAGCTAGAATGTATTAAACAGACAGCAGTTTATTACTGTACATTTTTGTGGAAATGTAAGCATGACTGCAGGACATTATGTTTTGGCTGGTGCCTGCATCAGTGTAATGATGAAGTACAGCTACAGTTGATTCACACTGGTGACTGTTTAATACTGCTCTGGCTCTAGAAAACCCTTGAGCAACATGAATTAAGAAATATTTTATACCCTGTTAATTGACATAATATGTTTTTTTTTTATCCGTTTATTACCATTTGTTACTGTTTTTACACTTTGCATGTTTAATAAAATCCCCAGCATAATTTAACCTTTGCAACTATCTCTGAGGAAGCCTGAGCAAGGTGGATTTCTAAACTCATTGTTTCGAAGGGAAGAATTTAATCATGCACTCCCCAAGTGCATCCTTTGTGGTCACTTTTCATACAGCCTTATTACAGAAATTCTCCTTTGCTCAGACCTGCTCAGAGACAACACCACTGAGAAAATATGGGTTGAGGACATGAGGAATAGAAGCAGTAACAAATGATGATTAAGAATACATATCATAAAAAAAGATTACAAATGTAATGGTCACTGGTAGGAAAACTACTGAGAGTTAGGGCTGGTCCCTCCTCAGAAGTGCTGACCTTCCTCAGCCTGTTAAATACCATTTTTCAAGGACTGGTTAAATCTTTCAACTCCTCCGTTCGCTTGAGGATTGTATACAGCAGTGCTGCTGCTGATGGTACACTTTTTGAACAGGTTGTTCAATTATAGTTTCAGTTCTAACTGCAGCAGATAACAGTTGTACTACTTTAACAGCAGCCTCAATCTGCAGACAAATCTGAAGACCTTTAATCAGTCAGATCATCTGAATCTAATAATAACCATTGTCATAGCTGAGCACTCGATATCTTTTCAATCAGTTGGTCACGGATCAATGAATTTGCATGGGGCTGCGAGTTCATGTAGTGAGGAAATATACTGTGAAACAGACTCACCCGACTGTTGCAAGCGCTGTCTAAACTGGAACCGCTTAAGGAGGATGCTTTGAGTAGATCCAAAGTGAGCAGCGAGTGCGTTGGTAGCTTCAGCATAAGTGGCTACTGTGCCGAGTGTTGCAAAGATCCTTTGACCCTCCATTCCTAGGCAGTGTGTGAGGAACGTCCGCTTCCGAACGTCTTCCACCATGTTAAGGCCCATGGTGATTAGATAGGATTTAATCCAACGATTCCACGGAACCTTTGTGTCTCCAGGCAGCACTAAAAACGGAGATGGTTGGGTAAGCGAAAAATCTGCCATCCTTGTTGTCAAATGTTATGTACATAAACACGCACAGATGATGCTTCTTTCAACAACCATTATTTATTACACTCGCTCTGACTCTTGTTCTTTCAACCCACTTGCGACAGTTAGACTGTTCAAACATGCTGTGCCGTACGACAACTGTAAAGCAGTAGCTCAACTGCAACTGCTGTGAAACCAAAACAAATTAAACAGTGGCTGGCTAGAATGCAGACAGCACTAAACATCAAAACACAGACATAACACAGACAGTACTGCATTTTGTAGTTCAGAGCTTATCCATCTTCTTTTATACCACTGTGTGACAGAGATGGATTCAGTGGTGACGTCAGACCAGGGAAATGAAACCAAAACAAGGAAATGGCGGGGCAGACAGACACTACGCCGCTCAATGCTTTATTTAACAAAAACAAATAAAAGATAAAAACAAAACACAAAACACTTTCAAAAAACAAAAGGCACATTGGCCAAACAAACAAACAATAAACAACAACAAATACTGTGCTTCGAGTAGCAGTTGTTATATTAATTTACCTCCTCTTTACTTCTGTTCTTCACTTCTGAACACTTTTTTCTACATTCATCAAAACTACAGATCTTTTACATTCTGTCAGAGGGGTTAACTAGCTATTTACTATCTTATTACCCCTCGGCCATAGTCTGCACATGTTTGTTAAGTCTGCGTGACTGCCAGCTTGTTTTTATACCTCAATGTAGCCATGTTTAGTTTATATTTGAAGTAAAACATGAAACTACCAGCAATTAGTTGAAACCCCCTATATAATATTTGTACTTTATTGAAGGGGAATAAGACATGACAACAGCATCCCTCTTCTTGACTGTTTATTTACATCTATTAGGTCTGTGCAGAGGTAGCATGGGAAGTGTGCCTGTAGGATGCTTCTGGTCACAAGAGTACTTCCTTTATCATCTGGAAATGTATTTCCTTTGATGCCTGCCGCCCAATTACAGCCAGAAACCATTTCATTTAAATATGGCATTGTGGCAGAGCACAGCTCTGCTCTTTAGAAATTGGCAGGGATGGGGTTAAATTCCCCTACCTGCCTTGGTTCATTGTGTTCAGGTGGCTGGGGTTGATTAGATGATTAGTTTAATTAACGATCAATCAGCGCCCAGCCACCTGACATAAAAGGAGGCCTCTGCTTTTCATTTAGGAAGAGGGAGCTGAGGAAGCAGGTTGGTGGTTTTTTGGTGTGTGATTTTTTTGAACTTTGATAAATCCAGTGAAGGCATTGCCCAGCCTGGACATTATTATTTTTGTTAGTTTTGCTTTTTGTGTTTAAATTGCTTTGTTTTGGCCCTTGTGCCCTTTTTTTGTGTATTTATAATAAAATAATTATTTTTTTGAACTACAGACTGTCTCTGGGTCTCTATCCACTCGCCAGCCTGCCACAGGCATGTACCCTGAGTTCCTGAAGTGTGAATATTTATTTCAGTACTGGGGTGAGAGGCAGTAGAAAACACGGGGATTGGTCTTAGTTAATTACATATTGTAGCGGAGGCGTATCTGGTCTGCAGCAGGAATGAATGAAGATAAACAGGTTGTAGTTCAAAGCAGTTAAAATCGCTATTTTTATTGAACTGCAATGGCAGGCAACAGGATCAAGCTGTTAGGCAATACCAACAACACACCCACCACACAACAAATCCGAGCTGCGCGCAGGCAGATCCTAAATAGGGAGTCCCCTCGAGCGCTATTGGCTCACACACACAAAGGCACATTTACAGACAGTACACACGGACCAATAGCTCAGACCCTCGGTCCGGTGCAAACAGCTGACTGGCGGAACCGAACACAAATCACAGTGCAGTCAACACAGACCCCTCTCTCATACAGCTGCACTGTGCACGTGACACCCCAGGCAGCACACCAGTACTGCTTAGACACTAAACGCGCTTCCACTCACAGACACACGTAGGGTGACACACACAAACGGCGGGGAAGAAAGGACAGCACACACACACACACACACACACACACACCAATACCTAATAATAATAATATAATAATAATAATATCTTGCCGTTACAATATTTAAGGGATAGCTTGTCCACCTCCAAATAAAAGAGAAAATAACAGGGATTTAGCATCCACACTAATGTATTTAACAAAACTTCAAAAAAATACACAACCATTTATAGTGTAGTATATTGTGAAAAAAACAAACAAAAAAAAACAGTCCCTATTCCATAATGGGCCTGTAGCAGGGAGATATCTGTGCTACTCTGCTGGCGTGTTCACAGTGCTGCAGGAAGAGGGCAGCAGTAGTCCAACAACCGCCTGTGAGTCATGGACTTTCCCTCTCTCTGAAAGGCTGGGAGGCGGGTCTTGGGGAGATTGTTAGCCCTATAAGATAATGCTCTACTGTTTCCTCAGGTCTAACCTTTTAGACGTGCTGTATGTGTGGAAGCGCTGGTTGAGGACCGAGAACCAGCTGGGAGAAAGACAGCAACCAACAAGTCAGAGAGTGACAGCAGGGAACCCTTGGGCAGACCCCCGAAGTATTGTTTAGAGCAGACAGGGAGCCACTAGAGTAGGTCGGTGATCCGGGTCGTGTGGGTAGCGACGACTGGGATAACGCTGCCGAGTGCAGCACCTTTTATTTGTAGTTTTATTACTGTTTTATTTTTCCTTGTTCTTTTAGCCTTCTGTTTTCAATATTATTTTGAGCACCTGCGAGTGCGCCCACAGTTAATTTAATTACCAGCTTTGGTATTCCCGTGGTGCTGTCTATCATCGTTGATAGGCAGACCACGGACAACAGTGCCCTCTGCGGGTAAAAAGTGGACATACCGAAAATAAAACTGGGCACCTGTGTGGTGTTCCAATTACATCTGTTCTGTCTCCCGTGTCAGAACAGATGTACTTGGAACACCACACCACCCACCACCCTTATTCACAAAACTTGAAGGACTGTTTTAAATAATGTTAGGACTGTTTTTTGAAAAGTGACATCAAGTGTGCAGGTCACATGAAACCATTTTTAACTGTTTCAGAGAAAGTTAAAAGTTTATCCTCAGGTTTCAAAGTGTTTAAACTAAAAGAATGTTTATTTAAAAAAAAAAAAAAAAAAAAAAAACACTCCTTAAAAAAAATCTTTAAAACTGTCTTAAATATTTGAGTTGGCTTCCGTATTCTCGAACAATATAAGGCATATTGTTTGCTTGACCTCATAATTATCTCTAAATTGATGTTTCCCTACATTAAGGAGCCACACAGGTGATTTGGTGCAATTTCCGGACAGCACTCAAGAGGTCATTCACTACACGTCTGTCCCAGTCTACTGTATACACAGATAAAGCTGTCACAGAATACGTTTACCCACTGATACTGTCTAGACCCTTAGCACCATGCATGTGATGTGGACTATTGTCAATCTGAAAACCCACAATCCTTTTTAACTTGTGATTTAATAGAAAACAAGGCCTCTAGATGTGAAAGGCTACATTAACCCACTGCGGTACTAGCTTCAAATCTTTTGTTGTTGTTTAGTCTCCTTGCTCATGCCTCTCCCTTGGTTTTCATTACAAGGTTTAGTTCACAGTATATTACAAACACCTATAGTATATGATAACAGTTTGATTTCCTTTAAAACACAGAACCCAGATACCTAATAGCTATGAGGCGATGCTAACTGCAGCTTTTTGAAATGCGACACATTTGTGAAATATCTAATCACCTTATCATTTGAGTAAATGTCGAGAAGAGGTCAACAGTCCTTGACCCTTACATGGCATGGAACATGGGCCATTAGTCAGGATGTATAACCAGAATGTTTCATAGGCCTAATTACAATGTGTTTTGAAAGGCTATAATTTGATTGGTGGAAAATGATGGCAGCTTCTCATGGGCCATTTTAACCTGCTTTAACAATAATTCTTAGCTTGATTAAAAATTGATCCAGAGCCTTAATGTGAATATATTATTGCTGCTATCTGTCACAGTTGACAGATAATTGGGGCTACACAACTACATTTGCCTTGAAATATCCCATTGCTTGTTATTTGGACCGGGATGTTTCCTTCATTTAAATTGATGATCTGCTAATGTGCTGTTTGTAGTCATGGCTTCCTTATCTGCTGAGCTCTGCTTACTGTGAGGTTTCTTTAACATACACTTCCACCCACACACTCATAGAAAGACGCTCATGCAGTGCTGTAATGTAAATAAGCCACCAGGCACTGTATGTGCTTTGTATCTTGCAATTACATTATTTTAGGCAAATGTTATAAAAGTGAAAAAAAGGGAAAAGTATGAAATAAGGAGTTTATGAATTATTCAAAATACATGCATGCCGTTTTTATAAATTTCATGCAAATACCCAATGCTGCTATAATGAACTTCCCAGTTATTAGTTTACACAATGCTTCTAAAATCCTGTTTCACAAAGATATAAATTCCCCTTTTATATCATTAAGGAACCATGAAAATAGGAATATGTTAAGTCCCAATGATAGAAGAAGCAGCCGTTTTGACACACTGGCCTTTGAGTGCTGCGTAGTCAGTGTCCATCAAGCACACCAAGCAATAAAACCACTCCTTTCATGGCAGGCTTATAATATTGTCATTTTCACTGCTTCTTAAAGCTATAAACCCCATAAAGGGATAAAAAAACACGATTTGAGGCTCACCCTATAAACTCGTGATTTTTACAGCAGCACTGGACATTTGCACTGGTATTTGTACATTTTAGGGGGATAACACCTGTCTTCGCTGTTGGAGACCTTAACTTTGTCCACATTTTTTTTTTTACTCAGAAGGAATAGCTGGAGTGCATTGTACAAAACTGACTGTTACACTCTTACCACCTTATACTGTATATGTTGATCTATGAGGATCCCAGTTACGAAGATCACAGGCAACATGCATATGCCAAGCAAGCTTCTTAACCCCTGTTTAAAATGCCAGCCTCATTTACTTTAGCAGTTTGAGATCCGTACCACAACAATGCCAGACATCTTCTATGCATTGAAGTGACATCTCAACCTCATTGACAGGTTGAATTGTTTAAGCAGTGAGATCAACTCAAGTTATTCAGAAGAACCACGGAGCAATTGAAAGCCAGTACATGCAGTGGATTCTCCTTCAATGCCACTGACATTCTGCACTGTGTCTATGACAATTGGAATCAAATAATAAAAGATGGTTGGACTTCGGACATCTGTACTAACACCAGGTTTTATCTGCACTACTTTTGAATAACCTACTTGTAATAGGCAGCTTTACCACCTAATTGATGATCCTAGACCTTGAAAATGATCATTTGCAGATTAATAATACGTTTTAATATACGTAAATTAAATATTTATTAAAGATCCCATTGCTAGCAATTAGGATGGCATGTAATCTTTCAGGCATAGAAGCAATCTGGTTCTCCCATGTCTTAGAGTTGTGACAAAAACTTTCTGGCTGGAGACTGAAGGCGGTCCCCTCTTAATTACAGCTATTCTGTGAGGGTAAGGAGTTGCAGTTGAACATAATTATGTCAGCCTGGATTGCAGGCTTATTGATTCATGTTTGACTATGTATTAAATCAAATGTAGAGCAGTAATAACACTATGTAACACAATTTTTGTTCCTGGGTAGTAAGTGTTATTTCCTAATTGCTTATGCCTCAAAAGTATAGAAAATGGCTATTATTCCCCACAAATTTTGCTTTTGTGACCAGGACAGTGATATTTCAAAATATCACTATTTCCTATGGGAAAATGGGCAAATGTGTGTCTTTTCGTTCACATAAAGTCAGAAAAAAACAACATATGAATCCAAAAACTACTCACTTCTAAATATTTTGTAGTCATCTTTGTATTACAATAGTATAAATACATGTTAATTTGGATTCATATGTTGTTTTTTTCTGTAACCCAAGGGCTGAAATACAAGAACCCTTCTCCCACCTTTTAGAGATCCTGCAGTCTGACCAGGAAAAATGAATAACGGTAATGTACGTAAAAGTTCTTGACAGAGACACAGAATTACACAGCACACTGTTTAGAATTTGAGCCACTGTTTGTTTTTCCCATTAAAAGCTATATCAACACAATGTGTATCTGTGTACTGTGTGCCTCTGTGTGTTAACTTAAACAGGTGCTGCATTAGACAGCTCGGGGGTTGAGGGCTAGAGGTCAAACAATCAAAAGTGGCCATTTATTGCATAGATCATCAAACAGAAAACCCATCAATGGGCTCAGCAGAGCATATGGGAAATTAATCAGCTCAGACTCAGTGTTTAGCCATGCTGATTATACCATGGAAAACTGAGCACAGGATGACAAGTCAGGGAAAACTAGTGTAATAGGAGTTCACTCCTGACAAAGGCGAGGGAGACAGATCAATTTGCAATATTCTGTTCTGCACCCATGCAACAAAGCAGAAACATGAAAGCAGAACATTAAGGGACGCTCCCTATGAACTCGACAAATCAATAAACATCAGTGGTAAAGAAAAAGTTTCTGATTCTGGTGAGTACCCCAGGGCCTTTGACAGTGCTTTGAAGTGGTGATGAGCAGCGCTGGCCTTTGTCACATTTCGTTTTCACCTGTTTGGTGTCATCCATCAAGACTGGCTGATCAAGGTGGGCTGTCTTCTGCCAGCATAAGAGAAATGTGCTTCTTCATTGGTGCTTTTAAGGTGTTTTTGTTATCTCTTGTTCTTTTCTTTAAGACTAGTCCTTAATGGATGAGCTGTTCTCATTGTGTTTTTTTTTTTACTAGTTTATATATCTCAAGGTCCTGGAGGTCTTAGGTTAATAAATTGACTTGATTTTATAAGTACATCCACTGCTTTTTACATTAAATAATGGTGACCAAGTTGTCTTAGAACCAAGGGGCTTTGAATATCACTTTATTCTGAGTCAACTGGCTTAGAGGTTCCAAATAAAAATGGTCAAAGTCATAACAAGCAGGTATTTTGCTGTCCTTTTTTAAGGTTAAATATTTATAAACTCACAATCAAAAGAAACAAAGTAGTGCTAAAAGAAATGGTAATTCATTTTTTTATATATTTTTTTTTTTGTAGTGAGACATTTATATCAATGGGCCAGATTCTCCAAGCTATTTATTTGAAAATGTAATAAGCGCTATTTTTTCTGAAAGAAAAAAAGCACCAAACACAAAGCCCTAAATCGTTTGACAACTTTATTGGCTGCTTTTTTTTTCCCGTTTGTGCAAATGACACAAAATACATAACACAAAATAAATTGACAAAGACATTAATCTGTATGTGTGTGGAGAAGGGGATGATATATATATATATATATATATATATATATATATATATATATATATATATATATATATGTGACACCTCAGGTGCACGTTATATTAATCCCCGACGCAATATAATTAGGTGCTGTGGATAATAGGGGGTTCAATCATTGTCTAGAATAGTGTGTTTACACTTACAACTTGAACCTGAACCTAGTCATAGAGTTGATCAGATTAGAAAATTCTTATCATGTGAGCCACCCGTTTACACTTGGACACAGACCTTAGACGGCTCTGGCCCAGTATGCGTGTGCATAGCCCCTGAACTGTAGTGTGAGTTTGATGACATCATATCCACCACCTCTTGTGTGAAGACATTTCCTCTGCCCAAAAACACAGAGGCGGAAGTGTTTAAATCATCAAAATGCCTGTTATTTGTGCCTGTGTTTCTACTTCAAGGTGGTCATTCTGTGCTATTTAAGATGTCATTTTGCCATCAGAAATGGAGTGAAGCCTTGACAACTTGTGTAGCGGACTTTCAAAGAAACAGGTGTTATTGTATAGGTTACATTTACAAACCAGTATGACAGCTCTTCTTATACGTAAATGTAAACAATAACGTTTATAATGTTTTTGTCCATGAAAAATACTTATTTTTGCTATTCAACAAAAGCGAAACACATTTGTTTAACAGCTAAAATTTGTAAGTTCTCCCTCCAGAACTCAAGTTTATTTACCATATATTAACAACGCATCTCAGTACTATCCATGGTACAATTTAAAAAATAAAGCCTTTCATTAATCAAACGATTTCATCCTAGGGGGCAAATGCAGTGATTTGTTTAAAAGTAAAGTGCTTTTGGACCTGAAGCCAGTGCTTTTACATAAATTCATATCTGTGTTACCAGATTTCCAGAGTGAAAAACTGGGACGTTTTTTTTTCTTCAATTCACCGACTGTGTTAAAATAACAATATATAACAACACAATCAGTTAAAAAATTAAACATTGGGTGGATTTATTTCAGATCATAACAAGTCTTTGTTTTCTTTATATTGCCACCTTATCAAAACATACTAAGTGTACAAAAAACTGAAAAAATAGATCAGCAATTACCATTTAAACAAGTGATATACACATAATCAGAATTATTAAACACACAATATATTGTTTATTTAATTTTGAATGGCGCCAACACAACCTTATAAATTACTCTGCTGCTAACTTGTTGAGCATGGTTTTTTTACTTAAAAAAAAAAAAAAAAAAAAGTGACAACGGCAAAACCAGGGCGACTGAACTGTTTCCGACTGAGACAAAAAGGCTGAAAACTGGAACAATCCCAGTTGTCCCGGGATAGCTGGTAATCCTGTTGAGATCACGACACTTACATTGATACCCCTTGATTTATTTTTCAAACTGTGTCATTGTTAAGCTGATAGAACACTGTGACAAAGTGGTTTGCAGTGTGCAGGTGTAGTGATGATGCAGTAGAATAATGACCCAACACAGTTCCACAGTGAAAGGTGGCTTTATTATTCCTTTAAATAATAGGACTGGCAATACATACCAAGGTGTAATGCCCAGTCAAAATCCATGGGGTTCAGTCCGAAATAATAATAACACACACTTTAGACACCCACGTGATCATAATTCCAAAAGTGGTGAATGGATAAAATAATAGTGACAACAGTAATGTTGTGTAGCCCGGGGTTTGGTGCTGGCTTTGTAGCGACAGCTCCCGGATAATTTATCTGTCTAACAATGACAAATACAATTATTAGTACACAGACAAAAACAGCATGAAAACATTCACGGTTAGTTATTACTCGTACTCCTTTACAGGTCCTTTCACAATCATAACAAAGGAACAGATCGCTTCACCACATCCCCTGATATACCCTCGGTCACGCCCCCCTTCGGTAGCGATTGCAATCACTTTTCCTCCGATCCACGATTGCCACATCGCCAACCACATTAAGGGGATCACTTCTGGTATTGTGACTTCACTCCCTTTGTTACAAACACAAAGCCACTTTGTGGCTTGTAACTTGGTTTCAGGAAACTAGGTTTCAGGTCACTGCATGGCACACCAGGGGAGACTTGAGGAGACTAGTTGCACCAAATCAGCCAATCAAAAGCCCACTTTTAAAAGATAGAACATAATTTTGATTATTTAATTAGCAGGCTATAACTGTCAACTGTCAAGGTGGACCCTGAAACAGCAATAGTGATTTCTTCCATTGCTTTGATGGCTGGTGCACTGCTCCAGGGTAAGAAGAAAAAACATAAACAGAAAAATGGGCAAGAGGGTGGCTGCTGCGCAGAAAACAAAAAGCCTTTTACTTGAATTTGTTAAGGAAGCTTTCAAATGCAGATGATAGCGGATATAAAAATTGGCTTTGAACGGATCAAAGTACATTTGGAGCTTTGTTAAAGATGATGGGAGGCCTTATAAAAAGACAAGACACTGTAATGCATGAAGCTGTCTCACCTGGTGAACGACTTGCCATTACATTGAGGTTTCTGGCAACTGGGGTGACTTTCCAGTCTCTGGAATTTATATTTCAATTCAGTTGCAATACAATTTCACAAATTGTTGTAGAAACTTGACAGACACTATATCACACTCTTCATGTCAGATATCTTAGTGTGCCTAATAACGAAGAAGACTTGAAGGCCATTAACATAACGTTTGCTGAGTTGTGGCAGTTTTTAAAGTGCATTGGTGCAGTGGATGGAAAGCTCAAAATTACTGAACCTCCACCAACCTCTGGGAATTTTTTTTTTGTAATTACAAGGGCAGCCCTTCTGTGGTTTTAATGGCTGTTTTTGATGCTGACCTTGATTTTATAAAGTGCTACTCAAATATTTTAAATTCAGAAGTGGCGGGACTCAAATATTTAAAAATGAGAAGTGGCGGTACTTGGTACCGGTGAGTACCACCCCATTTCAAGCAGTGGTAGAAAACGGTTTGAAGTGAACAATGTTTATTTTAAAATACTGGAGAAAGGGTCATATTTTTAAAGCATTTAGTCCAGTATTTACTTAACTCTTATTTTGTTATATTTTAGTTTTTTTTAAAGTTAATAGATGTTTTTCTCGGTGTGCACGTGGTAAATGAAAGAACTGTCAGTACTGTGTTATTATTATTATTATTATTATTATTATTATTATTATTTTTTTATCATTTCGGATGCACGCAACAATAATAAAAAAATAGCAAACATAATAATAAAATAACAAAAAAATATTGCGTACATCTGAAGTGATACAAAATAATTGCAGTCGGGTGATGCTTACTGAGTAATTTATTTTAAAGGCCAATCAGCACATTTTTGGGAGTCACACAGAAAAGTAAAACTACCAATACTTGTGATTGGTTTATATTAGGGGACAGCCCCTGCTACAGTCCATATGTGGATAGTTTTTCTCACATGATTTGAATTAATGTATAATATGATACAGAAGGATTCCCTAAAATAGTCAGGTATCAGACCTCTGCTTGAAAAATCAAAAGTAGTTTGATTTAGCAAAGTGGCATCAAACTAGTCTCCCCGGTCTCCTGGGACCAGGTTTCAAGCTACTGTTCCTGAAAAAGTGGCTTTGTGTACCATCAGCTTTAGTGCCGTGATACATACAATTAAACAAGCACTATGTGCGGGTCTAAAACCATGTTACACATCTTTTCACATTATGGTACAGACTTAAAAATCTGTTTGTATTTTGGAATCCTCTGCCTCCACTTCTCTTAGCATTCTGTCAAAGGTATTTTTTGGTTGTTGTCTGAGTAATAATACCAACTTCCTGTTGCTTTTGGCTGTACTTGTTTGATGCTAGCAATGGGAGTGTTGCCCACAAGTGTACGTATCACAAGTGAGTAATTTATAGTGTGGTGTGGTATATAATTTACAATTATAGGTGTCTGTGAAAACAGCACGAGAATGCTACACATGGCTAATTTGCATACCAATCTCCCCCTTTCCCCTTCATTTGCATGACGTCAGGTGAAAAGATTGTCTTCTCGAGTAAAATAAACTGAGCAAATAGAAAGCCGAAATGTACAGGGTCATTTTTCATTTGGCTCGAGCACAACGGCTTGAGAAAAATTAGAACACACATGGAAACTCCCCCAATGTCACCTGTCATTTGCACCCCTTTGTGCTAAGGATACAACATTCGAAATAAAGAGGTCTGTTATTTATTTAAAGGGCTCTTAATTAATCTTGGTAAGTTATTCATTTTGTAACTTTTAATGGTCTATTTTTTAATCGAGTAAAAGGTTTTATTAATTTTCCTTGTTTCATTTTACATTCATACACGTTTTAAATCTCTACTTATTTATTTGTGTTTTCTAAAATAGGTATGCGTTTCACCATATATGATTTTTATAACAAGCTATTTGAGGAATAAAATCAATGTTACATATTGTGAGGAAGGCATGTCAAGCCATAAACAAGACATGAAGTACAATGTAAATCCATTTTCACCATGTCAACCCATAGATTATTCACTGTTATTACAAGTGTCTTTGTAATTATTATATAATATATATATATATATATATATATATATATATATATATATATATATATATATATATATATATATAATTGTAAATCTTTGAAATAAAACCTTAAGTTAGGAGAAAAGTTATTTGTCCCATCTAAGTTTGTCCTGTTATAGTACTTTAACGGCCTCGAGAGGTGGCGGGAATCCCGGAGGACCCCTGTGATGGACAGGTGGCGAGTATGCTGATTGGGTGGAGGGAAATGGCTGCCAAGAGGTCTCCTCCAACCGGGTCTGAGAAGAGAGAGGGGGCAGGCCAGCATATAAGAGCGGTGGGAATAAGGCAAGGAGGGGGAGAGGGAGACAACAATCAGATAAATGAAAGTAATTGATGTCTGCGTCAACATTTTGTCTTTTATAAAATATAATTTTAATAAAACCAATTGTACAAAATGATTAGTTCATTATTGTATGTTTCTTTTTTTTTACTAGTTTCATCTTTATTTTTATTACTAATAAGCATTCATATTTATTAAAGGTTTTTAATCAATTAAAAGATAAATCAAATAACTGCACAAGTTTGCTTTAATTGAATACACTGTTTGCTCAAATAATCAAATCTGCCAGGGTATAATTAATTAAATACAATTAAGCAAACAACTAAGTACAAAGATGAAAGTCATTAGAACTTTGATTAAACACTGCAAACAATATAAAAGCTTATGCTTGCATTCACTGAAAAGCTATGTTTGTATTATAATGGAAATGGTACCACTGTATAATTTATGAATGAGTGTTTAACAGTTCCTTTTTACATTAGACTTTACCGTACAATATGCAATTTATCAGTTATACACATGCTCGTATAAGTCCACTCAAAAGAAAAATTAAAAGTTTGCATGGTATATACACAGTGCCTTGCAAAAGTATTCAGACCCCTGACCAATTCTCTCATATTACTGAATTACAAATGGTACATTGAAATTTCGTTCCATTCGATATTTTATTTTCAGTTTTTTATTTTTCTTAAAAATATTTCCCAACATAAAACCAATGTCACCTTACAATAATTGATTCTGAGTTTCAGTGTATAAAAATAAAATATCAAACAGAACGAAATTTCAATGTACCATTTGTAATTTGGTAATATGAGAGAATTGGTCAGGGGTCTGAATACTTTTGCAAGGCACTATATATATATATATATATATATATATATATATTATATAGATATATATATATATATATATATATATATACGTGCAATGCCAGCAAGTATATGTACATTATGTATGTACGGTATATATATTTTCCATTTGTTACCAACAACTTGATTAGTGACATAACAAAATCTCCTTTCTTAATAACGACTACTGTGTATTTCTGGATTGTTTTTACTGAGCCTATGCCATGGAGTTCATGAAGGAGCCAGGTTAAGAATGGTGCTCTGGGAGAAAAAAGGCCTACGCAGTCAGACATTTAACAGTCCTTAGTAACTATGGGAATCTCACTCCTTCTCTGGCAGGAAGCAGAGCATTTTACTACTGTTTTTCATGCTGCGTCCTCTGAAATCTGACAGAAGTGCTTTTATCCCCTGAAGTTACAGTACAAATCATCATTGGTTTTATCCCAGCTGGGGTTGTCTATTTTCTCAACGAGCTTACTCTCTTCAGCTGCCCATCAGGCAAATGTTCCCTCTTTTCCCCACTCCGGAGCTATTGCTTGGTTTAGGTCTTTTCTTCTGTCCTTTGTTCACTCAGGGGAGCGAAGTAAACAGCGGGATTGATCTTACATTGCTTTTTGGTTTTGTTCCAGCCCCTTGTCAATAGACCTGGGCTGGGAATGCACTGACTGGAAAAGAAGGGCAAGAATGAAATTCTCATTTTGTTCTCTGTGCCTTTTAGTGTGCAGTGGAATGTTCCTAATCTGAAAGCTTCTACACTGGCTGCCCGCTATCAACATGCAAATTAATCACCAAGACCCATATCAGTGTTAAGTCTTTTTAAGGTATCAAAGAAGTGAAACAGAGGTAGCCCCTACAGTACGGCATGCATTGCGTGCTTGCAATCCATTTGTGTATATATTGTTTAGTGATACTGTTTGTTTAGCAGGTTCTTACTGCATTTTATAGACTAATGTACTGTACTATAATAATAAAAAAAAAAGATGCAACCCAAAGGAAAATGTTTCTTTATCATACAATTAACCACCACCTAATATTACAGAAAGTATATAAATGTTTTTCTGTTTAAAGATATGTCAAATTGATAAAAAAAAGTGATAGAATTAGTGCCGCTATAATGAGAAGATAATTGTTATTTATGATCTGCTGAACGAGCTTCCATAGCAATAATATACATGCTCTGTTCTATGATAATTTTCGCAGCAATATCAGGGGTGTAAATTTAAACAGTGGGGAAGGGAGTTTTGATTAGACAGGGTTTGATCAATCATCTCTCTGGTGCTAAACTTTCAAAACAGTTTAGCACCAGTTTTTTAAACAATTTGCACCCTGGAATATGCAATCTCTTATTTGCCATTATGTGTATGTGTATACTTTTCTAAAGCGGTAATACAACCAAAGCTAAAATCCTGCACTTAAACTAGGTTAATGATATAAAAATTATCCAGTCAAAATGTTTAGTAACCTTTTTTTACGATACCCAATGGCCGTACCAAGCAATCCTTTGTTATCTGATATCTGCTGGAAGTAAACTTCACAAGCTTCTTTGAACAAATAGGAAAAAATAAGCATACAGTACAAGGGGTATAGAGACCTCTTCATTGTGTTTTTTAAAAAAAATTTATGTGACACCATTCAATTTTTCAAATATGGCCATTTGACTTATAAAAAAAGTGCTTTATAGTTAGGTTGTTTTATAGCAAGGTTATAAAAAATTATGAAGCTTCTACAAATACACAAAGTACTGTTTGCAATCAATAGATAAATAAATAAATAAATAAATAACAAAGCCCTTTGCAAAGCACAGAAAGATATGTTTTCCTCCTTTACACTTTTATTATCTTTGTGATTGGTCATCAGTGAACTTTTCTGCCCCTTCATAATTCTGGCTTTGAATAACAAGGGCTTAGAACCAAAGGGGCGTAAATGGCATTTTCAGAATTTTACAGGAGAGAAAAAATAAGATTTTGATTGTTTGTGTTCAATTGCCATTTATCAGCACATGCACATTATCAATATACTTTTGAAGAAAATTTAAGAGTTTAAAATATTTTTTAAATTTGAAACTTCAAAAAGTAAGAATAGCACCAGAAATGTTTCTTGAAAATTAGATTTGCAAAATAACACACTGAAATGAATACCTATTACAGATAAAAGTGTGGTTTTCTTCACTAGTTATATCCCAGACTTGTTTTTCTTCAATTTAATAACAATTAATAAATCAATATGTATCTTTAAAATATAAATGTTCACATATACAGTCAGATTTCATAAATTATACTTAATAAATACTACTGTAAAATGTAATTTACAAGATATTTTACAATTGACATGGTCTGGTTTTTATTCTGTAGTGAATTAATTGCTTGAATCCTCAATTTAACTGAGTAAAATATCCTCAGAAGTTAAGGTATTGTTTTACACAAAGCTTTACAGTTTTTTTCAGCCATTTTGACTCATCTTCTGTCACTCAGCCGTCCCACAATGCAACACTCAGTGCCAGGAGGGCATAAGTGTGCTAGTTATGCCCTCCTAGCACTAAGTTTATCTAAATTTTGCAATTGTGTCTTTATTACTTTTTCACTTTATTCAATGCAGTTTGTGATATCTATCTAGTGCCAAAGGACCTAACTTAAATCACAAACTGCATTGAATAAAGTGAAAAAGTAATAAAGACACAGCTGCAAAATTTAGATAAACTTGATATATAATATGCCATTTTGACAAAAATGTCACTTATGCCCCTCTGGTTCTGAGCCCTCAATAATTTAAGCTGGAGCTCTCTCGCCCAAAACCTACTTTTTAGATGGTCCACAAAAGGTTTTAGATATCTTGGAATACAGATAACACCAAATTAAAAAAAAAAAAAAAATCATGCTCAAATTCTAGAAACATTGCTGAAAATCTTACAAGGTGGAATGGTCTCTCTCTGTCTCTAATAGGATGAGTAGCAGTGGTTAGAATGAACATCCTTCCTAGGCTGAATTATTTATTTTCCATGACCCCAGTTTTTCCCAGTGCTAGCTGGTTTACTACATTTAACAAAACAGTTAATAAGTTTTATTGGAAAAATATGTACTTCAAATTAAATTAAATACCCTTCAAATATGTAAATTGTATGGAGATCTATCAGCACCTGGTTGTTTGCAATAATTTTACTCGAAATCTTTGGAAATGGTCTCAATGTAACACCGACAGTAGTCCAGCGTGGATTGAAATTGAATCAACACATTGTTCTCCAATCCTCCTAGAAGATTGTGCCCATGTAGGATACAGTTTAAAAAAACAACCATGTTTTCCAAACCCCTCTATTTCAGTTACCTTAGAAGCATGGTGGAAAGCCCAGAAAAAACTACAATATAAACATTCACCATCTCTCCTTTCCCCGATCTGGTGTAACCCAGATTTGGTAGTTGTAGACAAATCTTTTTTTTTATTTCATGTGTGGAAAGAGAGGGGCATTATCCATCTTAAACAGTTCTATTTAAATGACAACTTTCTTTCATTCAACCAGCTGAGAGAAAGGTTTTCTCTTTCAGAAGTCTGCTTTCTCCAGTACTCTCAAATAAGGCATGAATTACAATTAAAACTCAATACTCACTCTGTTAGCTTATTACCCTCCCCTTATCACTGGTGTATTAAAAATAACAGAAAAAAAAAAAAAAATGGTATCCAGGATTCAAAACATTTTAGGGTCATTAGACAGTGATATCTGTATTCCAATAGATAAGGTGAACAGAATTCTCAGTATCAGTGGCAGTGTAGACTTCTGGAATGAAATCTGTGCACAAACCTTCTTACGCTCAACTCAACTCATTCAATACAACGTACTGCATAGGACCCATTATACCAGAACGAGATTATTTCTGATGAGACTTTCCAATACTGATACATGTCATTGTTGTATAGAAGGGGTTCCTGACAATCACCTACCAGCACTTTGGTCGTGGCCACCCATTCAGCAATTTTGGTGTAAGATTCTGGAGGCTATAGCTGACATTATGGGCCTTAGCATTCCTGGCTCCCCAGCTGGTTGTCTAATTGAAGACCTCGCTGTCCTTGAGCTCCCCACCCATCACTCAAAGTTTCTGCTTCTTTCTCTCACAACAGCAAAGAAAGTTATGTTACAGAATTGGAAAAACAAGACTAATGCCTCATTAACCTATTGGTTTAATTTAATGACCGAGCATGCATCCCTCGAAAGACTCACTGTGAGATTTCGAGATAAAAACTCTGAATTTCATCTTGTCTGGGACCCTTTGTTTATATTTCTTGACTAAAAATATGACTGCTTCACTCAGAATCCTATCACTCTCCAGCCATTGCCTGCTATAGTGATCAATACTCAATGAAACGTCTCTGCTCTGCTCTGTTAAGACCCAAATCAGCAGCCCTCTCTTCTTTAAACCCTTTCTTGTACCCCTTTCTTGTGTGCGTTTTCTAACCCCTTTCTTTCTTTTCTTTTGCCAATGTGCTTTAGTTTGTTTTTTTCATTTTGTATTGTGTATTGTTTTAGTTTATTTCCCTTTAAAAACTGCAAAAAAAAGCAGTAAGATGCAATTCATTGTATACTAGTCTTAAGTAACATCTATTATGGTACCTACTAAGGAGAAATAAAAATCACATTTGTGCCAAAATATGTCTTAAACTAGCATAGCTGCAGTATTACTGCAAGCTGCTGACAACACCAGGCTTACGTGACTACTTTGAGTTGAGGTAAAATCTTTTAAACCTAATTTCTTGAACAGGATTCTTTTTGAAAGTACAAAAGCATGAACAAGTAAAAAAAAAAAAAAAAAAAAACTGTTGGTTCCTTTTTGTTCAAAAAGACAAATATGGGGCTTACGTCAGCTTGCTGCAAGACTTACATAATGAAGTCCCAGAAAGTCCTGGTGGATTACAACATCTACCTTAAACTGGCGAACTTGTATGGACTACCAGTATGCTCAGTAACAACAAGAACAAAACAATATATATGGTTGTCGTATTTCTGCTTGGGGATCCATAATATATACCCCTATTAATATATATATATATATATATATATATATATATATATATATATATATATATATATATATAAACACATTCTAATGCAGACCTACTACCAATATTTCAGCTCAGTTCATAGATTATAAGGATCCAAATTGCTGAAGCTATGGTTCTGTAGGAAAACTTGTATATATTACATATGTACATGCATGTGATGAAGAGAATGCCACAGGATTAAATCTCTTTCAGTTACATATGTGAGCAGGAGGATGATGGTAAATGTAGTTCTGAGAGGTCCATGTGAGTACATGGGAAGTCATCTTGAGGCAGGGAATGCAATTTAAAAGTTTAAAAAAGTGGTCAAAATGTAAAAAAAAAAAGAAAAAAAACAAAACAATACACACACCTTATGTAAACAGTTGTAGCAACACATGGAAACATGTAACACAATAAAATAAAAAGGTCCTTATGTACCCTTTAACCCCAGCAAGTGTTCGCGGGGAAATAAATAAATATTTGGGTTACATCCTAGGAGATGGCGCCAACAAGCCACGGGTAGGCAAGGTGGATGCCATCCATACCTGTCCTGCCCCTACAACAAAGAGGCAGGAGAGATTGTTTCTGGGATTGGTTGGCTGATCTAGACCTCACCAGGAAATCAGCTCCCAATAAAATTCTGTTGGTCAGAGGTATGCGAAGGAGTGTTTGTGCCAAGAACTGGTTCTGCAGTCCAGACTTCTACCAGTCCTTTACAGTACAGACTGATGCTTCAGAGGTGCCTTTCTATTGCTGGGAGAACCCGAGGATAAGCACCCCATTCTCTACATCAGTTGGAAATTGTTTCCCCGGGAAACCAGGTATTCTACCATGGAGAAGGTGTGCCTGGCCATTAAATGCCATTTTAATTATCTTAAGACTACTAGTATTTTAAGATTAGTTTAGAATTATTGTTGTACCGTTGTCTCTCCAATTCTCCAGTTTTGCTACTGGTTTACTGTACTTTGTGGTTCCAGATGTGTGTTGTTTCCAGTGCCAAATACAAAGAACCTGAGCAGAGGTAATCTTTTCATCTTTGTTGTTTTCTTTTACTTTGGGTGTAAATTACACCCTTGCGTAGTCGGACTACAAATCCAATAATATTACAAGCTTTAGTGTTATCCCTGGTTGGATTCTATAGGGTGCATGTTACACTTTCATAATAAGTAATTGATCCAATATGTTACATTCTTGTTTAAATTAAACCATAAGGAACCACAAAGGAAATATAGTTTCAGGGTTTCTAAGAGGAATTACCTTGGTATTGATAATTGACACATCACAAATTGCCAGAAGCTGTATGAATATCAGAAGTGGATATAAATCATTGATACAAACTGGTACAATTATCACACAACCACATAACTTGTGATATGGTCAAGTCTGCTTGGTGGTGTGACCAAAACTGTACTATGACTGCTGTACAAGTGCATAGAATTTGTTGTCAAGTCAAATCAAATCATAATATAGCATATTGTTACTGATTTAAGTTTTTGCCTCTGAAAAGCCATCATCTTGTTGCCAGTAGAGCCTTGATACCTCAGGAGTACAAGAGGATGATATTGGAGACATTGAGTTCACCTGTTGCCCCCTCTGGTTATAGCATGTAACTGCAAAGTATTCAGACATATACCGTACATTTACTGTGAATAAATGATTTCAGACGAACAAAGTGTTAATGATGGACATTGGAAATAAGGTTACGTTATGTGTATGTATGGTATTCTGTATAATGCTTTGATTAGTACAGTAAAATGATCTTTAGCTCCTTCGGCATGTCTTTTCTCTAAAATTATTACTGACACATTGGCAGTGAAACAGTGTTGCAAAGCACCACCTCGGGATATTACTTAATCATCCTCACGCTGGAACCAAAATGATTGTACTAAACGCACTTGACTGATTTTGATAAAAAAAAAAAAATGAAGCATAAACCTGGAATGATAGTTTATAGCTCAAATGAAAACACTCCTTTACACAAGAGCAGATGATCAATGAGATTAACACCCAATAAAACCTTTAAGATGAATTAGAAGAAGAAACTGATAATTAGCAATACTTATTCTTTATGACACATTTCAGCTATGGCTTCCCTAAGTGTTGAACAAAGAAATGTAATTTAAACTGTACTCTACATTATTTTATATTCATGGTTCAGCAGAGTTGAGATCCTAATTAAATATGTAGTTTGCCCAAGCACTACACCTTTTCTCAATATAAGTATGGCAAACCTACTTAATATGCTTGACTGACTTTCTCTATTAATGCTTTCACTAGATTTCACCATAGTATTTTGCACAAGTTTTAAATAGATCCTGTAGTCTGTACTTAGCTTAGAAAAGAGAGCAACCAGAAAAAGCTTTTCTTTGTTAAAGTTATTTATTTAGTTACCTTTATAAACACTCCAAGGCATTAATTTTGCAGATTTTTTGCCAGAAGAAATCTTTGTGGCTGTACCACTGGTTTACATGCCTAAAGCAGCGAGTGCATACAGTGCATACAGTGTACTGGTACCTTATAGAATATGGCACCTTGTCATAAAGAAAGAATCGATGCTGTAAATCTCCCTCCAGATCAAAAAGGGTGCTGTGTAAGGTTGGTAGTATGCTTCCCCATAGAGTGGTCAACTCGACGGTGGGTGGAAACAGGAAGTCGGCCGTCTTGGTGGGGGCACGTAGCTGTCATTACACGAAACAACTCAAATGCGATCAGCTGCGGCCAAGCATTTGTTGTTTGTTTTTATCTTTGCAGAGGAGTAAAACGGAGACCGGAGCTGCAGCCGGGGAGCCAGCGTGTACCTGATTCATCGTCTCACCACCAGCACTTCACAGACACTCGCACCAAGAGCACAGTTTCGTGCACGGAGGGCTTGTGGTTACTGGAGTGTTTTGATTTGTCTTTGTTTATTTTGTTTGGGACTGCAACCCACTGTCCTGTGTTTCCCCTATACCATTGCTGGTATAGGGGCAACCTGCTTTATTTTTGAGAAGTTTTATTCTGTTTGTTATTTGAATTAAATAAACACAGACAGTTTTTGGGAGCATAACCCTGGCCTGGACATTACATTTATTACACCCTTTGCACATCCTGTTCACACACATTAATTGAAAACAGATCCTTGTATTGAAGTTTAGTTATGGCGCTTCTATCCTTATAGCTTCATTTTACAGCTATAGCACTTGTAACAAGATAAAGATAACCAATATTGTATTTGTTGGTATTTAACGCAATGTTAGCAGTTATTAATTGTACACAATGATCTGTGTTTTGTTTGTAAGTAATATGTATAATTTAATAAAATGGTACATGTAGGTAAATTCTGGAAATGCAGATAAAAAGCAAAATGTCATAAAGACAAGCTCTTACCTAAAACTAGTATGTTAACATATGATTTCCCTTTTTCTTGTTGCAGTTGGCAGAGGCAGTAGTCTTACACTCATGATAAATGCAGAACATTCCCTCACTGTATGGTTCAGTATTTGTGTTTCAGCTTTGAGCATCTGTCTAACAGAAAGCCTGAGACACACTGGGCCCTGTTTTGCAACAGGTACAATTCACTAACAAAGGTGGACGATATACTGGCACCATGTTACAATTACATAAGTAAACTACACTTACAATTGTTTATTGTATGAAGAAATATAGAAAATATATATTTTTTTCTTACAGAACTGACAAAATGTGTTAGCCTACCTATTTGAACTGAGAGAAGTTCCAAACATTTTCAAGCAGTCTTATGTAAAATACTAAGCGTTGTATACCTTTGCAATTGATCAACTCAAAGTCATCAAGCATGGGGTTTCAATGCGGGGCAATTTACATGTGAAATGGCGATGTGAGTGCATGTTTGAGAGAATTACCTTTGTAAATCAGGTTTGTGGCTGAAACAAACGGCCAAAGAGAGGGATAGTGTAAATCTCATTTACTCGTGTAAATGAAAAAACACACGGGAAACGCCCAGTTTCGCACGGAAACCAGCATTTCACGTGTAAATGTTAATGAGGGTGTTTATTCTTCAATATAAATATTGCAAAGGAGCAGGTCAGTTGTTACTGTGGATTCCAAGATGGCAGAAAGTAGTGGCTGATGGGCGATTTTATGGTTAGCACTGGTGTAGTTCACCTTAATAATAATGAGGGCGGCTTTTTTTTTTTATTATTGTTTTTTGCTGTGTCTGGCCTGTCATGTTGTATATCTCTTGTGGGTTTACAATTCTGTATAAAATCATTTACCGTGAACTGCATTATGCACACAGTCGCACAAGCTAGGGACAAATTAACAAAAAAAATGTAGCAGTCCTAACTGCAGAAACAAGCAAGAAGGTGCTGTTCAGGAGAAGAGGGACAGTACCGCAGAGCAATGCTTTTTACTTCAGTTACATCTGACATAGCTATGTACGTGTTGCAGTGCCTCTGAACAAGGGAGTTTACAAACTTGTAAATACAACGATGAACTGTGGTGTTATGCACCCCAAACACATTGCCATCTACCCTCTACTCAGCTGAATAACCATAACCCTGTACTCAGCTGAGGATGCCAGCCCATGTAAAGCAATCGCCTATATTCCACTGGCACAGGAAGTAGTACATATTTCCTTTTTGGCTGCATATCTTCCTTTACCAGTTCCACTATAAAGCTGAATGTTACGCTGGTGACACAAAATGATGCTAGCCATTGGCATTAGATAACAAAGCATAAGGACTTGCGTAGAGGATGTTTGGAGATTCAAGCTCCTGAAACAAAGGGAAAATATCCACTCTTCCCAGTATCTTGCACAGAGCTTTAGAATCCTAAGTCTCCGCCAGTTTTCAGCCATGGTGATCTGCAATACAGTTGGTCAGTTTCATTTTATACCTCTCAGTTAATTTGTAATAAATGAGTCGTAAGATAAATTAGTTGAAACGGATTCAATACTAACGACATGCCACCCCACCAATGACATTTAAAAAACAACTTTGGCAAGAGCAGTAAAACACATTATTAACCAACCAGGCAAAAACAGCAAGAGTACTTTACGCATAACTAATTTACATATCAACCCCCACCTTTCCCATTCATTTGCATGACATCAGGTGAAAAGCCTGCTTTACTCGAGTAAAATAAACTAAGCAAATGGAAACCCAAAAAAGCATTTTACACAAGACATTTTTCTCGAGTAAATGTCTCGAGCTAAAAAAAAAACACACATGGAAATTCCACCAAGGACATACCTTAGTTGAAGAGAGACAAAAACAAACCTGGACTGTACTTTCATTTCTGAAAAAAAAAAAAAAAATCTCCTGTTTCCTTTCAAACTTGCCAGTGGAAGACACCTTTTCATGCGTCACACCTCTGCATGCCCATGGTAACAGGAAAACCATTTTTTTTCTTAAAGGGACAGTGCTCCGTTTTGACAAACCAGTAAACAGTAGAAAATATCCTCATTGAATAAGAAAAATCCATGGATGCGCTATTTTATGCCACTATTACAGGCTACATGTGTACAAAGCTCACTGTGAAAACCCTACATTAAGAACTACAATAGTTAATACCTCTAGTGTTTGGCGGTATCTTTATTATAATTTGCACTTACTGTAAACTATACTGTATTTAATTATTAATCTTGCACAATCAGGCACTGATATTATAAATGTATATATTATACATTTAAAATAATTAGTCAGATTTTGATTAGCTACCCTTGTAGTTCTGTTTTCATTTAGTTTACAGAACAGTGTTTCTGGTCCAGTAGTTTCCAAATGAGTTTCAAGTCTGAGAGTGATCTCAGAAGAGTATGACCACATGTCCCCTGTGCTGAAATCTCTAGACTGGATGCCAATTGAACGAGCAATTAGATGTTTGCTTCTTTTAATATAATTTAAAGTATTCAGTAATTCATTTATAATGTAACTGTCTGAAGTGAAATTTTCTGGGTCATATTTAAAATATAGCAATAACATACCATACCAGGCACAGCAAGACAATATAGGCACTTAGATGGTCTGTGGTGTAAGATCGACGGGGCAAATACAAACACTAAACTAACTTAGTTAAATAAAGCAATTCATTAAATAAAAGAGGTTGTGAATATTGCTTGGTTCAGTCCCAAAACATTCTTGTCAGAAATCCTGCTAGAATATCAAACTTTTATACTAAAAAAACTTTTTCCTTTAGTTCTGATTCGTTTCAAACAAAAAATCCAAGTGTAGCTAAATGTGTTTGCCCCTACCATTCTAATTTTCTACTAGTATTTTGACATGCAGTAAAATGTACCAGATCATAGCAGCTCCTCCGTCACAACCAAATCTTCTAATAATTATACAGCAATAATGTCCTAAATAAATCCCCTTCAAGCGAATATGAGAAAGTTATTAAAAACGCAACGTTGTTTATGGCTGCATTCACATTTGTAGTACTGTGATTGTGATTTTATTAGAATGCCACATTTTGTAAGAAACTAATGAAAATCCTTAATAGTGTGTAAAAGAAAGCCACACACTGCAAGTAAATATAGACTTACACAGTGAGCAAAGTTTAATCTGTGGTCATAACTAAAGCAATACAAATGATGAATAGTTCTGCGGAAGAATTGTTATCATTTTCTGACATTTTAATCAACAAGGAGCTCAGCCAGCATTCTTCAAGAAGATGTATATAGTACAACAGACTTTATATAACACACTGGTATTATTATTTTTGATGAGTTTCGAAAGACCAGAAGTGTCAAGGCATAGAAAAGCTATATGTCTTGGTAATTAAAGCCCAAACTAATGATGCAAGTTTCCTTCAGCATGATTTTGTCTGATTATGAGGCTGCTTCATTAAGAGCACTCAGACTAACGAGGTGTAGCTGTAATAAAGTAATTTTCTGTCTAGTGCAATGATAAAGAGTTCCTCTAGCTAAAAAGGGATTGAAAATATAATTATAATTGGAAATGGTTGAGTAAAGTTATTACAGGGTTGCTGAAGGGTGCTACGTTCAGTATGATACTTTTGCAGTGGCAAATCCCAAAATTAGCATATCACAAATGACAAAGTGTGTTGATAATAATTAGCCAGATTGCAAGCCCTGATGTAATTGTTAAAGAAATTAGGGTTCAGAATAGAATAAAACACAGGCTTTCCCACGTCTGCACATATTCATTAAGGAAAATGCCAAAAGCCCCTGCTTGTCGGTTGCTAGCTATTTCTCATGTGAAATAAATCAATTTTCATGCAGTTCCATACTGTACTAGATACTGATATTTTATATTTGGCTACAAATTATTAAGAGCAAATGTTGGAGTTATTTAGACTTATCTTGTAAAGTATGTTTAATTTGATATTCACTTTAAACTGTTCATTGGTATCTTCAAAAACAGCCACATTTTAATGAAAACTAGGGATGAGTCTATAATCACATTTTCCAAGTAATTGAATGTGCTAATTTCACAACAAGAAAACCTTGCGTTCCCTCCCCTTTACGTTTCAGTACCAACCAATGACAATTAACTTCCACACTGGATCATTAAAAAGCTAATTAAATTTGTATTTATTGATTTTATTTATTGCTTTTATTGCTGTACTGAGACCATAAACCGAAAATGAAAATGTGCCACAAAACCAGAAAATTCAACTGATTTGTCACGTACCTGAGCTTTCCTTAGACCTAACTTAAGAGCTACCTCTGTGCAAACTGTGCATTTCTTGGAGTTTATTCAGAGATGCCATCTTGACCAGAGCTACAATGCTATAATACACTGCAGACACACCAAATGTGCAATCAAACTGTCAAACTATAAAAGACAAATCATCACAAATAAAATAATAATAGTTAGCTTGATAAAGTCAGGTTCTATATTAAATCACACCGTGTGATTTTTACTGATTGGTACTCAATAGCGTAAACAGGAACAACCAATGAAGCGAATTATTTTGTGTTGAGTAATTAACACATTTTATTCTATTTAATTAATACCTAATAACTTAACATTGCTTAAGGGGAATTACTCTGAAAATATGAGTATCAGCACACCCCTAATGAACACAAAATGTTATTTAGTCCATCAAAAATTACTTAAAAAAAACTCAGCCAACGAGGGCCTACTGTCTTCCCTACCTGCTGTCATGCCTTTTGTGACTGAAACTTGTCACGTAAGAATTAACCCACGACAGGGTGTGAGGGAAGACAATTCTTACCGCACGCCCTGGAGTACGTTATTTCGCTTATAAAAGGGCAAAAAAAGTGAAAATAATTACACAAACTGGCTTTTTTAAGGGAAACAAATTATCTTTATGTATCCTTAATGTTTCCTTCCACTTATAAAAAATAGTTCCTGAAGACTGTTTGATTGTAACATATATTTTATATCTTTTTTTTATTTGCCATAAACATTACATTGAATATTGCCATTTATAGTAACATTTTTCGAGAGTGACATTTGTGAATTGAAAGCAGACTGATTTCCCACTTCTGAGGGAGGATTCAAGGAACAGCCAAACACTGCACTGCATTGGCACTCAAGGGAGGGGCTTCCGAGAGGTTTTCTTTTTTTTTTTTTGTAAGAAATTATCCTATTCAGGCTTTGTGGTCTTCAAGAGAAGCTGACGAATAATTTCTGAGGCTGTTTTCACACCGATGCCGGTAACCGGCATAATTTACCTAGATTGTAAACCAGTATTAGATGATATGTGGACTAAATGACTTCCATGTCAGTTTGCACAGTGCCGCAGTCCTTCCTGTGCGCGGCGAGCACGATAGAATTCTATGCCGAACCCGACCCTGTTTAAAAGCCCAACGGTTGTGTCAGCAGAGAGCAGGAGAGATTTTAATTTTGTTTTAAATATGTTTCTGAAATCGGAGAGTAATGAGATTTTGTCAAGTTTAAATATTGCATACTCTGTAGTCAGTTTTATAAGGCGCTATTTAGTTTAATAAGTAGATGCAGCTGCTGCATATATAGTATATTACATGCTGAGTGAGACTTGCGTGGTGATTTCTCAGATGGCTTTTGAATAGTGTTATTGCTACTGCTTGCCTCGGAGTTTTCTTTGTTCTGTTCTCTTACGAAATAAATACCACAGTATATTTGCCAATTTTTCTGTAATTTTTAGTAACAGAGATGAAAATAAACATATTGTTGATTGATTTAAATGCTGTTTCAGTTGTATGTTGACATGTTTACCTACAGAAACACTGTTTAGATAATTGTTATTATTAAGGCGTAGTAATATTAATAGATCAGGTAAGTAAGTTGGTCTATGATGTCATAGCCGTGCGGTAAGACAATTATTACTGCACGGTCATGTGATCTTGTTCAGCCAATCACAGCACTTACTTTATACAAGCCATTTTATAAATATAAATATTCGATACCAATGGGGATACAAAATAATATATACATTAGAACTCTAAACAACAGCACGCCAAACATCCGCATGATTTATGACGTCAAGAAATCGAACAACAGGCTGTATACATTTTCCAGGGATGCAGACAGCAGTGGACCATCCAAAATCAAGATAATTAGGGGGTGTAAGTTTCGTAGTGTGGATGACGCTGTGTATTACTGGTTTCTTCAGCTCAGGTGTCGTAGCTCAGTTCATGGTACATGATGAATGAAGCCTACTTTAAGTAAATTACACTTTTTTTTTTTCTAATGTCAAAAATGATACTGTTCTGTATTAAAATGAGTTTTTTGTTATAAAAATTGTTTGCATTCATTTTCATGCTCAGAAAATGACAGAAAATGTCCTGTTTTGTAATGACAAAATTATACTGTGATAAACTGCTGTACAGTATTGCAAACACAAAACATATTTATTTTGTAATTATTTTCTGTTAATTAACATTATACCTTATTAAACACTGCTTTTTCATTCACTGCTTTTATTTCTCTCTTTTATTTCTATGGCTTTTGTTTAGTTTGATTTGTTTTCTACAAATAAATATACATGCTCCGTCTTGTTTTATTTCATTTCTGTGGTCCTGTGGTTCTATTTTATACAAAAAGACAGTGAAGACGGTCCTGCAAACTTACCCCAGCTTGTCAGTCCATTTGTATCCCTTTCCGCTTGATTATATGAAAGCGCATTATTAGATCCTTTAATTAAAAGTGATATGCTTGCCATTTGAACCAGAGAATTTGCATATGCTGTGATCGGTTAAAATATTAGGGGACCTTTAAAAGTAAATTCTTCAAAATGAGTGGATTTCCTAATGAAAATATGCAGCTTTTGAAACAATGCTGACAAAATTAGCTGATTTTAAAAAATTGGTTCATTGAAAATGTTAGCTGTGATTAGTTACACAATTCAACATTAACCTGTAAATTAAAATTCCTTGGTGCAATTTGATGGGTGATTTAATTTTGTCCTTTTCTTTTTGCCGCAGGCTAATTCCATTATAAATTCTTTATATAGCCTTTTCCCTTAATGATTAGCAGCTTCTGCTCAAGCCCTGATTACTATTGTACACTTAGCACTACATAAAGCAAGGGATTAATATTCCCCAGAAGAATTGTTGCTATGGATCTCCTCTTTCTCTTCCAAGAGATGTTTTTTCAGCTTCAATTGTCCATAAATTATGTTCTCCAGTGAATTATCAGTGAGACTGAGCTTAACAAGCTGAAGAGAGCACTCTAGCCCTAGTTAGAAAGGAAAGTGATATACTCAATTATTAATTACTGGGATTTTGATAATGTAAGACTAGTGATATTTACCCTTAGCTTTTATTCATGTAAAAGTAAAGGATGAGGTCAGTGCACAGGAATCTAAGTGATCAATACTCAAGTGAACCTCTAGCCTGCAATGATTTTAACAGGGATATCGGCAGGGCTCCAGTCAGCATACATTTCTACGTACATTATACTGCATGTGTATTTTATTCATTTGAATCTACAGCATTGGTGTTTTACTGTAACCTAGATAACACTAGACTGAAAATCTGGCTCGTGAGAGAAACTAACACTGCTGTCTGTGTCACTTTTCAAATAAACAAACCCCTGCATAGTATAGAGGGGTTGTTGTATAGTAGGTGATTAGTGTATAAAAAGGGACATGCAGACTTATTATCTAAGGGGGCACGTGCAATCTTATTATTAGTGTGTAGCAACATACCTACTGAGCAATAACTTACTGTTAAACTCAGGAGTTTATAAGAACAAAATCTGTGTATAATAATAATAATAATAATAATAATAATAATAATAATAAAAATTTGTAGTATGTGTTAAATAAGAAATGTACACTCATTTATGTAAAAACTGCCTGTAAAAAGGCATAGCTCTGAGGAGTGATTTATTGTAAAGCATTTTTAATGTGCAGTGAATTATAAGCACTTATAAGCATGACAGTCAACAGTTACAAACCAGTTGAACAATCAATGAAGTCATCAATTTTACACATAGTTAAATCACATAGATATAGATATAGATATAGATATAGATATATATGATATATCTATTCTATCTATATATATATATATATATATATATATATATATATCAGTCAGTCACTAAATTTTAAATTATGGCATGTGATTTGTTAAAACCTCAGCCTAGGAGGAAAAATAGATTAAACTATTGTCCTAACATCCTTACACCACCGGTTAATAGTCTCAGTCTGTCATGTGATTGGTTCACATCACTGTCAGTCCTGCCCCTTTTCAAAGGAACGCCTTTCTCCCCTGCAATCTTCACAAGAGAAAATGGCTGAACCCTGATTCTGTGAGTTGACAGAAAATGAATTACAAAACATAGTACAAAAAAAGATGCTCCAAAATGGTGATTACAACGTCATTGTCGCTGTTTTCTGACTTTCAGAAATTCAAGCAAATTCAACTTAACGATGTAAACAAATACGATGGGCTTGATATAAGCTGGATTATGCCGATAGAGATAGCGAAAAACTTTACTAACTATACGGTATGAACTTGTATGTATGAAAATATTTTCTGTTATTTATTTATCTTAATTATGTATTTACTTATGCTGTATTAGCTATATTTAAACAAAAGATGTACTAAAGCATTTACTATCCAACCTGGCCTCACTTATTTTCTTGACTGACTCATATATTAAATATGTACTGCAGACTCAGCCATAGTGGAAAATGAAATGCCCTTCGGGACATTTTGCACTATCCATGCGTTATCTTTTATAAACATTTTTTTATAAAGCATATTTGAGTATCTTCTGAATGTATGTCAAGTTTTTTTTTTCCTTTTGTTGTTGCATTTGAAATAAGCCAAGGATGCCTGAGAACCATCATTTAAAAAAAAAAAAAATCTGCTATTGAACCCTTGTTTTAAAGATAATGCATTGTAATGCTAGTTTGAATGAGGCATTAAAGTCTCTAACAAAGAGAAGGCGGAAGTCATGTTGCTTTGTCTGAAACAAAATGTAATACACTGTGGAAAATACACTCCCAAGACTTCACAGCCTTCTTTGTCTCTTGCATGAAAAAGTTAAATATTATTATGCATATTAAAACTGAAAGGTTTTCAGTTCATCATGTTTTCTTCAGACATAAACCATGGTTGCCTGATCTTTTTTTTATTTTATTTTTTGGAAAGCAATTGCTACGCATTATTAGTTTTGAATAAGATTTGCTCTCCATATGAAAGGTTGCAGTGTCATCCCCCAAAAGATACCATAGAGGTAAAAATGATAATTACATTTTTTCTCCAGTGTATTTCTAAGATTATATAGCTCTGTTCCCTGGCAGGGTGGGTTTTAAATGGTTGTGAGCAGTCAGTTTATCTCATGTGTATTGCTTTAAAAGAAAAGCACTAAAACATGGTTTTGTAGTCCAATTATTTTTTTTTATACTGGAGCTTGAATCAAATCCCATGCTTGCAAATCTTGTCTTGGGCCTTTGTTTTTATTAACATTTAGATACACTGAAGCTACTCTCAATCAAACAAAATGTTTAGTGCAAATAACTAAATAAAACAAAGCTGGTAATTTTTTTTTTTTTATTGACTTTATTTGGATTGAGACCTTAATATTGGCTTAGTTTGCCAGTCCAGGTTAGCATAGAAAGCACCAACAGAGCATTAAAAATCAATCAGGCAATCTGAATTGGGAGTACAAGTGTCCTGTGAGTAATGCAAAGAGGAATATGAAAAAGAGAGACAGATTTAATATTAGAAATAAATCACTGTTAAATTATATTAAACAGACAGAACCTTTTGAGCTTTAATGCTGTTAAAATAAACACAAATGAACCTGTGGATAATGGTTGATAAAACTGACACCAACCCATTAGAGTTTAGCACACATACAGTATAAGAGGAATAATGCATTTAAAATGAACTTTTCAATGAGATTATTGCCAACAAAAATGCCTAATTATAGTGGTTTCTCTAAGTGTAATGATAGTGTCTCTTTGACTTGTTTCTTTATGTGCTGTCGGGGAAATTCACATCACGGCTGTAGAAGAATACTAACAGCAGCCTAGTTGTGCTGATTTAAAGGAAGAAGAAACAGGAAAATGTTTGGTTATTATCATAAACTTGGTTCCCTGAAACAGAAATGTAACCATTACCTAATGGGTGAGTATACCAAAGTCGTCGCAAGGCAATATTGCAGAACAAATGGAATGCTCCAAGGTTAAGTCAAAGGTTACCTTGTGCATTACCATTAGGAACCCCAGTAACAAGTAGCTAGGGCTAAAAAATTGAACGAGAAATTCACCTCTATGTCTATGTTGTAAGGGTCGACCCTGAAGGCGCCCTTAATATTCCAAAGCCAGGGTTTTGTAGATTCACGACATTCATTTTATAGAACCTGGTAAATGTATGGGGAGCAACCCACACTGCTGCATTGCAAATGTCCTTCACAGATGCATCCTGGAATAAAGCTCATAAAGTTGCCATCACCCTGGTGGAATGGGCAGTAAGCTTTTCTGGAGGGAGCAAGTTGGCTGGCTCATAGGCAGTCCTGACTGTGTCCATTATCCATTTAGACAGCTTCTGTTTAGACAGGGCTTGACCATGGGACTTCGCCCCATAAAAGACAAAAAACTGCTCAGACTGCCTCCAAGTTTTTGTCCTGAAGGTAAAAAGGTTGGGTAGAATTTGGCCTCCCGACATGTGCTGATGCTATCCTCCTGCAGGTCTACACCAAGATGAAGCATACATTAAGTATAGTCGGCTTGCGGCGGCCATCTTGGGGAGGGCAATCACACAGATGTTTCAAGTTGCGCCCCCATCAAATCTAGTGTTTTTCCATATAAATAACCGATTAGCGAATGGTCCTGGATGATTGACGGGGGTGGAAGTGGGGGAGTGGCTTGAATTATAAAAGGGAACTGTGTTGATCAGTTGGTTGATGGTGCCTCGGGGAAAATTCGATGGGTAGAAGGTATGCAGTGTTTTGTCTTGGTTTCGGTTTCTTAGCTGATGTGTCTTTGCCTGCAGCAGTAGAAGAAGAAGGGGAACGCCGGGAACCAGGTTAGCGGACCGAACAACATCGTCACTACTTGAAGCTGTTGGCTTAACACGAAGAAACTGCAGCAGAAGGAAGATGTTTTCTTCCTGCAAGGATATAAATATAGTGCTAATAGTGGTGATCAGTACTGTGTTTTGTGTTTAAATTCACTTGGTTATTGAAAATATAAACTTTGTCTTGTACCTGGAGACAGTGACTATGTATTTTTACAAAAGTTACATAGTTTGTAAAAATGTTCTTGTTGCAATTCTTTGGTACGGCTAAGGGACCTTCCAGAGGCACAGCTGCTAGCTAGTTGCTTTAGTTAGTTTTGTAGTTGATTTCAAGCAGCGAAATAAAAAAGACGACCTGTTTTCGGATCTTTGTTGTATCTTGTTTCCTGGTTCAGTCTCTTGCAGGGCACAGAGCAGGGCCCTCTTCAGAGCTGATTTCAGCCTTCTCAGGCAGCCATTTTTGTATCTGATTCTATTCACACTTCAGAGGAGATTTCAGACACTTTTAGAACCAGATTTCCAGAATCACTTTTAGACGTCATTTTTTGGCCTTGCTTTCAGAACGTAAGTTGCTTTCCAACTTTAGTGAAGTAGGCTAAAATATTTGTTTTCATTAAAAACTTGTTTATTGAAATTGATGTTCATCTTTCATATTAAAGCTTGTTGTGTACCACTCATTCGATCAAACCAATTAGTGTAGGAATTTGCCTGTATCGTTCAAGAAGTTTTTACAAATTCAGTAAGCTTATTTCATGTGTGTGTAAAAAATGACAATAGAGTTGCAGTCCTTCTTTCGCAGCCATTGTCATCTTTATGGCACTGTGGAAGGGGTGTGGGTAATTCACTGACCAGGAGACAGACAGGTGTAATTTAAAACACCACACAGGTGCCCAGTTTTATTTCAGGGGCGTGTTGGGTTTCTTTAGCCCGCAGAGGGCGTTGTTGGTCCGTGGTCTGCTTACCAACTCTGGTAAACAGAACCACGGGAATACCAAGCAAGGGTAAACAGTTCAGGTGCACTCGCAGGTGCTTCAAAACAATACTACAAAAATCGAAGGCACAAAGAAACAGGAAAAATAAAACAGTAACAAAACTACAAAGAAAAGGTGCTGCACTCTGCAGCAATATCCCGGTCGCCGCTGTCCGTGCGACCCGGATCACCGTCCTACGCTGCTGGCTACCTAGCCTGCTCAGCCATCCTTATTCAGGGATCTGCCCAAGGGTTCCCCTCCCTCTGAACCTCCGTTCCGTCCTGTTCGGTCGTGGACCAGCGTTTCCGCGCACTCTACGCGTTTAAAAGGGCAGATCTGAGGAAACAACAGAGCGTTAATTTATAGGGCTAACAATCTCCCAAGACGCGTCTCTCAGCCATTCAGAGAGGGGGAAAGTCCACACACCCACTTTCCCACCTCCCCGTGTCACAGCCATGACTCACAGGCGGTTGTTGGACGACTGCCGCCCTCTTCCTGCAGCCCGTGAACACGCCAGTAGAGTTCTCTCCCTGTTACAGGCATGTAAATGGTAAAGTAATGAAATGTCTCTGGCACTGAACTTTTTGTTTAGCGCAAGCAAAAACTTGCAAAATGGATAAAACTGAAGAGGTGCTGGGGCTATGCCTTGTCAAACCCAAATAATGCGCCTTTATTTTGCAAAAAGTTGTAATGGTTATATACCTTGTGAGAGTTGCGGTTGATTTCCTGTGTTAATTCATGTTAATTTATTAATCAGCGCTGTGATAATTGCAGTTTCTCTGCAACTCTTAGATTTCACTCACACGCAAAACATTTGCAACGCAAGCAGAGTTGCGAGAAAGATGAGAAAATTTGCAAGACCTTTGAATATTTGCCCCTTAGTTTAAGAACATAATTCAATGATGAGTGATCAAAACTTTTATGGGTTTCCCTATATTTATTATTGAAAAGGTTATTACTGAATTCTGATGAAATATAAACATCCAATGTAACATTTACTCAAAACAAACCACTGATCTGAACAGTCTGGCCTCAACTGGTGCTAGTTAGCGAGAGTCTAAAGCATTAGCGCCTGCAGCCGTATGAACGCTACGCACTGTGCGTACCTTTGATTTGCAAAATTCCATGCATGCAGCAGTTCAGAGAAGCTACATACCAGCTGTTTTTATGCATTAAAAAATCCCAGATACGCAATTAATTTTAATAAATGCGTAATGCCCATAACAATTTTGCTGCATAGCTTGTCTGCCTCTCCTAAAACTTCCACTAACTGCTAATCTCCCAGTTTTCAGTTACTAGGAAACTGTGCACAATAAAATCACACCCAACAAAACACTACCCAATCCTGGTTAGCCCTGTTGTCTTTGCAGCCAATCACAGTAAAAATAAGAAATTCGAAGCTACACAAGTTGAAGCGTAAACACCCCAGAACAGCTACAAATTCAACTGGAACCATCATCAGAGCCAACCACTAAAACAGGTGCCTGTACAAATATTATTATTATTATTTATTTCTTAGCAGACGCCCTTACCCATGGCAACTTACAGTTAATTTGACAAAAATTTGCAGTGCGCCCCATTAATGCCGGCATGGAGCTGGGCAATGGTGGTGAACTAGTCTCTGAGGCAATCTCGGAGCTAAGTTCCGCCACAGTCAACGATGCCGGCTCCTCCTCTTCCTCCACCTCAGTGGGGAAGGAGACTTCATCCCAGGAGGCTGCTAAAGAAAGCGTCCTCCTCTGCCATCAAGGGATGTGGCTCCGTCTTGACCTGGGCTTCCATGAGAGACACAGGGGCCAAATCTGGTGCGGGTGGTAGTGGGGCCTCTACCGGTGCCTAGACAGCAGCTCAAAGACCTGAGCCATCTACTCCTTCAACTAAACGATGTCCCCCATCTACTTTGAGCGCTTCACCCTTCTCACTTGGGGGGGGAGGGAGCGACTGCGAGGTTTCGTCACAGGAGCCTGAGAGCAATTTTCTGTGTGGAGCTAAAACAGATTCAGAGCGTAACTTCATAAAGCTTTTGCATCTTAGCTGGTGAGAAATATTTAGTTTGTTTACTCTGACAAAAGGCTATATAATTTTAATGAAAGGTGATATAACATAATAAATAATATCAAGGAACTTATTCTGAAATGTTGTCCAGAAAATAATTTGTAATTTATAGAGTGGTAGTCTGCCTGTGTCTCAGAGAAGTATTATACAATTCACCTTTTGGTGTACCTGAATTAGTAATCTTGACTTTACAATGAATATTCAACCTTAGTATGAAGCATAGTGTAAAATACATGGACACAAATATCTCATAAAGTAACCATGTTCAACATCTTTCAAAAATGTTAATGAAAAGGTCCTAATCAGTCAAAGCTGGATCATTCAATTTCTTGACAGCCCATATCTTCGACTAAACTGATGAACCACAACATAAAAAGTGATCTGTCAAATGAGATAATCACATTTAATAATAGTGCATGATAAAGATGTTGCAGCTCTCAGATGAACCATCTACAGTAAAGTACAAAACTAATGACCTGTCTGTAGAAGGACAGCTCATCTGTGACATTGTTTTTGCCCTGTGCTACCTGAAAAATTGCTGACCAGTCCATTCATCGAGTCCAGAACATTACTGCCCATGATTTACTTGGAGTAAGTGATACACAGACAGAACAAAATAGCCAAAGGGTTTGGCCATTTGGACTTTAATAGCTTTTATTTCTAAATGGATCTAATTAAACATCACATATGATAGAGCAACTGTTTTAATTCCTGACACATTTAAGATCCTCTCTTCAATTAACACATTCATGATTAGATAATATGGACAGATGTGGCTACAATACAAAAATTAATTTGTCTAATATAAAAAAAATACAGCCTTTTGGGTATACAGTACTATGTTTGGAAAAGTAGGATGAAATTAAATTATTAAACTTCTTAGAATGCTGTTTTTGTGTCAATTTTTTGCAGCAGAAGTGTCTTTTGTTATGCACTGACAGAATTACTTCTTTGTTCACCTGCTGTGTGACTCTTAATGGGATTATACAGTAACAATAAGACTGTTTGAATTTGTTGTTTTGAAATGGGCAGCTTTACATATACATATTTAAAAATGAATGAATCATTATGGTGGATGCTTTTGTCACACATCTCTATTATGCACAGTAGTTTGAATGGGTTGTGCCCCCCCCCCCCCCATTTTTTTTAGAACTGGCATTATGCATGACTTCAAGTCAGTGTCAAATTCTAAGAAGTGTTGACAGGAATCAAAACAATAAAATAAACCTTCGATCAGAGAACAGGTTTTGAAAAGCGACCGATATACAGTATGTGAAATTACTTATGAAAAACCCCGTTTTTGAATAAAAAACAATATGCTTTGTAACTTGATGGTTTCTAAACACAGAGATGAAAGGTTAAAAGGATAAGAAGGAAGCAACTTTGACCTTTGGGAATCTGGTCATCAAATTAAGGAAATAATAAGCGGTTACCAGAAGCCATTACTTTGCCTTTGCTGTATCTTATGTTGTAGCATTGAACCTCAGATAGAAGATGTGTATCCAGATAATGCTCCTTCTGTCAATGAGGCTGGTGCATTGATTAAAGTGACTATGAGGGCAGAAAACAAGTAGTTTTGCTGTTGGAGGGAGCATGATCTGGATACAATAACAACTGGTTCACAGACCCCAATTAGCACTCATCTTGGAATATCCAAAGTTACTTTATGTGAGGTATTGCGAGATTAGTGCTAATTGGGATCTGTGAAACCAGCTTGCCAATGTTGAAATTCTCCCAAGTAAAACTTGAGTAATGTTTTTGGTTTTATTCCACCGCTGATTTATGATGTGTGAATAAAAGTATGTTGACGAGGCCACCTCTGTAGTCCTAAATTCCTATTGGCTTAAGCTTGCATCTTAATTTCAAGTGCATTGAAACATCTTTGTATTAAACATCACAAGATAAGATTTAGGATTTTAAAATGATTAGACTAACTCTTTTCAACACTGTTAGTGTTAACATAGTATTTTGCTAACTAATTTTAATAACATGTAATTATCAAAGATATAAGATCCAATGAAGCAGACATTACCGTCTGGCATTAGTCCCCTTCAGGCACTTAGCATACTAAAATGGATACTGCCAGATGGTTGTGCATACTTCAAAGAGTCTTACTGGTATTGTGACCTGTTTTATGTCTAATGTTGAAAAAGGAAAGCTTTTTTGTTTTATTTTACCATTGTACTGTTCCCATGAAATGCTCATTTTGCAAGTCTACTATGAGATAATGTGTGCTGAAGAAATAATCTAATTCCCTTTACTATGGTTTCCCAAAGACCTAGAATGACCCAGATAACACAGAAAGACGTTTTCATCAGCTGTATTGCAAATAATATCTAATGAATGTCTGCCACCGTTAGACATATGGGCAAATGGATTAAACGATTCTTAATTTAAGAAATGACAGGTACAATATAGTGGAACAAGGTTCTTTTCACCTGGACCAAGGTAGTTCTGTCTCTGTGAAACCACAAAAAAGCCTCATAAAAATCCATCTATATTCTGCAATGCCATGTTTACAGTATGTTCAGAAACCTCAAGATCTGAAAATTAACATTTGTTTTAAGTTGAAAATTAATTGGCTATGGTGACATACATTTATCAATTGAGCACGGTCTGACAATGGTTAACCATGGTAAAAGATCCAATCCAATTATATATGTTAATAGTTCATGGTTTAAACCACATATAACACATGGCTTAAATAGGATATCTGGGAGGTAATTGTAAGTAAAAAAAAAGACATTAATGTTTCTCAGGACTAGGCTTAGCATTCAGAAAATGTGTAATTGACTTCCATTACACTGGGGTCTAAAAAACTGAATAACCAGATCTGTAAGTCAATATTTTATGGAATAAATTAATAATAACAAGCTATATATGAATAAAATAATAAGCTGACAACATAATTATTCCAACCCATTCAAGTCAAAACTAGTAAATTACCGTACATCATGTATATTACATTCATGTAATTGTGCAAAGTGGACATTTGTTTTGCAGAAGTGGAAAGAAGTGCAAAACAACTTTGCTTGGTTATGCTCACTGAAGCATGCTCTTTTTTAAATTTATATATAGATACAAATATGAGATATAACAAATCTAACATAGGGACCAGTAATTAATCTTGTGCTATTAGGTCTAATGAAATACCCCAAATCCCTACATTTTGAACAAATATGGCCAACATGCCTTTGCATAACAAGCATTGTATTTTTGGAACTCTTTTATTTTGAATGTTCATCCTCGTTAGCACTGTTCTTGTTTCTTGTTGGTTGTACTCTTTAAGTATATTATTACTGTAGTGCACTGTGCAGATTAACTTCTCAGTGTAGGACTTGGTTGTCAAACTACATCAACCAGCCTGAGAGTGCACTGTCACGTCTGACAGTGGCAGTTCTAGTTTTAGTTGTTAATGAATGCAACCATTTTCTTCAATAGTCCATGAGAAGTGTAGTTTACTCAGAATTCCATGTGTGGTCTTGTAGCCTTCAAGCTTCATTATCCCAGTTGAAATGGTCACTTCTGAGTTCCTTGGTATTTTTTCAACTTTTTTCCGGGTATCTCAGCGTTGTGTGTGATGTAATTAAATTACCAGCAGTGGATGATGTCACGTTGAGGGTATTTCCAATAGCCTAAATAACAAATCAGTACTAAAAAAAAGCTTCTACTTACATGGAGCTATTCTTCAGTTCAGGTACCTCATACACAAAAACAAACATAGTTTGTGAGCTGTTTCAGTTTAAGTAATTAAAAATATTTAATTGACACGTGTTAATGCTGATCGTGCTATTTGTTCAGTAGCTTGTTGTGTTCCTTCGGCTCCACTCTGAGCGGTGGGATATGTGACAGAGAACGAATGAATCCTAGTCAACAATCTCCCTCCCGACCTGTGAAGGCACTGTATAACAGGAACAGTGTGCCTCATACTGGATGGTCTGGCAGTTCATCCCAGGGTAAGTCGGAAGCCAGCCATCCAGGAAGGGGATACCTGTTGCCCGGATACCTGTAAATCACCACTTTCACTAAAAGCACTCACTCTGGACTTGTGGCCTTGTTGTGTTTGTGTGTATCTTGTTTAGTGTATTATTATTTCGGTACTGAACCCCGTGGTTTGCCTGAATGATACACATCGTTGTATAGAGCCAGGTATTATTATTTGTCAGCAAATAAACATCTGCTTTTTCACCATGAACTGTCAAGTGTCTATCATTCCTGAGCACCGCATCACCACTGCACCTGTGCACTACAAACCACTTGGCCACACTTGTTCATTGTTTTCATAAAGTTTATTCAAAGCCTCCTAGCTTTGTTAGAGAAGAGAGCACAGTGCCCTGTGTTGTTATTGTGAAAGTAACCAGTTCTTTGATTTCTACAACTTTCCATTCAAACCAGAGACTAGTTGCTATTTCTGTTGCTGTTACTGTAGTGCCACTGACAGCAAACACTTTTTTACTGGACTAAATTTAAATAGATAGATTGAACATATAGCACAGCGAGGAAGCAGGCTTAGTCAACATTGACAGAGGGGCATGCACTAGAATGGAGATTTTCTGTCATCAAGCAGAAAAAAGCTAAAATACATAAATTAATACTGTATTTACATATTTTTTGGTGGATTGATTTGGAGCAGAGATTAAACATAGTTTTAACAATAACATTCAAGGTCCAGAGATTAGAGATCTCATATTAACCAATCAGGTTAAAAGAAATCTGCAATCCATTTTCTAATTTTATTTAAAAGTGCCAATAATATTGATAGTTAATAAACGTAACTTAAAAAAAAAAAAAAAAGTAAAATGCTTTAATTACATTTTCATCAGTGGTGCCTCTAATTAATCGTCTTAGTTGTAAGTCTGTGAATTAGGAGGCCTATCGAAATTCAATGTAAAAAGTAGTCACCACGAGATTACTTAGCAGAATCAACTATTACAACACTACTAACTTAATCAACTTTCTGAAGTTTTCTGACGTGAGGTCTCTTGTGGGCTGCTAAGCTCAGAAACGTATGATTGCATTTTTATGGGCTTCAGATATTTAATAGCTTCCTCCTGTCATTTTCTGAATGAGTGAACAAGGCTTAGCCCTCTGGGAGCTGGCACTACTTTGCAAAGTGTGGAGAACGGCTAATATCGGTGTACTTGACTGATCGCCTTAGTCTTAGTTGTTCTCTTAATTAGCTGCAGCACTGGGTGCAGCATGGGATAGATTGCAGTATTGGTAAACAGCTCCACCTTGGAGCATTGTTTAATGCCTTTTGGATGCATGACAATAAGCTTCTAACACACTAACGTCTCCACCAAGACAAAGACCTGCCAAGTCTTTAGTCCCTCTGCTCTCCTCTCAACATGTGATCTGTCACTTCACACCACAAATAGCAGGGTTCCAGTGGGTTGTTCAGCTGTGAGGTATTTACACATTAAATAAATCATTTTAATAAAGCCCCTCAAAAATGACCAGCACTTACAGTAATCTTACAAAATAGACCATGAAAAATAATTTATGAGGTAAAGATCTGTGAAAGGGCTCACCTTATTCTTTTTTGGTAGCAGGTTTTTAACAGTGTGATCCCTTATTTTCTGGCGCTTCACATTTCTTTTAGTGGTCTACTGCTGATAGTAAACAGTCCTGCGGTAACTGCAAAAAGTCCTTATAAATGTTCAATGTATCTTTGTGACCAGGCTGGCTTGGTGGTGACGTCAGACTAGGAAGAGACACACACTATTACTGTGGGTTGAAGTGGTGATGCTCGTTTTTATTAAATAAACAAAATACATTTTTACACAAAACAAACACTGAACACAAAACAAAAAGCACGTTGGCTGAAAAAAAAGACAATAATCCAACACAAACAAGCATCGTTCTGGTCCTTCCAGCACAAGTAGCAATTGTTTATATTCTATACATTTCATCTCCTTCTCTCTCTCATGTACCTCCTCTATGTACACCCAACCCCAGTCAGCCAAAGCTGCTGGTTTTTATAACGTGGTCGAGAGATTAACTAGCCATCAATTAGCTAGTTTATCCCTCAACCACATTCTGCATGGGGTTTCTCATATGCGTGGCCAACAGCCAATTTGTCAATAAATCATTTGCTGCCGACCGCGCATTCTCACGAGAGGTAGTCTGGCAGAGACAAGAAGCAAACATTGCCTCTGCCAAACTACGTTAAATTATACCAATAAAACAAAGACAAAACAGTACATTTAAACACCATGCACCAGCGACCCCTGTAGCCTAGCCGGGCGCCTGCGGGCTTGCCTGTTAGCTGCCCGGGAGCTGCGTTGTCGTCCTACGCTGTAGCTCCTGGGTGGCTGCATGGTGAATCCGCAGTGTGCAAAGTAGTGGGCGGCTGATGGCACACGATTCGGAGGACAGATTGTGTTCATCTTCGGCGCTCCCGAGTCAGCGCTGGGGTGGTAGTGGTGCGGTGAGCCTAAATAATAATTGGGCATTTCAAATTGGGAGAAAATAACAAAAATAATTGGCAACGGCTAAATTAAAAAAAAAAAAAAAGCTAACAAGTGCCTTTCAATAATAATAACAGATATAATGAATACCAATGAGGTATCATACTGTAGCACTGGTCGGGTTACTCTTAATGAGACTCAGGGACAATATTGTATGAAACAAACGCTTTCCTTATTTATAACTTGGAGAAGTACAAAACAGGGCTCTCTGTCTACTAGTCAGGGGGGCCGAGAAACAGCTCGCTGTGCACACCATTTCTTTTATTATTCTCTCCCCCACTCCTTCACATCTGCTCCTCCCACTAATCTCCTCCCCTATCCTAAACTCTTAAACTGCCTCATTGAGGGGTCTAGTATGATGCAGCTCACCACCCCCCATAAAATACACTTGTCCCAAGTGTGTTAACATTATACCCCAAACTGGCAGTCTCCCACAGTCCACTCTAACTATGTACACTTTAGTGATAGCTAAATATTTTAGCTTCTCCTCCTAAGAAAAGTTACCCACCCAGTTGAGTCTTCTTCTACAACCCCCCCCCCCCATCTCCCCCTCCTCGGTGGAGGTGATGCTGCTCCTGTGGGGGTTCCGATGGACTGCTGGTTGCAGAGAGGACAGCATCTGGGTGGCCTCCAGGACCTCCACACCTTGCACTGTTCTGGCCACTCTCCTTCCTTGGCCTGGTCTTCCCTCTATTCCGAGTCACTGTTCCACATTCACTCTATGGGGAGGTTGCTTTCCTCCCTAGGCTCATTACCGGTCACTGGGGAACAGGAGGCAGTCCTGTTGCTCAAGAGCACTGCCCAAGCCAAACACTGTATCTGCTTCTACCTGTGTGTGATCTGCCTGTTAAGAAGACGGGTCGCCAGGTTCACCAGGACGATAGGGTGCAAGGTGAGCTAGGTGAAAGACCACCATTTTTCAACGTGGTTGCAGCGCCACCAAATAAACCACATCAGTCAGCCGTTCAAGGATAGTGCAGAGGCCCATCCAGGCACTGCACAATTTCAGACTCCTACCCCTCTTTCTGGTATGGAGTACACACAAACTCTTTCTCCTGGCTCAAAGTGCATCTCACAGATCTACACATCAGTGTCTTTTCTGGAGATTTGGTGCTCCTTTGATGTGGGCCCGAGAAAAACTGTGGACACGATCCAGTCTATCCTGTAATTGGTGGATGTACTCAGGCCCCGGTCCTTTGTTTGAGACTCCTGGTGGTCTCCCGTACAGGAGTTCTACTGCAGTGCTGAGGTCCCTGCCAAAGATTGTCTGCCGGCGTGCAACCAGTTGTCTCGTGAACTGCTGTCCTGTATGTCATCAATAGCAGAGGCAAGTGGACATCCCAATCCCGCTGGTGGTGTTGGACAAAGAGGGGCAGCTGCACTTCCAGTGTGCAATTAACCCTTTGCGGTCCTATGTTGGACCATTACAATTTTCACTTTTCAGTCCATTGTCGGACCCTGTCCAACATCATCAAAAAGACGTAAATGTTCTGTCACTCTGTGGATGCAGTGCAGTGGTGTGTGCTCTGGAGTTGGCAGGTGTCCTGGAACACAGCTGACTCGAAATTGCGTCCCTAGTCACCATAAACTCCCCCGGGAACTCAAAACATTTAAACAAATCTGAAACCAGTACCTCTGCAACTGAGGTAGCTTCTTAGTTGGGCAGGCCATAAGCCTCAGGCCACTTAGAAAAAGAATCCATAGCGATAAGTATGAAACTATTTCCTTTCTCTTATACTGGCAATGGCCCTAGGACATCAACAGCTATCCTCTCCATGGGAACACCAACATTGTACTGGTGTATTGGTGCCCTGACATGCTTTTTTGACCCTTTTCTAGCAAAACAGGCATCACAGCGCCTGTTCTCTCAACATCCCTTCAGCAACGGATGCAGTAGAAGCGTTGGCAAACTTTTAACAGGGTCATGGTCACAACAAAGTACCCTGCCATAGGTAAGTCATGTGCAGCTCGCAGAATGGGTGACTGTATTGCAGAGGGCACCACCAACTGCCACACCACATCATCTCCTGTGGGTTGCTGCCACGTCCGGTACAACACACCTTCTTTTAGTTCCAATCGGTTCCACTGGGCCCGCAGAGCCTTGACCAGTGTTCCATAAGAGGCAACCTCCCCCCCAGGTGGGGCGCTGGTCATCCTGTTCTATCGCAGCAATGGAGCAATGTTTTCATCCTCAGCTTGTATTTTAGCCAGTTGCCCTAGTGCCGACTCTTCTAGTGGTCCTGTCTCTCCAACCATGTGGACCTGATATGCTTCCCTCTCTTTCTCCTCTTGCTGCTTTCATCTTCTCCTTTGTGTTACATGTGCATACATGTTCTATAGTAATCCCTCGCCCACTGCGGAATTCATGTATATGCGATTTTCCTTTTGTTTACCAATTTGTCAACACGGCATATAGATTTGTGTATACGTGGTTTTATACGGAAACATATGATGCATCCGCATTTGCTTCAGCGCCATCATATGTATTCTTGCGCGCTCCCATCTCGCCAGCATCTCCCGCTACCAGTACCAGCATCATCTCTAGCTTTGTCTCATGTACTAGTCATAGTAGTATGCGCATGCGGTCTCGTTGCTCTGTGTTAACTTAGCATAATTGTCACCAGTCAACAACACCCTGGCCTTCAACTCTAAGGATTCAAAGTAAATAAAACATTACTTTTTATTATGTTATAATTTTATTACTTTTTACATGTTACCTTACACAGTATGTTATGGTATTTGCATTGTTTTTATGTTACTGTGTTTTTCGTTTGTGTTTAGTGAATGAAAATGCAACTTAGATAGGCTTTGATAAGTGTAACCGCAGCCATGGAGAACTTATATACTAGATCTTATTTCCCATAAGATCTAGTATTTACCAACCGTGGTTTTGCCAACTGCGGGGGTTGTCAAGAACATAACCCCCGCGGTTGGCGAGGGATTACTGCACTCTAATGCAAAGTATCTTAAGGTAGATAACAAAATTGTTTGAAATAGTGCCACAGAGAACCCCAAACCTAAGTTTGAAGCCTCAAATGAAGGACTGAAACAGTTAAACTCTCATACTAATCTTTTTACACTGCTTAGCCTGTACTCTTTTTCTGTACTAAAATTGTCAATTTTGCCCAATTAAGGACTTGTAATTACATTACACTGTCACTAGTGCACAATGTTTTGTATCTGTTTCTTGTCAGAACACTGCCAGTGAAATCAAGTTACCGCAACTCAACAGAATTTGCCATGTTAATATTTATTTTACAACTAAATAAATAGGCTAATTATATAGAACATACTGGGGTTATAAGGGAGATCTGTCCTCCCTTGCGCTATGATATAATTCTGCCTTATCTACATCAAGATAAAACAGAAATAGACTGCTGAAACAGAGATCAACATCAACACTACAGCTCAGCCTTACAGATCACAAATATTCCAGGTGGGAAGGCTGTTCTTATCTTATCTTTCCTGCCAAGCAATACCGTACACTCTATAATTTTCTTATAAATTACCTTGAAATTAAAACACAATACACCTTGATATGCTAAATCCAACTGATGGATTTATTCCACCCAGTATGAGCACTCCCTTTCAGCCTAATCATTTAGGAACCATTTGGGGTTAATTGTTGTCATTAGCACTATGTGTTCTAGGTGAGTGTGTAATTTTGAACTAGCACAGATGAGCTTTCAAATGAGCAGATCATTTGATTTTGGAAAGCATCTGAAAACAGCAGGGAAACAGCCAAAAAGGGAACAATTATTTTAATGATTATTTGACAAATGCATATGCTGCCAATTATATTTAGATCATAGCTCCCCTACTGGTTGCTGTTTGAAAACTTAAAGCTGCTAGGTTACGCACACCATTTAAAAATCGTTTAGCAAGCTCACATCTTACAGCCTTTATTCTTCATGTTGATGAATGTATGGCAAAAGAATCATTTAGGTGGCTTTTTAAAGTCTGTTTTTTTTTTTATGTGTTACTTTTAAATCCAAATACTTGCCCTGCTGACATTTCTCATAATTTGCAAAGCTTTTGTTTTAAAGAGCTGTAAGCAAAATACAAAGGTCTTACCTTTCACTACTTTTGTGTGACACCTAGGTTGTGAATAAAGTTTGTTTAAGAGGAGGGTAGACAGATCTTTTTCTTTGTCCCTTTGCTCTGAGGGCCTTGAATTGCATCTAATATAGATTATTATATATAAAAAGGATCCACCACCACATGTTCCATATATTACACATTTAAACAAATGATTTGGAAACTGTGAGATATTTGAACATGAATAACATTTATAATTCCCACTCACCTTCTAAATATTTACACCAATATGCCATTGTAAAACTATAGAAATCTATAGAACATATAGTGAAAGAATGGTAAAGGGCATGTAAATTGGTAAATTACAGGTACACAAGGTACACAGAAACACAGTGAAACGTTTGGAATGATGTAAAAGGAAGTTTGAACTAAGCTAAGGAATTATTCATTATAATTCATTATATACAGTTAACATGCATGTAAAACTGTGTGGCTTGTGGCATCCCTATTATATGTCTGATTTCATGATTTATTTGTGATTTTAATATATGTTAGTTATTAATTCCTAATTTACTGACTACAATCAAAATTAATCTCATAAATGAGTTTTTTCCCCCAACTTTACGCGTACCACTTTAAAGACTTTTGCACGTCACTTTTTGCAGACAGAACAATATAAACATACTAATTGTACAACACGAAATTAAAGACCTCAAGGGGAGACCTTGGCACTGTCCTTTTATGTGAGGTAGAGTAGTGTGAGGAAAAGCTTGTTAAAATCCTAATAGTACCTATCAAAGGATATTGATTATCTTTCCTGCCCTGTTTCTGTGACAAACTGAGCATTAATCTCACGCTTCTGCACAAGGGCTCTAAAGACGCCTTTTCACCGGGATTAAGACTTCCCAAAGGCTAAATATTTGTAAAGTAAACAGATGTATGAGCTGTCCCATGGCTAGCCCTGTATCAAATAATCCACTTTAGTAGTATGGATCAATATTCCATTGACTATCCTGGAGGAAGCATCAGCTCACACACACACACAGTAGCTCAGTGACTTGTACAAGGCCAAAGGCAGGCTTCATAGAGTTATCACCCAGGATTTTCATACTCTCATAAAGACAACACAAAAGGTTAGTTCAAGGATTCAAAGGTGTGTCTACATTGTGTCTAGTTATGTAAAACATATTTTTTATTTTTATTTCTCAAAGACATGGTACAAATTGTATTTTGGTGTAAATCTGACAGACACTACTAAAGACTGATGCCAGTATTATTATTAAGTTCTGGGCAGAAAACTTTTACGTCAAAAATGGTCAAAAGTAAATAAAAAAAATACATAAGACACATTTTAGGAAACACAAAACTAGATTTATAATGAGCAACAGACAATAACAAGTGAAGCCATTCTGCTTTAGCCAAGCACAAAAAAGATTTGCAGATAATGCTAAACTTAGATACACCACCGTTATTATCACTGGCATGCAATAGCTGCTGCTCAGTAAAGTGACTGCAGCTGACACTGCTTTTGCATGTTTACTTCCTAATCAAGTTTGAGTCAGTGGGGATTCGCTTCTCTTTGTGTTGACATTTTGAAATCAAATTACCTGCAACTGGTTATCCATTGATGTCATTGAGTAGTGCTGTTATAAACTAGCCAGCCCCTTCTTATGACTTCTCATGACAGGCGTGGATATTTTTTATGCACTAGAAATAATGTGGTCCCTTTAAACAATACACATCTAGATATGTGCTTTTAACCTACTTAACTTGAATAGAAACATGTACAGAATATACATGTGCAAGCTTAACACAATTTAAAAAATAACATGTACCACTAAGTGTTACTTTGTAACCTTGCAAAGTGAGATATCTTACATATCATGTTACAAATATGATTTCAAGGCAGTGTGACAGAGTGACCAACGGTCAAGGCACAAACGGCATGAAACATGAACAGGCTGGTTGCAGTTGAACCTTGTTGCACACTTTCATTTATTTACACAATAAATCATCCAACATAACAAAATCTAGCTCATACGTAGATACTAACTACACTTTAAACAGTCCCTATCTAGCAGACTGGACGGCTAAGCCCAACCAAACACTTCTTTACATAGTTTACGTAACAAAACAAAATATCTTTATCACAGCAGCTACTGTAACCCTAACAGGCCTGAGTTTGGAGTTACATTTGGGTTTAGGATTGATTAATTCTACATTTAACTAATGTCCAGTAGGCAAGAGGCGTCTTATGAGAAGGACCATCAAATAGTAATGATATATTATTTTTAGCCTTCTGCTTTCTGCAGGACAGAGCACTGGACATCCTTAAAGGAGCTAAGCCATGTTTTAACTGAACTTATTTTTTTTGCTGGTTTTATCTTGTGTAAATTGATATTGTGTGGAAAGTAGGATTTTTTTGCACACACACATTACTTTTTTGAAAGAGTAGACGTAGCAGTAAAATCGAAGTGGGTAACGAAAAAGCTGTGTATTACTTTTAGATTGGTGTCTTGTCAGTGGCAGAGAAAGAGACAATAGCTTTCGGCTTTATGAAGAACGGGGGAGGACGGAAGCCAATAGTGAGTGAGAAGACGCGGGACTAAGGGAACAAGACGCATGCAGGAAAAGAGAAAAGAAAAAAGGGGAGATCTGAAAAGATTGTATGAAATAATGTATGCAGCATATATCATTTCATTCATTAGGAAAATACTGAGCAACACTGAATAGATAATTTTTAGCTATGTGTAAGAGGTCTGTGCTTAGTCTTACAATCCTACTAGAAAATAAATATGTGTACAATACAATGTGTATCCTAAACTAGGACCAATGACAGTTTCAGAGCTCCTGCAGTTGTGAGGTGTGAAAATAGAGGCTCGACCAGAGGCTAAAATGGCCTTTTGGAAAGCATTAGCTCTATACATAGTGGCTGCCAAAATATTTTAAACTTCTCATTCAGGGCTTGACACTGAGTAATTTCATGACTCAGATGAAACAAGATGTCAAAATGAGCATCCACAAAGAGAACCTTCTGGATTTTTATCACCTTGCAATGACATTTTGCGCTCAATGTGTGGTTTTATTTGAGATCATAAACGCATATTTTGTAGATTTATAATGAATCCTATATAAGCCCCAATGCGCATTGAAACACCATATTTCTTAAAAACACTTATCACACTTCTGTTTAAAAATATTTAGTCTGAGTGATGTGACAATTTAAATGAGTTTCTGACAAGATCAATGTCTTTAAATTATTTAAAAGCAGTTCTACTTTTGTAGAATTATTTAAAGTATCATAATTGCACCTCAGCTTCCCAGACTTCATTTTCAAGTCAGGAATTCTGTAGGGAGCTATCATAACCACTGAACAGTATAATGTTACAGCCTAGGTATAAAAATATCTCTTTAATGACTGGCAAATTGGTGAAATGCACTGACCTGAATTTAGACCAAACAGAAGGCAATATTTTTCAAAGGAGAATGAAAACTCAGTAAATTGTCACCATATTGCTAATCCTTTTTTATTCTCTGGTGTACACAAATAAGAGATGATTGGATGTGATTTAAAACACTCTTTTTGAATTCTAATGATTCTGTTCTGTCTTTGTTGTTTTCGCTTTAATTTGTTTTCATTATTCTCAATGCGTAAATGTTTTTTGTTTTTTTTTTATAAGAAAAACAATGGTTTCCAGATAACTATGTCTTCTGCACTATTTGTTTTTAGCAGTGAAGGAAGTAAATAATCTTTATATAGCACCTTTCATAGTGGACCACCATCACAAAGTGCTTTACAAGATATGAGACTAGGATGTATGAACTATGCATCAGTTTCAGAGTCACTTACAGCAACATCTTACCCAAAAGACAGAACACAGGAAGTTTAAGTAACTTGCATAGGGTCACAGTGAGTGAGTGGTTGAGCTGGGATTTGAACCAGGAACGTGCTTGTAATAAGCCCTTTTCTTTAAGAGAGTGAAGTTCAATTTGGTCTACTAGAGCATCAAGTATACTTGTAAACATGAGCAATGTTTAACTGACTTGTAAAACAGAGGCCTACCCCATTACAACCAATTTTCTTTTTTTGTCTGGAAATGTCTCTGAAGATCTGATGGCCTTGTGTAATTATTTATTGTGGTTTGAGAATCACATTGTCGTAAAGACAATTGATGCTAAAAACTAGTGGACACAGTGACCCAGCCCTGTACAGATACAAATATTGGTGATGTGGTCGCTTGAACCAAAAAGATGCCCATGTTAGTTCAATGGGTACACTGACTTGTTAACAATTCCCACAATGCATACTTTGCAGCACATTGTTTAGAATTGTGATTTCTGTTGGTGGTTTTCTGCAAACATTGGCAATCCGGGAAGACCTAGGAGACTCTTGATTGATTCTGGGTAACCACTATCGTGTCCCTTTGCAAAGTCACGGTGATCCTCGGTGAAGTTGCACAGATTATATATTTAGTGACTTTTCCTTACCTTCTGTATTTTCTGGCCAGTCAGTGTAAGTTTGATGATTGATTGGAGTAGAGTAGTAATCAAGCTATAGTACTGTACTCTAAAGAAGACAGAGAAAGATTTCTAGTCAAAACATATGTCATTGAATTTTAGTTTCTTTAGTATTTCTAAATGTACTTAGGCATCAGTGCTCTCTATTGGGCTAAAAAAAAAAAATAAAAATAACATCCATAACCCTAACTACCTACCCAACGTAACATTATATAGTGAAATCTAGTTTTTGTCTCAGTGGGGTCTTGTTTTAATGATAGAGATTAGTGATTCAAACAGTGATGAATCTTATTAGCCTGTTTTTTTATTTTTTTGGACTTCATTTCACTATATTTTATTGTACATTTATTTTACAACATTTAACAGTATGACAGGACTACTACAGTATTTCTTGTGGGAAATTATCACACCAACAGAATATAACAGGAATTCTAATTTCTTCTATGGTAAATTACTACAGATAATGAATATGATCAGAATATTTTAAGATATCCTATAGTAAACTATTATATAAACGCTCTACAAATCGCATAAGACAATGAAACATGTCATATTAACAGTATTATCATTTCCTAAAATATAATATCAATACCATAAAATATAATTATTTTGATTGTAAGGTTCACCTACATTACATTTGCCACAAAAAAATAAATAATAATTTCCTCGTAATTTCATTGTATAAAAGTTGTTGTAAGGACAAGCCTCACTGTTCAAATTATTTTACGTGTGCAATTTTGTTCTTAATACATTTAATATATTTTAAACTTTCTGTATACCCGACAACATGATAATCTGACAATCTCAACATTTAAAAACGAAAAAACGTATTTGGTGGCAGTACCGTGAAACTTTACCCATGATGCTAATGGCCATGAAATAGATGATTGTTTAGTGGTATATGGCAGGAAAGCAAACCTCTTTGAATTAGTAACCTACCCGGTGGGACTTTGAAGCTATATGGGTTGGGTGACGTTTTTGCGTCAGGTTTTTTCAAGCGTCCAGTCGAAATTCTCTCCCACGGAGACCATGGCAACAGCTTCTACTGTGAGTGTTCAAAAGGGCCAAACAGTGCAGAATTAGACATGTCATTACTAACAAATGCTGTGATGCATAAAATATATACATTTCACAGATGACAGAATGATATGCAAGTCTTGCAGTTTATAACATTTTAATTTAAATCGTAACTACAGTCTCAATATTAGAAATGTGCAGCATGAACAGTATTTCAAATGCGCTATATGCACGTATATAAATAACATTAGTTTGTGTTGAAACTCCGCAAAGAATACGCGGGATATATTTAAAAGGCACATTTTTACTTTGTCTCTTGCAAGCGGACGAGTGATTGACAGCAGTGACATAGACGGTATGACGGGTCAAACGTCACAGGGCAGCTCCGATAGTGCAGACACTCACAGGGCTAGTAGCATCGACACATTTCACGGTGGATCTGATTCTGCAAATACGCTAGACCGTTTAAACACATTGGTTTGTAATATAGAAAGGAAGTTAAAACATTTGGAAGACGTGACTGTAATGCACAGATCTAGTTTAAATTGATTACATTTACAACATAAGTGCTTCATATTCATTATATAGATATTCACATTACCTGCTTTTTCAGTGGCAAATGCATTAATCCAAAGGTGTATGCATTCTTTACAAATTATTAATATGATAAAACATTGTTGTTGTGACTTTCTGACCTCTAAGAAATATTACAAAAATATTGCATAATAGGTATAAATATAATTTTGTATGATAAATACAGTAAATGCCCTTTAAACTGTGCTATAACACGTTGCATTTCTGTATCGAGAGGAACGCTAGTTCCTCGTGCCAAATTACAGCGAAGCGTGAGAACTGCCGTTCCTCTCTATAAAGCACGGATAGTTTACATGTTTTCAGGGGTTGGCGCGGCAAAAGCAAATCAGCCAAAACCACCATTCCACGTTTAATTTGTAGTTCCCAACACACTTACGTGAAATGTTGAAAAAAAAAATACCTGTCATACAGTAAGAGAACTAAGTCACCAAAGGAAGATATAAATGTCCACCTCCTTTTTCTCCCGACTAATTTTTTTATTTAATTTTTTGCAGAATTTTTGCAGACCCCAGGCACTTTTATCCACACATATGTATGTTACAGGACATCCGAGTTTAATGGCAATTAGCGTATTTTGTCAACATGGAAATATACTAGGGAACGCATTTGACGTCTATACCATTAAAAACACTATGTAACACAATTTTTGTTCCTGGATAGTAAGTGTTATTTCCTAATTACTTATGCCTCAAAAGTATAGAAAATGGCTATTATTCCCCACAAACTTTGCTTTTTGACCAGGACAGGTAAATTTCAAAATATCATTATTTCCAATGAGAAAACGGGTGCTTTTGTGTCTTTTCGTTCACATAAAGTCAGAAAAAAACAACATATTAATCCAAATTAACATGTATTTATACTAAAGTAATACAAAAATGACTACAAAAGATTTAGAAGTGAGTAGTTTTTCGAGATTTACGATTATACTGTAAATTTACAGTATAATCGTAAATCTCGAAAAACTACTCACGTACCCTTGGGAGGCGGGACCGAGGACGTCACTTGGGGAAGGGGGCCTATCAGCAGCTTTGACATAGGAGACACCTACCAGTAGGCAGGAGTGTATCCCATAGCAATGTTTGGTGGCCATCTTTGAATTGAAAGGGAACTACAACTCCTCAGAATCTGCCGCAACAGATTTTGTTCACAATATTTCTACCAATGTTCTATGGCTAGCTGTAATATATAATTCCACTACCCACTTTCACTGCAGTTAGACTTTTCTCCTATGCAAATCCACTGTTTATCAGACTCCTATATAACTTTAGTGAATCTAAAATTACATGACAAGATATGTGTTCACAAATGACAGACAGTAGATGCCCGAGGCAGTTACAAAAGGCTGACTGAATTACAAAAAATAGCTTGCATTACAACAAACATTAAATGACTAATCTGACTTAATCACAGTTCAATATATCGCCAACACACTCTTGACTGACTTTTAAAAATAATACCATATTCTACTGTTCTATATAGGTACAATACAACTATTTCATATGTAGTGGACAATTTGACTGGTCTGGTAGTTCTAGGTATGAGTGCATTATATATCCCTTATTTGTGCAATCCCAGGTCTTACAATTTGTCAGGATAATTATATATATATATATATATTTTGACAATAAACATTTATGTTTTATTCTTCTACCTGCATTTAAGTGTTTTTTTGCACTTTCTCCATCTACTGTATTGACTCTTAATTGTAATGATCTTAAAAGCACCTGTACTTTATTTGTAAATGTACCTTAATGTAACACTCTTTCTCTTAATTTGCTCTTAACCATATTGTAATAACTTGTTACCTCTGTAACTCACCCTGAATAACGGTGTCTGCCAAGCAAATACATCACCATCATCATCATAATAATAATAATAATAATAATAATAATAATAATAATAATAATAACAACAATCAGAAATGACAATAATAACTACATGAACAAACCACAAATGGTCACATTAAAAAATGAATACCTTTTATACAACAAAAGAAATGTCCTTTCACAAAAAGCAATTCATATCTTGATATTTACATTACAGAAAAAAATGATGTATTAAAAGTACTTTGAATGACAATATGGTCATTTCCATAATATTCATTATGACATTTTCTTTTCATTCTCCCAGGGTGCTTACAACTGCTTTTAAATACTGCTGTTATCATGCCGTTCTCCCTAGAAAAAAAAAACAAAAAAACATGACTGTACATCAACAATAAGTCACCAAAAAAAACCCAGCCCACTCACACAAAGTAGAATAACACATTGGGAACCCCAGCAAAACCGAAAACAAACGCAACACCTGAATTCCCATGCTTAAGCCAACCAAACACAGCAGGATCCATCAAAGCCCTGGCAGCAGTACTATCCTGCTTCAGTCAATCAAACACAGCATCAGCATCAGCATCAGCATCACCGTGCACCACAGGCCAAACCTCTACACCAGGAACAACGATGCCATTGGGACCTACAGCCACAACAACAATCACGACAACACTGCAATTATTTCCCACTGTTTCACAAACAGCCAGATTGGCATTACTGTGAACCGCAGCAGAAAACAAAGCAGGAGAAAACACAATTGTATTAAGAATCAGTCACAGAAAATGACTTTACAACAGCACACCCATCATGCCCCACTGTTTCAAAAACAGCAGCAAGAAAACTGATTTTTGTACAACCAATAGGTAAAGCGAAAAAAACAGCAGCAGCAAATTTACAGTGAGAATCAAGAGCGACAGCTACAACAACACCGGGATCTTTACAGTAAGAATCCAGAGACAAGACAAAAACAATACTACCATCAACATCCACCCTGTCAAAGACAATGACAGCAAGAACAGCATTACTGTCAACCACAGCCAAAGCGACTAAAGCAGCACAAAAGTTACCGTGACAACCCAGACGCAAAGAAAGAACAGCAGTGCAAAACTTTCCATGACAATCCAAACCCAAAGAAACAACAACAACAACAATGTTACAGTGATGACCCAGAGCCAAAAAAAAAAAAAAAAAAAAAACTTTGCAAAACAAACATATATCACAGACCTTGGCTTCCAAACAACTATAAAAAAAAAAACAGTATGATCAGAACCCACAGAGAAAGAACACTTCATGCAGGGCACATTATGTTGACAACATTTTGCTTGAGAGAGCTAGAAGAAGACAAAGCCACAACATTTACTGCAGGGTCAAGCAAATAACTAACGCATACAAAAGAAGAAGTGTTGTAAGGCACTGTCTACAAAAACAACACTATATCACACAACTTGTGAAGAACTTGAAAGACAGGAGTCCTTCTGCAAAACTCATGACAGCAACAAATCTTGTTGAACTTTCTCTCCAAGTTTCTGTGAAAATGCAGAAAAGCTGAAGATGTTGCATTACAACGCAAAATACATGCACTTTTTACTAAAATAACTGTACAGGATAATGTTTCCCAAATGGCAAACATGATATGTGGCACAAGTCAATACACATCAAACAATGAAGCTTACTTTTAGGAAGCAATGTATGGCGCCACTCTTTTATCATTCATTCCCATTAATGAAAAAGGACAAGTCCAAATTTTCCCTTATGTGCCACCGAAAAAGCCCAAAAACAGTGCTCAGCCCGAGGCACTGCCAGACGAAACCACAAGTGATGAAGAAGGGCAAACAAAGCAAAAACAAAGCTTACACATACGGCAATGTCGTGAGAAGAGCTGTCGAATTGACTCCAACACTGATCTTGTTCCTTGCTTGATCCTGATTCATCGTGCCAGACTGGGAGCCACCAATAAAACTGATCACATTTTGTTGACTAAATGACTGATACCAGTGAAGGGAGGAGATATTTACAGCTGCAAAAAAAAAAAAAATTATCCAACACATGAAAGACTTACATGACAAAGACGGAACTTTAACCTGTCTTCTGTCTACAGTAGACACCTGTAACCAGATACAGACCGGTGTGCTTGATAGTATGCCTGGGGAGGACATTCATCTATTGGCAATGGACACTGTGGACTGCCTTCCTTCCTTTAAGGAAAATGTGCTGAAAAAAAATAAAGCTTACAAGGCTGACTGCAGTCGTGCAGCTGGACTGGAAACTAGCATATGAGTGAAAACAGGCAGCAAGCAGATGCTTCGGAGGAATATTGATGTTGCCACTGATCTCATCAATGGGGCAATAGGGAAACTTCAAGCTATTTCCTGTTATCTCGAAAACCCCAGGATGGTGAAAACTATAACCATCCATTTTATCAATGGACACACCTTGGCACACCAATGGCATACCTTTGAACACTTGAGGTCAAAGTTTGAAGTCATGGACAGGGCCTACATTGTTCAAGAGCAGTTTCCAGTCATCGGTGCTCATGCCATCACCATTCACAAATGTCAGGGCATTACACTCAAAACAGTGATGATGGACCTTGGTAACTCCATTTTCTCCTGTGGCCAAAGTTTTGTGGCACTTTCCAGAGTTACTTCCTTAAGTGGCGTACACCTTATCAACTTTGACCCCACTCAAATTAAGGCACTTCCAACTGCACTGGCAGAGTACAGCAGGCTCACAGGTCTTTACTGCCCTCTGTTGAGAAGCTTGCAGCAGATCAACACGCACAAGGGATCCATGGTGAAAGATCGTTTGCATTTCTTACGTCAAGCCATTGCCGATGTTCAGGAACAGCAAAAGCTATCACGTTCTGAGGGAACATTTGCAGTCACACATCCAATCAGAGGCTTGAGCAACACTAATCTTACCTCCTGCTATTCACACGTCACTTTGCAATGTCTTCTTCACTGCCAACCTTTGAAGGAATCATTAAAACAGAGTGAACAACAAGCCCTACGATCAGCTGCCATGCACTACATCTCTGAGTACTGTGGACATTTGTCACTTCTTAGGAGAACCCTTCAGTAAAGTTGAACAGCAAGATGTTGTTGAGTTTCTCACCAAATTGTGTCAATCACCATAAAGCATGATATACTGTGTGCCGGATATGAGTACCGCACATCAAATCAAGAGGTGGGGCATGTTTACTCTCTGCCTGTACCTGATGGTACACATTCCATGTGTTTGGAACAACTCATTCACAAGTGGACACTCATTGATGTTGGCAGATGTAAAATATTCACTGTCTGCCAGTTCTGCATCAGCTGGCAAGTCTGCCAGTCCTGCATCAGCTGACAAGTCTGCTAGTTCTGTGTAAACTATCAAGTCTGCCAATTCTGCATCAGCTGGCAAGTCTGCCAGTTCTTCATGCAAGTTTGAAAGACTTGAAAGAATGCATAGTTTTCTGGTATCACCTGCCAGTAAACGGTACCTCCTGTTTCTTCACCATATGCTTCCTGTGTTTAATGAAGTAAACTTGAAGTTGCAATGTGAGGCCCCAATGATCCGTGCTGTCAGAAGGAAATTACTGAAACGCTTGAATTTTGCTTTCCAGGTATTGTTTGTCTTTCTTAAGTTATGATGAATATCATATGATTTGTCAGGAAGAAAATATTTTAAATTAAAAACAAATTTTATACATATATGGGTATTACAATTACAAATTTTGAAAGATAATATGTATATATAAATTATAATATATGAATAAATAAAAAAAAGATTAATAGTTTTTTTTTTAATATTAAAACTGTTATTCACTATTTCAGAAAGAGCTCAATTCCATACTACAGAACTTTGAAAAGAGCCTTTTTTACTTTTTGTTTTCTTCTTGAATACGTATGCTAATTTTCCTTCATTTATTTTACTTGCTTTTCTGTCTCTGCAGCAGAGTTGGGTCAATTCCAATTCCATCCAATTCCAATTCCACCCATGTATACATTCAGTTTCCTTACAATTTTGTCATGCCAAATCCAATTCTATCTCTAGTCCATGAAATTGTATCATTTTGTATTAAAAGATAACGGACATTCACTCAACATATACTTTTTTTTAAAATTTTTATTGCCACTTTTAACAGCAATAATGATAATTTACATTTATTACAGTACAATGTGCATGTGCACATCCAAGAAATACAAAATAAAATAAACCATAGACAAACAATGTTGTACTGTAGTATGTATTGCCTCAAAAAGAAAGTATTAAGTTATGCATACAGCCATAAAGATTATCATCATTTATCAGTTCTGTTATACCGGATCACCATAAGCTCTTCAAATTTTGCATCACTTAGGTTGCACCGCTCAGGCCTGAAAACTTTGCCTGCCACAATAAAGAGGCTTTCTGCAGGTGCAGATGAAGCAGGTATGGCTAGATGCTTGCAGGCTAGTTGAGCTAAATGGAGGAACTCCATCTGTTTTCCTTTCCAATAAGCCAGAGGATCAGGATCCTCTGGCAGATAGGGTTGGCTCAGGTAGTTTGATACTTCAGAAGGTGCGTCTGTGGTGGAAATACTGCTGCAGATTTCAGTGGCGCGTTTGGTCATATATGAAAAGAGTTTGGTGTGTGTCTTTTGTGGAGGGGGTGTAGCCATGTCAGCAACTCTTGGTAGCAGTGAGGTGATCTTATTAGTCAGCAGTTCCTTCACGCTGTGCACATCTTCATCCTTGCACCAGTCCAATTTGAAACGAGGATCCAGACTTGCAGCCATTTTGAAACACTCCATCTTCTCAAACATTGCAAGGCGAGTCTCCAAGGATAACTGTATGGTTACCACCATCTTGTTGTTATTGGTTTCACTGATGTGTGATATTGTATGACTTAAGCCGGCAGTGATTATCTGATCTCCCTGGACCTTCTCAGTGACCTCTTCAAAAGGCTCCAGTATTTCACAGTTTCCCAATGATTTTCAATTCGTACAGTGTGAGCTTGCATGGGGCATGAACCTCAGATAGGACCTCTGCAGGAACTTTTAAAATTGACCTCAGCATCTTCAGCTGGCTATTTGTCCTTGTGGCATTTGAAATTTGCACTTTGTAGTGTCCCTCCAGTAACTCTGTTGCTTTGGTGGATTTATAACAATTAGATACTATTCTGGACACCTTTGCCATCACCAGTCTTAAAGGGCCAGCTTGCTCTAGGGCATCAAGAGCAACCAGCTGTAGTGTGAGCGAAACATGTTTGTCGATCACGCTCATCACTTCAATATCAACAGCCTCTTCTTGGTCTTCGTCACCATCTTGGACACACAATGGTGGGAATAATATGAATGCCTTCATGTTGGCAGCATTATCAGACACTATGCCTGAAACTGTCAGCCATGTTGTAGACTTCAATAGTCTCTTCATAAGTTCTGTAGATGTCCTCTGCAGTATGTGCACCCCTAAAATGCAGACAAGCCAACAGGACAGTTTTTAATGCGTAGTCCACAATGAAGTGGCCCTTGATGCCAATAAAGGACCTCATATCTCTACTTGACCACACATATATGGTGAGGTAGATGTCCTGGGCTTGCATTTGACACTGGAGGTGTGTTGAGGAAGTAGCTTCTGGCTGAGGCGTTTCCTGCTGGGCAAAGGATGTCATGAAAGGCTGTGCTGTCTACAACAGACAGGGGCATGAGATCATTAGCAATCGAGCTAACAATGTTGTTGGTAATCTTCACTTGGCAAGGATCTGTGGCCTCCCACTTATTCGCATCTGAACTCTGGCCAGATTGATCAGCAAACTCCCCAAGGATATCAGGATGCTTTCTCTGCAAATGCACAGAGGAAAAAAATAATCATACATTTTATGTACATAACACATTGAACGACAAATCCAGCAAAATAAGCAGTCCTCAGTTACCAGGTGAAGCTTAACATTTAATTATCACCTTACAATAATGAAACCTAGATTCAAATGAAATATCTAATTATCTGTATTTAATCTGTCTTGATACAGTAAGATACAAATGATAATACTAAATCATTCAGCGAGACCTGCTTAGTACAAAGGCACCATAAGGCATGATGCTTGCAACCTATGCAAAAAATGTAATCAGGTAAGAGCTACCCACTGAAATACAGTTTTCCATTGAGGAGTGGATACACTTAACCAATTTATTACAAAAACTATTAATGCATTATGGAGATTGAGTAGTTTTAGTGAACCTCTATTAGTTCATCAATTATATAACCACACATCTTTACACAAATTTGCACTAAATATTTTCTACCTGCATCATAAAATTCACTAATTAATAATAAACACACTAAACATTAAAATGATAAATGTATCTATCTAAGAAGTAGCTTTGAAGTAGCTTTTGTTGAGCCAGAGACAGATGTTCCGCAATGTTTACATATAGCACAATGATTTCCCACTTTGCTACCTTCCCTTGGCTCATCAAAGTGATCAGAGACTGAGGTCTTCCTTGACATTGTGGCACTCAAAGTAAAGACAACAATGTTTAAATCGTCAGGCAAAGTTCGTGGTCAAAAAGCAAGCAAAATGGTCTTTATTCTGTTCTTCAGTTCCTCATCCAGTCCAGGGTCAATCACACAGTGAAGGTCCAAAATCCAAACAATGATCCTGTTTTGCAGCAAAGAAGTGACAGATGTCAGTCAGCACCTGAACAGCAACACATCTTCTCTCCATGATTTTATACTCTCCAGGAGCCAGCTGGGAGTCTATTCTTCTACAACTCGCTACATATTAACATATGGATGTTGAATCTCACGTGAAGTATCGACTGGGTGAGACATGGAAGTCCCTCTACAGCTGTAGATGAAGAAGGCATACCACTTCTGAAAAATCTTCCTCGATTCATACTCAACCTCTTGACCATTCCTCACAGCAGTGCACATTGTGAGAGAGTATTTAGCTGTGTGTGCAAAACTAAAATTGAACAAAGAGCAAGTATGGGTGACTCTACTCTTCAGGCCCTACTTGTTGTGAAGTCAAATGCCAGCCAAGCTGCAAGCAGAGACTACTTGGTTGGCATGCTCAGGAGGGTTAAGAGGTGCTATGCCAGGAGTTTCCAGAAGTGAATTTCTCTTTGAAATTATGGTAAATAGGACCATCAGATGTATAAACAAGATGACAAATTAAGTATTGTTTATTATTTAGAATAAAGTAAGTAGGATGAATAATCTCAGATATTGTCTTGCACGTGTGTGTGCTTCTGAAAAGTGTTCGGTGCTCCTGAACATCAGAGTAAATTCTCCTGAAGTAATTTCTAAGAGGTTGGCAGGTCTGGATCTAATAACTTCTATATATGTGTGTAATGTTACTAGAACACATTTGAGGAACATCAATATGTAAAACCAATTTAAAAATGACACTAAGAATTGGCATAGGAATGAGTTACTTTATAATTAGTGGTCATGTTGAATCATTCAGTGGCATTGAACAAAGTTTTACAAAACATGGTCATAGCCCGCTGAAGGTATAATTAATAAAAACAATTATCTGAATGCTGACCTGTGTGCCCAAACAACTCCAAAATTAAATGTAAAATATTGTAACTTTCATACAATTGCTAGAAATTTTAAAAATAATGATAATATTGTGATTACAAAGATTTGTCCGGAAATGGCGAGAGCATGCAGTTAAACTTGTATTTGTGGCAATAATAATTGGTACATATTATATGATAGAGACATAACTTGTGTTTTGTACCAGTGACAATAGAAATGGTTCAATGTGATGCTGCAGGGCAAGTACACCAGCACTTTAATTACAGGACCAGGTTATTACCACATAAAAATATGATAGGATTGCATGCCTTTGTTTCATCTAGAATTGGTTATTGTAATGCAAGAAATACCCTCTCAACTTGATTAGAGGTAGCCAACGAACAATTATAAACATATATTTTAGGCTACTGCTAAAATAAAATGCTAATTAAATCATTTTAAAGATCTGGTAAACAATTATAAAAAAAAAAAATGTAGTGGTAAAAGACAAAAAAAAAAATTGCAGGGCAGAGCAGTTCAATATTTGTTTGAAGTTTCGTGTCAGCGTTATACAGTATATGCTTCACAACAGGGCCCACATTGTTCAGTTTAAAAAAAATTAATATTTAATGCAAATTTTAAACATTTGTAAAAGAAGCAAAGGACTATGCAAAACAACACAAGAGAACTGCAGAAGTTACAGTGGGAACAGTTGAAAGTATCTGCTTAATTCATTTAAATCCTCCCAGAGTCCTTATTTAGCAAGGTGGTATTTATGTTACAGATTCAAGTACACCACTGCCTTCTGCAGTCACACATGAGTGGGTACTGATGAACTATACGTGGAGTTAGAACATGTTATGGTATGAAGCTTGTTAATCACAGAATCAATTAGATAGTGGCCCAAAAATTCTTTGAGGAATGTTTTTTCAGCTTCATCCTCCTCCTGCTGCCTCTGGGGGTATGTAACCCTACCTCTGGCTCCTCGATGACTGAGCTACAGAAAACTTGAATAACTAGAGTGGCCAAGTGTGACAGAGACAAAATGATTTTTGGTGGTACTTCTCCCTCCCGACCTGTGAGGGCGCTGTGTAAAGGGAACAGAGTGCCCTGGACTAGGTGGCCAGACAATTAATTCCCAGGGTTAGGCAGAAGTTGGTCATCCAGAAAAGGAAAAGGGAAACTATGTGACATCCGCTGATTGGAGGAGCTGTTGCACTCGTTAACCAAGGGGTCATGATAGATGGTACAAAAGGGGACGGAGCAAGGTGATCTGTTCCTTTCTAATGGTTAAACGTGATCCGGAAGGAGAAATCTGTGTTGTTATCATGAGTGCTTTGTTTGTTTCTTGTCCTGTTTTAAAATACTGTTTGTTATTATTTAGACAGCTGAAATACGAGCACTAAACCTGGACAACACTTCACCTTGTTTGAACAATAAAGCACGCACTGTGGACTTGTGTTTGTGTTATGTGTGGGTGTAAAATATCGGGGCTATTATTATTTCGGGATCAACCCGAGGATTACAGTAAATCAATACACGCCGCTGTATTGCTTATCATTGTTAATATTTACTGGATTACGGGGGACTTGGATTTAAAATAAAACACCATTGCACCTGGATTATCATTGTCTGTCTGTTTATTGATCACTGCTGCACACCTGCACCTGCACACTGTCACCACTTTGCCACACCAAGGTACAGTTTTGAGAGAACAGACCACAGCTGCCTACCCCTCATGTCATTCTACTAAATTATAAAGACAAAACAACTGAATATAAAAGTAAACCAAAATCCTGAAGAGATTAAATAAAATATATATATACATTATATACATTTTTATAGTAGAGCCTATATTTAGCAATGCTTAACTAGGTTAACTGGTTCTGCAGTATGTTCATACTAAAATGCATTTTGAATGGGCTTTGCATTTGTGTTGTCGCATAGTACGGTGCGTCTGTTTAAATGGTGATGCAATATACATACACATCACTCTAGCTTTTACATTTGGGTAAACAAAGCCATTTCATTGTTTACAGTATACTGTATGTATGTAATATCATTGTCTGGGCTTAAGCACAAGTTATTTGTCCGTTTTCCTTCATGTTACATGGAAAACTAAACCGTGGCAGCATCATGACGTAGGACAAATTATTAACTGTACAGATCACCACCGCAGAGCCCAGAGCTTTTGTTTTAAGCTTTTCAAGGTTAAATACATTTCTGAGCTTGATTCAGCTGGGAATGTAACGAATTGCAGGCACTGCTAGGCCCCAGTTGATTGATTATAGTTCATTCAGTTGTGCACTTGGTATTTTGGTTTCCATGCAAAGCAACTTCCAAAATCTCAAAGCACAAGTCAAGTCAGGAGCATGATTGTGAAACAGTGGCGTTTGGACAAATTCAGTTACGTGTCCCAAATTATTCATTCAGAACAGAATGACAGGCAAAATATTCCTACTTACTACTGTTTGCTTTAAATGTACAGTATATGTCTAGCCTTGTCCTATCCTGGTTCAAATCTTATCTTTCTGATAGGTTTCAGTTTGTCTCTATTAGGGAGGTAAAATCAGCATTATTGGAAGTTGTCTATGGTGTTCCACAGGGCTCCATTCTAGGTCTCTTGTTATTTTCATTACATATGCTATCGTTAGGTGACGTTATCCGCAAACACGGAGTGAACTTCCATTGCTATGCTAATGATACCAGGCTATACTTGTCCCTAAAGCCAGGAATTTCTTCTGCCTGGGTGTCACAATTTACTAACGTTGAATTCAAATAAAACAGAGGTTATGCTAGTGGACTCACAGATCCAACTAAAAGGAAATGTGGGATTACACAAGCTTGACCCTTAAAGTCTCTTAACAAAACTTAAACTAGATTAAGAGTCTGGGGGGTCATCTTTGATCCTGATCTCTCATTTGAGACTCATATTAGGGAAGTTACTAAAGTATATTTTTACCATTTGAGAAATATAGCCAAACTTAGACCAACTTTTGCAGCTTGTTCAGAATACCACTGCTAGAATTCTGACTAAAACCAGAAAAAGTGAACATATTACTCCTGTTTTGGCCTCTTTACACTGGCTCCCTGTGCAGTATAGAATTGATTATAAGATTTTGCTGTTAACTTAGAAGACCCTGAATGAATTAGCACCTAATTGTTTGAAGGAGTTACTGACCCAGTATCTTCCAAACCACACTCTGGTTATTCCTAGGGTCAACAAAAACAACATGGGAATGAGGGCTTTTTCTTGTAGAGCTCCTAAATTATGGAATGCTCTACTTCCTTTGTCAGGGAAGCTGGGGCCATTACAGTTTTCAAGTCAAGACTAAATGACTTCCTTATCTTAGTGGGTTTTAATGTAACTTTAAAATTGCTGCTTTTGTATTGTGTGTATACTGTTATTTAAATATGTTATTTAAATGGTCTAATTATGGCAGTTGTATGTGTGACATGATATGGAAATGTATTGTGGTTTGTTCTTTTTTTCTGCTATGTACTGTACAGCTCTTTTCAATACTTTTGTATAAAAAACACTATATAAATGCAATAAATAAATAAATAAAAATAAATATGTGTGCTAACAATAACATCCTAGCATTAGATTTGGTGTTGAACTTTTGAATAATTCCCACCTATACTTAATAAATATATATTTTAAAAAACAATGCTGGAATTTGGTATGAATAACATCCAATTAAATATTTTTTTACACAAATCATTTTTTTATTATTTAGAAAAACTACTAAACATTCCAAGTGCAAATTTGAAAGTAAATCCTATTAATAAAACTTTTTTTAATATACATTAAATAAAGATTGGTAGTCACAATTGAAGACAACCAAATAAAAAAAACAAAACGAAACAAAACATTTACTTATTACAGCTTTAAATTAAAAGCAAAACTTCAAACAGAATGTCACGTTGCTTCATTCTGGTGCCCTGTTGTCTATGTCCAGTCATAACATTAGTTAGGTCCAATTATCTATCCTTAAACATGTCTACACATGTTAGAACATGCTGACACTTTCTAACCTTGTGTTTTCTCATTGTCTTGAATGTATCATTCCACATGTTCACACATTTTGAACTCTCTTGTTTTGTGACAAGTTATTAAGTTCCCCAGCTTGTGTCTGGGTGTGTTTGAAGTGCAGTAAAAAATATCTTTATAAATGTTAAGTGATGCATTTTTTGGGTCCATACTACAATCAATATATCTTTGAATTTTGCTTTCTGCCAAAATCAAATTTAATAACATAACATACTTGCCAGTAAACTATGGCAAGCTGCAAGCCATCCATGAACTTAAACACACACAGAAATGTCATTCCTTCCTGTTTCCTGTTTTTGGCTGTATATATATATATATATATATATAATATATATATATATATATATATATATATATATATATATTAGAATTTTACGAGATAGATAAACAACATTAATTTTTGATTAATTAGAATGCTCTAGAAACAAAACTAATTGCTTTTGATTGGGACCTTAGAAATAAATTATTTGGGAGGTTGGGAGTTACAGACAACCCAATCATTTCTCAATGCAAGTCATTGCTATTTAACATTTGAATCACATTCTCTACTTTTTTGCAATTTTTAATGTATGATAAAATAATATGCCTTCATCCTTTTAGTAAAAAAATAAACTAAGCAAATTTTTGCTGGAGCAAAAGCTTAATAAATGTGTCCCATGGTAGTGATCTCAATGATCTGTATGTCTTAAAATTGAAGAGGTGAGGATAATGTGAAGAAGAATAACTTCTATTCGACATCAGGTAGAAAGCTTTATTAATTTATTTTTTTGTCGTAGAATAGATGTAACTGGAAACACAGGTGGAGGCTCTGTCTAAAACCAGACAAGACCTAAACTGTGAAGAGTTTCTTTTTTTCACACCTTCTGAAAACGGTTGTGAAATGAACGCTGTGTGGTAAAACAAGGTGTAAATTGAAAAGGTCTCTGTCAGTATTGTCTGAGAGCTTATTTAATTGGAAAAGCAATAAATATGTACTGCTGTTGCATTAGAGGCAGTGACATTGCCTGTCCTATGCTTTTTGCACATAAGATTTATTTTTAACATAGACTTTTGTGAACTTTGCTTCTGAAAGGCTCCATTGTCTGCTGGGTACCATAAAGGATGAGCTATTGAGCCTCTTGTCTTCATGGTCCGTTAAGCAAAGGGAAACCTATGCTCTTATTACCTGAGGACATTCAAGAAGGCAAGTGCAATTAGTCAGCAGATAATTAAGCTGTGCATTATTGGAATACTTACAGACAAATCACCTTTAGTACAGGTTGCACTGGGGCATGCAAAGCATTCATTTTGAGGGCTGCAGTTTGTAAAGGAATACACTGTTTCACCAAAACCTTGGCTTAGCTGATAGTTGAGAGATTATAAGAGGTATGCAAACACATTCCTATTAAGGTTTCAGCAGATTTGTAAGAACATGTTCAGCCATTTTATTTACTTATTTTTATACTGCCGCCCAATTCTTTTGGATTTGTTGTTCGAACAAAAAATGCAAGCACAATATTTACTTCAATAGTAAGTTACCGCTTTCAAAAATATGTGTGTTTTTTGGCTGCAAATTGGTCCCAGCTGGCAGACGCTCCACCTGACAGGCCCTCCACTATAGCTGTAGGACCTTGCTATCTGCCTTCACCAGGTTTCTCACCTGAAACATTTACCTTCTCATCACGTGTGCCAACATTAGTACCTACAGCTTTCTTCTAGCTTTGTAAATACAACTGCAATCCTACGCTTGTACAAGGAGCGTGTTGGTTTCTTTGTGGAAGCACTCCAATGTATATCTTGGATGTGTATAGACACATGTATGTCTCTTCACCACTGGGAGAGAGTGTATTAATATTAAAACAATAATACCACTCTTGGGTATTATGAACCAATTTGTCTGGCATCCTGATGGAGTATTATCCCTACATTTAATAAAGGTGTACTGTAAGATTTATCAAAAAGAGATTGAAATATAGGTGAGGTGCCAACAAAATGTTCGATTCAATGCAGTGATCCAAAACATGAACCATGTACAATATGTAGTAAATACAGCCAGAAAGTGTCAGGCTTCCACAGTAAAAAAATGTTAAAGTCAACCAAGTGAATTAAATACTTTAAAGAAGCAGATTTACAGATACAAACTGAATCACGGATTCCATTAACGGAATGCTGTGTTTATTTATTTTATGAGGATAACCTTATGCAATATTTTATTCATATATCCCCTTCATTTGGCTAATAAAAATGCAGAATTACAATGTTAACTATTCTAACTATTGCTGCTCATCTTGGCTTGCCCTCCAGTCTTGAAGTGTTTTATATGTACTGTATCAGATTTTGATTTTTTTTTTCTTTCAATACTTGTTTTAACTGAAGAATCGGAACCTCACCAATGAAAAATAAAAACTTGTAAATCTGTCATCTTATAGTGCATTTGATAACAGTATCAGACAGAATCAGATTTCTTAAATGCTACACATTATTTTGTACACTGAAAATAGAAATGCACTGAATACTATTTTATAGACCACCATCATCCATGGAAATAATGTTTTACTGATTCCAAGAACTCTAGTGCATTCCAAATGGAATCAATGAGTGCTACCAACAGGGAACCAGATCCAGAAACACTGTTGCCAAGACAGTCCAACACTGCTACCATGGATCACCATGGTGAAGACTCTCATTATAATAGCTGTTTCTGAATGTTGAATGTCTGGTCTCAAACACACAATGCTGTTATATAAATCTCCCTTTAGAAAGTCTACCTTTTCCAGCCAAGTACCTTTCAAAAAGTGTACGAACTGCCTGACCTATAACTGAATCTGCTAAAGTACTAAAAATACATTTTAAAAAGTTTTTCAGGAAATGTAGACATCTTTACTGTCTGCAGAGTTATTGTATTTTGTAAAATGTACAAGCTCTTGGCAACTGCGCTATTTGGCGCAAACTTGAAGTTCCTTCCTGTGCATATCAAGATACCATTTTGTTTTTCTGTAACCATGCCTACATTTCTTATATATAGAGATGAAAGTAACTTTAATTTCTTTCATTTTAAAGTTGATTTGAAAAACTATTTAAAGTTTGATTCCATTCCAATATAGTATCACTGAAATGGCTGCATTCAGACTCATTTGTTGGAAACAATGTATCAATGTACTTGCTGTTCACTGGTATCTCTGAGAAAAGGGACCAAGTTAGTTTGGATACAAGCTATAAAGTTTTTTTGGTGCTTTTCAATTTTTTTGAGGACTGTGTTCGTTTGTGTTCACAATGCAGTTTACAAGTGCACTCGATTCGTTTATATGGCCTGTGAACAGCTTGCTCAACATATCCTGCAAGGTATCTTGAAAGATGGCACCTATTGAAGTAGTGCTGCATTTTTTAATAGCATGTTTTACATTCTTACATATTGCTGTGGAAGAAAGCATGGGAACGGCGGGAGCATTTTGCTAATTTAATTAATACATGTGTTAATATGACGTGCAGTAGGAGAATAGTGCAGTATTCAGTTACACAAAAACACTGCATTGTTCTCCTACTTAGGCAATTTGAGGAGACTGAATATATTTGACTATTTTTGTGAGTTTATTCCAGTTGTTCGACTTTGATTTTGGTGTCTAGCAAAATTAATTTCAGAGCTTTACTTTCTTAGGATAGAGGGGAGAGTGGATGGTGCAAAGTACTGGCGAAACCTTGAGGAAAACCTGTTTGAGTCAGCCAAGACTCTGAAACTGGGAAGGAAATTCACATTTCAGCAGGACAATAACCCAAAGCACAAACCCAAAGCCACACTGGAGTGGTTGAACAAGAAGAGAATTCATGTTCTTGAGTGGCCCAGTCAAAGTCCTGACTTAAATCCAATCGGAAATTTATGGCGAGACTTGAAGATTGCAGTCCATCGATGATCCCCAACAAACTTATCAGAACGAGCAATTTTCCCATGAAGAATGGGCAAAAATTTACTCTGCAGTTAGTAGAGACCTATCCAAAAAGACTCATAGCAGTAATTGCTGCAAAAGGTGCTTCTACCAAGTACTGACTTAAGGGGCTGAATACTTATGCAACCAGCAAATTTCATTTTGTACATTTTTTTGCAAGTTTTGCTGACATTCAAACTCCTCCTCATATACTGTAACAGCGTTCAGTTTAACCACTGCAGCTTTGAATAAAAAAAAAGTTTGTTTGAAAAACTGTGCACACGTTATTTGTAATTCAACAAAATGTGGCATTATTGGTAGGGGGTGAATATACATATATATATATATATATATATATATATATATATATATATATATATATATATATATATATATATATATATATAAGGGTTGTTAATTAATCGCAGTTAACTTCTGCGATTAATGCACAAATTTTTGGGAGATTTTTTTTTTTACTGTATGTTAATCACGCTCCTCTGTCTTGTCCCTCTTAGCATACCATAATTAATTTTTTGTGGTACCATTTTAATACACTCGAGTGCATGCCAGGATTGAATGAGTGTCGTCATCGTTTGAATATAGAATTAGTCACAGAACCGCATTATGTAGCAAAGCACTCAAAGTGAAGGACTTGTGAATGGTAAGTTTATTTTTAAATGGTTTATTGGAAACAAAAAGATGGCTACTTGGATATACTGTCAAAGTGAGTTCCAGTATCACACACGTGCATCTAGTCTGCTGTACCACCTGCATGCTGAACATGCTTTCACTTCTCAAGCTGCACTTTCTAGTAGTTCTTCTGCTGCAGACAACAACAATACAACAACAAATGTAACCCATCAGTTCTGACAGAGTACTCTTTTAGAAATTCAAGGTCACTGCAAACCCTTCAATTAAGGTAGGTATGATAATATAACCAATGCTGTTGCGAAGTGGATAGCTACCAACTGCAGACCCGTTAACACTAGAAGACCAGAGATATACTCATACCTAGAAACCCAGCAGCAGTCTTTCTGACGGCTGTATTAAAAACACTGTAAATAGTAACGAAAGGAGAAACAGTCAGATATAATTAGTTTTTTTTTTATTGAGTATGTTACATACACATTTGAAAAACCAAAACATATAAATATATATATATATATATATATATATATATATATATATATATATATATATATATGAACATTTATTTTACAAATCAAAACAAGAATATGTAAATAAACATCTGAACAGACATCGGTTTACAACATACGGTACATACTTCTAAAACTAAAACGATAGCAATACATTTTTTACTTTTCAACAGCAATCGGTTTATTATCAAATGAGCAAAAGTAACTGAACAATGTAGATAAATAAACTTTAAACTAAACTTAAAACATTTTACAGAAGGACACAGTACAAGAAGTTAAAAAAAAGCATTTATTTTTCATTTTTTTCATTTTTTTTTTTATGAGTCTAAGGCGTTTCACAGTCAACACAAATAATGTGCTTCTCCACACTGCCTTTCTGCACAAGGCACAGTTGCCCAAAGTTTTATTTTTATTGCACTTGCCAACCTGGCATTGGCATCTCTTGCGGCTCTCAGAGGGGTTGCCAGCTTCAGCTGTGGGTACAAGCTTGTTAGTCTCCCTCTGTTCCAAATGCTCCTTGCAAAGTTCCTGTGCTAAGTATAAAAAATATTCTCTCCTTGGTAAATTCTTCTCCATGCATTCTTTGTAAGGTACCCGGGAGTTGATGACTGCTAGGTCCAGTACATTATAAAACACCTGAAAAAGCCACTGTCGAGAGCCAGCTTTCACAGAATACTTCCGTGCCATCTGATCCAAAACATCAACTCCATATTTTGTTGCGTAGTAAAACTCCACGGTCTCTGGTATTTTTTTTCATTAGTCCTGATGCTAATTGACTGACCAAAAAAGCGCACCTGGCAAGCAGGCTCCAGCCTTTGAATAGGCTGACTGAAAAACAGTAGACTCTCAGTCATTGAGCCAGGCAGAGAGTAGAGACTAATCTAATTACAGCTAAACACATTGCGGACTAGTAAATAAAAATAATAAAGTAGAATACCATGTACAGTCTCTTGCGGAAGGATGAGCCATTCATTTGGACCGTTGAAAGACAAGAGGAACTGGACACCATAAAGATCGTATTGTGTCAGGCCCCTGTGTTAGCCCAACCTAACCCGCACCTGCCATTCGTTTTGGACACTGACGCCAGTGATGAGGGGATCGGCATGGTTCTGGCCCAGCAGTCCCCGGAGGTAGAGAAGGTGGTTGTGTACTACAACCAGACCGTCAGTAGAGCTGAATGCAATTATTGTGAACTGCTGGCCGCCGTGGAGTCTGTACGCCATTCACCGTCTGCACTGACCATGCAGCGCTACAGTGGCTGATGTCCTCCAATAACCTGAGGGTCAAGTGGCCCATTGAATTGAGCAGCTGCAGGACTTCTATTACACCGTACAACATCGTGCCAGAGAGAAACACCAAAATGCAGATGCCTTGTCCCATTGCCCCTGTGCCCAGGAAGACTGCCAGTATTACCACCGTTCGGACAAGATGGAGGCTACGTCACCTGAGCTGGATGCTGTTGCCAGTGGAGTTGGAGCCTGGAGGGTCCGCCAGGATGGGAACTCAGACCTGAAGCCAGTGCTGCAATGGCTGGAAGAGGGAAGAAAACCCAACTGGAAAGAGGTTGCCCCGATGTCGCAGGCAGTACAAAGGACTGTGGGCCCAGTGGCCCAGGTTTGCCCTCAGAGGCGGGCTACTACAGCGGCGCTGGATGGAGCTGGCAACCAGAGAGGAATGGTGGAAGGTGGTGGTTCCCAGGGAGTTGACAGAAGAGATGTTGGCAAAATATCCTGGGACGTCGGGCACTGGTCATTGTGGGGTCACCAAAACGCTGATTTGTCTTCATCAGGCCTTCTACTGGGGCCGATACGATTCCTGCACCGCTCTGAAAGGCCTCCAGGGTCAGTCCCTAGCTCCGTTGCATCAGTACCAGGTTTGCGCCCCGATGGGGGTGTGCCGGTGGATGTCCTGGGCCCATTTTTCATTCGACCAGAGGGAAGACAGTTGATTGCTTCACGAAGTGGGCATAGGCTTACGCCATACCAGACCAAGAAGCGGAGACAGTGAGAGAAGCGCTTCTTGAAGGGTTCTTCAGCAGATTTGTAATTCCGGACAAATTACACTCCAACCAGGGCTGGAATTTCTAATCCAAAGTGTTCCAAGAGGTCTGCCACCGGCATATTAAAAAAGCATTAATGTGTTTGTACACATTACATTATGTAAAAATTTTGAGATATATACAATAGGCAATATAGAGATATCTACAATATGTACAGTTCATTAGTACAATCAAATGAATACCTAGCAGGCTTTTATTTTAGTCTATGCTGATACGCTGTAGGCTTCACATTGTTGTAAATTTAAACTAAATTATTTCAGCATATTTTCTTTTATCTCTCTCTGTATTTTTATCCCTGCCACCACCAGTAAGTAAGCTCCTTCACCTGTTGTCAATAGAATAAATACGGTGCTCAACTTCAGACCTGTTGCCACGCACAATTTGTATGCTAATTAGAATTTTTGCTTCTAATTAGTTAGTAAACAGGGCGTGACACTTAAACAGAAATACCCGGTGCAGTCATCTCAATTTTCCTCCTGCAATTCTGGCCAAAATACCACTGCTTAATAAATGAGGCTCACTGAGTGCTATTTGTTTAGGTTAGCTGAAGAGAAATGTAATTTATTGAGTGCTATTTTACTGTAGTACAGCTGTTCATTTTCCAATACTTATTGAAAAAAAAAATACTGTGAATAAAAAGAAAAATCAACTTACTTGTGACTAAGATGATATGTTAAACTTGTAGTACTGCAGTGAAATGAAAGCACCAATGGACAATGTTGTTGTCTTTTTTTCTTCATTTTGAGATATTGTGAAATATTTCCAAGGTCTTTTGAAGTACCCTCTGGCAATTTTAAAATGTATTTTTCGCACTGTTTTTTTGATACCAAAAAGGAGGTTATACTACATATATTATATATATAATATAATATATATATATATATATATATATCCGTACTATATATAATGGGCAGATCGGTACCCTTTAGTCTGACAGGCGAGAATTAAACAGTTTTCAAATGATGAACCGTATGAAAAAAAAATCTGTTTCTCAGTGTGCCAGGTATTATTCCAGTCTGCTTCTACAAATTTGACACTCCTCAGACTGCTTATAGTTTCAGGCAGGTCTGAGGCTCGTTTGCATAGTGCTTCTGAACTTGGATAGATTGGTCTTTTCTCATACAATTACATAAACATTGATGACAAACACAAACAATGTTTAATAATATGACAATAAATACCTCCTGTGCTCAGAAAAAAATAAACAATGTATGGTCCCTTGGTCTGGTTTGTAACTGGCCTTCCGTTGGTAAGAGAACAACGTACTGTAGCAACCCAAGTATTCAGTTAACCAAGTCCATCTTAAAATATACAGTAATGCCTTGCTCAATACATGGCCCATCTTCTTACATCTTTCTATTTTTTCTAGAGGACATCAGTGCTAAGCAGCTGATTCCATTCCCCAGGCCCGCAGATGTGTCACTGTGGCAAAGTGGTTTGTAATGCACAGGTGTGGAGGTGATGCAGTGCTTAGAAACAACAGTCCAACAACAGTTCAATGGTGAAAATGAAGCTTTATTAATTGCTTAAATAATAATACTGGCAATACACAGCAATGTGTAAATGCAGAAGGTAGCAAAGGGCCTACAATGTCCATTACAATGCGTTCAAAGGGAGTGGAAATTACTGGCAGTGGGATCAAAGAGGAGGGACGAACTGAACCCGCTACTGACTGGCAGTCTTGGCATGTGGCTACATATTTTGACACTTCCTTATGAAGTCCTACCCAGTAAAATAGGGCCAATATGTGCTCCATAATTTTGTTGGCTCCCAAGTGTCTTGCAGAAGGGATGTCATGCACCAGCCTCATGATCTCTACTCGATAAAACTGGGGAACCATCAAATGTGTTACAACTTGCATCCAAGGCATCGATGCCTAGATGTCTGCCAATTTTCTTCAGCTCAACACTAACACATTCACTCTCTGTTACACTCATTTATTGTTGGATTGCAGCACTCCATCCTGGTTCTTTTCTTCTTCTTTAACACATTTAATGTGATGCATTATACCATACAAAGGAAGTGTTCATTTGAATGCAACCAGTCAAAACAAAAACCCAGCTACACCATGGCTTTCTTTCCGTGGATGATTTCTTTCAGTTTTTATCCACTGGGTGTCTAATAATTATTATGCATACAGTTTCTATCATACATTTTTTCAGGATAAGAAAATACTTTTTAGCCTAAGGGTCATTGGACGCGTTCTCTCAAGGTCTATCATGCCAATGAATAGTAGGTTATGGAGGTCAAGATTTTAAATCTTGTGTCGGTATCCTTTGGTCAGACCATCATTCTTCCAGACACTCCACTTAGTGAATGGAATATGTCATATAAATCACTCAACAAGAATGGGCTATGTGGTACTACATATATCACATTCTCCTGGGTTTTCCCAGGTTGTGAACAGATACTGATCTTTTCTCAAGATGCCTTTCTGTGTTATGCTTGGCCAGTAATTTTTCACATAGGAGGCTATATTCTTTTTTCAGGAAATGGAGATATGACCTATATGACCAAATTAAGTACTGCAGTAACCTTGAATTAAAAAATATATACATACAGTATACTGTATACTGTAATTCTATATGGGTTGAAGTCATTAGTTGGTGTGGTATTTTAAAAGGGTCTTTTGCTTTATATATAAGGACAACTATTATGGTTCCATTTTTTTCTGGTAAAAAGTCTTTATTGATACAATCTGTTCAACATGTGTCATTTGTCTTACAAAACCCTTTCTTGACTGCTTTGAAATTGACTTTCTCCTACCATCATGATGAACAGACTAAACATTAAGCTGTAAAAAAAAAATCCTTAGCTTTTGTCTTGAAGGCACAAAAAAAAAACAGTAGAAGTCTGAGTTGAAAGCTTATGAAATGATTTAATACTGGAACCAAATGTGGGAATTTGCAACCCATAACATTTATTTTTAATTTAGAAGCATGTTTTTGTTTATAACAAGTAGTTCACTTGCACAATGTTACTGCAGCAATGTCTTTAAAAGTGTCATTAAACAAATACAGATCCATTTATATATATACACAGTGGCTTGCAAAAGTATTCAGACCCCTGACCAATTCTCTCATATTACCGAATTACAAATGGTACATTGAAATTTCGTTCTGTTTGATATTTTATTTTTAAACACTGAAACTCAGAATGAATTATTGTAAGGTGACACTGGTTTTATGTTGGGAAATATTTTTAAGAAAAATAAAAAACTGAAATATCTTGCTTGCATAAGTATTCAACCCCTGTGCTGTGGAAGCTCCCAGTTTGCACCGATGAAAGAAATTGCCCTAACGAGGACACAATTACCTTACCATTGGCCTCCACCTGTGAACCTTTAAAATTGCTGTCACATTTTCTGGATAAAAACCCCACTGTTGAAGGATCATTGGTAAGGCTGTGAATCTGAAGGAAAATGAAGACCAAAGAGCATTCTACAGAAGTTAGATATAGATTAGATAGTATGCATAGATTAGGGAAAGGGTACAAAATAATATCCAAGTGTTTGGATATCCCAGTGAGCACAGTTGGACCAATAATCAGGAAATGTAAGCTGCATCACATCACCCAGACACTGCCAAGAAAAGGCCGTCCCTCAAAACTCAACACTCAAACAAGAAGGAGACTTGTGAGAGAAGCCACAGAGAGGCCAACAGTCACTTTGAAGGAGCTACAGAGTTCAGTGGCTGGGAGTGGAGTAATGGTGCACCAGTCAACCGTATCAAGAGCTCTGCATAACACTGGCCTGTATGGGAGGGTGGCAAGAAAGAAGCCGTTACTCAAAAAGTACCATCTGAAAGCACGTCTGGAGTTTGCCAGAAAGCATGAGAGTCACCCAGCTGCGATGTGGGAAAAGGTTTTCTGGTCAGATGAGACCAAGATAGAGCTTTTTGGCCAAAACTCAAAGCGCTATGTGTGGTGCAAACCTGACATTGACCATGCCTCAAGTCACACCATCCCTGCAGTGAAGTATGGTGGTGGCAGCATCATGATGTGGGGATGCTTCTCATCAGCAGGGACTGGGCATCTTGTTACAATTGAAGGAAGAATGGATGGAGCAAAATACAGGAAAATACTGCAAGAGAATCTGCTTCAGTCCGCTAAAAAACTGAAGTTTGGGAGGAAATTCACATTTCAGCAGGACAGTGATCCCAAGCACAAGGCCAAAGCAACTTTGGAGTGGCTCAAGAACAAAAAGGTGAATGTCCTACAGTGGCCCAGTCAAAGTCCTGATCTCAATCCCATTGAGAATCTGTGACACTATTTGAAAATTGCGGTCCACAAGCGTCGTCCAACCAACCTGAACAACCTGGAGCAAATCTGCGAAGAAGAATGGGCCAAAATCACTCCGACACTGTGTGCAAAGCTGGTACATACTTACCCCAAAAGATTTAAAGCTGTTATTGCAGCGAAAGGTGGCTCTACCAAATATTAATGTGTGGGGGTTGAATACTTATGCAAGCAAGATATTTCAGTTTTTTTATTTTTTCTTAAAAATATTTCCCAACATAAAACCAATGTTACCTTATAATAATTGATTCTGAGTTTCAGTGTTTAAATATAAAATATGAAACAGAACGAAATTTCAATGTACCATTTGTAATTCAGTAATATGAGAAAATTTGTCAGGGGTCTGAATACTTTTGCAAGGCACTGTATATATATATATATATATATATATATATATATATAGTTTTTTAGCCGACAAAACTATTGGCACCCTATGCTTATTATTGTATAATTCAAGGTAACAGATTAAGGACAAGCATTTAGTAAACTTTAACAATTCTTTAATAAAACAAAAATCAAAATACACAATTACAAATAATTTAACTAATAATATTTATCATAAAATAAACAAGCTTATTTCATTTAAAGTATTTGTTCATGACAACAGTATTAGCACCCCCCACTTTAGTATTTAGTGGTTCTTCCTTTTGCTTTTATTACAGCTCTCAGATGTTCATAATATACATGTTGTTGGTGAAATCTGGGCCCATTTTGTCTTGCATATTTCCTACAGCGCAGATAGATTGAATACACAATGCTGGCTGAAGCTTTTTTCAGATCAGCCCAAAGCATTTTTATTGGATTGAGATCTTTTGATTGTGAAGGCAATTCCAGAACCTTTATCCTTCCTTTCTTCAATAAATCCAGAGTTGACTTAGTTGTATGCTTTGGGTCGTTATAGTGTTAGAAGATAAACTGTCTGCCATTCAGCCTACAAGCAGATGGTATCATTGTACTTTGTAGAATGTTTTGAAACATGGCTGCATTCATTCAATCTTCAAGCACATTAATGTCTTCACTCCCTGAACTGCTAAAACACCCCCATATCAGGTATGAACCATCTTCAAGTTTAACTGTACTGTATGTACAAGGTTTTCTTCATTGAAGGCTTTCTTTTCTTTTTCTCCAAACATATTGTGCTCCATTTTTGGGAAAAAAAATATTGGACCAGAGAATTTTGTTGAAGAATGCTGCAGATTCTTGTTTATATCTCTTGGCAGATTTTGGATGGCTTGTTAATTAATTTTCTTTAAAAGTGATTTACAGCGAGGTCTACTTACATACAATTCTTCTGTGTTCAGGTGCCTTTGTACAGTTTTTTCATACACTACTATGCCTGATGCTTACAATCATTCTTAAAGTCCTGTTCATCTTGGATTTTGTTTAGCTGCTTGAACGATTGTCTTACCTGCTGTACCTGTAATTTTGGACATCTAATTCTTTCAAGTATTTCAGTTGAATTTTTTCTGTGGTGCTTCTTGATTATTGCCGTGGTTATGGATTTTGGTATTGCATATTTCATTCATACTCTTCTGTAGCTATTTCATTTGTTGTAGTTTGCGATGAATGCTATTCTCAAACATGATTCCAACTCTTTTGTCTTGATCATCATGTGCTGTGTTGCCAAAATGTTCTTCTCCACCAGATGTTGGAAATAATGTTCTCTTTTTCTGGCTATTGATTTTTTAATGTAGCTTAGTTACTGTGTAACTGTTTTCAATCAATTAATATATGTTTTAGTTAGTTGTGTAACATTTGTACAGGCTGTTAATGTAAATGTTTGTATTTAACATGTTTTTTTTTAATAATCTTGTATTAAGTGTAGGGTGTCAACACTTGTGTCTGCGACTATATGTATCTAGAGTATACTTATGGAGTACTTTGGTTTCATGGGACAGCAGCAAATGCTGTGTGGAGGAAAAACCTTGAGAATTGAAATTAGAGAGAAGTGCTTGTGACTTTTAAAAGAGCACAATGTTTGCCCTTGAGTCATGGAGGCTTTTTTATACACCTGCCTCATTTACACCAAATTGAATAATTGACTGGCCCACCAATCAAATCCAACAATTTGGCCCATTCCATCCACATTCTCACATGGAAATTAAGTATTTAAAAAAGGCTAAAAATTAACCCTTTCCTGGGTTCAATTAACATACACATTTAACAACACTATTAAGCATACCAAATATGAAAATAAAGATAATACCGTGTGTGGCAGGCTGGCGAGTGGATAGAGGCCCAGAGACAGACTGCAGTTCAAAAAAATAACTGTTTTATTATAAATAAACAAAAATAAAGTGCACAAGGGCAAAATAACAGATACTCAAACACAAATAAAGCAAAAATAAAACTCACAAAAATAAAGTTTCCAGGCTGGGCAATGCCTTCACTGGATTTAGAAAATTCAAAAAACCACAAAACAAACACCAACCTGCTTCCTCAGCTCCCTCCTTCCAAATGAGAAGCAGAGGCCTCCTTTTATGTCAGGTGGCTGGGCGCTGATTGATCGTTAATCAACCTAATCAACTAATCAACCCCAGCCACCTGAACATAATAAACCCAGGCAGGCAGGGGAAGTTAACCCCATCCCTGCCAATTTAAAAGGGCAGAGCTTTGCTCTGCCACACACCTCCCCCCATGTACAACGTACACCGGCCGCAATCGGCCAACTCCCCCCTTCCCCCCCCCCCCCCCCCCCCCCCCCCCCCCTCCTCCCCCCAAGAGTCCAATTATGTCCCTTGGGTGGGCTGTTATGGTGGGTGGTGGTGGGCGGGGTTGATGTCGGAGCCCCCAAGCCTTCTTTGGTTGAGGGGGCCCCGAATCTCCAAGGTAGTACGGCGACGGCGGCCCGGCTCCCTCTGGTGGCGGAGGCGGCGACGGCGGCCCGGCTCCCTCTGGTGGCGGAGGCGGCGACGGCGGCCCGGCTCCCTCTGGTGGCGGAGGCGGCGACGGCGGCCCGGCTCCCTCTGGTGGCGGAGGCGGCGACGGCGGCGGCGCCGGCTCCCTCTGGTGGCGGAGGCGGCGACGGCGGCCCGGCTCCCTCTGGTGGCGGAGGCGGCGACGGCGGCCCGGCTCCCTCTGGTGGCGGAGGCGGCGACGGCGGCCCGGCTCCCTCTGGTGGCGGAGGCGGCGGCGGCGGCCCGGCTCCCTCTGGTGGCGGAGGTGGCGGCGGCGGCGGCGGCCCGGCTCCCTCTGGTGGCGGAGGCGGCGGCGGCGGCCCGGCTCCCTCTGGTGGCGGAGGCGGCGGCGGCGGCGGCGGCCCGGCTCCCTCTGGTGGCGGAGGCGGCGGCGGCGGCCCGGCTCCCTCTGGCTCTGAGAGCGGCGGCGGCTCCTCCCTCTCGGGCTCTGAGGACGACGGCAGATCCTCCTCCCTCTCTGGCTCTGGGAGCGACGGCAGCTCCTCCTCCCTCTCTGGCTCTGGGAGCGACGGCAGATCCTCCTCCCTCTCTCTCTCTGGGAGCGACAGCAGATCCTCCTCCCTCTCTGGCTCTGGGAGCGACGGCAGATCCTCCTCCCTCTCTGGCTCTGGGAGCGACAGCAGATCCTCCCTCCCTCTCTGGCTCTGGGAGCGACGGCAGATCCTCCTCCCTCTCTGGCTCTGGGAGCGACAGCAGATCCTCCTCCCTCTCTGGCTCTGGGAGCGACAGCAGATCCTCCTCCTCTCTGGCTCTGGGAGCGACAGCAGATCCTCCTCCCTCTCTGGCTCTGGGAGCGACGGAGGCTCCTCCTCCCTCTCTGGCTCTGGGAGCGACGGAGGCTCCTCCTCCCTCTCTGGCTCTGGGAGCGACAGCAGATCCTCCTCCCTCTCTGGCTCTGGGAGCGACAGCAGATCCTCCTCCCTCTCTGGCTCTGGGAGCAACAGCAGATCCTCCTCCCTCTCTGGCTCTGGGAGCGACGGAGGCTCCTCCTCCCTCTCTGGCTCTGGGAGCGACAGCAGATCCTCCTCCCTCTCTCTCTCTGGGAGCGACGGCAGATCCTCCTCCCTCTCTGGCTCTGGGAGCGACGGCAGATCCTCCTCCCTCTCTGGCTCTGGGAGCGACGGCAGATCCTCCTCCCTCTCTGGCTCTGGGAGCGACGGCAGATCCTCCTCCCTCTCTGGCTCTGGGAGCGACGGCAGATCCTCACCCCTCTCTGGCTCTGGGAGCGACGGCAGCTCCTCACCCCTCTCTGGCTCTGGGAGCGACGGCAGCTCCTCACCCCTCTCTGGCTCTGGGGACGACGGCAGCTCCTCACCCCTCTCTGGCTCTGGGGACGACGGCAGCTCCTCCTCCCTCTCTGGCTCTGGGAGCGACGGCAGCTCCTCACCCCTCTCTGGCTCTGGGAGCGACGGCAGCTCCTCACCCCTCTCTGGCTCTGGGAGCGACGGCAGCTCCTCACCCCTCTCTGGCTCTGGGAGCGACGGCAGCTCCTCCTCCCTCTCTGGCTCTGGGAGCGACGGCAGCTCCTCACCCCTCTCTGGCTCTGGGAGCGACGGCAGCTCCTCACCCCTCTCTGGCTCTGGGGGCGACGGCAGCTCCTCACCCCTCTCTGGCTCTGGGGACGACGGCAGCTCCTCACCCCTCTCTGGCTCTGGGAGCGACGGCAGCTCCTCACCCCTCTCTGGCTCTGGGAGCGACGGCAGCTCCTCACCCCTCTCTGGCTCTGGGAGCGACGGCAGCTCCTCACCCCTCTCTGGCTCTGGGAGCGACGGCAGCTCCTCACCCCTCTCTGGCTCTGGGAGCGACGGCAGCTCCTCACCCCTCTCTGGCTCTGGGAGCGACGGCAGCTCCTCACCCCTCTCTGGCTCTGGGAGCGACGGCAGCTCCTCACCCCTCTCTGGCTCTGGGAGCGACGGCAGCTCCTCACCCCTCTCTGGCTCTGGGAGGACGGACGGCAGCTCCTCACCCCTCTCTGGCTCTGGGGACGACGGCAGCTCCTCACCCCTCTCTGGCTCTGGGAGCGACGGCAGCTCCTCACCCCTCTCTGGCTCTGGGGCGACGGCAGCTCCTCCTCCCTCTCTGGCTCTCGGGAAGGCGGCTCACCCCTCTCTGGCTCTCGGGAAGGCGGCTCACCTCTCTTTATTGGAGTGACCGGTGGATCTCCCATGTCTACCGCCAGGTAATTAACCACCATGAGGGCAACCTCTGGGAAGGACGCCGGGTGGTGTTGTTCCTCCCACTGTTCCCACCTCTCCCCATCTCGACGCCACAGCGTGTTGATAACTATGGGGAGATCGTGGACGAGGTCTGCCTCAGGGTGCATCAACCAGTCCCAGATCTCCTGGGACGGTGGTGAAGGTGGTGGTGCTAGAGGTAGTGGGGTGGCCCCTGATGCCCGGGGTGAACAAGGCACCTCTTCCTGGGCCTGGTTGTAGGGGCATCCTGCCCAGTTGTGGCCGTCCTCCTCACACCGGCCACACCAGTTTGCCGGTGGCACATCTGGGCAGGACCGCCAACGATGGTCCTCCTTCCCGCACCAGGAACACCAGGGGAAGAGGCTGGCCGGGTCCTCCAGCGGTGGCTGCAGCAGCTTACATTTCTTCAGCTGCTGCTGTTTTTCCTGCCTTTGCCGCTGTCTGCTCTTCTTTCCCATTTTTTTTTTTTTCCAAAAAAAAAAAAAATAAATAAATAAAAAAAAAATACTGCTCTGAGCCTCTAGGTGGCGCTATCCCACTTCTGACACCAAATGTGGCAGGCTGGCGAGTGGATAGAGGCCCAGAGACAGACTGCAGTTCAAAAAAATAACTGTTTTATTATAAATAAACAAAAATAAAGTGCACAAGGGCAAAATAACAGATACTCAAACACAAATAAAGCAAAAACAAAACTCACAAAAATAAAGTTTCCAGGCTGGGCAATGCCTTCACTGGATTTAGAAAATTCAAAAACCACAAAACAAACACCAACCTGCTTCCTCAGCTCCCTCCTTCCAAATGAGAAGCTGAGGCCTCCTTTTATATCAGGTGGCTGGGCGCTGATTGATCGTTAATCAACCTAATCAACTAATCAATGGAGAAGTGAGGGTTGATTGATTTTTTGAATTTTGTATGTGTAGGGACCCAGCCACCTGAACATAATAAACCCAGGCAGGCAGGGGAAGTTAACCCCATCCCTGCCAATTTAAAAGGGCAGAGCTTTGCTCTGCCACACCGTGTGTGACAGAGACAGAATGATTCTTGGTGATAAAGCTCCCTCCTGACCTGTGAGGACGCTGTGTAAAGGGAACAGAGTGCCCTGGACTGGATGACCAAACAATTCATTCCCAGGGTTAGGCAAAAGCTGTATAGAAAGGGGACAGAGCTACGGTACACTACATCAGCGACCTGGAAGTGGCAGCTGCGCATTGGAGGAGCGACTGTAATCGTTAACCAAGGGTGCGTGATTGGCGGTATATAAGGGGATGTAGCAAGGTGATCTGTTCCTTTGTTATGGTTAATGCTAACCCAGAAGGATAACCGTGTGAAAATGTATTGTGTTTTGTTTGTTTTGTCGTGTCTAATTATATACTTGTAGTTGTTATTAAACGGCTAACACAATCCAGAGTTGTTGCTACAGGCCAGCACAAACCCGAACATCATTGCACTTATTTCATGATAAATTGTATTTGTACCACGAGCACTACAACATTCACTTTGGACTTGTGACCATGTTTGTATATTGTGTGTATATTAAGGACTGTGTTTATTATTTCAGGACTGAACCTCATATTTTCACTGAGCAATACGCATCGTTGTGTATTGTCAGTTAACTTTATTATTTATTGTTGTCAAGTGGCTTTGGATTACAAAATAAACCATCATTTCACCAGTAACATTGTTGTAATTCTCTTGAGCACTGCATCACCTCTACACTGCAAACCACTTTGCCACATACTGTTATTGATGCAGCTGGTGGAATTATGAGCATTTATACTGTAGAGTATGAAAGTGAATTGAAGTACCGGTACAAAATAAGTTATTAACACAAAATAAAGAAACACTATTTATAAGTGGGTTTTCACCCCAGCCACAAGCTTCATTGACGTTTGCCCATTTATTTGGTTCCAGCTTGGTTTTGTATTTGGCAATAAAGTAATGGAGGTGTGGTTAAAATAGTATCTTTTATTATTTCAATTCTCCCAGCACTTTTAATGTATGTGACATACACACTAGCTAAATAATGCATATGTGCACAAATGTGTATTAGTTAAAAAAAAAAAAAAAATTAAGCATAAACCTTAGAGACATATTGTGGTGCTGAAACCTACCACTGAGCCTTGTAATCCCCATCTGCTTTACTGGCAGAGCGTAATATATGAAGAATAGGCAACTAGCATGATGATTGAGCATACATTAAAATGAACACTTATACTGTATTTTAATTGTGATTTGTTTAGGAATCCAGATGAGCTCAAGTACGCCATTCATTGTGATATTCCTTGATAATATTTAATAATCGTTTATATTATACTTTCCGGTTTGCTGGTCTTTCTTTCCATCGCCTTTTTGTAATCATTCTGAGTACTTCCGAGTTCCATTATTGTTTTATTTATTTATTTACAGGGTAAAAGTTATTTGATCTATTTTTAAAAACCCATGCACTTTTCTGTCCTGCACTTCCCCATCCCATAGCTATCTCTGATCAGATTCAAATACAATCAGACTCATTTACATGGTCGGAACAGAGTTGTGATATCACTAATTAATGCTTCTCAGTATTACTTGAGCACAGTTTTGAAAAACAAAAGCAGGTTCAGTGAGGGGTCAAACTAAAGAACATTGTTAGTAGCCATAACAGGAAGAGCGAGAGAAAATACAAGTTCCAGCTTTATTAAATTGGTGGGTTTTTCCAGGTCGTAAAAAAAAAAGGAAAAAATATCTATCAACTCCTTATAGCGGCAACAGAACTCAGAACTACCCAAAACAATTGTCAATACCGATAACAAAAAAAAAAATTAAATACCATTTAAAGTTACTTGCTCTATAATTGATTACTGTTCCATTCTACAATCAAACAAAACATTGTGGAAATATCAAATAAGGCTATTTTAGCCTTCATTTGGTATTTTCTTATGAGGATGGCAAATAAAGCCTTCTGTCAAAGCAACATTATTCATTCTTAATGCTGGAATATTACATAATAATAAAAAAAATTAAATATGATCATTTGGCTTTGTATGTTTAAAACAGTAAAATGCAGTTAAACTGTCTTGTACTAGTTGCGATCAATGTTAGCCTCTTTCAGAAGCTTTTATGTAAATGCCTCTGCTTTTGTTTTCCAAATACAGTAAATACACTGTCTGTTAACCTTTGTATTTAAATCATAAAAGACAGAAAAATGAAACCCTTTACAACATACTTTTCCAGGAGGTACATCGTTTTAGTTAAAGGGCAAGTACAGCCATTCACTCTCAGATCATGTTTTTTGATACAGAACTCACTCTGAATTATTATAAACTTCTGAAGGGGAATGGAGCTTGGTGACCCGAATCTGAGTTTGCCAGAAGAATCCTTATTGTTAGGATTTTACTAAGCTTCCTGACTCCAGAACTCAATCATGTGAGACACTCTCTGCATCAGCTTCTATCCTATACACAGAGCAGGTCATTTCATGTAATGTTACTGCTAAAACCTGTCTTTCGTGGAAATAGCTACATTTGGCCTTGATCATTATCAATTAAAAGGCAGAAAACGCCCAACCTTTCCCTGACAGCCAGTAACATGCTTTGCCTGGGGATGCTGACAGGTCTGGTGCTCCAGACACCTAATGATTTGGGGAATTATGGCTCCAGGGTCAAGGCTGGGTCATACAGTAACCCAATTCATTATAAATATTAAACACAGTGTGGTCATTCTTGTTTATTAACGGTTAACAAACAGCTAATAAACATGTTCATAATACATTTCAAAATACAGCATTTCCATACAATTACACAGTCAACTTTGTCAGCATGAAGTGTAGAAAATGACAAAATATGCAAACATAAAACTGTGATTTTTTTGTTGTTGCAGTGTTTGTTTCTATGTGTATTAGAATTCTTATTAAGAAAATAACAACAAGTATTTCAGGGCAGGGAGCATTATGGGTGAAACAGCCGAATTTAAAAACACTAATTACAGCAAATCTTGAGGTTGTTAAAGTGTAGCCAATTACTGTGCTATTGCCTCCTTTTGCACAGTGCACAGTAGGGATATCGCTTAATAATGGTTTGCTTGTAAATTAATCACTTTGATGCCAGTTTGAGTGATCCCAGCAAATTAAGCCTTGGTTCTACCATATTAAACAAAAGAGTGTGCATTATCTTTAATAAATCTAAGGCACGGTCTGCATTAAATTTGAATAAATCAAACATCAAATTAATAGGTAGTATCTGGCATCAGTCGGCATGTTTGGGATCTCACGGTATGTGTGCAATAGAGCTGCTGTGCTAGTAAATGAAAGAGATTTTAATATTGATACTATGTTCTTGCAATGCAATCATTTTTGGATCAAGGTTTGCTACATGACAGGACACTGCTTTAATTATGCTTGGCAGCTGCAAGTTGTTTTAGGGGAATCAATAGATTTAAGTAAGATATGGCAGTATCTAGATTAAGATTTAAAATGACAGTGAAACTGAACGGGAAATGATAAAGCTGTCTTTATTATGGCATTTTAAAAACCATAATCTCACTCAAAAACTGTAGCACATTTCAAAGCTGTTAATATCTCCTTTATGTTTTACAGGTTGTCCAGTACATGTCACATAACAGTTTAGTTCAAGTGGAATGAGACCAGTCTACAGACCTATTAATGACTCGATACAAAACAGGTGGTTGTACCCTAACAAGATAACTACTGATATTTTTTATATATATATATATATATATATATATATATATATATATATATATATATATATATATATATATATATAGTAAGCTATTTGTTTGGTGTGGTTGCCAAGTTGATAGTCGGAGAGAGAACACACCGGACAATGACAGTATAATAAACTGGTAAGTTTATTTATTATTTCCTATGAGTAAAGAAATCAAAATAAATCAAAAGAAAACCTGCCCTCTGGGCTCTGACTGGACTGTTTTCTTTTTCCCTATCTAGCCCTGCAGAAGCTATTCTTCACACAGGTAAAAATGGTCACTACGTCCATGATTTACTGAGTGGGGTAGACTGGGGTATATTTCTTCATTATGTACCGGGGGATACCCAATAGGCCCAGCAGGTGGCACCGTTCCCCAGAACAGTGCAGGAACACCGGTAGGTATATCCAGTTGCCCTCTGGTGGACACCAGTCGCAGTTGCAGCTTCACAGGTAAGTAGAGACAGTGTCCACATATTGGGTAACCCTCAATGCATTGGCAATTTGTAATCCTTTGTCTGTTTCTCCAGGTTCCTTAATTTTCCCTGCTGAAGGAGTGACCGATGATTGACCACTCTGTTCCTGGAGCGATACTTTTTAAACAGCCCCCCTGGCATTTCCACCAACTACCAAACAGTTCACAACACGTTTGCTTCTGTTGGTTTCTTCAAAACCAAATAGCAATGTTTTTTGCTTCTATGTGTTGTTCAAAATCAAAATAATAAGTCGTTAAATACACTTGTTTCTGTATGTTTGTTCCACAGTCCTTAACACGGTACAGCTCGCTCCCTACATGTTAAACCCCAGCGGCACAGGGTTATACCAGTATTCAGAGTTCCGGGTACTACTGTTTTATTTACACAGTGTTTCCTCACCTGATCAAGATCTTCATAAGCACTTTACAACACTGTCCCATATTTTAGTTTTGCCCACCACAGGATATTTTAAGTCAAACCTTTTCCAGGCTGAACGGTTCACTCATAACTTCACCATAGTTTTTTTTTTTTTTAATGTCATGGCAGACAGTGTCGCTAGTAATTCCACTTGGCTGTACCGATACACTCAACAGTCACTGTTAGTTAGACCCAATTCAGTTCACTACAGCATGTAGGTTTCACACAGCAGTGACAACTTTCTTTTTACTTCACCGAAACAGTAAGTAAATGAAATATTATTTAGCTCATGGGTGCTGCTAACCACGCTGCACTACTCCCGGCGTTTTCGGTTGCTCTTAGTGGTCCTTTGCCTCACATCGGTTGATATTGCTCCTCGCAATCCTTTTCATGTCATAACAATGTTCTTTTTCTACTTTATCTTCTTGTGACCAAGCATAGGTCTGACACAAACAATAAACCGGCACTACTCGCCTGATTACAGAACAGCCAACCAGGTACCTTTCAGCTTGCGATATCTTCTTCTCTTTCACTGTATTTCACAGCCACCTAATTGAGTCTTTGCTCCACGCTCCTACACCCACACTTTTACACTCCGGGGGTCCTTTTTATCGTCCATTTCCCTTGTTACCAGGTCACTTGATCTCTTATTGCGCTTGGGTTTTTGGGAACTGAAGTTTTGTTGTTTCGGTTTTCTTGTATACGAGGTTGAAACACTAGTTTCCCCATGTCCCTGGTACTCCCTCCCGTCTGACCATTATTCACACATCCTCTCCCTCAGCTCAGACTTATCAGGTCCAGCGACCTTTCTACCCCAGCAGTGTATCCTCGATAATCCATCTGCGTTTGCATGTTTTTGACCCACTTTTATGTTCTATTGTGAATTTGTATTGTTGTAGGGTAAAGAACCACCTGGTCACTTTGGAGTTCTTTTCCTTATTCTCCTTCGTCCATTTTAATGGCGAAAATTCAGTGACCAGGGTGAATTCTTGGCCCAACAGATAATATTTTAAATTTTCGACCACCCATTTTACAGCTAAACATTCCTTTTCTACAACCACATGTCTGGATTCTCTAGGTAGTAATTTATGGCTTACGTACATTATTGGATGTTCTTCACCATTGAATATTTGGGAGAGGACCGCTCCCACACCCACTTCTGAAGCATCTGTCTGCACAATGAAATGTTTTGAAAAGTCTGGTACTTTTAATATGAGACTGCTACACAAGATCTCAATTATGTTTAGAAATGCCTGGTTGGCTACCTCCGACCACTTCACTTTATTTGACGCTGACTTCCTTGTCAGGTCCGTCAATGGGGCTGCGATTGCCGAAAACTCTGGCACAAATTGGCGGTAGTAGCCTGCCAACCCGAGGAATGCCCTGACCTGTTTCTTATAGAGAGGAATTCACCATGATTTTAAGGCCTCAATTTTGCTTAGTTGAGGTCTTACTGTTCCTCCTCCTACTATGTAGCCAAGACATTTAGCCTTGGTTAGACCTATGTAGCATTTATCTGGGTTCGCGGTGAGTCCTGCCTCTCTGAGAGCCTGCAACACTTTGCTGACTCTAGGCAAATATTCCTCCCACCCTTCAGAGAAGATCACAATATCATCGATGTAGGCTGAGGCGTAACTACTGTGAGGTTTTAATACTTTATCCATGAGCCTTTGGAATGATACGGGGCTCCGTGTAATCCAAAGGGCATCACTTTATATTGAAATAGGCCCAGGGGAGTGGAAAATGCAGTTTTCTCTTTTGAAATTGATGTCAGGGGAATCTGCCAATATCTTTTGTTGAGGTCTAGTGTAATCAGGTACTTCACCTTCCCTAGTTGCTCGATTAATTTGTCTACTTGTGGCATGGGATATAAATCGAATTTTGAGACTAGATTTAGCTGACGGAAGTCTCAGCAAAACCTCCAGTACCCACTGGGTTTGGCTACCATAACAATGGGGCTGTTCCAGGGGCTGGAGTATTCTTCAATGATGTCAAGTTTTAACATATGTTCTACTTCATGAATAATGTCTACCTTTGCCATGGGTAGATGATATGGTCGTACTCTCACCTGGACACCTGGGGGAGTTGAAATGTCATGCTAGATATCCGACGTGCGACCTGGGAGATTAGAGAAAACATCTTGATTATCGGCCACTAGATGTTCGACTTTGTCTCTTTGTTGACTATTTAAGTCCGGGCCTATGTTTACAGATTTCACCCTCCCGTTGCCAGCCTTCTCTGCCAGCTTACAAGAGGGGGCAGTAACACTAGTTTCCGGGGAAGGATCACAATCTACAAAGGGTTTTAGTAAGTTAATATGGTATAGTTGCGTTTCCTTCCATCGGGCCGGTTGGTGGACCTTATAGTGCACTGTCCTGACTGCCTCAATTATCTCATATGGGCCCTGCCATTGAGTAAACAATTTACTGATTGGGTGTGGCACTAGAACCATAACTCAGACCCCTGGATAAAACACATGCATCTTCGCTGTCTTATTGTAATGGAAGGCTTGTCTATTTTGTGTTTTCTCTAAATGTTCCCTCATGATGGGAGCAACTCTCTCTTGGTTCTGCATTTGTATGATATGATTGACCACATTCCTACCTTGGGAAGGCTGGCACTCCCAAGTTTCCTTGGCGATGTCCAGAATTCCTTGGCTGGCGTCCATATAGGAGTTCAAATGGGGAGAACCCCGTGGAAGCCTGTGGTATCTCACACACTGCAAACATTGAATAGGGTAACAGAAGATCCCAATCTTTCCTCTCCTTTTCTATTACCTTCCTGAGCATGGCCTTAAGTGTTTTGTTAAATCGTTCCACAAGACCATTGGTCTGTGGGTGGTAAACTGATGTTCTAATCGGTTTAATCTGAAGGGTGGTGCATAAATCTTGCATCAATCTATTAACAAATGGAGTTCCCTGGTCAGAAAGTATTTCTTTCGGGATTTAGCCACTGTTTTGGAGGCCATGTTCTGCAGTTGGATTGCCTCGGGATATCATGCAGCATAATTTAATATGACCAACACATACTCATGTCCACGGGCTGACCTGTGCAGGGGGCCTACAAAGTCCATGGCCAATTCGTTCAAATGGAATGTCAATAATGTGTCCCATCTTTAAACAGTTGTAGCATTTGTACTGAGAGTAGTCTATCGGGCCCACTTGGTATCTAAAGCCAATCGGTTCTCAGTTCATAAACAGTCCCTTCACGGGTCTAGCCCGCTCTTCGATCCCTCTTTCTGGAATCGGTCTCTTACTCAATTCTGGAGAGGTCTTGGCTCTCCAATGACCAGGGTTACTCGGAGGAGCTTGAGCCAAGTCGTCTGCAGCGAGTTGACGGTCAGCTAACGACACAAATTAATCTATATTGGAGGGGTCATTCTGGCCGATCCACTTCCTCAACGGGCCCGGCATGGTCCTCATGTAGCGATCCATCACTATCAATTCGACGACACGATATCCATTGTTCACGGCTGGTCCCAGCCAGCGTTGGACGAACATCTGGGAGCGAGGGGCTAGGGATGGGTTGAAAGTCCATGCATGATACTTTTGGGCTCGCACCGCTGTAGTCACACCGGCTTTGGCTAGGATCTCGGCCTTCAACTTGTCATAATCCTCAGCATCTCTTAGTGGTAGGTCATGGTAGGCTTTTTGCACGTCTCCCATCAAGAAGGGAGCAAGTATCCCTGCCCACTCGTTCCTGGTCCATCCTTCTTGGCTAGCAGTCTTCTCAAACGTGAGCAGAAATTCTTTGATGTCATCCGCCCCTGTCATTTTATTCAGGACCTGGGTGGACCGGATATTGCTGTGAGTAGCGGTTCTGATGTTTCCGCGCTCCAGGCTCCTCATAATGGCCAGATGCTCCTCTCTGGCTTCTTGGAGTAATGACTCATACTGTCGGTGGGCCTCCTGTTGTACTTGGATAGATGCCTGTTGTAGCTATTGCATCTTCCAGGTGATGTCTTGTTGTGCTAGCGCTCATGGACTAATGCATCGGTGTCCGACATGTTTCCCGGTTTGGTTTATGTCTCTCCGAACTGGTATATTTGGGTACTGTAGCGTTGTGTTGCTTCAGTTTGGCGATCCCACTTCTGTCACCATATGTAAACTATTTGGTGTGGTAGCCAAGTTGATAGTCGGAGAGAGAACACACCGGACAATGACAGTATAATAAACTGGTAAGTTTATTATTTCCTATGAGTAAAGAAATCAAAATAAATCAAAAGAAAACCTGCTCTCTGGGCTCTGACTGGACTGTTTTCTTTTTCCCTATTTAGCCCTGCAGAAGCTATTCTTCACATAGGTAAAAATGGTCACTACGTCCATGATTTACTGAGTGGGGTAGACTGGGATATATTTCTTCATTATGTACTGGGGGATTCCCAATAGGCCCAGCAGGTGGCACCGTTCCCCAGAACAGTGCAGGAACACCGGTAGGTATATCCAGTTGCCCTCTGGTGGACATCGATCGCAGTTGCAGCTTCACAGGTAAGTAGAGACAGTGTCCACATATTGGGTAACCCTCAGTGCATTGGCAATTTGTAATCCTTTGTCTGTTTCTCCAGGTTCCTTAATTTTCCCTGCTGAAGGAGTGACTGATGATTGACCACTCTGTCCCTAGAGAGGTACTTTTTAAACAGCCCCCCTGGCATTTCCACCAACTACCGAACAGTTCACAACACGTTCGCTTCCGTGAGTTTCTTCAAAACCCAATAACGTTTTTTTGCTTCTATGTGTTGTTCAAAATCAAAATAATAAAACAGTCCTTAATACGGTACAACTCGCTCCCTACATGTTAAACCCCGGCTGCACAGGGTTATACCAGTATTCGGAGTTCCAGGTACTACTGTTTAATTTACATAGCATTTCCTCACCTGATCAAAATTTTCATAAGCACTTTACAACACTGTCCCGTATTTTAGTTTTACCCACCACAGGATATTTTAAGTCAAACCTTTTCCAGGCTGAACGGTTCACTCATAACTTCACCCATAGGTTTTTTTATTAAACTTTGTCACGGCGGACAATGTTGCTAGTAATTCCACTCGGCTGTACCGATACACTCAACAGTCACTGTTAATTAGTCCCAATTCAGTTCACTACAGCATGTAGGTTTCACACAGCAGTGACAACTTTCTTTTTACTTCACCGAAACAGTAAGTAAATGAAATATTATTTAGCTCTTGGGTGCTGCTAACCACGCTGCACTACTCCCGGCGTTTTCAGTTGCTCTTAGTGGTCCTTTGCCTCACATCGGTTGATATTGGTCCTCGCAATCCTTTTCACGTCATAACAGTGTTCTTCTTCCACTTTATCTTCTTGTGACCAAGCGTAGGTCTGACACAAACAATAAACCGGCACTACTCGCCTGATTACAGAACAGCCAACCAGGTACCTTTCAGCTTGCTATATCTTCTTCTCTTTTACTGTTAGACTATTTCACAGCCACCCAGTTGCGTCTTTGCTCCACGCTCCTACACCCACACTTGTACTCTCCGGAGGTCCTTTTTATCATCCTTTTTCCTTGTTACCAGGTCACCCGATCTCTTATTGCACTGGGGCTTTTGGGAACTTAAGTTTTGTTGTTCCGGTTTTCTTGTATACGAAGTTGAAATACCAGTTTCCCCACATCCTTGGTACGCCCTCCTCCTATTGTAGCCGGACTATTCTGAACTATATATATATATATATATATATAAATATGTATGTGTGTCCACACACACAAAATGCATCGTTAAGCTAAAAATGGACATTTTGCACTTGTAAAACTTGAAATTTGGAACATAGAGTGACTCACTAGGGCAGAGTGTGTGGGTGTGTGTGTGTGTGTATATATATATATATATATATATATATATATATATATATATATATAATTTAAAAAAAAAAAAACATTTGTTATGTTGAGATCACAAGATAACATCAAGATAAATTAAGGCATCAACTTTCTTAGATTTGAAAACTTTTTTTTAGGAGTGCCCAGTTATTTTACCTCCGGTTTTCTCGCCAGTTTAGAATTTCCAGTTATGTTCCCTCATGGCAGCAATTCCCCACATGCTCAGGAGACCTGAAAGTTCAGAGGGTGTCCTCGATCCCATGACAAGACCAATTTTCTGTTTTATGTTCAGAAACTCGAGAGAAGATGTCAGCAGTCCCTACAAGTTTTGCCTCCTGGGAGTGCCAGAGCCAATGCAAAGCTACCTCTGGAATCTCCAGAGAAGACCGGTGACTTTGCGTGGTCAGGATGCGAACCTGTGTTACCCTGACTGTACGACTCACCCGGCACACCACGTGGCTGTCCTTTTATCAGGTAAAGCACTACATTGAGGACAAGGAAGAAAAGAAAAAAGAAACAAGATAAATTATCTCAGGAATCTGACATTTCAAACTGTTATGTAAAGATCACAAGGTAATTTTTCATGCTCAGCCTTGTCTTTTGGGGCAGTTGTTGCTGTCTCAAAATATATCTTGACACCGATTAGCCAAATGCTGAGAGAAAGTCAATGAGGCTGCAACAGTTTTCAGGAATAAATGACAATATTATTTATTTATTTATTTATTACCAATGTTTTTTTTACCCTAGTTTTCTCCCCAATTTGGAGTGCCCAATTGTTATTTGTACCCCAGTTCATCGCTGCAACCCCCTGGCGACTCGGGGAAATGGCGGCCAATTGTGCGCTACCCCCTAGGAACCCATGGTCAAGGTCGGCAGTGACATAGCCTGGATTCAAACCTGCGATCTCCAGGCTATAGGGCGAATCCTGCACTCCACGCAGAGCGCCTTTACTGGATGTGCCACTCGGGAGCCGACAATATTGTTTTGAGAATACACTTTTATTTCGAACAAACATCTCACAAAGTAAAAGTACGGGTGGAGTGTAACCACAACTCAACATTGTGCCACACGTGCCATCTAGGATCAGAAAAAGTGGGAGGGCCACAATGTTGGATGAATAGATCTGAGCATAGTTGTAAAACACAAGGCTAGCTCTTACTTCTAGTAACATTCTTTAAAGAGGTAAATGTAAAGCATCTGACTTTACATTGAGGCCAGTATTGCCACTGCTGCTGAGGTATGACAGGGTAAATCACAAATCTGCACATTAGTGACATATTCCTACATTTCGTAAATTATTGCCTAACCAAAAACAAAAAGAAAAGGGGAAATGTCTTTCTGATGTCATTCACTGTATAGCTAATGATGTCAATCTACGGCTCTTTTCTATTTAAACCTTCAGGCATCATGATTTTTGCCCTGTTCACACTAGCATTTTTATACCGGTGTCGTTGTGGAACTGTACCGAAACATCTGTCCAGAATGGAGTTCTTATCGATGTCGTACCGATATAACCGTATCGGTACGAAACTCAAAAAGGAGCAGGTTTCGTACTGCTACTGTTTTGCTACGACTCGGAACAGCTTAAGTGTGGACAGGTAAACCAACATGGTATCGATACAGGTAAGTCAATATTCTGAAGCACTGTGGCAAAGTGGCTAGTGGAGGGGAACAGGTATAGCGTTGATGCGATGCAGGAGTGACAGGCAGACAACAGTTTCCAGTGAAAAGGTGCTTTTATTTATAATCTAGGTCTGGTGACCGTAAAATAATAAATCCCCGGCGATACACAACAATGTGTAAAGCGCGGGGATAACAAAACAGGGCACAGTCCAGAACAAAAATGAACCCACGGTCACCAGTCCTGGGTGAGTGCAGACGTGAGGGTGCGTGGTGAATACACGGATACGGTGGTGTGCAGGGGTGCTCCGGACTGTGTTGACCCTTTGCGACAGCTCCGGAGTAGTGCTCTAACTGTCTACAGTGAAACAAACACAGACAGTTAATAAACAAACACAACACGTATATCACAAAAACACTGCGAGTTCCACTCTCGCTCCTTCTTCCTCCAAACGTTCTACCCAAACGAAGTAAAAGATCAGCGTTACCCTGGCCCCTATATGTAATCCCGCATGATATCTAGGTAAACGGTTGCAGCTATCTTATTACTTGCAGCTGCCTCTTGTTTACCTTTCAAATCAATACGGTCTTACAACAGTCTCGCTTCTTTCCAGGCTGACCCACTTCCCTGACCCGGAAACGAACCGTCAGGCCAGCCCTTCCAGATACTTCTCCTCTCGTTCTTTAGCACCCTCACAGGTCGGGAGGAAGATTCATCACCAGAACTCATATTTCCGTCACAAGCACGCTCACATCTTGCTTTACAGTTTAAATGCTTTACATTTTACGGTGAGCAGTACCTTTATCATGGCTAGACCACAAAATACCAAAATAAGTGACAAAATAACCTCCACCAAATTAGTGATGATGACTATGAGGTAAAATGTACTGCATAGCAGTGCCACTCTAAAATAAAATCCCTTGTGAGAGAATATCAAAAAGCAAAAACACAAAAGAAAAAAAAAAACACGCATTCCCAAAGCTGTGATGGAAGCCTGTTGTCTTCGCAACCTTGTGCCTTTAAAGATGGCTAATTGTTTTTTGTTCTTCTCATATCGCAGCTTTATCGGACAGAAAGTGGTTTCATATTGGTATATTCCATACCGAAACTATACTAGTATCGTACCAATAGGAGTGCGAACAGGGCTTTACTGTATATACACAGAAGAGTTTATAATACTTCACATGTATTCAAATGTAAAGTTACTGAAAATGGTAGGCGTAAAGCTGTCACATTCTTAATTTTGCATGAAATGTGCAAAACGTGTGTTTTACTGTATATTCGTTTATTAGTTTGTACGGTAAATGTATCTCATAAATAACTTTTTTTAACATATTCTGCAAAAAAATTGTTACTGTTCTCATTATTTTTATTTATTTATTTATTATTCTGATAAACGTTTTGTTTTAAAACAGATTTGATGGGACAGAGGCTGTGAAAGTGGAATTGAAAATGTGAGTTTACCTGTTATTCTATATGTGTTTCATAAATTCATGTTAATATTTGGTGCAAACAGAATAAAAAATGTGTCACCCAAATCAAGAGCCATCTAGTGGTTGTCAATATGTGTAGAATACTTTTGTGATAGACAGCATCCCATTGTTTTCAGCTGTTACATAGGCAGAGGATTGCGATTTATGTCTCTGTAGACTAACGGTTTGTATAAACTGCACCCTATATTGAGTTTGAGGTTAACTCCATAATGATGTTATCTGACAAACTTTAATTGCAGAACTCCACAGTGTAAAATACTGTCATAAACTACTGGTAGTAAAGCCAGGCCAAGTACTTCATTTAAACTGTATTTCATTCTGTATACATTTAACGAAGCAGAAAGCCAGTGGCTGCTATTAAATATATAGAGTTTCATACTTTTGAAATTCTGCTTTTCTTAATGAAGGTATTTGTGTCCAGTTGATTCAGACAGGGACAATTTACTTTGTATGGGTACATCTTTCTAAAACATATTACATAGACATTATGGAACTGGTTTGTCAGATATTACCAAAGTATGACAAACCACTCACATATAGAACTTTCCAACACTTGCGGTAACTTTTTTTTTTTTTTTTGGAGCACTTTAGATTATAGAAAAGAAATGCAATTACATTATAATAACTGGTTAATTACCAAGTGGTTCCTGCTCTTTCACAGTAATGTCTGTAATTACATGAAAGCAGCACTGTGAACAGTTTTATGCAGTTAAATGTAGTTACATTTTTGCCCATCCCTCTCCAGGGAAGAGGGCTTCTCCTGTGCAAGTTTGTGGTTGGTTGATGGCCATTTTTCATGGTCATCAGCCCACCACCTTGCATAAATCCCCCCAAAAAACAATAACACATATTGTGATAATTCCACTATGAATTATGCTTTGGCATTGATTGGTTATGCAAAAGATAAATGACATCTACCGTTTTATCATTTAAATGACTTTCCCCCTGACCACCTATAGCAATATACAATTTGTTAGTGTAAGAAAAGTGATAGTGACTGATTATATTGGGATCCAGAAAAAAAGACATATAGCTTTGGCTTTCATGCTCAACTAGCGTAAGGGCAGTTAAAGTGACATTGCCAATATCCAGGAGTACGCCCATGCTTGCAAAACATTTGAAATGATGTAAAAGTTCCAAAATATTATGGAACTGCTTTATACAGTCGATGCTTGACCCCTGTCAAAATAATTGATTAAGTGCATTTTAACATATATAATTTAAACCAAATGAAAGCATTTTAAATTTGCAATATCTAGTTTGTCAAATGAGGGGCATATTAATTCACAGGAAGTGAATAGTGGCCATCAAGTTTTGACCCGCCCTACCGTCCCTGTTCATAACTGTCTACAGGACTCCTCCCTACTCCCCTTATCTGTGAGTGTCCTTCATGGATGGCTCTCAGGTTAAGAGCTTTTTCTCTTAACATGAACTGCCATAGGCTGATGTTACCATTTATGTGATAAGCAGATCTGTCTAACTCAGAAAATTGAAAATGGTTTACATTCATTAATTCACAATGAATACAAATTGCATACCAATTAAACAATGTTCCAGCAGTTTCTAAAGATACTAAATGGGGTAGATATGTGCCATACTTTTTTTCTGTTCTGTTGAGGATTGCATTTGCCCACTTTAAAATAGCACTATGTCACTTTATACTCTGTGCTCTTTGATTTATACATATGGTTATACAGGGGCTTTTATTAATCCATTTTAGATTTAACTGTAGTTCATGTTCTTCTATATTATACTTACACATTGTTATATTTATCAAATATGGCACCATGATCTCAAAATGATTTTTTTTTTTTTAGTTACAGAAAAGCAAATAAAATGTTGGTGGAAAATCCACATTTTTGGAAAGCAGCATAAAAGAGCTACTAAGTATCTTAATGCATTTCATGACAAGTCTTAGAAAATAGGCATCAAAAATAAATGTGCAAATTTGGAGTCTTTCAAAGCTGAAGTTGTGGATTATGTATCCATGTATATAAAGTATTTAACTAACAGCAATTATTCCTTTTCTTGACACCTTCTGCTAACTGTTGACTTCAAGGGTATCACAGCAGGATTTTCTGATTCATTTTCCACTCCAAATCAAGCCCCCAAATCCAGTGTGAAGTAAATACTGAGTGAGAGTCAACTGGAATCTGCAAATAGGATTGCCTTAAATAAAACAAAAGGCTGTTCATTCCCAAAGTGGGACTCTCTGCCTTATGTCAAGTTACCCTCCACTCCATCCCACCCCCTGGTTTATACAAAGGGCCCAAAACTGGTAAATTAGATGTTATGCATTCCGTAAGGACCCATGAGCTCACATACTGGGTAAAGTACTACATATGAATGTATCTTCCTGGGTCAGGCCAGTTTAACTTTTTCACAAGCATTAATGCTGTACAGTGAAGATATGCTAACTAGAAAGAGAGGGTGGGTGTTTTTTTGCTTTACTATCCATCTTTGAAATTGCTAAGGCCAGTATCCTGTATTTGGCAGAATGTCTTACTCCATTATTTCCGGTCCTTACACAGCAGTTAACTTAATTTCTTAGTACCTTAAAACTGTTGCAAATATATTATGATATATATATATATATATATATATATATATATATATATATATATATATATATATATATATATATATATATATATTAGGGATGGGACAAATACAGCGGTTACAAATAATCCTCCTTTAAGGTCTCACTGAACTGCTACATTTCAAGGGAGGGCCCATTAAACTTTTAAATCGCACAATTAGGCTGTGCTGTGTGTATAACCTCCAAGTGATTTCATTTAAATACAAATTATTGCCTTTTAATCTGTAGATAGGTAGGTTTTGCGTGGCCGATACAGAGACACATTATAAACACATAAGCATAACAATAGTGTGTAATGTCTTCAGGTAGGGTTTAAAAAAATAAATAAAAGGAAACCGACATTTATTTTAAACATGGTGACATGCTATATCATTAGGTTCTGCAGAGTGCTTTTGATTCATAGGGAATTGTCAGCTTTTAACTGGCCAATTATCATCATGTATGTTTTGCTTCATCTCAGTTTAAAACTTATAAACCTCAACATCAATAGATCGAAGAATTATTTTTTTTTAAATCCTACCTGAAGAAGTTACACACTATTGTTATGCTTATGTGTTTATAGTATGGATCTGCATTGAAACTCGCCTGTCTACAGATTAAAAGGCAACAATTAGTTTTTAATTGAAATCACTTTGGAGGTTATACGCGCAGCACAACCTAATTATGTGATTTAAAAGTCTAACCGGCATTCAATTGAAATGTATTAGTTCAGTGAGACCTTAATCCTTAAAGGAACATATATATATATATATATATATATATATATATATATATATATATATATATATATATATATATATATACATATATATATGAAAGATTCTCTCACTCTCACGGTTCGTTGCCCCTTTAAGACCAGACCCAGGACACGGAAATGGATTTTGAAACGCTTATTCGCTATTTTTAATAAAAACAAATGAATACAAACAAAACAGAAACAAACATCTAACTCCCTTTGGGGCACTAACTAAACAGATACTGGTCCCTCACTGACCACAGGACGGCTAAGCCGTTTACCTGTCAAACAACTCAAACTTACGTTCCACACAACCTTCCTGGTACGACTGCTCTCACTCACACACAGTCGGGCTCTTTCCTCAGCAGCCCGGAACAGACTGGCTGCCTCTCTTAAATACCCTGCACCTGGCTCTAATTTACAACTACCACCAGGTGCAGGGAATTACTAAACAATTAAACAATTACACAATTAAACCCAAATGTGCATTCTCACAAGGTTTTCAGCAGGAAAGGATTTTAACCCCCTCCCTGGTACCTTACACATCCTCCCCCTCAAGTGTGAAACACTGATCGGCCATACCAAGGCCATCCCCTCCCCTAAAACACAACCACCCACACTCAAGTCCTGAAATGTCCATTTCCGCCCTCTTCCACGGGCGGACTTGAGGGTGGGTCGAACCTTCCGGCACTTCCGGGAAGGGACCCTGAACCGGCGACAAGGGACCCCACCGGGATGACAGGGCCGACCGAAGTGACGACCGGGGAACAGGAGGATGCAGCAGTGGACAGAGATCTTCCACTGGGGACCGGCGCAGCGATGTCCGATCACCCAGGGGGAGCGAAGCAGCGAACAGGGGGAGCAACAGCGACGTCTGGCAGCAACCCAGTGACGTCTGGGTGCTCGGGAAGAGCGGAGCAGGGAACCAGGGGAAAAGCTGTGGCCAATGTTGCAGACTCCTGAGCTCCAGGTCCAGCGCAGGAAGGTCTAGGAAGACCAGCAGGGTGTCCAGGAGCAAGGGGCAAGGGACTGCAACTGGCAGTGCCGGACTGGTTCGCTGGGGTGATGGAGGTGGGCACCTCACCTCCTCCTCTTTGTTCATCGCTTCTCCCTCTCTGGGCTCTGGGAACGGCGGCTCCTCCTCTCTGGGCTCTGGGAGCGGCGGCTCCTCCTCTCTGGGCTCTGGGAGCGGCGGCTCCTCCTCTCTGGGCTCTGGGAGCGGCGGCTCCTCCTCTCTGGGCTCTGGGAGCGGCGGCTCCTCCTCTCTGGGCTCTGGGAGCGGCGGCTCCTCCTCTCTGGGCTCTGGGAGCGGTGGCTGGACTTGTCTTGCCTGCTCCCATTTTTGGAGCAGCAGATCCAGCTCCGTCGGCTCTGGCTCTGGCAGTCCAAGTTTCAACCTCCATCTCTTATTCTGCTCAATCTGGGCAGCAGTGTTCCTGTTGATCATAGCGATCAATTCCTTTAAGCTTTCCATTTTTACTGGGTCGTAGGGGCGCCCACACACACTTCTGGTACCATATGTGAAAGATTCTCTCACTCTCACGGTTCGTTGCCCCTTTAAGACCAGACCCAGGACACGGAAATGGATTTTGAAACGCTTATTCGCTATTTTTAATAAAAACAAATGAATACAAACAAAACAGAAACAAACATCTAACTCCCTTTGGGGCACTAACTAAACAGATACTGGTCCCTCACTCACCACAGGACAGCTAAGCCGTTTACCTGTCACACAACTCAAACTTACGTTCCACACAACCTTCCTGGTACGACTGCTCTCACTCACACACAGTCGGGCTCTTTCCTCAGCAGCCCGGAACAGACTGGCTGCCTCTCTTAAATACCTTGCACCTGGCTCTAATTTACAACTACCACCAGGTGCAGGGAATTACTAAACAATTAAACAATTACACAATTAAACCCAAATGTGCATTCTCACAAGGTTTTCAGCAGGGAAGGATTTTAACCCCCTCCCTGGTACCTTACAAATATATATATATATATATATATATATATAATATATATATATATATATATATATATATATATACTGTAGCATTGCATTGCGTGGAAATGAAGGCGGACTCACACAGATATTGCTGGTTCTCAGATGTAGAAGTTTATTAAGACGGGTCTCTACACTTAACAGGAAACACGTGCTGCTTTACCAGCCAGTGGTACAGCTACAGCTGAGCAGCATAGTGCTACTCAGACTGTGACAAATAATAAAATAAAATAAAGTCCAAAGCACACTGTTTTGGCTGTGTGCTACAGCCAACTAAGTGCAGTCTCTAGTTCTTGGTTCTCTTTAGTCCTGTTTCTCGCTGACTGTCTTTGGTTGATTCTTCTCTAATTCTCTCTCTCTCTCTCTCTCTATCTCTCTCTCTGTTCTTCAGCTCTCTTTCATCTCTGCAGCCAGTTGTCTTTAGTCTCAGCAGCCCCAGCTCTTATACCCCCGTCCAGGCCACGTCCCCGGTGCACCAGCCACCAATCCCAAGCATGCACGGCTTTCTGCTCTCAATCCCTTGATTGTTGCAACATCTCATCCCTTGATTTGTTACAATGTTGCCACCGGGTCCCACTCACGCGGCAAGCCGAGCTTCTGCTTGATGGCGATACTTTCGATTCTGGCGTCCCTGAATACCCGCTGCAGTTGATTTATTTTTTCAGATTTAATTGCTGAAGGATAATTTTTTTCAGATGTATCTGTTAGTTAAATGTTGACCCGCCACTTTTTTTTGCACTTGGTGCCCCATACTTTCTTTTCTTACTCACTGCTCAGGATGGCAAAAGGTATTTGGAGTGTGTCGCACTACAGGAAGTGGCTGAAAACCAGGACTTTTTTTAAGATTTTGAGAAAAATGTCAGGACACTGGGACCTTTGATGGGACTAAGATGGTGGAATCCAGTTGCTTATTCACTAGTGGCAAACATGCATTGCAGTTGGGTGGATTGAAGCATACATTTTTTCATTTTTTTATTTTTGTATTGGTCACATGCTTCTGGCAATTTCCAAGCAGACTACGATTAGCTCTCCCGGCATTTTTGTGATACATTCTTTAGCTACCACTTGGAGTATATTTACAATTGACCACTGAGATGTGGGAACCAACGAAGTACAAGAAGCTTGATAACATGAAAACTTGCTTTGCATATTCTTTGCGCATTAAATTGAAATATCATACGTAATTCATATTTTTTCAATGCGTATGTAAAAAAGTGGAAAAGCCTGCAACCTGCTCTCCACCACAATCACATCAACAGGAGGCTGGAAACCATTGGAGACTTGGACATTGGTGTTAATAAATACAATGTTTATTCTGTAGCACATGATACAAACAGTTTGTAGCACAGCTTCATAGAATACAAACTGCAGGCAAACCGCTTCAGGCACAGAGGTACAAGCTATCAGTTTCGCTTTCCTCTCGCCTAGCACTGCTATTGCCACCCTTATTTACTGTGACATACTGGCTTCAGAACATATAAGCTGTATAAATAATCCTACTTTTGTATAATTTTGCATTGAAGAATGATAAAAAATTACTAAAGAATCATGCCAAAAGCTCATTGACAGATATCTCAATCGTTTATAAGAGGTTATTATTGCCAAAAGTGCCTCAATTAGCTATTAATTTAATTTTCCTTGTCAGGGTATGAATACTTTTGAATTAGCAAAAAAATTGCTGAAATAAATAATTTCTTGTAACTTTTTTTCCTCATCCACAAAAGCAAAACTTTTGCTACAAAATATTTTTCCTAAAATTCTTTGCTTTTGAGAAATTTCTAGAAATTATAAATTTCCATTGGGGTATGTAAACTTTTGACTACAACTTTAACTGATAAGCGCAGTGTACAGACTTTTGGGTGCATTAGTAGGTGATTAATGGAAGTTTTACGGTATCTGGATAAGGGTGACTGCTGAGGATGTGACGTCACAACGACATACATGTTGCTGTTAAGTGGCAGCTATGTTGCTGTTATTGAGTGGATTGTTAATGGCAGGGAAAATGTTCCCAGGGAAATGTTGCTTGTAAGCGGCGGTTGCTCTTACCAGGTGTTGCTGCTAACAAGCATCTACTATATATATATATATATATATATATATATATATATATCATATCTATATAATATATATATATAATATATAAATGAGGTCCACCTGGGTCTAATTATGAATGAATGCCACCTGCCTACGATTAACCAAAGAGAAATGTTTGTTCCGATCCGAGACTCCCAATGCCTGCTGCTGCACCCATCAGGTTACCTGGCCTGTGCATCAGTCGCCCTGGTTTGGATCAAAATTTGGGTCCCCTGTTACAGGTTTGTGGTCCCTTCCTGAGGTCACCTGAGAAAGGATAGACCTGCCTTCAAGTCTACCCAGAAAAGGTAAAGAGGGGCAGTGTGGCACTTGAGGGAGGGTGGCGAAGTTTTAAATGAGGAGGGAGAAGTGACCTTGGAATGGACAGTGTGCTACGCACAAGGGGGTGGGGGGGTGGGGGAGTGTGGCATACTAGGGGAAGAGGAGAGAAAAATGTAATCCAGGAGGGGCTAAAGGACTACATCCCCCAAAATGCAATGGGAGGGAGCCAGGATGAGGTTCACCTGGCTCTAATTATAAATGAATGCCACCTATCTGCGATTAGCGATTAAACAAGGAGAAATTATTGTTCAGGGCAATCTCCAGTCTGTGCTTTGAGAGAGGCTGTCACTGTGATGAAACCTGTGCTGTTTATCAAAAGGTACTGTTTGAACCTTTTTGTTTGTGTGTGTTTATATTTTTTTGTTTGTTTGTTTGTTTTTTAAATCGGTAAATGGCTTAGCTGTCCGATTTTAGTTAGGATCTAAAGAAAATAATTTTAGTTAGTGCTCTGTGTGGGAGTGTGTTTTGTTATAATTTATTTTTTGGAATTAATAACATCGTATGAAACTGCTGAACACTTCAAATCTTGTGTCTGGGTCTGTTTCAAAAGGGCTACGAACATTAAATTAAGTGTTTCCTAAAGCAAAAATCAGTTTTGATTTTGCCTCATCTCAACTTAATGCTCTGTTGTATTTCTGAAACAAATATGGAAAAAAATATATACTTTTTTAGTTATAGAGATTTATTTAAGGAGATTTGCCAATGTTTGAAAATCAATAATAATAATCTATTTTTATATAGCACCTTTCATAGTGGACCACCATCACAAAGCGCTTTTACAAGATACAAGACTAGGGTGTGTGAACTATGCATCAGCTGCAAAGTCACTTATAACAATATCTCACCCAAAAGACAGAGCACAGGGAGGTTAAGAGTCACACAATGAGTCAGTGGTTGAGCTGGGATTTGCTGTTTACAAGCCTGTCTCTTTAACCACTAGACCATACAGACTCCTATGATCCAATGGGGTCAGCAGCAACAGAAGGCACACTCTAACTAGCATCTATATTACTGTGAAACAGTGTTCTTGTGCACTTCTTACTGTATGTAGTAAAGACATGAAAAAAGACCCAATGTGAATCAAACATAATTAGATTTGAAAAGGCTGTATGAAAAAAGGTATTCTTCTGTGGTGGGGTTCAGGTTTGACCATTCTTTATTGTTAAGAGAAATGCTACTGATCTTGAAGGACTAGTCTGACTTCAATGAACAAAGAGCAAAACAGATCAGATTTTAACTTGGAGGCAAAACACCAAGGAGAACCAGATGGTTCCGTATGGCGCCACAGACACACAGCTGAAAAACTCCCAAAGGCAGATCTCAGATTTTATTCATTAGTTATCCAACAGTAAAATCAGCCTTCAGAATCCCATTTTATGGATGCTGGCTGATTAGAATATTATATATATATATATATATATATATATATATATATATATATATATATATATATATATATTAAAAAAGTGGATGGAGTTGCACATATTCCCATTTATGAAATAATAATGTGGGTTATTTTAACAAATATGTATTTTTAATTGTCTTGCTTTGAACAACAATTTCTTACTGTTATAGCAGTGTCTTTTTTTACACATTTACTAAACCCGCCCATTTTTCACAACCATCGAGAGTCAGTTCAACACTTTATGTGAGATCCCCAACCAAGACCAAAAACTTTGCAGAGTGAAGAAGCGAACCTGGGTTCCCTTTATTGCACGACTCTACCTGCACACCACACGGTGAGCCACTCAGGAATCCTAGGCAGCTCATACTTTCTGATCAAGTTGCTATCAAACGGCTATTCTCCTGAAAATTTCCATTGCTTTTAGATATGCATTCTAAACATGTAACAATCCTCAAAACAAATGTTACATTCTTTTTTTGTGACTGCATCATCTTTCAGAATTTTATGTGAAAAAAAATTATTAAGTTATGTTCATGATATAATGTATTAAAAATTGGCATCCTGCCAACCTGCCATCCACAAACGCAGAGAAACCATATTTTTGGCAACACGCTAGAACTGCTAGAACACTGCTTTTTTTCTTAAAAATGTAGCTTTTTTTCTTGGAAAAGTTTACATAGGACACAGCCGTTGGGCTTTTGTAGCCAAATACTTTTTGGGGGTTTAGTTGTGCTTTAATGCCAAACTTCCTGTTTTCATCAAAGCAATATTTTATCTTGCTAGGCCTCCTTAATTTGATAAAATAGAAACTGGGTTTCAGCTGAAATCTCCTTTCATATCTTGAATGTCTGGCAGCAAAATGGATTTCCATGATATACTGGTAGTGAAATTGTTATGAAATATATCTTGTGGAATTTGATTTGTTAAAATTTATTCATGTGATACCGATACTTTTTTGGGTAATTGAGGAATAACAACATTACATCTTAAGGCTCATAGAGAATGATCACTAATACAATAGCAATGCATAATATGCTATTTTAATTAAGGCAACCCTTTTACTAATGGATAGGAAGGTTATCAGTTTATTCTTGTGTTTAATGGATGCTAAACCTGACACATTTCACTCACTGATTAAGGTTCTGGCGCCAACATATTGCTGCAAGGATTTATAAGGGCAATTGAGTAAAATATATTTATTGACCTGAAATATGTCGGTTAGGCAAACAGTTGCATCATGTTTGAAAGTTGATGTCATGTTGCATTAAGACCTTAGGATGATGCCTTGTTGATACATCTGTGCAAACTGCTGGCAGTTACAGTGGAGACCATAACAACCTATGAAATGTTGGAGATGAGAATAGGCCGTTGGATCCACCGAGACTTGTTAGCTCCAGGGCAGTAGCCATTTTTTTTTCTTAAATGACCCCAGTGTTTTAGCAACTACTGTACAACAACACAGGGGGAACTCATACGCATGCAGTATTAATCACTGGGTAAATATATTTGCCTATTGACTCAAAACTAGACCATTTAAGCTAATCAAGGATACTGGTATTGGACTTTCTTAAAATTATCTAGAAGACCTATATTCATTTGCATTTTGTCCAGTGCTGTTGGGAAAAACAAACTGACAATGTTGCAATTCAATAAATATCAATGCTGTATTAAGGGACACTTAAATTAAATAATCTTGGATATTTATTTATTAACTTTAGACTTTAACAAAGTCATTTTTGGTTTGGAAAGTCCTGAATCAATAATTGGCTTGGATAGACTCAGCCTTGACATGACTCTATAGTGAGTGTTTAAAGTGACTTGTTTGTCTGAAGTATCAGAACAGCTGCTGCTCTATTTTACTATACCGTATGTTTTCTTTTCTCTTGTCTTTTTTATTATTAGTTACTATGTTAGTTCATATGCTAACCCTCTGATGGTTTCATTTAGTAGTTTGCAACTTAAAAATAGGTTATTTGAGTAATATTTGTGTGTATATATATATATATATATATATATATATTTTTTTTTTTTTTACAGAGCTGAATGTCAGTTGGACAAATATATTGTATCTGTATTATACATACTGTACATATTGCATACTCAACACATTACAGTACCATAACACTCCACAAAGCATTCGTTCAATTGAAAATGAACATGCTCCATACACAGGCGCTAAAGGGTCAACCCTACACCCCATAATATAACCGCTCAATAGCAGCACTTACAAATAAAACAGAATAACAAACCCACCACCAATGTCACACCTGTAATGCCACACTAACTGTGCTCTTTCCAAATTCCCACCCCCGCCAGACAATTTCAGAATTTATTTAACATAACTTTATCAAAGAACCAATCCATAGATTTGCTATTTTCTGAATGAATGTTGATTTTGTCTCAACAGCTTCAGATAATTATGCATCTGACTGTAATGAGTTTATTGTTCAAACTAGAATAATTGGCTACAAACTAGATACATTTATGTGGTGGAAATGAGCAGTTGAGCTATAATGTCTTTAAGCACAGTATTAGATATAAGAACATTTGTAATACCGACTTCAACGGCATTCATTTTAATTGTATGATGTGGTTATTGTTGTTGTTTTGGGGAGGCAATATTCCTGTTTCTCTTCATTTTTGGTTATGCAAATTATACCTCCAAGTACCTACTTTCAGAATATGCAATGCAGTTTGAAAACATCTTGTTATACTGTGAGTGAATCTAAAAGATTATAATGACTTTAAATCCTTGAGGTTTAAGAATCTGGAATAACATAAGCTTTCACGTAAAAAAAAAAGAAAATTAAATGTGGTTTAGTTTTATGTGTAAGTACGAGAATCATGCAATATTATAATGTACACTATTTAATTAAATTAATAACACAGCATAGCTATACATATTTCACTGAAACTGATGATATTATATTGTAAGCATTAGTCTAAACAGGTTACACAATATTGGAAATATGCAACTTTACTGTAAAAATATAAATTGCTGTAACTTTGGAGATAACACTTCCTTTCATATTTGATATTGGTATTATATTTACCATTATGCAAAAGGTTGTAAAGAAAACACTCATTTTCACAGACCCCTTAACATCTGCGCAGCTCTGCCCCCACTGTGTTTAGTGGTCCTTACTATTTGAGTTCAAGTTCTGATTTGCACAAATAAAGGGTGGAACAATCTTGAGTTTTTGGTGCATTGCCATACATCCAAATGGCGAAATACACTTTTTAAAAAAAGAAAAAAAATGTTTAGTTTGATAAGAAGACAGAATTTATGTGTTAGGGCTTCCTGTAATTCTATCTAAATCATATTGACTAACCAATCTTATAAAGACAAAGCCAACCTTTCCAAAAATGTCTTTCTCCTCTGCCTCCACACCACGACCTTCTTAAAGGTTGACGGTCATCCGTCACACAGCTATACAGCTAACCTGTTACATATATCAAAGCTGTCAAAAATGTAAAACCTAAACTGGGGAAGCATTTATGCAGCTACTAGTGAATAATTCTATACTGAAAATATTATGTAATGTTGTTAAAGCAGGGAGATGGCAATTTGTTTTTTGTTTGAATCCAACCCTATGTAGAAGGGATTATGTGACACACTGCTCTTGAAACACCGAATCTTTTTGTTGGTAATGGCCACTGCTTTCTTTAATTAAAGTTTTTGTTTATCCAGTCACATTTTTATTAAGCATAAAGCAATAAAGCCTTTCGTCTTTCATTATGGGAAATTAAAACAATGTTGCTCTCATTCTATAATATGGAAACTTTAATTTCTTAAAAACATACCAGATTATCAATTTACACGTGATTGCTGTAAGTGTGAGGTTGGGGTGAAAGCAAGAGGAAGTGATCCTGGGAATCATAAAACTCGCATAATCACGTGACTCATAAAATACATATTTTTCCCACCTCAGAACTCCCCTCCAAATGCTGTTTCTATGAGGTATGTCATGTGAGTGTGTGACACAGGGTATTTTCAGCAATCCTGGGTGAAGTAAATGTGCCATGTGAATCATTTTTTTAAACCTTGTAACACAGCTATGCATATGTCTTTCTGTTAAACAATTTTTTGTTTTAAAGAAGTGTACTTTTCTTTGAAGGCTAGTAAATACACATAAAACTATATGCACATAGATTGAAGGATTACAGTCTGACCCAGTATGTCATAAGCCTAACTAATGTATGTATACTAGCCTCCATGATCTCCACATTGGGATATTGTTTAATGTAAAAACATGTTTTAAGGATACCGATTCACCCCATTTTAATTTTTTTTTTTTTTTTTAGTAACACAGCAAATGAAACAAAATATCTCACAAACCTGTTGAAGCTGTTACAGAAAAAAAACAAAAAAAACAAAAAAAAAACAACAAATATGCCATTTTAACAGTCTGTGGGCCTGATTTATATCAATTAAAATATATAACCTCTTTCTGGAATAATTCATTACAAATGTCAATCACAAGAAAAAGTCATAACTTAGTTTTACATTAACTGGGCCTGTAGTAATAAACTTAAAGAAACAAAAAAACTATTGATAAAACACAAGTTTTGATTTCTTTTTTTAAATGTATATTTAGATTATCAATAATTCTATCGTAGGTACCCCTTCCACTGTTTGTTTTCGGAATACTGGCCAGATGGGTGTTTGGTGCTTAAATATCTCAATATAATAATACTGTATATATTATTATAATAAAATAAGCACACACACACACACACAATAAAGGGCCACTTTCTCTTGATGGGTGACACTTATGCACATTTACTTGGGAATGCTGGTACCCATAAGGAAATTAGGAGTAAACCGATCCAGTTGAAAATTTTCAAGGAGATGTGCTGCTTTCTTCAAATTTCCTGTTCCTTTGAGCCCTGGCAAGTTGAAAGCATTATACTACTCAGTAGAGCATTAATACTTTAAGAAATGCTTTTTAATCCTTTGGAAAATTATTCTCAATCTAACGAGTTCTCTTCCACCCACTACAGACATCATTAGGGGATGGCTGTAGCCTGGGGCTGTGCACGAACTTTTTCTTTTAACAGTACACTATCTATAATTTAACTCTCTTTCCTAAATTATTCAAGCAAATAGTGGGAGAAACTAATGGAATTCACTGAAATCTATTTACATAGTCTTCACATTTTTTTTAATGTTGATTTAATTTAAGCTTTTTTTTTTTTTCTTAGAGATACACAAGCTTGCTTCTCAAACCTTGGATGCTCAATAAATAGAATGTCAGATGTTCAATTAAATAAATAAATGATTATTTGGAATAAAAAGAAAAAAGAAGTAAAGACATTCTAATTTATCAAGCATGGCTGGTGTCTCCTAAATAAAAACAATGTAGCCAAACTGTACATTCATGTTATGATTTACTTTTCAATGTTAAGGATGAAAGTGACTTATTTTAAATGAAATAATATATACAAATATGAAATTCTTAGTTATTTGTAATCCATTTTTTTAAGTATCCATTTTTCTAAGATACACGCCGCTGTATCACTTTGCAACATTACTATTTATCGTTGTTTGCTGTCAGGCTCTGGACAATTGCAATCAATAAACACCCTTGCAGCTGGATATCGTTGTCTGTCTGTTTCTCCTGCACTGCTGCATTGCCTGCACACACTTACCCACTTTGCCACAGCTCCACATATATTTAAGTGCTCAAACTTTTCTAATTGAATTGGAACGCATTATACTTCAGGTTTGTTTTCATATTATAGTGCAGTCTGCAGCTTCACTAACTAGTTGGTATTAAAGTAGGCAGTATTAACATTAATTAATTGCTTTTCGTAAGACTCTTTTGAATGCATGTATCTGTTAAACCATTCAAACCCTAAAGTAGAGCTTCTAGAGACATTTAAAAGCATAAAAGTAAGACAAATGCAGCCGTCAGGAAGAGAAAGTGTTATAAATAAATGATTACTGCATATTTTCTTGTGCCTGACTTTGGCTAGGTTGCAAGCTGTAGAATGACCAGTCTTTTAATTAATTTTAATTAATGCTATTTAAAATCTCCCATGAGATCCTTTTGAGTGGTGTACAAGAGAAGGATTTGGCTGAGAGAAATGAGTGAGACCTGACTGTTTTATTACATCATATGCAATGTCTTAAGATATATGTTAACCTCCCAGCAATGCTGTAATGATTATTTTATATATACACCAAAATCTACTCTTTCAAGGATGTCCCAGGGGACACCGTAAATCATTCACAGATTCACAATGTGTATAATACATACTGTACACATAGGGCCATGCTCATGTATAAGTTTAAAACACATACTTTATTAGCTCATTACATTTCATATTTTTTTTAACATCACTGACAATGGTGAAAAGAATGAGGCATCCTCAAAAAAGCAGCTAGAGTATAGGGCAACAGTAGTAAGACATCTCACTGTTAACAATTCAAGTAGAATCTAGTTTCTACAGGTGACAACTGTAAACAAGGTAAAGTAAGTTCCTCTAAATATGATAATGTGATGAAAATCATCTTTTTATGTAACTACAAGAAAATGACTGCCAAGAAAAATAGTCTTATGGTCCTGTGGAAGGTTGTGACAGAGTGTGACTAAAAATGATTCTTGGTGTTTGATCTCCCTCCCGACCTGAGAGGGTGCTGTGTAAAGGGAATGGAGTACCCTGGACTAGATGGCCCGACAATTAATTCCCAGGGTTAGGTGGAAGTCGACCATCTAGAAAGGAGACAGAGCTATGGTACACTAAACCATTGACCCGGACAGGAAATAATGAGGCATCTGCGGATTGGAGGAGTGGGTGCACTCATTAACCAAGGTCATGGTTGACTGTATATAATGGGGATGTAGTGATGTGATCTGTTCCTTGGTGAATGGTTGGGTGAATTAAATGACCAGTAGGAGAATCTGTGTTGTGAAAGTTGAGTGTTTTGTTTGTTGTTAATAATACTGTTTGTAATTATTTGGATGGCTAACACGATCCAGAGCTGTCGCCAAATGCCAGCACTAAACCCGGATCAACAACACTACACTTCATTTGCACTAAAGAACTGTATACATCCCCAACACTATAGCACACACTGTGGATTGGTGTTTGTGTTGGCGTAAGTGTTACGTGTGGGTGAACTGAAACGGGACAGTTATTATTTCGGGGGCAACCCGTGGATTATAAATAAGAAATGCACGCCAATGTATTGTCTCATTACCAATATTATTTACTGTTGTTTTGGCATCAGGCCACTGCATTTAAAAAAAAAAAAAGCATTAAACATCATTGCACCCGGATTATCATTGTCTGTCAGTTTATTAATCACTGCTGCATTACCTACACCTGCACACTGCTAACCACTTTGCCACAAATTCATAAACACAAACACAAACAATATAAAAATATTTTCAACTTCCAAGTGGTACCATCTAAGTAAAGTGCAACTTATGTCTGTACTTTATTTTTATTTTTATAACAATTAGTGATATGTTTAATAGATCTGTTTATTTAATTTTTTATGCATTTGTTTTTACTTTTTTCAATGTGTAGACTGAGGGAATCCATGCAAATAACACTTAACAGTTAAATGTCTAGTTTCCTGGAATTGAAAAATTCAAATGTGTTCTTTTTTTTCTGCTCACTTGAACTATTTTTTGTTTTTCTAGCACTCCACTTTATTTCCAAGCTTTTTTTTTCACAAGCAATGATTGTTTTGTATTTTATTTTTCACGTGTGTCTTTTTCTCTTTTGATTTATTTTGTTTGCACTAATTGATTTTGTCACGCTCTGGCAGGAATCCCAGTGCAGAATATGCCTTGCTAACTAGCTGTCAATTACGCACTGGCACTGAATGGAAGAAACAATTAATTAACCTGAATATTTAATAGATAGCTGAAACAGCAAATAGACAGTGAGCAAGGACAGCAGAAAAGAGCAGAGAAAGCAGGGAAGAGCCGAGAGAGCAGGAAGAGCCGAGAGAGCAGGAAGCCGAGAGAGCAGGAAGCCGAGAGAGCGGGGAAGGGCAGAGAGAGCGGGGAAGAGCAGAGAGAGCGGGGAAGAGTAGAGAGTATCTATAATTGCATCTTGGCCATGCAAAATAAGTCATATTGAGCTGTTTTGAAATCAGGAAGCTGTATTGCAGGGCTTAAATGTTGAAACTGAGCTTTCTCAGTCTAACTATTGTGTAATAGTGTAAAATCCATGTAATATTAACACTTGAAAGACCAGCAATATACTCATACCTAGAAGCCCTGCAGAAGTCTTTACGACTGTATTCAAAACATTGTAAATAGTATAACAAGAGGAGAAACAGTCGGATGTAATTTTTTTTTTTTTTTTTTTTTTTTTTATTGAGTACGCCACAAACATCTGATCAACTGCAACATATTATATATAATAAAGGGCAGCTGGCTGTTTGAGCCAATATATATATAAAGAGAGGCTTCATCACTTTAAGAAATGGCCGCCCGAGGTTCGTGGGAGGTTCCCGCAGGAAACAGACTCCAAATTGTTTGGAATAAAACTGGAATACCAGTACCTGTTGCAAGCTTGAATGGGTATGGGATTCAGGACTGCTGTTGTTTATGAAATAGTTTTTATAGTTTAATCGGCCAGTGAGTAAAATCGCCGAGGTTAATTTGCTACATTGTGGGAAAATTAAACAAATAATTATATAATCAGCCAAACAGGGAACCTGGGAGTGTGATAAAAAAAAAAAAAATACATAAAAAATTTGTTGAACACTATTTCTGGTGGGGAAACCAGAAATTCCGTCCTCTTCACATCCGGGAGAGCTGGATCGGACATCTCGGCCACGTAGGAAGCATCGGACCTTTTGGAGCGGTTCCACCCAAAGTTTCCTGATACTTACCTGTGGGCAAACCACTCGGACCTGAAATGAAATGAAGGCAATAAAGAGGGAATTGAAAAAGGAAAAAAAAAACACTGAATGTCTGTTGAGCATGTGGCGCGACTGAGACTCCACTCATTTTACAAAACATCCATACTGCCCCTGTTGGTGAACAGGGGAAATACTTGCCTACAGACTCAAGCTGTGTTTGTTTGTTTGTTTGTTTCTCTGTGTAGAGAGGGACAAAGAAGAAAGACAGGTAGGACAACAAAGGGCTAGGCATATTATTTTGATTTGTTTGTTTATTTTGTGTAAATAATAAACTTACCTGGACCATACCGTCCTCTCTTTGGAAACTCCTGTCTGGACCTCCAGTTTTGGACACACCCACTTACCTATCTGTCACATATATACATTTATTTTACAAATCAAAACAAGAAAATGTAAATAAACATCTGAACAGACATCGGTTTACAACATACGGTACTTATTTATAAAACTGAAACGATAGCAATACATTTTTTACTTTTCAGCAGCAATCAGTTTATTATCAGATGAGCAAAAGCAACTGAACAATGTAGATAAATAAACTTAGAAAAAAAAACATTTTACAGAAGCGCACAGCACAAGAAGTTATAAAAAAAAGTCTAACTGATTTAATTTTTTTTTTTGACAAAAGGGTATTCCTTTAGCTGAGTATAAGGCTGTTCACAATCAATACAGATAATGCGCTTCTCCACGTCGCCTTTCTTGCCAGGGCACAGCTGTCCGAAGTTTTATTTTTATCGCACTTGCCAACCTGGCATTGGCATCTCTTGCGGCTCTCAATGGAGTTCAGCTGTGGGTACATGCTTGGCAGTCTCCCTCTGTTCCAAATGCTTCTTGCGAATTTCCTGTGCTAACTGTAAAATATATTCTTTCCTTGGTAAATTCTTCTCCGTGCATTCTTTGTAAAGTACCCAGGAGTTAATGGCTGCTTGGTCCAATACATTCTAAAACACCTGAACAGACCACCGTCGGGAGCCAGCTTTCACAGAATACTTCTGTGCCATCTGATCCAAAACATCAACTCCATATTTTGTTGCATAGTAAAACTTCACGGTCTCAGGTATTTATTTTCACTACTCCCGATGCTAATCGACTGACCAAAGCAGCACAGCTGGCAAGAAGGTGCCAGCCTTCAAAAGGCTGATTGAAAACAATAGACTGTCAGTCATTCACTCAGGCAGAGATTAGAGACTAATCTGCTTACAGCTAAACACATTGCGGACTGGTAAATAAAAATAATAAAGTAGAATATACAATTGTTTTCTGTGTGGCCGTCAGTGTGACTGCTCCCAGGGCTTTTAGGTATAATGTAATATATCTCCTTTATTTCTGCACTCCCGGGTTTCATGCTTTGTAAGAATATTTAATACATACGGACAGAAAGGTACATGAACGCCCAGCTCCATATGTGTTACACGACTGGAGAAAATTACACTTTAAAACCAAAAAACACCAAAATGACCATCACGGGGATTCTAGTGTTAAAAATAACAAATGTAATAAATTGCAACTCGGGGTTCAGTGACTCGGGGTTTGTTCTTGCAGTTTATTTGCCTGTAATTCAGTGCAGCCCTCTATGTGTATAAATTATTCTATATACAATCAGAGTAAACAGCACTGTAGTACATGCTTAGTAAATCTGCTCAATTATTTATTGTGATAAACAACCAGAAGCTCAAGAATTATACGCCTAATATATATTGGGCCCAATACTGTGATTTAAAAGACTCAATCAAAGCACTGTGTATAACCAGGGTCAGGCTTAATCCATGACCGTCCTTTTAATTGAATAATTCACTAGCAACCCTTGTCTGGCTCGCAAACACCATGAGAAGCACTACCAGACAACAAAGGAAGGGCAGAATTTAATATGAGCATGACACAAATAATAACATGCAGTAACCCCACTTCCATTTAGCTTATTAAGCAAGAAAGTGTTTGACTGTTGCAACTTGACAAATGCATATACCACTGTAATCAATTCTGGCACTCATGAAAGGTGTAGGACTGGCATGAAAGCTTGAAGATTTTTCTGCAGACGATTAAGGATTTTCCCTCAGACCACTACAAGCCTTGAACAAAACATATACAGTCACAGACAAAAGTATTTGGAGGGTTTAAAAAAATGAGAAAAACCAAAGAAAGTGATTTCAATAATGTCTAATTGTTCTATTGAAATATATTCATTAGAGATTCAGCTTTATAATAAAACAACAAATTATTACATAACATGCACAAAATGAAAAATAACACATATATCGTATGAAACCCATTCGTTGCTAATTATTGACTATTATCATAATTGGAAACCAACACCTGATGATAATTATTGAATAAATATATACATAATCAAGTACTGAAAAATAAATTACAAATTTGTGATGCAAAAAAGCAAAAAAATGGTTAAAACTAAAGAGTATAGCAACATACGAGACTATACGAAAAAGGAGAAACTACCAGAAAAATAGCAGAAGGCTCGGTTTACCAAAAAGCACTGTGTAGGCTATTACTGACAAACACAGAAGAACAGGAACTACTGCAACGAGCTCCAGGTGTGGAAGACCGAGAAAGATTTCTGCAAATTGTTTGAGCAGCCTGGCGAAATCCTCTGGTTACTTGAAAAGATTTGACACAAGAATTGAGAGAAGATGGTCAAGAAATTCATGAGCGAACAATGCAATGATACCTTAGCAAGGTGAATGTCCATGGGTGAAAACCAAGATGCAAAACCTTTGTTAACAACAATACACAAAAGAAAGCAATTGGAGTTTTCCATTTAATACTTGAAGAAGCCTGATGATTTCTTCAACCAAATTTTATGGTCAGACAAATCCAAAATAGAACTTTCTTAAGCAAGAAAGTAACAATGTTTGGAGGTGAAGAATTTTTTAAAAGTTAATTATTCCCAGTGTTAAACATGGTGGAGGTTGTGTGATGGTATGGGCTTGTTTTTCTTCCTCAAGCACTGGCGACCTTTGTATTGTAGAAGGATTAATGAATGTTGCAAAATATCAAGAAATGTTGCTGTTTTGTTGCCCAGTGCTAAAAGGATTAATGGATGGAAGTTTGTATTCCAGCAGGATACTGACCCTAAGCATTCTGTGAAGTCTACAAAGGAATTTCTGAAAAAGAGTAAGATTACAGTTATGGATTGGCCATCTTAGACCCCAGTCGATTGCAGAACTCAAAGCTGTATGTTGAAGAATGGGGAAAAAATATCTCCAGAAAGATGCCAGGAACTGGTTTCAAAATACAAAAAAAGACTGCAAGCTGTAAAGGAAGCAAAAAGTGGGCACACAAAATATTAATCTAAGGGTGCCCAATTTAATTTTTTTTTTTTTTTTAGAAAAACCACAAAAAAGTGATTTCTATAATTTTTAACTGCCCAAATACTTTTGTCTGCAACTGTATGCATTGTATTTATGCTGTAATCTACCAGTATGGGTAAACAAATGGGTTAGGAAATTTAGTGTACATAATTTCAGTCAAGAAATATTACATTTAACAGTACAAGACCTGGAGATATACTCATACGTAGGAGTCTACAGCAGTTTTTTTGATGGCTGTATTTAAAACACTGTCAATAGTATAGCGAAAGGAGAGACAGTTGGATATAATTTATTTATTATTTTTTTATTGAGTATGTGATTGTGGCAAAGTGGTTAACAGTGAGCAGGTGATCAAAGAAAAGACAATTGTAATCCAAGTGCAGCGATTTGTTTTTATTTCTTTCAAGTCCAGTGCCTGACGGCAAAACAAACAGTAAATAATAATGCTGGTAAGTAATACAGCGGCGTGTATTGCTTACGTAATAATCCCCAGGCTGGTCCCAAAATAATAGTCCTGTTATTGTATCCCTAGATTAAACACAAAAAACATACACAAGTCCCTTTAGTGCACAATTATTTTCACAACAAACACAGGTCCTTCCAGGTCACTTATTAATAACCAAAACGAAGGAACGGATAACATCGCTATTTATACCGTCACTCATCACCCCTTGGTAAATGATTGCCAATCCACGGCTGCCACATTTCCCTTCCGGGTTTTATATTTATTGCATTTGCCAACCTGGCATTGGCATCTCTTGTGGCTCTCAGCTTGGCAGTCTCCCTCTGTTCCAAATGTTTCTTGCGAAGTTCCTGTGCTAATTGTAAAATATATTCGCTCCTTGATAAATTCTTCTCCGTGCATTGTTTTTAAAGAACCAGGAATTGATGGCTGCTTCTCCAAATACATCGTAAAACATATGAACAGGCTACCAGCAGCAGTCAGCTATCATGGAATACTTTCATGCCATCTGATCCAAAACATCAACTCCATATTTTGTTGCGCTGTAACATTTCACAGTCTCTGGTATTTATTTTCACTAGACCCGATGTTAATTGACTGATGAAGTGTGCTGAGTCACTTCCATTGCTTTCTATACCTTGTTCATCTCCGAATCACCTTCAGATACAGTCTGTAAAAATTGCAAGCACTGCTGCATATATGAAAGACTTGTGTAAACTCTCATGTATCCTCTGGTGAAACTGTGGAAGACTAATGAATTCTTCAGCGTAGCCTCTGACCTTTATAGTAACCTGAGTAATGAATAAGTCACATACAAACTGGCACCTACCAAAAAAGCACACCTGGAAAGCAAGTGCAGCATTCGAAGAGGCTGCTTAAAAACCTGTTAGTCACTCAGACACAGAGTAGAGACTGATCTAATTACAGCTAAACACATATCTAAACACATATCTAAACATATATCTAAACACATATCTCCTTTATTTCTGCACCCCCCGCGTTTCATGCTTTGTGAGAATATTTAATACATATGGACAGAAAGGTACATGAACGCACAACCCCATATGTGTTACACAAGATAGAAAATGTAATTTTAAAACCAAAAACCGCCAAAATGTCTGACGCGGGGCTTCTAGTGTTAAAACTTTCCTATTCTGCAAAACGTTATTATAATTACAAATGGCAGCATGTGGTTACACATTAGCATTGAAAAATATTTAATAATCGTCAGCACTGACAGATAAATAGCAACTAGGCTATTGTTAGGAGGCACATATTGTGTTTGTTGATATGCTGTGTTATGCGTTGAGTAATAGATTCATGTTTTGGGAGTGTGGTGTGTGCAGTTGCATTATTTGGAGGACATTTCAAGGATCATCTGAGATTTTCTTTTTGAGCAGACTGGTTCAGAACCTGTGCGCTATGGTATTTTGTATGTTTAAACATACATTTTAAATACTTTTATTTCAAAAGGCTTGATAGCAATTAGGACACAAATTAGAAAATTTAGGTTGAAATTAACTATATACATGGGGCCCTGTTTTGAAGTGAGTAAGAGCAACAAGTCATTTGTAGATAAGAATGCATTATTTTATTTTATTTTTTTTTGGTTTGTATCAATTGTTTCTGTTTTACCCTTGTTTTTTTCACACAATTTGAAATGCCCAATTCCAATTTTGCCTCAATGATTACAAAAAAAATCAGTTCCTGCTGTCAAACTAATTGCCCCTTTTTTCACCCACTCAACCAAGCTATTCAATCCTTGAGGCAGGGTCCAGCCAGTCTGTGTCTGGCCTGGTCAGGGCACCAGACCAGTAGGGGTCGCTGAAGTGCATTGAGGTGAACTTTCCCCTGCTGTGAACCAAACCACATTTACAGGCATGCCTGTGCCTTTGCTTGGTCAGTCATTATTTTAATGGTATTAAAATAGCAAGAAACTATTTGAACAGTAATTAAACTGCTCTTGTCTACCACTATTGTTACATAAACCTTGTCTTTTTTTCTCAGATAAACCAAAATAAAGACCAGTATATAGTGAACTGCAAGTAATAACATTTCAAATCCAGGGATAGCTCAGCATATTTGCATACTGTAGTATAGATTGACAGGTGAGTAAAGGTGTTTCCAGTGTGGATACATTTATAAGCACAGTCTTAAAGCCCATATTGTGTGTTTTGAATGCACATTTGCTGTTATGAATAACAGTAATTGTTTGGCTTGGTCCTTCTTTGTGTCTGTGCCAGCTGGCAGCTGCTCGTGCTGTGACACATGACACTGCAGCTGTGTCCACATGTTTTTAGGTCACAGCATCAACTTATATAATGTAGGCTTTTGATCACCAGTTCAAACTTTCAAATGATCTTATCATATTACAGATGATTGCTACCTTTTACGGGAAATACTTATTTAGAAATTGCGTCAAGATGACGCTGTAACAAAAGCTAATTTTAGCATCAACACTTGAGATGACTTGAATTTATGCTAAATAAATTGAAGAAATGAAGAAATAGGTTTTCACAGATTTGCTATGGTTCAATGTTTAAAATGCACAAAAGTTAATACTGTATGTTGTCAAATTAACTACCAACAAGTTATCATTGGACTGTAATTCATCTGAATCTGTTTAAGCCAACAATATTTTTTAAATTATAAGTACAACCTAACCCTGAAAGCATGTTCTTTGTTAACTGTCATTATAACAATGAACAATGAAGGTTATTGTTAACAGTAAACCCAATAGTAAAACTCAAAAAATCTCAGTGCTAAATAAATTATAACTTTAATTAAACAATCTGTGTGATAAATTCAACTACTGGGAGTGGTGCCTAATATGTTGTGGTCAGGCAAACATACCTACAATGGTCTGTGGCCGTCAGACATAAATTCAGTCAAAAGAATGTAGTATGTACTGGTGCATTAAGAGCTAGACTCAAATATAAATTAAAGCAGACACTTTTTGTAATAATAATGAATTACAATATCTGACTTAAAAATCTTTAAAACAGTGTTTGATTGTTTGTTTGAAACAGGAGCTATAACATTAATAACATTAATGAAACACTGTCAGAAAACTGGAGACAAACATTTTACAATGAACACAACATAATACCGTATATTCTTAGGTTATTTATTTGAATTAATTACAAGAATAAAATGAAACAGAAAACAAATTACTATGTAGACCCTTGAGAGAACACATCCCAAACTTCCCCAAGGAACTGAAATGCCAAGATAAAAATAAAAATGACACTAACATTCAAATAAAGTCACTTACATATATGATTATGTATAAAGTAAAAAGTAATACAAAGGCAGTCGAATACATGCATAGACAGGTCCAAGGTCTGTGGATACATATAAAGATAAATGCAACATTGTAAGGTGTTTGTTCAACACATACACATTTCAATGAAAAATAAAACCCATTTGTGATAATGTCCATCTACAAGTTGTGGTTTGAATGTGGAAAACACTCTCACACCAGGCTGATTTTTAGTTCAAACCAGAAACAACAGACTAATGTCGAGAGCCTTGAGGATTACTAGATTACTAGTCAGCTTGCAGAAGGGAAGGCAAAGCAGAGCATAGCAGTCTTTTATTAGATAAGTAAATAGAAACACATGAATTATTGCCTAATGATTTCCAATTTAAAAGGGCACAGCTGTGGTCAGAAAAAAAACAAAAAACCAGAGCTAAATGCCTTTTATAATGCAAGTCCATATGCACTTAGCTGGGAAGACAAAGCATAAAAAATACATAACAACATATATGCAGGTGGTTGATAGAACAGTATGTATTATAATGTGTTTAGTCTCAAAAGGTAACACCAGTAATTATGGAAGCCTTTGGTTGAGATCCCCCACATGTTATGCTTGTGTACACCAGTGTAGGCTCAAGGGAGGTGAAATGCCTGAAAACAGTAGTTAGGCATTACGTGAAATGCCTAATCCCTGGTCCTTTGGTATTATTAACTCAAACATTTTTGCTGCTTTTATTTATATCCAGCATGGTGCTAAAGTTGTTTCCACATCTTCCCGATCCCAAATCCCAAATTCAAACATTGTGCTATGCGTCTATGAATTCTATTTCCTAAAATAAAAAAATAAAAAAAATGTAATCACAAAAATGATTTGTCCCCAGTTGTCACCAGTTCAAGTTAATTTAAGCCTGAGATATAACTAGTGTTACAATAATGCATAAAATATTTGGATTATTATGACATTCTTTTGTTGAAGTTTACTGCTGTGCCTCTAAGTAAGTTCCTGTGATGTTTATTGGTTTTAAGAGCAACTAATGCTATACATAAATGTTCATATTCATATATGTAAGATGACACTGAAACCTTTGATCCTGAACCCAGCATCCTTGACAGGGGTGCAAATCATTTAGAAAATTGGTGCTCAACTGGTTTGTAAGTTTAGCACCAGAGAGCCTGGTGCTAAATTATTAAATACCGCCCTAATCAAGCCCCTCTTACAACATCTTGCATGACATGAACCTTCTCTCCTGTGTATGTGGATGAGTCTGGGTGGGTCATTTGAGTAGTCCAGACCCAGTGAGAAACTAGCATCATCTATGGTTGCTAACAAATCCAAAATAATAATAATAAAAATAACAACAATAAATTAAACCTGTCTACTGATGCCAGAATTTAATATCGCTCACGCTATATGAGGTACCCTGAATCTAAAATCTAGCTCCAAATTTGCACCCCTGATATTCCAACTGTTTGAACTGTCGGAGGACAAGATGGAGCTAGACACCAACATGACCCATCATTTTGGAGAGTACCAAACCATTTCTGCTGGTACTTATGTGAGAACCTATTGACAAAAGTTATGTAAACCCCTGATTATAATCTCTCATTATAAACCACAATAAATGCAGCAAACAATCTGAAAAATTGACATTATAAAAATGAATGTAATCAATGCTAACATGGAATGACAGAAAACCTTAAAATCAGTCAAATGGTGTAATAGAATGCTTATAATGGCAGTCAAAATGACTGAAATATTTATGCATTTTGCGAAATGATTGTGTAAAACAGGCAAATAGTATAATGGGATGCTCCTAAAATCAGCCATTTCGTGGAATGCCTGTAACAGCTTTATATATATATATATATATATATATATATATATATATATATATATATATAGAGAGAGAGAGAGAGAGAGAGAGAGAGAGAGAGAGAGAGAGAGAGAGATAAAAGTCTGTAAGGAATTACAAACACTTTTGAATTAGGCACACTGGCTTTGTAGTTTACCAGTTGAAGTCCATAGAGACACACTTGGCTGCACTCTCAACACATCTTTTTAACTTAAAACATGCTATATGTTGTATTAAAAAATCTATTATTTTTATTTGTTAAACATTTTAAAAAGAAACAAACCAACAGAGCAATGCATTTTGACACTCAACGTGTCTTCATCAGGTCCACAGTATATATACAGTTGTAGTCAAAAGTTTACATACCCTAATGGTATTTTATAATTTCTAGAAATATCTTGAAAACAGATAATTATAGGAAACATTCTTTTGTAGCAGAAGTTTTGTTTCTGTGGCTGAGGGAAAAAAAAGGTTACAAGAAATAGATGTCTACAATTATTTATCACAGTAATTTGTTTTTGTGCAAAACTCCAAAAATGGTAATTCAAAAAATATTCATACCTTGACAAGGAAAATGAAATTAACTGCTAGTTGAGGCACATTTAGCAATAAGAACCTCTTTTAAAAAATTAGGATATTTGCTTTTGGCATGATTCGTTAATGATTTTTGACCATTCTTCAATGAAAAATTGTTCCAGTTCATTCAAATTCAGAGGACTTCCCATGTGCGCAGCCTTCTTCAACTCATACCAAAGATTCTCAATCGGATATAGATTGGGACTTTGACTAGGCCATTCCAGAACCTTGATTTTATTCTTCTTTTACTATTAGTTTGATTTTGATGTATGCTTTGGATCGTTGTTCTTTTGGAATGTTCAGTTGCGCTTTAAACCAAATTTTGTAGCAGAGGGTTTCAGATAATTAGCCAGTATCTTTTGGTATGCTATGGAATCCATTTTACCATGTATTGGAACTAAACCGTGCCATTAGAGGAAAAACAGCACCATAACAGGATATTACCACCTCCACACATGGCGTTTTTCCTTGACCTGTGACCATTGAGACTTTCACCATGCAACACTTGATCTATGGTTGAAATGGAAACCCTGTTCTTACTTGCAGCTGATTGTTTTTAACCTTCCTCACAATTCTTCTACTTGTTCTTGGTGAAAGAACATTCTTTCTTAAGGACCGAGGGAGCGTTGTGACAGTACCATGAGTCTTGTACTTCTTGATAATAGAAACAATAGTTGAAATTGGGAGACTCAAATGCTTGGAAATCTTCTTGTGTCCTTCTCCAGCTTTGTGACAATAAATAATTTTCTGCCAAAGGTCTTCAGATAGCTCTTTACATTTTCCCATACAGACTTATTGGTAATGACAGCAACCATCCTATGCCTAATCCTTTTATGTTCTCTAAGAATGCTCACCTACAATCCAGCATTTTCCAGACTTTTCTAGAATTATCATATTGAAATTTCTAGCACCTTGTAGACAACGCTATCAAAGGGTATGAATACTTTTGAATAACCATTTTTTGAGTTTTGCTGAAATAAATATTTGTAGACATCTATTTCTTGTAACTGCTTTCAGCCTGCATGTACTCAAAGTGGTTTTACTTGTAGATAATTTCCCTCAGGTATATAAAGACTTTCAAGCTGTAACTCACATAGTGATCCAACAAAGCAACCATGAAGACTATGGAGCTTTCGAAACAAGTCAGGTTTAAAGTTGTAGAGAGGCACAGAGCAGGAGAAGGGTACAAGAAAATTTCACAGGCGCTGATTATCCCTCTCAGCACAATGAAGACCATCATTAAGAAGTGGAAGATACACCATACTACCTAGACACTACCTAGATCAAGTCGCCCTCCCAAACTGAGCAGCCGGGCAAGCAGGAAAATGGTTTGGGATGTCACTCTGAAGCCAACAATGACCTTGAGAGATCTGCTCAAGTTCTGTGTCTGAGATGGGAGTTATTGTTCACACATCAACAATAAGCCAGTCCCTACACAAAACTGGCCTCTACGGACGGGTGGCAAGAAAGAAGCCATTACTCAAAAAGCCTCATCTTAAATCAGGTATGAAGTTTGCGAAAAGCATGTAGATGATACTGCAGACATGTGGAAAAAGGTTTTGTGGTCAGATGAGTGTGTTCCGTCTGGTGCAAGCCCAACACTCCACATCACCCAGTCAACACCATCCCAACTGTCAAGCATGGTGGTGGCAGCATCATGTTATGGGGATGCTTCTCTTCAGCAGGGACTGAGAAGCTTGTCAGGATAGAGGGGAGAATGGATGGTGCAAAGTGCAGGCAAATCCTTCAGGAAAACCTATCTGAGTCAGATGAGGAAATTCACATTTCAGCAGGACAATGACCCGAAGCACAAAGCCAAAAGCCACACTGAAGTGCTTGAAGAAGAGGAGAATTAATGTTCTTGAGTGGCCCAGTCAAAGTTCTGATTTGACCAATTGAAAATTTATGGAGAGACTTGAACATTGCAGTCCATCGACGATCCCCAACAATCATATCATAACTGGAGCAATTTTCCCATGGAGAATGGGCAAAAATTTCACCATCCTACTGTGCAAAGCTAGTAGAGACCTATCCAAAAAGACTCATAGCAGAAATTTCTGCAAAATGTGCTTCTACTGAGTACTGACTTAAGGGGTTGAATACTTATGCAACCAGCAAATTTCATTTAGTACATTTTCTTTGCAAGTTTTGCTAACCTCCTCCTCATATAACAGTGTTTAGTTTAACCACTACAGCTTTGAATTAAAAATTTTTGTTTGAAAAACTGCATAAATTGTTTGTAATTCAATAAAATGTGACATAATTGGTAGGGGGTGAATAATTCTGCAAACCACTGTATATATGCAGTCAGCACTCGAATATACGATACCCAGATACGCATCAGTTGCGTTTTACCATCCTTGTATTAAGAATAAAATCAATTTCCATTATATATGTAATAATACACTTACCCATCACATGCAATTTCTGACTCCATCACCAGTTTTCTTATACAAAGCCCATCTCTTCAATGTTAAAATTTATTTGATGATCTGTCACAGTCCACATTTTTATTTTGTATTTCTTTTATTTTTGCATGCACAAATCAGTCAATGCACATGGTTGTGTGTCGGGACAGTGTGTCAGCTCTGTGATCCAGGGCTGCAGACATACTGTGTTGGTTACACAGAGCTTCAGCAGGTTTCCTTAAACAAGAAGAGCGATTCCAGCTATGGTAATGTGTGTTGCTTTTTTCTGAATCTTTCGATAAACTGCACTGCCTTTTACGTTTTACACAATTCTGTGCATGAGTAACATTTTGATTTCATTTCACTATTGGGTCGTAATTTGGAATTTTACATACTGCTACAAAATAATTCGTATCAGATTTAGAAGAATGTACTGTGCAATCCACAAGTCTATATTCATCTCTTTTGGTAAGTGATATTTAGAGATTCATATCGTTTTGAATTAAAATTATGTTGAAAATATAGTACTGTAACCAACTACAGTACACTTAAATGGAAGCCTATTTATTTTGAAACACACTCATGTCCTCAATATATTTGACACTATATCTTTTCTGTGTTTCTTGAAAAGGCGCGACAAGGGTTGGAACGGGCCAAAATGAAATAATCAGATATGCATCACCCCTCTGCACTAGAAAAGGGAATGCATCATTTCCTTAGCAACGGTCACAGATTGACTCATACTAAAAAGTGACAATAGCAAATTTTCTTTTTGCTAACTGTATAGATGGAAATGTGATTTTACATCTTTCTGAATATGCTTCGTGCCATTAAGTCATTGCAGTATGGGTAGGATATACAATCAACCTTGGTTAACTCGACTGGTGGATAACTCGATACCTTTGCTTAATGCAACAGACAATCTTGGTCCCGGATTTTCTCTATGTAAAATATATGCATCTCTGACAGAAATACAATGAATCTTAGTTGTAAATCTCCCTCCTGACCTGTGAGGGCACTAAGCAGTGAGGACAGAGTTCTTTGGACAGGCTTGTCTGACAGTTCTTTCCCCGGGTTGGGAAGTCGGTCAGTCTGGAAGAAGACGAGACTCCATTGCAAGAACGTATTGACCCAAAAGGGGCAATGTAAAGACATCTGCATTTGTTTACTAAGGGGTCATGCGTGACAGCTTTGATTTGTAGTGACTAAGAACTGAGAAGGACAGTAAAAGCAACTAAACTGCTGAAATCATGTTGTGTTTTTGTTTTTATTGTAATTGTCTTGTCTTGTCTTGTACGTTACCAGACAGTTAATACAGTTCCGGAGCTGTCGCCAGGGGCCAGCACGAAACCGGACAACACTGCACACTTCACCAAGTTAATTCTGTATAATGTACATTTGTCAACTTTTCGGTAAGACTGAAACCAGGATAAGATGAGGTCAGACAGTCCCAATAAGTATTTGAGCTGATTTAATAAGATGGAGTGGTCTACGGTGTCAAAAGCAGCACTTAGATTAAGAAAAATTAGAAGTAATGGAAAGCCCAATTCAGAGCTTATCAGTAGGTCATTTACAACTTTGACAAGGGCTGTCTCTGTACTATGTGCAGCACGAAATCCAGACTGAAATTTCTCAGATGCACCATTAAGAGTTAAAAAAAAAAAAAAAAAAAAACTTTGTACTTGAAATGCAACAACCATCTCTAAAACCTTGTCTAAGAATGGAAGATTGGAGATCGGACCGTAGTAATTAATGAGTTTAGGATTCAAGTTGTGTTTCTTGAGTGTTGGCTTTACTATAGCTAACTTAAGTGCTGAGAGAACAATACCGGAAGAAAGATAACTATTTATAATTTCTAAAATGTGAGTAATAATAACACCAAGAGGGTTTTTTAAGGATTTTGTAGTAATGGGGTCACAAAAACATGTATTAGTTCTCATATGCTGAATCAGAGCTGTCAGCTCTTGAAGGGTAATCAAAGAAAAGACCTCCATAGTAGTCTTAGAGGTACTAATAGGTAACACTATGCAACACGCCTCCTTAATAGAATATGTTTGTGGAATCTGATTTCTAATGTGTACTCCTTTATTTTTAAAGTGATTTAAGAGGCCATTACGGCTAGTAATAAAACCACTGTCAAGGGTGGAACTATTTGGAGAAGTTATCAATTGTAGCAAAAATAAATCTAGGATTATTTTTATTAGTTTCAATTAAGTTAGAATAATAAGTTGATCTGGCCCTTCCTATATTTAGCCAGGTGGTCCTTCCATGTAGTGCATTTCTGCTGACTGGAAACTCCTTTCAGCATGTACCTGATAAACTACTATTCCCAAAAGACTGGTATCTTAGATGCTCTCAGATGCGGTCGTAGGTACAATACAAAACACTAGGGTCTCCACCACAAGGTCGTTGTATGCCTACAAATGAAGATGTTTTCAAAATTGGTGTCTGACCAGGGGTCATGACCCTATCTCTTGCCCTATAGAAACTACTCCGCAATTTCTACAGGAACTGCTGGAAGCGGGTAAATTCCCCTCTACACTGAAAGTGTACCTGGCAGCCATATCTGCATGCCATGTCCCCGTTGACTCAGTGTTCCCAGGTGCCCGTTTCCTGGCAACCCGTTTCATGAAGGGTTACATCCACCTAGAAGGGACATCCTTCCTGAGTGGAGTCTAGACAATTTACTGGCGGCTCTCACTAAGGCCCCGTCTGAGTCTATACATTCTACAGAGTTGAAATACCTCTCTATAATATGTTAGCCATCACAGCCACCAAGCAGGTCAGTGAGCTACAGGCTCTGTCTGCGCACAGCTCCTGTATGCGTGTCTGGGACAACGGAAACAGGGTATTGTTATGTACGAATCCCGCATTCCTCCCTAAGGTGATTACGGCTTTCTACTTGAATCAGTCAGTGGAGCTAGAGACTTTCCATCCCATCCTTTTTCTTCGGAGGAAGATCAAAGGCTAAACTCCCTCCTGTCAATTCTCAGTTCGGGCATTGACAGAAGGAGAGCTCTGAGTCAGTCTGTCCAGCTCTTCATCTGTCATGGTGTAAGGACCTTAAGTCAGGCCCTCTGAAAGCAGTCTCACTGGAATGTGGACACAGTTTTGACTGCATATACTAATGCCAGCCTACCCCCACCTGGGCGGGTGGCCCCGCACTCTCCAGAGGAGTGGCTACATCATGGGCCCTCTTTAGAGGAGCCTTCATTGTCTGACATATGTACTGGCTAGCTGGGCTACTTTAAGTAGGTTCTACCGACTTAATGCGGTAGATCCCTTTATCCCTTCATCAGACACAAGGGTCCTTGAGGTTGCACACTTGCACTGCTAACCATGGTTTTGCAGTCTTGAGACATCCCTCATCGTCTGTCTCCACTCATGCTACATCGTGATGGCTTTGGTATTGTTGGTGGTCATCTTTGAATTGAAAGGATCACGGATGTAACCCTAGTTCCCTGAAAAAGAAGACGACCACCAACCTGTGGGGTTGCATCGGTCGCCTTTGCAGGTTCGATGTGGAGTGACTATTTGTTCCCTACGGAGGCGGGACCGAGGACGTCACTCTCCGGAGGGGCCTATCGGCAGCTCTGACATAAAATGCTCAGTGAATACTGGACCTGTGGCAGACATATCCCAAAAATGTTGGTGGTCATCTTCTCTTTCAGGAAACCAGGGTTACATCCGTAACCTAATGCTATAATTTGTTGTAATCAGGGCCTGACAACCCGGGGCCCTGACGCCAGAGGGGGGCTGTGACGGGGTGCCCGCCCCTTTATATATATATATATATATATATATATATATATATATATATATATATATATATATATATATATATTTTTTAAAGATTTATTAAACAACATGTATATATTGTGTGTGTGTGTGTGTGTGTGTGTGTGTGTGTGTATTAGTTTCTATTATTATGATTTTACTGTGATTTGTCTTGGATTGGCATGTTGGAGCCTTAACTAGGTAATTGTTAATTATTGATTAATTGGGCTCCAGCCACAGATTATAAAAGCCTGGATAAATCCTTTGTTGTGGTGGAGTATGTTGGACAGACAGACAGACAGACAGACAGACAGAAGAAAGAAAGAAAGAAAGAAACAAAGAAAGAAAGAAAGAAAGAAAGAAAGAACAGCATGGAAAACGAATGCTACCTATTTGTCCACAAAGGTACTTGTGTTTATTTTTTATTTATATTTTGTGGAGACCTTTACTTTGGCCCTTCCCTTAAGGAACGAAAATATATTTTAATATGTTGAGAAATATAATTTAATATATTGATTAATATATTTCAATATATTGAAGATTACAAAATGTATTATAGAATATATGGCAATATATTTTCATTATATTGTACAATATATAAATCATACTCTAATATCAGTTTTTTTACATGTGAATAAAGTAGTTAGTAATTATACAAATGCAAAAAAAACCCAAAAAACAAATAAACGTTCAAGAATATTAAAAACCTTAAGACTAAAATGACAATATATTGTTTGTTAATATATATACAAAATATATTTTCCTTCCATAAGGGTTGTGCCTTTCATTTTGTGTTTGAGAAGTTTATTTATTATTTTTTTACTTTTTTTAAATAAATAGCAGCGCAGTAGCGCAGTTTTGCCCTGCATTACCTTTTTGTTTGTGTACTTCTTTCTGGTCTGACGTCACCCTATTGGGTCTATTTTTATGATAATGCCTAAACGCCTATGAGACAGAGAAAGAATGAATCTTGGTTATAAAAATCTCCCTCCTGACCTGTGAGGTTGCTGTGAAAAGGGAATGGAGTGCCCCGGACTGAACAGTCGGACAATTCATTCCAAGGGTTAGGTGGAAGTTGGCCAGCTAGAAATGGGGCGGACCGATAGTACTGCAAGTCATCAAAAAGCGATGTGGCAACAGCGGATTGGAGGAAAAAGGCTGCACTCACTAACCAAGGGGGCGTGACTGACAGTACAAAAGGGGATGTGGGTAGGTGATCTGTTCCTTTGTTTATGGTTAAGAGAAATGCTGAACGATGAAAGCAAAATAACCGTGAGTGTTTAGTGTTTATTTATTTTGTCAAGTCTAATTGTACTGTTTGTTATTTATTAGATGGCTAACATGATCCGGAGCTGACGTTTTAAGGCCAGCAAAAACCTGGACAACACTGCACCATTGTTCATGGATAAATTGTATATTAAACCCTTGCAGGTTAGCACTCACTGTGGAGTAGTGATCTTGTGTGTTTAATAGTGTGCATATTATTTCGGGACTGTAACCCATAGTTTAAACACTGCAATACCCATGCCCTGGTTGCAATCCTAACTTGTTGCATCCTAGTTCATATTGTATCTTAAGGGAACTCAAAGCCCTCTGGTATACACCATACCAAGATTAGAAGACCAAATTAAGGTAAAAACACTTTTAAATGATAAAATATTTAAACATGCCGCCACTTGTATCATGCTAACGATTTTCAGGTGTACGTGATATTATTTGGCACAGATCATTTTCTGTCAGTCAAAGTGGCAAGAAGCTGATCCTTACAAATGGAAGAATCCTTTCAGCTTTTCTTTCTTTCTTTCAGCAGCAGCCTGAAGTTAAAATGTGTAAAAGAATTATAAAATGTCTTTAGGTTAATTACCTTTATACATGAAATATTGACAAGAATTTTCCTTTTATTTATATAATAATCAGTAATAATGATAATAAATTTGTTCATGTATTTAAATATGCATGGTAGCAGTAACATTAAATAAGATAAGCTAAACACTTACAAATTCAAATAAGCACAGAATAATAAACTTTACACACATGTTTTCCATTGCTCTTTCATTCCTCAGCTTTGTTAAATATGATAAATATTTTCTTTTTTTATGTAATTCTCATTATTTGGTTTGCAAGGTGTCATTATTTTGTGCATTATTCAGTATTTGGAGCTAGTTAATGCTGAATGTGTAAGCAGTTATTGTTTCTCTTACTAAAACAAAGAAAATTGTTGAATTAACATATAACATATTGATGTATTAATCAATGTTATTTTGGTAGCAGAACCAGTGTTAATGGTATTACTCTCATTTGTATCTATTCTTTTTAATGGGGCCCATCATTTTTAGATATACATAAAATGTATAAACTAAATTGAGAAAGCAAAAACGTGGGTTACACAAGACAAAATATATTAATGAATGCATAAGCTATTGTAATTGACGAAAACATATTGAGGGGGCCTTGAAGATTATCATTATAATTTATTCGACCATAAATAATGCACAATATAAAACAAAGCTAGAAAGGCATTTTTTCACAGGAACATGTGGGCACTTTCAATGGGAAAAGGGTTAAATGGTTGTCAATGCTTTCTCAGGGGGCTCCGTCTGACAGTGAACATGTGTTTCCTCCCTTTAATCGGCTCGCCAGTAGCCAGAAAGCTGCTTGCTTTCCGCACAGGTTGTCAAAAATGATTTCAGTCTGGAGACAGTGAATGATAAAAGAGGTTTTCAAACACAGTTTTGCACTGAAGTGTGTGCAGTCCCAGGGAGCAGGGTTTGTATTACAACCTCACCATAGACAGGGGGACGCATTTACTTTTGCAAATAAAGGGCACCATTTTGAACCTGTTGGTAGATGGTGGGGGTAAATTGAATACAAGCGATGCTATGCCTTTAATAAGAGACAACTCAGTATAACTATAAAGACATTACATGAAACCCAGGAACTAATATCCACCTCTGATGAGTATACCTTTTTTTTAATTACCCAGTTCTTTTCATGTTAACTTTTATTCACCTAATAATAAAATTAAATATTGCTTACTTGGGTGATAGCGTGATATAATTACAACCTCATGAACTTATAGGAATGATGTTACAGTTGAAAGCAACCTTTTTTTTATACCTCATTTATACCTAATTAGCTCATTAAAATTGAACTATTCAACAGGTTTTGTCATTAATATGTATTGGTGTGTGTATAACAATTTCTGAATGGCCTGCATAGATAACATATACAGTATTTTTTACACTTCATAAATGACACCGTTGTTAGAGAATAAATCAGCAACTATGCTGTTTAAATACAGTATTTACAGTACAGTTTTGTTTCATTATTTAATAAGTGTACTTATATGGTCGAAAAAAATCATGTAGCCTTTGGAAAACAACTGTTCTGTATAAGAGCTATAACACACTGTTTCCAACTCAACTGATGAAGGCCAGAAAGTTTGTCTAATTGATGTGGTTCTTAATTAGGTACTTTTAAACGTAATACAATACCAAGTCACTTATTAAAAGAAAGAAACAGGAAAACAGAAAATACACTGAACATTTAGTCCAAAGTGATTTAAAATGTGGAAAACACTTGTTTAAGGTTTATTGCATTTATTTATTTTACATTTTTGGAGAAAAAAATTACACTTTTCAGAAAATCAAAAAATAAAAAAAGGTTTGGAAATGGTCCCTGTTAGATTTATACAGCAACACCCCTTATCTTAGATTTTATTTATTTATTTATTTTTTTAAAGACTTTTGGGATTGACTTTTCCGTTCACGGAGGTTAAAACTAACACAACCAAAAGCAATGCTGCTCCACCAATCACTTTTATTACATTTCTATTCATGCCACTAGTAGAAAGTAAACACTGTTTTTTAGAAACATATGGAAATAGTGTTACTGGATTGCTGTGACTGTCATGTTGACATAGAAGGGATTTTTGAAAAAAAAAAAAAAAAACAACAAATATTCTGATTTAAGTTTCTGAAAGCAGCATTTAATTACAGAAAACCTGAATTCATACTCATGCTCTGACACAAGTGCATTCTTACAACTGCAAACAAGAAAGTACAAATCCTTCAGGGGACATATCAAGACTACAGCTAAAGAAGCAGCTCATTTAAAGTGTTCCCATTGATGATGCCGTTTTAGTTTACTGTAAAATAAAAACTTTGGTAATTTTTTTTTTTTTTGTCCAAGTACACAAAACGTAGATTAAAGTACAAGTTTTAGAAAGGTTCTGTTATTGTCATACCTCCTTGTTGGTAATTACCAGTCACATTGGACAGTTTTGGATGGAATTAGATAACTACTCTCCTGCAGGGGTAGATAATAATTGATAATCACCTACTTGTCAGGTAGGATTGCTTAATTATTACCTTTGCTGTCTATTCTGTAGCTGTTAAAAAGAAAATCCAAATCAATTTACTTTCATTTGCTTTTTTGTTGCCACAAAAAATAAAAATAAATAATGTTATGTCTACTTTGCACCATTGTATAAAAATGTTTGCTTAAGCGTTTTGCTACAGTTTAGAAATCTCTTTGGCACAACATAAAACGCAGATTTTGTACAGGATATCAGCAATCACAGCCAGCAAAGTTTTTCATAGATTTCACCTGCATTGTACAGTATCCATTTGCAGTTTCAAAAACCAATTCCAGATTGCTAACAAAGAAGTATATCACACAATATACAGTATTATTCATTTTATTAAATTGTGTATGAGAAATCAACCCATCACTGTTAAGGGTTTGTCAAAATCCCAGTCTTGTGTACAGATATAGCCCATATATAGCAGATAAGACACAATTCGTCAACACTTTTTATTTGTAATAGTACAAGTGTTTTGTGATTTATCATAACAGAAATAATTATCCTTAAACTGCACAAAATGACATCATATATTATATATTACATGAATATATTTACTTCGAACAACCACACATCAAACAACTGCATGTCCAACCAACTACGTAGGTTCTCGCATGGTTTTCTTTCTCCATGGCAACCACTCATTGCATGGTTTAACTGTTTTGCAGCAAAACTGAAAGTGTAAATAAAGCAATGGAGTCTAACAAGTACAAGACCAAACTAATTGTTCTTTCTGCAGATACAAAGCTAAATATAATACAACGTCTTGAAAAAAGGGAGAACAAGCAGCAAAACTGGCACCTGAATACAATGTGGGCGCCTGCACAATCTACAACATCAAGAAATCAAGGAATAAGCTGTATACATTTCAACACCCGTCTCCACATTCTTGAAAACCGAGCTAACATAAGACCATTATCAGACACCATTACCTCTTTCATTTCAGTGACAGCTTCAACTTTAGCTTCAGCGTCTGTTCTGGCTCCTCCCGCTTCTGTCCCCACAGCCAATGTTCCAGAATACAACCTTGCCTCAGCAGCTGCTTCAGGTTCCCATGCAGCGACTTCTCTGCAATATCACCCTATGGAGGCACAATGTTTTTATTATCATAAATCCTTCTCTGCTAAAGCAGCTTCAATACTCGCTGCTGATAGCTTCATTACTGATTAGTCTCACCCCGACCTTAATCTATTCTAAGCGTTTGCACCTCCACAGCTCATTCTACACACCTGTGCCTGAGAGTAGCCTCCAGCTCATTTCGTTCAGGTCAACACAGCATTCCCCCTCCCAGTACCTGTTTTTCAGTGTCTAACCCTAGCCATTCATCAGCCCCTCCCAAATCTTCCACCGTCCAAGATAGACATGGTCACGCCATTAAATTTTTGAGTTCCAAACAGATCTGCAATAATTTCAACACCAACTTCTGTTCATCCAAATTGTGTAGAAACCTCCTCATCTGCAGCTTCTGTGGCGACACCCTATTGAAGAATCATCTGATAGCAATGCTATCAGTATTCACACCTGTTATCGTTCCAGCCCACGCCCTACAGCATCACCCCGACAAACACTTCACATCCTATCTCATCGATGGTCTTCTGAATGGTTTTTCCACCGGTATTTCAAAAATACCTTTATCAGCAAAAACCTATGTTCTGCCATAGCCGAACCTCAGATAACCAGCTCTCTAATTCAGCAGAGTTGAATAAAGGCTTTATGGTCGGTCCATTCCCAGCACCTCCTTTCACTTCTTACTGCATCAATCCCATAGGTATCGCCATTCGCAAAGTTTCAGTGAAGAAGCAACTAATTATTGATCTCGCTGCACCTCGTGGATCCTCTAGTAGCAATATTAACTCTCTCATTTCTCATGACAAATTCTCTCTCCATTATAACAAGTTCACAGACATTATCAAATTCATCAAGATTGCTGGTCGTGGTTCCTGGCTAGCCAAAGCCGACTTCTCCAATGCTTTTAAAGTCATGCCAATTCATCCTTCTCTCCGTCACTTGTTTGGAATCTGCTGGGGAAATAAATTCTACTTCGCCACTCAACTTACCTTCAGCTGCCGCAGAAGTCCGAAAACGTTCGATTCTCTGTCTGAAGCCCAGTGCTGGATCCTTCTCAATTCCTGTCCCTTCCTTCTCCATCTCATGGATGATTTTCTCCTAATATCTCCTCCTTCAGATCCTCCAGCTCATGCATTAAACAACTGGAAATCTCTCTTTTCTTCAGTCAGTGTTCCTTTATCAGAAGACAAAACCATTGGCCCTTCGAACTCCGTGGAATTTCTTAGAATTGGAGTTCGTGCTCTCATCAATAATTTCCAAAGTTCAACTTCCATAAGGAAATGACCATTTCAACTATGCAATCCATATTATACCTCAGAGCAGGTCCTTCCACCACAGTTCAAAATCTCAATGCCTACATTAACCCTTTGAGTAATGAGTTCTAAAATGCACTGCCGGTCCTACGGGAGTGAGTTTTTTTCTGTCTTCTGCATGCGCTTGATTATTACAAGTACAACGTAGAAACAAGCTGAAAGCTATATGTTTGTATGTATATAATGAACACTGATGAAATACAGACAAATAAAAACTTCTGACAAATCAAAAATCATCAATCAAACATCAATATGTCCCTATTCCTCCATGTTCAAGCATATTTCCTGCAAGAGCCCTTTCCTTCCGAGAGACTGTCTATTTTCTTCCCGAACAATCATAATAAGACATTGCTTCACTACTCATTTAGCCTCCCTGATATCTATGGTTGGTCTCTCTCCCCAGTTTTACACTCCTTACTCTTTCATAATTGGAGCAGCCACCTCTACCACCAAAGCCAAATCACAAAATCGTGGTTCGCTGGCCTTCTTCAGCCATCAGTACTTACATTTGTTCTTCTGTCTCTGATATCTCAGCAGCTCACCAATCCATCACTAGCATGCCTGAAGTGGGGGCTACCTAACCGCCAGGCCCACCAGAGGTTTTCCTCTTATTAGAAGGGTTTTTTCCTCTCCACTGAGCGGCAGGTAAACACATGACCATTATACTAACCATCCTTTTTGTTTGTCTCATACATCCTTTTCTATCTTGTGCATATGTCATGCGTTGGCACGTGCTCCTTTGTTTGTCTCATGATGCAGGATTCTGTGGGAAGCTGGGGGTCTATTCTTTGGGGGTTGGTGATCAAACTTTCCCGACCTCAGGTTATGCTTCAGCCACCGTCACCGTTCCAATTGAGGTCCTCACCATGTGAGTCAGAGTGGACCCCTGGCCACACTCTTTTGCAAATCATGCGCTTTATCTTACCTCAATCGAGAGGTTATTCTGCTTTCAGCCTATACTAAGGACATGGCCTGCTATATGCTTCCAGAGCTCGAGTCCTAAACAAACTGTTTCTCTTTTACTTCCATCTAGGTTCCCTGTGGGTGCTTCCCCGTGCCCGGCTTTTGGAGTCCTGTGCCTTACCTCATCAGAGGGCAGCACCACACCAGTCAGAGAGTCCATTCTATCCTTTCCTTAGGTTCTTAATCACCCAACGGCGCCTATCATGTGTTTTCTGGTAACCAAGGTTGCAACTAATTGGCCTGGGACCAAGCCCTAATCATCATCAGTCAATTCCTCCTTTCTTATCCATACCTCTCAAACAGCTCGATCAAGAGTCACTCTTTTCAATCTCAAGTTGCACAAGCACCTCAAACCTATTATCAAGATTCTCTCGCTTTCTTGCCCTAGCTTTCACTCTCCCTGCACAGTGATCATGATATAAAGCAGGTCCATCACTCTCCCCGCACAGCGATCATGATATAAAACAGGTCCATCACTCTCCCTGCATGGTGATCATGATATAAAGCAGGTCCATCACGCTCCCTGCACAGTGATCATGATATAAAGCAGGTCCATCATGCTCCCTGCATGGTGATCATGATATAAAGCAGGTCCATCACTCTCCCTGCATGGTGATCATGATATAAAGCAGGTCCATCACTCTCCCTGCACGGTGATCATGATACATTCTCACTCCCTTCGCCTCCACCACCTGTTTACCCGGATTTGATTTATTCATGTCTCTCTCTCTCTCTCTCTAATTCAGCCCTTTTTTTTGTTAGGATGTGTGGTTGTGGTTGTTCCACCCCGTTGTTTATTGTTCATTGCCTTCCTGTTGTTTTTTTAGTAAAAAACCTTTCCCTATGACAAAATAAAAATTAATATTTATTTGTTTTATTTATTTAAGGTAAAAATTATTTATCCTTTCATAGCAATGTAAATAAACTGTGTGACAGAGGTCAAATGATTCTTGGTGTTAAATCTCCCTCCTGGCCTGCGAGGGTGCTGTGTAAAGGGAACAGAGTACCCTGGACTAAATGGCATGACAGTTTATTCCCAAGGGTTAGGTGGAAGTCGGTCATCTAGAAAAGGGCGGAGCTACGGTACCCAAACTCAACGACCCGGATGGGAAACGATGTGACATCCGCAGATTGGCGGAGCAGATGCGCTCATTAACCTAGAGGTCATGAGGGAGGGTATAGATAGGGGATGTAGTAAAAGTGATCTGTTCCTTTGTAAATGGTTAGAAGAACCTAGAAGGAGAACCCTGTGTTAAAAACTTCGTTCGTTTGTTTGTTTAGTAAAAACTGTTTGTTTGTTTTTTAAGACTACTAACACAATCCAGAGCTGTAGCCGAAGGCCAGCTCCAAACCCGGACACCAGCTCTTCCCTTGTTATCACAAAGAATTGTGTTTTACACCACAAGCACCAATTCCTTCGCTAAGAAACTGTGTATGTGTTTTGTGTTATGTGTGGGTGTATAAAGAACGGGACTTTTTGGTTTTGCAGGTCAATCCCAGGGATTACAGATAAAGTGATACACACTGCTGTATCAATTTACTTCATTATTGTTTATAGTTGTCTGCCGTCAGTCTCCGGACAATTACTAATCAATAAATGTCCTTGCACCTGGATATCATTGTCTGTCTTTCTTCCGCACTGCTGTATTACCTTCACCTGCACACACTTACCGACTTTCCCACAAATACTAATAAGCCTACTAACAAAATGTATCGTGATCTGTCTATGTTTATGTGTGTAAATAGCTATTTATTTCACTTTAATCAATACATTTCTCTTTTATCTGTATTTCATCAGTATTCATTACATACATACTGAACAAACATATACCTTTCAACTTACTTGTACTATGTACTTGTAATAGTCATAAGAACATAAGAACATAAGAAAGTTTACAAACGAGAGGAGGCCATTCGGCCCATCTTGCTCGTTTGGTTGTTAGTAGCTTATTGATCCTAGAATCTCATCAAGCAGCTTCTTGAAAAGGATCCCAGGGTGTCAGCTTCAACAACATTACTGGGGAGTTGATTCTAGACCCTCACAATTCTCTGTGTAAAAAAGTGCCTCCTATTTTCTGTTCTGAATGGCACTGGTCATTGTTTCTTTTTTCAGGCTGAAAAAGTCCCTTGGGTCGACACTGTCAATACCTTTTAGAATTTTGAATGCTTGAATTAGGTTGCCACGTAATCTTTTTTGTTCAAGACTAAACAGATTCAATTCTTTTAGCCTGTCTGCATATGACATGCCTTTTAAGCCCAGAATAATTCTGGTCGCTCTTCTTTCCACTCTTTCTAGAGCAGCAATATCTTTTTTATAGTGAGGCGACCAGAACTGAACGCAGTATTCAAGATGAGGTCTTACTAATGCATTGTACAGTTTTAACATTATTTCCCTTGATTTAAATTCAACACTTTTCACAATGTATCCGAACATCTTGTTAGCCTTTTTTATAGCTTCCCCACATTGTCTAGATGAAGACATTTCTGAGTCACAAAAACTCCTAGGTCTTTTTCATAGATTCCTTCTCCAATTTCAGTATCTCCCATATGATATTTATAATGTACATTTTTATTTCCTGCATGCAGTACCTTACACTTTTCTCTATTAAATGTCATTTGCCATGTGTCTGCCCAGTTCTGAATCTTGTCCAGATCATTTTGAATGACCTTTGCTGCTGCAACAGTGTTTGCCACTCCTCCTATTTTTGTGTCGTCTGCAAATTTAACAAGTTTGCTTGCTATACCAGAATCTAAATCATTAATGTAGATTAGGAATAGCAGAGGACCTAATACTGATCCCTGTGGTACACCACTGGTTACCACACTCCATTCTGAGGTTTTTCCTCTAATCAGTACTTTCTGTTTTCTACATGTTAACCACTCCCTAATCCATGTACATGTGTTTCCTTGAATCCCAACTGCGTTCAGTTTGAGAATTAATCTTTTGTGCGGGACTTTGTCAAAAGCTTTCTGGAAATCTAAATAAACCATGTCATATGCTTTGCAATTATCCATTATCGATGTTGCATCCTCAAAAAAATCAAGCAAGTTAGTTAGACACGATCTCCCTTTCCTAAAACCATGCTGACTGTCTCCCAGGACCCTGTTACCATATAGGTAATTTTCCATTTTGGATCTTATTATAGTTTCCATAAGTTTGCATATAATAGAAGTCAGGCTTACTGGTCTGTAGTTACCTGGTTCAGTTTTGTTTCCCTTTTTGTGGATCGGTATTACGTTTGCAATTTTCCAGTCTGTCGGTACCACCCCTGTGTCAAGAGACTGCTGCATGATCTTGGTTAGCGGTTTGTAAATTACTTCTTTCATTTCTTTGAGTACTACTGGGAGGATCTCATCCGGCCCAGGGGATTTGTTTATTTTAAGAGCTCCTAGTCCCTTTAACACTTCTGCCTCAGTTATGCTAAAGTTATTTAAAACTGGATAGGAACTGGATGACATGTGGGGCATGTTGTCAGTATCTTCCTTTGTAAAAACTTGTGAAAAGTAATCATTTAATATATTTGCTATTTTTTTTTTTTTTTCTTCATCTACGATTTTGCCATTTGTATCTCTTAAACATTTAATCTCCTCTTTGAATGTTCTCTTGCTGTTGTAATATTGGAAAAACATTTTGGAATTGGTTTTAGCTCCCTTAGCAATGTTCATTTCTATTTCTCTCTTGGCCTTTCTAACTTCCTTTTTGACTTGCGTTTGCAGTTCCGTGTACTCTTTCTGTGTACTTTGTTTTTGGTCCCTTTTTAACGCTCTGTAAAGTGCCTTTTTTCGCTGAATATTTTTTTTAATTGATCTATTAAACCATTTTGGCAATTTAGTTTTACATTTAGATTTGTCTACTTTAGGGATGTAATTGTTTTGCGCCTCTAGTACTACATTTTTGAAGAACAACCATCCTTCTTCTGTGGGTGTTTTCTCTATTTTACTCCAATCTACTTCTGTTAGTCTCTGTTTCATACCTTCATAGTTTGCTTTTCTAAAATTGTAAACCTTAGCTTTAGTCATTACTTTTGGGGCTTTATAAAACACTTCAAATGAGACCATGTTGTGGCCTGAGTTTGCCAGTGGTTCTCTGACCTCTGTTTTAGTTATTCTGTCTTTGTTATTTGAAAAGACTAAATCAAGGCATGCCTCCCCTCTAGTCGGTGCCTTGACAAATTGTGTTAGGAAGCAGTCATTTGTCATTTCCACCATTTCAATTTCATCCTTCGTGCTGCCCACCGGGTTTTCCCATTTTATATGGGGGAAGTTGAAATCCCCCATTAGTATGGCTTCTCCTTTGCTACACACATTTCTAATGTCATTGTATAACAGATTATTTTGCTCACTGTCTGAATCTGGCGGTCTATAGCATGCTTCTATTATTATGCCCTTTATTTTCTTTGTCCAGGTTTAACACCTGGGCTTCAAGACTGTTTCTTATGTATAGCGCTACCCCTCCTCCTCTTCTGTCCTGCCTGTCTTTCCTATACAGTGTATACCCACAAATATTATATTCGTCCCCATCACTCTCAGACAACCAAGTTTCTGTAACACCTATCACATCATAGTTACTTGTTAGTGCAGTAGCTTCAAGTTCTAGAATTTTGTTTCTGATACTTCTAGCATTTAGATAAATACATTTATTGGTTGTCTTACCTGAGTTGTTGTTCTTGTTTTGATGTGGTCTCCCTTCTGTTTTTTTGTTGATTTCTTCCCCCTTCCTTTCTAGTTTAAATGCTTCTGAACCTGCTCGAGGATCTTTTCTCCAAGTAGACTGGTTCCCTTGTTATTTAAGTGCAGTCCGTCCCATCTATACAGATAGTCCTTGTTGTAGAATGTGGTCCAATGATCAAAATAGGTGAAGCCTTCCCGTGTGCACCACATCTTCAGCCATGCGTTTTGATTAATTATTTCCAGCTGTCCATAAGAAACATAAGAAGAAACATAAGAAAGTTTACAAACGAGAGGAGGCCATTCGGCCCATCTTGCTCGTTTGGTTGTTAGTAGCTTATTGATCCCAAAATCTCATCAAGCAGCTTCTTGAAGGATCCCAGGGTGTCAGCTTCAACAACATTACTGGGGAGTTGATTCCAGACCCTCACAATTCTCTGTGTAAAAAAGTGTCTCCTATTTTCTGTTCTGAATGCCCCTTTTTCTAAACTCCATTTGTGACCCCTGGTCCTTGTTTCTTTTTTCAGGCTGAAAAAGTCCCTTGCGTCGACACTGTCAATACCTTTTAGAATTTTGAATGCTTGAATTAGGTCGCCACGTAGTCTTCTTTGTTCAAGACTGAACAGATTCAATTCTTTTAGCCTGTCTGCATATGACATGCCTTTTAAGCCCGGAATAATTCTGGTCGCTCTTCTTTGCACTCTTTCTAGAGCAGCAATATCTTTTTTATAGCGAGGTGACCAGAACTGCACACAATATTCAAGATGAGGTCTTACAAGTGCATTGTACAGTTTTAACATTACTTCCCTTGATTTAAATTCAACACTTTTCACAATGTATCCGAGTATCTTGTTAGCCTTTTTTATAGCTTCCCCACATTGCCTAGATGAAGACATTTCTGAGTCAACAAAAACTCCTAGGTCTTTTTCATAGATTCCTTCTCCAATTTCAATATCTCCCATATGATATTTATAATGTACATTTTTATTTCCTGCGTGCAATACCTTACACTTTTCTCTATTAAATGTCATTTGCCATGTGTCTGCCCAGTTCTGAATCTTGTCTAGATCATTTTGAATGACCTTTGCTGCTGCAACATTGTTTGCCACTCCTCCTACTTTTGTGTCGTCTGCAAATTTAACAAGTTTGCTTACTATACCAGAATCTAAATCATTAATGTAGATTAGGAATAGCAGAGGACCTAATACTGATCCCTGTGGTACACCGCTGGTTACCACACTCCATTCTGAGGTTTTTCCTCTAATCAGTACTTTCTGTTTTCTACATGTTAACCACTCCCTAATCCATGTACATGTGTTTCCTTGAATCCCAACTGCGTTCAGTTTGAGAATTAATCTTTTGTGCGGGACTTTGTCAAAAGCTTTCTGGAAATCTAAATAAACCATGTCATATGCTTTGCAATTATCCATTATCGATGTTGCATCCTCAAAAAAATCAAGCAAGTTAGTTAGACACGATCTCCCTTTCCTAAAACCATGCTGACTGTCTCCCAGGATACTGTTACCATATAGGTAATTTTCCATTTTGGATCTTATTATAGTTTCCATAAGTTTGCATATAATAGAAGTCAGGCTTACTGGTCTGTAGTTACCTGGTTCAGTTTTGTTTCCCTTTTTGTGGATCGGTATTACGTTTGCAATTTTCCAGTCTGTCGGTACAACCCCTGTGTCAAGAGACTGCTGCATGATCTTGGTTAGCGGTTTGTAAATTACTTCTTTCATTTCTTTGAGTACTACTGGGAGGATCTCATCCGGCCCAGGGGATTTGTTTATTTTAAGAGCTCCTAGTCCCTTTAACACTTCTGCCTCAGTTATGCTAAAGTTATTTAAAACTGGATAGGAACTGGATGACATGTGGGGCATGTTGTCAGTATCTTCCTTTGTAAAAACTTGTGAAAAGTAATCATTTAACATATTTGCTATTTTTTTTTTCTTCCTCTACGATTTTGCCATTTGTATCTCTTAAACATTTAATCTCCTCTTTGAATGTTCTCTTGCTGTTGTAATATTGGAAAAACATTTTGGAATTGGTTTTAGCTCCCTTAGCAATGTTCATTTCTATTTCTCTCTTGGCCTTTCTAACTTCCTTTTTGACTTGCATTTGCAGTTCTGTGTACTCTTTCTGTGTACTTTCTTTTTGGTCCTTTTTTAATGCTCTGTAAAGTGCCTTTTTTCGCTGAATATTTTTTTTTTTAATTGATCTATTAAACCATTTTGGCAATTTAGTTTTACATTTAGATTTGTCTACTTTAGGGATATAATTGTTTTGCGCCTCTAGTACTACGTTTTTGAAGAACAACCATCCTTCTTCTGTGGGTGTTTTCTCTATTTTACTCCAATCTACTTCTGTTAGTCTCTGTTTCATGCCTTCATAGTTTGCTTTTCTAAAATTGTAAACCTTAGCTTTAGTCTTTACTTTTGAGGTTTTAAAAAACACTTCAAATGAGACCATGTTGTGGTCTGAGTTTGCCAGTGGTTCTCTGACCTCTGTTTTAGTTATTCTATCTTCGTTATTTGAAAAGACTAAATCAAGGCATGCCTCCCCTCTAGTGGGTGCCTTGACAAATTGTGTTAGGAAGCAGTCATTTGTCATTTCCACCATTTCAATTTCATCCTTCGTGCTCCCCACCGGGTTTTCCCATTTTATTTGGGGGAAGTTGAAATCCCCCATTAGTATGGCTTCTCCTTTGCTACACACATTTCTAATGTCATTGTATAACAGATTATTGTGCTCACCGTCTGAATCTGGCGGTCTATAGCATGCTCCTATTATTATGCCCTTTGAATTTTTGTCTGTTATTCTGACCCATATTGATTCGGCTTTATTTTCTTTGTCCAGGTTTAACACCTGGGCTTCAAGACTGTTTCTTATGTATAGCGCTACCCCTCCTCCTCTTCTGTCCTGCCTGTCTTTCCTATACAGTGTATACCCACAAATATTATATTCGTCCCCATCACTCTCAGATAACCACGTTTCTGTAACACCTATCACATCATAGTTACCTGTTAGTGCAGTAGCTTCAAGTTCTAGAATTTTGTTTCTGATACTTCTAGCATTTAGATAAATACATTTAATGGTTGTCTTACCTGAGTTGTTGTTCTTGTTTTGATGCGGTCTCCCTTCTGTTTTTTTTGTTGATTTCTCCCCCCTTCCTTTCTAGTTTAAATGCTTCCGAACCTGCTCGAGGATCTTTTCTCCAAGTAGACTAGTTCCCTTGTTATTTAAATGCAGTCCATCCCGTCTATACAGATAGTCCTCGTTGTAGAAAGTGGTCCAATGATCAAGATAGGTGAAGCCTTCCCGTGTGCACCACGTCTTCAACCATTGGTTTTGATTTATTATTTCCAGCTGTCCATATGGTCCTTTGCAAGGTGCGGGTAGTATACCAGAAAATACCACAGTTTTGGTTTTCTCTTTTAATTTCCTTCCTAGCTCTCTGAATTTGTTTTGCAGGGATTTTGGTCTGTCTCTTCCAATGTTGTTTGTACCGATGTGGACGACTACTACCAGGTCGTCTCCTGTTCGTTCTAGGAGCCTGTCCACGTTCTCAGTGATGTGCTTGACCGAGGCTCCCGAAAGGCAGCACACTGTTGTAGTAAGGGGGTCCAAACTGCGAATTGAACTTGCTGTGTTTCTCAATATGGAGTCCCCAACAATCATGACCTCCCTTCTTTTTGCTGTCTGGTCACCACTGTCAATGGGGTCCTGGATGTTGTTCCTTTCATTCTCTTGTTGTTGGTTCTGCTCATCAAAATTCTGAAGTGACTCAAATTTGTTGGTTGTTTTGATTTCTGGTGGTTGTGTTTGACAAAGTTTCTTTTTTTCCCTGCTTCTGCCTACCTGAACCCAGCTGTTCTGACCTTCTATCTCCCTGGTGGCTTTCAGTCTGTTAGGGGTGAGGCAGACTTCCATGAATTGTGGGTGTGCCAGTTCCTCAAGATCCTGTTGCTGTCTCACTTCTTCCAGCTCCATTTCTAGAATACTTACTAGTTTATGCAAATCCTGGATCGCGCGGCACTTTACACACACTTGGTTTAGTTCCGCTGGGTTTTCTCGGATTTCCCACATCAAGCAGGTGTCACAGATTACTGGCTTGAAGACCACGTTGAGAGTTTTTTTTTTTAAGTTTAGTTTCTTCTGCAGCCGTCAGCCTGCTTTCTTACTGCTTCTAAACTGCTCTGTACTTTTCCACGCCTGTACTTCTCCCACTCACTGTCGCTTCCACGCGCTGTCGCTGGGAAGACTGCCTCGTTTAACTGCGTTGTTCTGCTGTGCTGTCGGCTCCTCCCCTCGCCCGTGTCTCAAAACGGCGCTGAATTTGAATCAGCTGCTCCGAGTTTCAGCTTGTTTGTTATCAGAAAAACACACGCGCCTGTGTTTCCCCAATGTCCTCTGTTTTCTGATTAAAGCAATTCAAGATGCAATTTCTCCTTTCTGCTTCGAAACTGCTCTGTACTTTTCCACGCTGTACTTCTCCCACTTGCTGTCGCTTCCACTCGCTGTCGCTGGGAAGACTACCGGTCCTTTGCAAGGTGCCGGTAGTATACCAGAAAATACCACAGTTTTGGTTTTCTCTTTTAATTTCCTTCCTAGCTCTCTGAATTTGTTTTGCAGGGATTTTGGTCTGTCTCTTCCAATGTTGTTTGTACCGATGTGGACGACTACTACCAGGTCGTCTCCTGTTCGTTCTAGGAGCCTGTCCACGTTCTCAGTGATGTGCTTGACCGAGGCTCCCGAAAGGCAGCACACTGTTGTAGTAAGGGGGTCCAAACTGCGAATTGAACTTGCTGTGTTTCTCAATATGGAGTCCCCAACAATCATGACCTCCCTTCTTTTTGCTGTCTGGTCACCACTGTCAATGGGGTCCTGGATGTTGTTCCTTTCATTCTCTTGTTGTTGGTTCTGCTCATCAAAATTCTGAAGTGACTCAAATTTGTTGGTTGTTTTGATTTCTGGTGGTTGTGTTTGACAAAGTTTCTTTTTTTCCCTGCTTCTGCCTACCTGAACCCAGCTGTTCTGACCTTCTATCTCCCTGGTGGCTTTCAGTCTGTTAGGGGTGAGGCAGACTTCCATGAATTGTGGGTGTGCCAGTTCCTCAAGATCCTGTTGCTGTCTCACTTCTTCCAGCTCCATTTCTAGAATACTTACTAGTTTATGCAAATCCTGGATCGCGCGGCACTTTACACACACTTGGTTTAGTTCCGCTGGGTTTTCTCGGATTTCCCACATCAAGCAGGTGTCACAGATTACTGGCTTGAAGACCACGTTGAGAGTAGTTTTTTTTTTTAAGTTTAGTTTCTTCTGCAGCTGTCAGCCTGCTTTCTAACTGCTTCTAAACTGCTCTGTACTTTTCCACGCCTGTACTTCTCCCACTCACTGTCGCTTCCACGCGCTGTCGCTGGGAAGACTGCCTCGTTTAACTGCGTTGTTCTGCTGTACTATTGGCTCCTCCCCTCGCCCGTGTCTCAGAATGGCGCTGAATTTGAATCAGCTGCTCCGAGTTTCAGCTTGTTTGTTATCAGAAATACATACACGGCTGTTTGACTTTGAGCTGCTGCTGTGTTTCCCTAATGTCCTGTGTTTTCTGATTAAAGCAATTAAAGATGCAATTTCTCCTTACTGCTTCTAAACTGCTCTGTACTTTTCCACGCCTGTACTCCTCCCACTCACTGTCGCTTCCACACGCTGTCACTGGGAAGAGTGCCTCGTTTGCAGAATACAGAATACAGAAAAAAAACTGGGCATTTTAGAACTCACTACTCAAAGGGTTAATGAACAGATCATGTTATGGGTTGTTAGTGATCAACCGCATATTTTCCCAACTGCACACTTATTGTAGTTATACAGAGTTCTACTCTATATGTTAATAAAATGGCTTGGATAAATTAAGAGCTGTGATTGGCTGAACAAGATCACATGACCGTACACTAAGAATTGTCTTACTGCACGGCTGTGACATCATAGACCAACTCAATTAACTGATCTATTAATATCACTACACCTTAATAATATTACATGTTTTTAATGACTGTTTGAAAAAAAATTAAAAAAAAATGACAAAAAAAAAAAAAAAAAAAAAAAAAACATCAGCCTGGACTTTAAAACTGTGCAGAGTGTTCAATTGAATAATGTCCTAAGGCATTTTTGTTAGAAACTCTGAAGGAAATGAATACAGAGCTGCCATAAATCTGAATAGTGTTTCTGTGGGTAGAAATGTCAACATAACAATATCTGAAATCGTCCAACAATGTTTTCATCTCTGTCATTAAGAATTACAGAAAATCTGTTACAGATGACATGACACATCCGTTGGGCTTTTAAACAAGATCTTGTTCGATATAATAATTGCTCACCGCAGAGGGGGAAGGACTGCGCAAATTGACACAGCGGTATTTTGTCATCAGTATAGATGAAAGGCCTCTTTTTAATGAGCAAAATAAGAACATAAAGGCATCAATGAATGAGATAAATCGTGAAAGCACCCATTGTTATATGTTACCCAGCCTGGTGATCCTTTGTGCCCTGTCAACAGTTTAAAAAATGTTCATGAAAATGTCCTCCAAATTCCAAACCATTCTTCCTTCACCCCCTTAAAAACAATCCAGAATACAGATACATTTGGTATTCCCATAAACCTGTTTCTGTTAATTACCTCAGAAACATGATGTCTTGTATTTCAGACCAAGTTAGACTTTCAGTACATTACGTGAACCACTGAAGTCTGCATTCAGTTCCAAAGTGCCATTTCATCTAAAAAAATAAATAAAAATACAATATATAGCAATGTTCAATTTAACGTTTATGGCAAATAAAAAAAGTTAAAAAATACATATCAAAATGAAACAGACCTTAGGGACTACTTTTTCCTAAGTGGAAGGATACATAATGCATTTCTTCTTTTTAGCCTTAAAAAAAAGGTACTTGGTGTATTTATTTTCAATTATATTTCATATACCAGCCAAGTGCGTAAAAATTAAGAATTAAAAAAACAACTTTTGAACAGAAATGTGTTTATATACAGGTACAGTATTATATAAAACTTCACAAACAAAATAAGTTACATAAAATTGAAAATAAATGTGTTTATGCAGCCTATAGACATAAAAAGCGTGCAAACTAACTATTTGAATACAAAAATGGACAACTGCGTTCATACAGACGTAGTTGAAAGACAGTAACAAAAATAAATAAAGGAAATGTGGTTTACAATCACAACAGCACATCATGTTCTCAAAGAAGCCAAAGTGTTCTCCTAATCTCTCTTTTGTTTTTTCTCCACACGATTTGGGCGCAGCCAATGTCTTGTTACTATTGCATTTGTCAGCTGGCACTGAGGTTGATATTTCTGAAGACATTCTATACTACAACGAAAACTCTGTAAATAGTAAGATGAAATTGAAACTAAAATGGGTTTATGTACCATACAGTCCTGAAAAGTGCATACAGTATAGGCTACAATAGGCAGCCAGATGCAAAGGGAAAAATAAGTGATCGATTAATTATTTTTATCTCACGTCTACAGTTCCTTTGCATTTTTCTGTACAAAATAATTATTTGGCTAGCTGCAATAGGCTATACAGTAGACTATATACACTATAGTTACTTCCAGTTATTGACTATGCATTTCTTGCAATTGGTGTCTGCAAGATACACATTGTAAAAAACATGCACAGTATTTCATTGTGAAGAATAAAAATGTGATGTCGGAATGTACTGTAAAACACATGAACTGCCCTGACTGATGAATAAAATATTTTTTTAAAAAAGGACGCTATACTGTATAATCGAAATGCCATTGTATTCTATATAACCGTCAATATGACGGCGTCAGACGATTCTAGGTAGAAGTGTTTTATAACATTTTCTATTTATTTTTGCGATTCTGCGTTTCGAACGCAGTCAGGGTATTTAATACATATATTTAGGAAATGTCAAGAACGGACATCCACGGATCTTTCAGACACGCTGAGTAATGTAAATTTTAAAAGTGAAAACCATCAAATTAACAGCGGTTCTAGTGTTAAGAATGTATTCATAAGTTTCTCTTAAATGTACAGTATAATGATGCTAATATGTGATGTTGACCTTAGACATTGATTAAACATTAGCTATATATATATATATATATATATATATATATATATATATATATATATATATATATATATATATATCTAGTACATACATTATATATTTAATTGTATTGAAACATGTATTTACCTTTTTTAATTTAATAGTAATCAATATATTTATTATATAAAGCATTAGAACATAAGAACACACAAAAGGTTACAAACCAGAGGAGGCCATTCAGCCCACCTTGCTTGTTTTATTTTATATATGTATTTGTCATCCAGTATATAGCTATTGCTGGAGCAGATTCATGTAAATTAGTTGCTTGCAAAGGATGCTGGGGGTTGGGATTTTTATGTGGAAACTGCGATTATTTGTTGATTATTTTAAATATTTGATTACTGATTATCTGATACTTGTTCAATTTACTGTTTTACATGTTTACGGTTAATTTGGGAGTATTTCTGTGATTTGTTAGAAATCTGTGAAAATCACCCTGACAGGTGTGTCTGCAAGAGTGGGGTGGTGCCTGTGTGCATGTTAGTGAGAATTAAGTAACTGCTCTTGGCAATCTAAGTATGGTACATTTCTTATTATATCTTAAAATATATATTTTTGTTCTGCATGGGTATGACTTCCTCTTTCCAGAAAAAAATCAGTCCTTTCGACTCCCTTGGCTCGAACTGCTGTATAGATGAAAAATTTTATATTAATTTAATTACTTTCAATCAGCTTATTTATATATATATATATATATATATATATATATATATATATATATATATATATATATATATATATGATACATATTCAGTGACAAATATATCCCATGCAGTTACTGTCACATTCTATTTAGTAAAATTTAATTCAGTACTGGAAAAACAATTGTCTTTTTCATCTGATTCTAATTACTATTTAAATTGTACAATGATGTCACTATGTAGCTCCTTGTACATGTCTAATATCAAAAAAATGTCAAGCCTATTTGCCAAAAAACTGCATAACAGGTGCACAGTAGAACTGTGCAGTGCCATCTTATGAGCATCAGAATAGCTTTGCCCAGCTATACTTAAACGGAACAGATCCCACTTCAGAGTCGCACATTTTCTCCCTGCGCGGCTTCTCCTCCATTCCGCTCCATTCAAGGTAACATCTGTTTACCAGAACTGTAATCTCAGCCAATTGGCATTAATTAAAGTATAATTATGAAACCTGAAATCCATTTATTTACAATGTGATGGAAAGATTAAATGTCCAATTGTTGTTTCTCTAAATCTTTTTGATGATGTCAGACCGGCTTGGCTAAGTGAGCAGAATTGACAGTTTGCAGTCTATCATATTGCATAATCTCTATTCAAGATGAAGTGTACTGCAGCCTAATGAATGTGGTAATGGAATCCTTGTGTGTGTTTTTCCACAGCGGGGTGCAGATTAGCATAAGTGTCTTATTTTGTTGGCATGCCTACCATTATATTTCAAGCGCTCTGCACGCTGGAGATTTTTCTTCAAGATAATAAAGAGGTAAATATGGCACACATATGCACACAGAAAAAAGGAAAAACAAACTTTAGTTGGGATGGATCTAATAAATCTCACTTGGAGATGTCTTATTACATATTAACTGTACTTTTTGGATAAGGCCTTGAAATCACATTGCCAAATATCATAATGATAAAAACGAGTCTCTTAGAGAGTGGGAGAAAAAAAATGTATCCATTTCATTGTTGTTACAGCATAGAGATTTATTATTAACAAAACAAAGAGAGAATCTCACTCTCAACACTTTTACACCTTACATTTCTTTAAAATTCACAAAGCATCTCATCCAAAAAAGAGCCTGGTTCCCATTGCTGCTGCTTTTGTTGTCCCTGTTCTGCTGATAAATGGGGTGGACTTTGGTCTTCAGCGCTGCCATCCATCCCAACACTTTTACTGAATATCAATATACCACAATGCTAAAAACAAAGAAAACAATAGAGGTGCAGCCATAATCTCACATAATCCAATCGCTTTGTTGCTAAATCTTAGGAAAAATAGCAAGAAGCTTTCAGCACATAAACTATTATTATTAGTGGATATTACTGAACAGTAATTATGCCACCAACAACATGGCCACAAATCCTTTTTCTCCTAAACAAACATAATATTTGTTAAATTAGGTTGCTATTAAACTAGTGATTTTTCCATGTGCGGTTGGATGGCAGGCACTAACAACAAAAAAGACCTAAAGACAGATCTACAGTACAAAATGTACTTTTACTGGACAATTGTTTATTTTTTTCAGTTTTGATGGTTGTAGTGATATGTGTTTGCTTCTGGTCATGCTTTATTGCAAGGGTCAGTTTATATACTGTTAACAATTATTTTATAACATATTAACAAATGTTGCTTATTTTGTGTTTACATTTAACTATTGTAGTAACATAACTAACAAAACCAGGTATACAAATAATTTGCTATTAATACAGTAACATCTCTGTACTTTTAAGGTTAGTATCCTAGATTTAGCTAATTGCATAAACTAATTTAATGGCAAATTTGTGTTAGTAGCCTGAGGCGATCTTCACCACGACACATGCAAGAATCGGCTTTAAAAAAAATTTAAAAAGTCAAGTCAAGAATAATATTTATTTCTGATTTGGTAAATTTTTTGGGTGCTATCTGAAAAAATGTTTTGAATAGCTTTGAGAATCTTCCCCAATGTATGTACCTAACACAGCAATGCCACCCTTTTATCACAGCTGCTGTGACTGAGGTGAGCAGAGTTTGTAAATATGTCATATATATTTTTAAGGAAAGAAACAACATGTTAATTGAAGGGTTTCAATACAGTATGTTTAACCTTTTTTTGTTGTTTTTTTATTACTTTTTGCCAGTATTCCCAGGCAAGTTATAATACGTACAGTATGCATGAAGGAGACCACAACAGCCATTTCACTGAAGGTAAAGGACATGAAAGCCCCAGTTGCTGCCTTGCTTCGTACATATCAGTTTGTTGCCTTACATTGGTATAGAAGCTTTTTCAATGATCCCTGAACTCCTGGTGGTTGGAGACAGCTGCTGTTTTTTTCTTTGCTAACACACAAGTAAGGGTCAGCTTTCTAACAACTCTACTGAGCTCATTAAATGAAATCCCACAGACTGCGCAAAAGAATGTAAATTAGACCTCTTTTTGAAGTTCATGTAACCTCTACAAATTCACTCCCCATCTCACCGTAAGTGGGACGTAAAAGCTGGGTGGCAAATGCATTTAAGACTGTGAAGGAGAAGAGCCATACAGACGACCTTGGTAACTTAACTGAAACTGTATATGTGTAAATCCAGTGCAAATCCCTGGCCTTTCACAACTTCACTCCCTCTGGAAATCGGATCACAGAACTGTTTATAAGACCCAGTGATTATTTTTGGTTAAAGAGGCTTGACATGGCTGCCCTGGCATTATTTGAAAATTTTCGTAACTTAAGCTTGAAAAAATAGCCCAAAAGCCTTTTAATGAGGCTGAGGTAATCGGTATGAAACAATTGATTATGATACTTCATATTTATCTTAAGAGTTAATGGAAAAACTTGAAACGCCAATTGTTTATGGACTTTGGAGAGAAATATAAAGATTTCAAATTTTTATGTAACTCAAATGTTGCTTTAATTTGTTCATTTCCAGTCTCCATATGTGGCATTTTGGAGATATTATTAGTTTAGAAAAAAAAGCACATACTACCAGTGGTGAGAAATACATTAAATTAAACAATAATAAAAAAAATCCTGTGGTCATGTGAATCTACTTACAAGGAGAAAGTTGCTCCAAAAATAACCATATTTTTCATTGTTACTTTATATCATAAACAGTAATAACTAATTATATTTAGGCTAGAAATACCGCAATACTGCTTTAAATATTTTAACAGTACAGATATCATATATGCTGCTCTTGTTATTTTTTGTTTTTTAATAATTCTGCTGTATGGTATGTGGCTCATAGAGGACACGGAAAAGAATCTCGTGATCTGGACATAACGTCATCATCCTAAAATAATGATCCTGTCATCTCAACATAACACATTTCTATTTATTTTTCCCCAATGTCTGCTCAGTTTGGTTTCAAAGTTAAAGTCTGCTTTTAACTTTAGGGGCATTTTTTTTTTCTCAGTAAACTGCTGAAGCAAGTTTACACTAAAAAATGAGAGTTCAAGTAAGTTTACACCAAAAGAGTCTCAGAGTAAATTACTATGCATTATGGAATAGCTAAAAAAGGACCTTTGACAGTATGTATGTATTAGTATTATACTATGTAATGATCCACTGAAATACAACTCATTTAAAAGGAGTTGCGTAGGGGAAGCAGTGTGCAATAGTAATCTGCTGGGAAGTGTAAAATTACCTTCTTAGTTGCCAGTGCTTCAGATACAGTATGAATCGAGCCCGGACGGTTCCATACACTCATCATTCAGTTTTACAACAGGTCCTCTCACCTTTTAAGTGGTGGAGCTATCATATTATGTACACTCTATAATGATAGCTGCACTTGTCAAACTAGCATGCTCCATAAGTTAAATCAATATAACATTTCAAACTAAAGATATTATAGCATAACTTTTATGAGGCAAAATTAAACACCAACGTTTTTAAAACACTAAATTGCCATGTATGTATTTTATACTGTAGGTAAAAAAAAAATAAATAAAAAAAAGATAATAGCAACAATTTTTTTTTAAAATCACAAAAAAGGAAGTCAGGGACACAAATTTATTTAGTTGTTATTTTTTTCTGAGAGAGAAATGCCTTTACATAGCTCGAGTCATGTAGCTAAACAGTAAAAAGTAACAGATTTCTTTGTTTCAAAGGGCTTTTCCATTTACCTTCTAGACGATAAGGGCCTTGTAGTACACATGACCTGGATTACCTCAGGGCCTCGGGTGGGTTTGACATATCACAGGAGATTCGTCCCAGCTGCACATCTATAAAGATACTCATTATGTAAATGAGTGAAGAACATAGTATTTCAGATATTTTTGTCTGTAATTCACTTACTATGAATATATTAACCAAAAATGAATATAAGATTACTTTTGTTTTTTGTTCATCTCAAATCGTCAAATTTTATCTTTTAATAAAAAATGTTGTATGTTCTACGTACACCAGCTCACAGCCCGTACCGTTTCTGTTAGTTTCCATGAAGCTGACTTAAGAGTCCCAAATTGCCTCTTTTAAAGTAAATGTTATTGTATAACAACCGCACAAAATATGTTTAATTAAATGCTATGTGTTTAACTCAAAGATTTATCACTTTTACATTTAAAACTCATTTAATTTTCAAATATTTTAAAGTGTCAAAAATCTGCACAAAGTGATATTGCCTGAGAATGAAATATACTGCTAATCCCTCAGGATTTCCAAGCAGATTCAATCTGGCTATGCTTTCACTTTCCAAAGACAGGGGTTTATTGCCCTAGATGGGAGACTTCAAGCATCAAAGACACCAGAGCTGGAGATGTGCCATCCACAAAGGTGATAACATGAGCACACACACACAACAGAGAAGAATCCTGGGTGGATTTACAAGACAGAAAGCAGAGGAGATCCAGCTTGGATATGCAACATAAAGGTGGTCACAAGTAAAATTAGTTTGATGGTTGCGTCAAGTTATTGGACAAAACCATCACAAAATTTGGCATCATTTGGCTTCTTAAAAAGAGAAGATGATTGAATATTTTTAAATAAAAGAGCTTATTACTTATCTCAGCTGTCGTTGTTGCTTCCCACCAAATTCATGCCATTTGAGAAAATGTGGGAAAGGGAATTCAATTTATAAAGAAAACTAGTCCCACTTAATATTAAGTGGCAATAATTTACAAGAATTACAAAATACTGTCATTAATAAGGTAATTGTCTGCTATTTACACAATTTCCCAATAATGACTGAGATTAGGGTAATAAAATCAAATACTTTTGAATATCTTGATAATATTACAGAAAAACTATCTTTTCATTTGTATAATGCAAAATCTGTATTTTAGCACAAACTGTTACCATGTAAATCAATGGTCAAAGTAAACACATTCCCTTTTATTTTTCTATATCTACTTTCAATGGGAAACATCCTTACACTATATAGTTCAAATGCTTTTAATACAGACTGAAGCCTGGAAAAATAGAATAAAAAAAGAGTAAGTATTGCTGGGCTGGGGTGGGGGGTATGGAGAGGTGTTCCTCTCAGCCTTTGTCTGCCTTTATAACTGCTTTGTTAGAATTTTTGGACAAGGGTAGAAGCAGGTGTGAAATTCTCAACAAAAAAGTGCAGGTATTGATATGCACAGCTGGGTGTAAACATTTTATTAATCTAGACTATTTGAGTGCCAATGAATACATACTTTAAAAATGTATCGGTACACGATACATTTATAAATACAAAATAAGCCTTAAAAAATAACGGATCAATTATAACCAATTCACCATAAGCATTCATGTACTGTAATATAACACTTACGTTAACCCTTAAATGATAATCATTAAGAAATATTACACTATGCAGTAAATGGTAGAGGGAATTTTGTTTCAGGATACCCTAAAAAAGGGATGATGTTATAAAAAATGTTATAACCCCCCCCCCCGCCCCCACCCCCCCGAAAAAAAAAAAAAAAAAAAAACTGTGCTATGATTAAATTATACTAAAAGGTCTAAATCAAACATTGCACAATAGGGGCTAAAATACCCCCAAATATATTATGTAACATTATGTACTTGGCCATTTTAATCTCCATAGTGTTCTCTGCAATCACCCCCATACTGCCCAGGCCCTGGGTATTCACCTACAACAGGACCTGGCCATGTTACAAGAATAAAAATCCTTGGTTTAGAACATATATCCCAGTTTCTTTTATTTATTTTGTACTTATTACTTATCATACAATAATATGTTATGTGTGCTTCTCTGTTGTGTTTCTGTGTAGATTAATTACCATGATCTGTTCCAGACAAATATTTGTCTGGCAGAAACAGTATTAAAGCAGACTTATTTTTATTTTACCCCTGGCATTGTGGTTTCTGCACAAGAAACAAAGTGGCAAAATACACAGTTTATAAAGTAATATCATTACTGTGGTTTACTTTTTTTTTTAGATGTGCACGCAAGTGAAAACTCGCATTTAACTTAAATAAACTCTTCAGATTGTTTTAGAAAAGGGGGCATTGTACAAAGAAAAAAACACCGCACAGTCCTTATAACAGAAAATACTAGGATCACAACAAAACACAACGTTGATCACTATTCTTAACATGTACATTGCAAGTTGGGCCAGTGTTTGAAAAGCATGAAGCACACCTCCCTCTTTATCTCAATTCTAACTCCCAAATCTGAAGCTGCACTTTGATCCTGTTTTTTTATGTTATTGTTAACCCTACTGTCCCACACATCGCTTGCCAGTTTAGAAAACTTTATGCACATTCTGGCAATGTGGTAAATTGGTGCAAGACAAAACGCGTTTTGATAATTATTTCTAATATTTGTCAACAATGTAATTTATGACGAACACTGACATGGATTTTTGCCTTCAAATTCATGTGCAGTAATGTTTGTTTTGAATATTTCAGATCGTTTCTCCACAGCACTAAAGAAATATCATAATAATGATAATTACTCCACACTGCTGTTTTCACTTTCCCCTGCTAAAATCTTCTCTCACTGATCAACAAATGAGCACTGACACACAGCAAAATGGGCGGAGATTTGTGACTAATACCAAAATTAAATCTAATCAAAATGAAAGCTCAACCAATCAACATGCAGTGATTATACTGACGTTAATAGTGGCCAATAGCAGCTAACAGAAATAGAAGCAGTAAGAGGGAACAGAATGCAAGCAGCACAAACTGTGCTGAATGAAAGTGCATTTCAGAAACGTTGTGCTTGTGGACTGTGTGAGTGGATGGAATGCATCCGCGTTGGATGAAAAGCAGATTAAATAAGTCCCGGTACCCAATACTGGTGTCGTAGGGAAAAAGTAGACTGGGGAAAAAGTAGATCAGGTGAGCACAGTAAGGTAAAAGGAAGGCGCGGCAGCTATTTGATTAAAGGGGAAGTTGACTGCACTTTCAGCATTTTCAGTCTGATCATTTTATTTGCCAGATCGTATGGTAATGTGTTCACACACCTCTTTCTTGGTTTTATTTATTTATTTTCTGTCTGTAAAATATGTGTGATGCACTAGTACAGTGATCTATACGTAAACAGAAACAATGGAACCTCCCTTCAAATTCTAGACTGCGATCCACTATTTCGCCGGTCTACTTTTTCCCCAGGACACTGGCATTAAAATCAGTCCCGGTACAGACTACCGGCAGAATTTCACCCCTGGGTAGAAGACTGGCTCAGCAAATTATAAGAAAGATATTGTGTACACAGAATAACTGTTGTATGCATGCTTTCTGAAATTCCTTTCTCAGAATATTAACCCTATGAACAGTTGTCTCTTGAAGCCAGTAATTTATTCACTTGCACCTAATGATGGTGGTGTGATATGCAGATGGTGTGGTGTGTTACAAGATGTTTTAGCTAAGAATGATTTTGAATATGCTTTGAACAGCTTATAGGCCAGTAGTATTTGCAAATATCTTTCACTTAACAAAATGCCAGGGCATTAAACAAGATGTAATCACAAGGCACTTACTGAAATGATGTATTTTACAAAAGAAATAGGATAAATGTTGTTTATATGTTTAAATGTGAATTTCTAGAAAAGATTCACCAAAGACACAGCCCAAACTTTTGTACCAATACTGTACCTTGTTTATAAGGTTGACTGAATGATTTACAACCATGTGACTTTGTAATTGTTAGCTTGACTCCCCTACAATTAGTAAACAGGCTACCACACTGCCCATGCCTTGTTAAGTGATCATGGAAGTGCTTGAAGTACCTTGAACCTAGAATGTAAGGTGTTAAAGTCTCAAGTCTGATTTTTAATTACAGAACAAAACTCCCATTAAATATCTCAGCTTAATTTTCTCACTGAAAAAAAAAAAAAAAAAAAAAAAAAAAAAAAAAAATATATATATATATATATATATATATATATATATATATATATATATATATATATATATATATATATATATAAAATATTTCTAAATTGTGATTATAAAGTATTTAAATCTTGAAGTGTAGTACAGAGAAAGAAAAATGATCTCAGTTCCATGAGGGCTTTATTCCTAAAAATGATTATTTGGGAAAATAATTTGGTGATCCTAAAGTAAAGAAATTGAGGGAATTGCCTTGGGGTTCGTGTTAGGATTAGACCCTACCATAATTTGACATCATGTGCTAATGTAAATGTTCACAAAATAAATAAATATAGGTTTGTTTTTTATATACATACAGCACTATTAAGAAACAAGCTGTTTCTCAATTGACAGACTCTTGAGAAAGTACATATTAATAGCTATATTTAATTCAAAATCTGTGTTGCTTTATTTAACTTTCTTAAGTTAAATGAAGCAACAAAAAGGCCAAATTCTTTTCTTTTGGTTTGCAAGTTTTAACTGCTGTTTTAAGATTGAAAGGGATCTACAAGGAAACACATCACTGGAGTCTAGAACTTAATTTATTTATTGGGTGATTAACAATAACCCCTTTCTTACTTCCGAGATGGTGTTGCTTGTTCCATTTATATTTCCCTTTGACGTTAGCAAGCCAACATCTTATTATGTCTTCAAGCTGATTTTTACTGCAGAAAGGTTGGACAAAAGTAATGCTTTGGGACCTGAGCAGTAACAAAATACCATAATCATCACATTCTGCTGTCAGATCTCTCCCTTTTTTTGTTCGCTAGGCCTACAGCCTTTTAGAAATGACTATTATTTCCTAAAAAAAAAATTACACAGTGACTCTGCCAACTGGCTTTTTTCTTGGAGACTATAAATTATGTGGCCATGTTTTGGCTGCAAAATAGGACCTTTTTTACATAACCATGTTAACATTTGATATTCTATGCAATGTACCAGTAAGTCATTTTAAAACACCAGCACTAACGCAATACATTGTTCCAAGTGCCCTGTAAAATTCTGATAAATGTACTACTTAAAAAATGTTTTATTACCTCCAGGAGTGACACATTTAATAAATAACATTTCTTCTTTTAAGAAGTTGAAATCTGAGAATTGAGTCTCATTTATTTTGCATGTTTCTAATATTACTTTGCATTAAACATACTTCCTATGTTGTTTGTTGAATTAAGAGACATGTATAGTACTTTGAAATTATGGCTCTATGTTAAAACCGACTACCAAAGGATTTCTATAAAAAAAAACCCTAACATCTTAAGAAAGGCATTTTAAAATGTGTAGTATAACATACTTCAATTCCTCTTTCCCCTAATCTTATGTCAGCCATATTTGATACAACATCAATGGCCATAGACGCTATTCACAATGCTTAAACTCATAAGCTATTTAAAGATGGTTTGTTCTAAAGTCTGTTTTGATGTATTGAAACAAAGATTAATAGCCATTAAATATTGCATTAGTTACAGCCTTATGACTTGTGTCCAAGTCCAAATTCTATCAGATATTGATAAATATTGTGGATTGCATGCTAAATATTTACATGAATCTGCAGCAGGAAACCTAGTTATAGTCCTACAAATAGCAGAACCAAAGTTTCTCTAAATCAAACAAGTTTAGAAGCAGCACCGGAGGAAGTGGTTAGGAATGGTGAATGTCTTATGCAGAGTTAGAAATCTGCTGTGACATCTGCTCCTCTATGTTAAAGAGTATGGGCCCTATTTAGTAACATTCGCAAATTCCTAAGGTGTTTTAGTGCCCACCTGGCAAGACAGCGTTAACACTGGTCATGGGCAGAACTTTAGGGGAGTGTCGGCATTTCATGTAGCGATTTAGCAAAACACCAACAGTGTTACCGTTTGTGTTTCAATTGACGTGTGAAAACCAGGTATAAACTGTGTGCAATTTACATGGTCGACTAGAAATACTGGTGAAACTACCAGGGAAGCAGATAAAGAAGAGAGAGAAAAAAGAGAAATATGTAGTGTACACAGGATTTCTACGTGGCCAGACAAAAATCATCGACCTGTCTGACACATAATGTATGCAGCAGTTTTGCCTCAGCAGAAAAACAATCACTGACATTTGCCAACTACATCAGGCTGACCTGGAAGGAGACATGCAGAGAGTACACCGTCCCCGATTAAACGTGCTCGTACAGTAATTGATCGGACATTTGGAATCCTGGGTTTGTGAAGAGAAATCTTCCAGCAGCAGTGAGAGTGAGGAGGATGCCAGCGAAGTGCCAGGACAGAGTGCGTGAACAGAGAGCAGGAGATCCCGTAGGAGAAGAAGCAATCCTGTGGCATCCCTTTAAGGATGCCAGCTGCTACTTCACCTGAGGCAGCCGCTTCTCCAGTGGTAGCGCCAGCACCACCTGGCACTCAAGAGGCTGGTAATGATGGTACTGTTTGGAACATTATACATCCTGGTGTTGGAGCTGTAGGTAGAAGGGGTGACAACTACAAGATGATTCCTGGTCAATGCCCTTGGAGGAATTAGAAGCTTTCATTGCACAGGTATATGTCCATGGAGCATTTTGTGCAGAAGCCTGGGTTACATTGCTGTGCTGTGCCAAATGTGCAAAGACAGTCTATGGTAAATGTACTGCATATGTTGAAAAGCTCAGGATCTGTGTGATTTGTGCCAGCACTTAAACTTTATAAACAATTGTAAATGATGCCCATTCTGTTCAAATGTTTATTTATTCATGTCATTATATAGTATGTCAGATTATAGTATTTCTGTATATAAACGCATAGCTTCAGTTACGTATATGTGCTTTGTTATGTAGGCAATAGAAACCCATTTATTTTACTTTTTTTATACCTTTTACATTGTTTCAGTTGTAAAATTTTGTATGTACATGATATACCTGTATATACACAAATTTATTTTCAAATATTTGTTGATTACATTTTTTTTGCAGTTTTTTGAGATTGCGCTTTATGTAATATGTCTGTATAAACACATTTCTGTCCACATTTCTGTTTATTTATAATGTTTCGGTTGTGTGGGTGACTGTCACAAAGACGGCCGGAGTGGGTGGCGTCAGACCAGAAGCAGGAAAATAAACAAAGAGAGAGAGGTGGAGTTTGATGGAGCTGAGCGAATGTTTTCTCTCAGCAGTTAATAAACAGAACAGAAAATAAACGGCTGTAACAATACAAAGACAGGACACGGCACATTCGCCAAAATAAATAGACAAACAAAACAGACTTAAACAAAACAAACAATGGACTAACAAACAAACACGGTGAGTAGATATTTTAAATATTATTCGCACAATTATTCACTATTACCCCATCTCCTATCCCGTTCTCCACTCACCGAACACCCAACCGTGAGTGGGTAAAAACATGCTGTTTTTATGCAGCTGTACCAAGACTCGACTGCTAATCAATCATTCAATTGGAGTCTCGGTACAACTGCACGTGAATTAATAAAGTGCAATTCCCCATGCTCACATATTATTACTTTTTACTTGCACGTGAAGTGCTGTGCAATCCTCGTGCCTAAACACACATATACATTTTAAACACTCGTGTTACACAGACCCGTTTATATCCCATGTACCAATGTCTATACACCAACATTTAAACACATCACACGCAACACATAACAGATAATATACACAGGGGCGGGCACTTTGTCACAGTGACGTTCCTGAATAAAACAACGACTTATATTGAATTTTGTCCTTTCATTATAATATTTATTTCATTCTAGTGTTAAAGCATACATTTCAAAAATAAATTAGCCTAACTAAAGATACAGCTGTATTAATAATGTAGTTTTTGTTTTTGTCTACAAAATAAATGATTGCTATTTCTGGAAGGGAACTAAATTATCTTACAGCCAATCAGAAAAAAAAAAGTTTATATTTATTCTTACCTGATATGAATATGAGCACACTTTTTGGGGGTTTTATTTTGTTGCTTTCACAGAAGCCACCCCCCAGACATAGAAATGCTCGAAATAACTTTAATAAAGACCTAGGTCTAGCTGAAAGTGTAAAAAGTTGGCAGGATGTAAATATTTTAACAACAAGATCCATAGCAACTGTGACAAAGTTGTGTGTGCTCTGCCTCGCACGTGTGTAAAGAGAACCATTTGATCATAGAACTAAATAAAATAGGGCTGTGCTTGCCTGTATATTTATTCAGTTGCATACACAAAGTAAACAAACAAAACAAAAGCCTATCTCCACTTGGAGACCTAACGAAACATTTGTTTTACCTAAACTAAGTCAGGAGAGCTAAACTGTTTTCCTCGTATCCCAAAGCACCAGCTACTTCACAGCCCGCAGTTGTTTAACATTTAAACTACAAACTCTCACGTTTTTTCTTTCTACACACAGTACTCCGTTCCCATGGTAGTCTCTCTGTAATGGAGCTTCAAGATCCCTTTTTATAGCGTGTGGCTGTTCCCAATTGGCACTAATTACCTAATTTGGGAACAGCCACATTCTTATATGTATTTGACAGGGATAGGAATTAACCCCACCCCTTCCAACCACCTCCCCAAAACACAAAACCTCAACACTATTTACAGGCAAGGCTCTGCCCTGCCACATATACCCCCCCTTGTGCAAAGCACACATTGCCATTCCATGGCCACATCCCCCTTAACCCTTAGCGGTCCATTTATTCAGCGCCTGTCAGGCACATCAGGTGCAATTTATTTTACACACAGTGTTTAATAGTTTTTTTCTTTTCACAGTAAAACAGGTTTAAAAGGCACTGCATATCAACAGGACACTCAGTACTGCATCTCCAGCCAAGCCCCACCCCTTGTTCACTGTATTTATCACATACCTCTACATAGTCGTGCATACTAATAAATCATCTTCTGATCGCTCATTTTATAACCAAACTCCTCAATAATGCGTTCCAAGTCATTATTTTATTACTATAATATCTCAAAAAGCTCTGCAAATGACAGAGATATTCTTCGACTGCTGGATGCGGAAAGCAGCTATCTTCTTTGTTTATGTCTGTCTTACCTCTATGGTGCAGGGCCTCTGTGTATTGCTCAGATCCGCCCCTTTTTTTTTTCCGGCTTCTCTCGGCTCCTGTCGCCCATTCAGAGGTTTTCTCTGCTTTTTCCTGGAGAAAAAAATGACTAGGGACCTGTTCTTGATGTCTTTTTGATGATGTCTGACAGGGTCTGACATCGTACCGGAAAGTTGTAATGTTGGACCTGGTCCGACATTAGACTGCAAAGGGTTAATGTCCCAAAAGTCACTGTCTATGACCTGGCACAGGAATGGAGGCAACAATGTGGCCCCAGGCGGCGGCAACAACAAATCCCCGTGGTCAGCAAAAAATGACTCCCAGGTGATGAGGAACAGGCATTCCTGGGCGATGGGAAACAGGCACCTCCAGCCAATGGCAAACAGGCACCCCCTGGCAAGGGCGAACAAGCACCTCCAGGTGATGGTGAGCAGGCATCCCCAGGCGATGGCAAACTGGCATCCCAAGGTGATGGTGAACTGGGCAGGAGCGGTCCCTTGGGAGGCGGCGGCAGGTGAAGACCTTTTTTATATCACATGGCTGTTCCAAATTAGCACCATTTATCTAATTTGGGAACAGCCACATTCTCACATGTATTTGTCAGGGATTAACCCCATCCCTGCCAACCACCACCCAAAACACATAACCTGACACACAACATATAATTAAATATAATATTGTATTTTTGCTTGTGCTTCTTAGTTGAAGGCAATGCTTTTTCTTGCCTTGCCAGCAGTGCAAATGTGTCAACCCTCTTCTCAAGCATCAGTTCCTGTCCTGAGATCAAATTTTAGGGCTTAAAAAGCTAAAGTTTGATGTAGATGAACAACTGCCTATAAAACACTTTAATCCCTAATGCTGTAATGTATTTAATTTCACACTGGCTGACGGAATTGCCCCTGAAAGGATTACAGCAGGGGGTAGCTATTGTAACACTTCTACCAACAAGGGTACAGAACACTACAGATTCTCTTTCTAAAGTAAAAGATCAGTCTGCAGAACTAGATACAGAAAGAAAAGAGAGAGAAGGAGCGAGAATGCTATGAAAACAAATTTCCAATTTGGATGTTTGTATTTATATTGAAAATAACAGCTTTCAGTTTAGGCCTGTAATAATTCAGCATTGTCGCACATGAAAGCCAGCGTAAATCCCTTTTTTTTTTCCAAGTTTAGTAACAATCCAGGCTTGGTCATATTACTTCCATATCAGCTGAACATCAGAAACAGCCATTAGGATCAGAGCTGTTCTAATAATTCTTATCGCCCTTTTTATATCGGAAATATAATTTACGATTGCTGTGCTGTGGATGTTTAGAAAATACAATAAGTCTGCTTAGAGCTGATATAAAAACTTAGAATATCATTGTATATGTAATTTTTTTGTCACACATAAACTATATATTTGCTTTGAAGAGGAACATAACTTTTAGAGTAAGCATTTAGAAAGTAGTTTCTTGTGTGTACTTCCGTTTGAATGAAACCTGAGAGCTTGGGTCTCTTTTCAGTCTTTTTTAGATAATGCACTTTAAAATAGGGCCTTGACAAAACATGTTTATTACAGTATAAAATCAAGGAAATATGTAATAAATAATTTTAATTTGTTTATACTACATGCCCAGATATGGATGAGTTTAGATCAAAAACATTTTCAAACAAAAAATAAATTTAAAAAAACAAAAAAAAACCCCAAAGGTTTATAAAAATAATTTTAGGTTAAAATACAATTCAAAAAGACAGTACAATGTTTTTGTCCAAAGGACCAATCAACTCAGATTATATTCTAAACTAGAACACATGCAAGTGAAGACTAATCAAGCAACCGGAACACCCTTCATCCTTTGTTCCTGGTAACAGTTGAAGTGTGTGTGGCTCCTTTAAATCCATCTGATATCACCATTGTCTTTGTTTTACAAATACATGGTAGCACCTATTGATGTAAAAATTATGACAGTTACATTTTCCTTCAGGGTGCAGTACAGTCTGCTTAATTTGTTACAGATGCTTTCAACATGTGCATCAGATAAATTACTTCACTGAAAACGTGCCATGCAAAATCCAGAGATGCTTTTCTGTGCCTCACTGAGAATCAGCATATCAGATTTTCAAATGTGTCAGACCTGCAATAGGAATTTTCTGGAAAGCTTTCAGAGGTATAAAGAGACATGACAGGAAGATGCTGGAAGTTCAATACACAAGGTAATTAAATGTTGAAGGGGGTCATACAGCCAAGTTGCTTGTAAGGTTGAATCTGTGAGGGCCACACCGAAAGTATAAGTTGCAGTAAGTTGTATTGTAGAAAAACTGCCAAAAAACATATTTTACAGATAAAAAATATCCACTAAAAAGACTCACATGCACTGTTAGATGCTTGATCTTAATTTTTGCACCCAAAGGTTTATGCTTTCATGATCTATTAGTGGCGGTATTTAGATCAATTAAATCAACCCCAATTAATTCTTCCAGGCAAAATATTTAAATAAATACAATTTGAAAATAGTTGAGCTGAGATTGATGTTAGGTTTTACTGTAGGTTATGAACAGTAACCTAATTACCAAATTCAGTAAACAATGGCAAATTAAGATAAACATAATGGGCACGATTTTCTAAAGGGGTTTAATTTTTGGTGGAAATGGCAAAATCCACAGAATTGTTCTATTAATCCTTAGAATCACATTTCATGCATACTTTTCTGTGGTTCTAAATTAATAAGTAATGAGCATTTAAGCGATTTTAACCACCAAAATAATACTTCTGGTTCAGTTGTGTTAGCAAATGCTAGATAAACACAAGGGCAAATTCTTATTTCAATTCGGTCTCACCAATCGCTTGTTTAATTAGAACAACATAGAACAAGCAAACATGATCGGAACAAATGATGGGAGTTATAGGTTTGTAAGGAGGTGTAACTGCAGTGTACAAAAATTAATGATTTTTTTGTTTGTTTGGATGTACACAAAAGGTTTAAATGAAACATTTATCATTTATTTCAGGACAATTAATTTTTTCTCGCTACACAGATGAAGACAGGCTTTAGTCTAATACGTCCTTAAATGTGTTTTATTTTTATGTTATGACCGCAAGCCAAAAGACGACGCCATTGGGATCGGGTCAACCCCATTGCCTTGAGGACCGTTCATGGAGATTTTTAGAAAGCTGAAATCTTATTCGGCTTGGCATACCATTTACTTTATGCAAAACCGAACCATATGTGTCAAACTATACTTTGGAAATACAAATTTAAAATATAATAAATAAATAAATGCATTGCAGACATATGCTTTTAAATAAAATCATCAAACCAGCTGATTTATTTATATTTTTCAGAAGTACATTGTTGGACTAAGTAATGTTTAATTGTTTAGTCAATATTCCAACAAGCATAATATCAAATCATTTCCAAATTATAAATATGCACTAAAAAAAAGGAACAGCAAACAGTGTATATGCATGGAAATAGTGAATAATGTATTGCTAAACTGAAGACGGTTCCTTGAATGAAAATAAAAGCTAGTTACTTTAAGGAATATATTGTATTTATTGTATGCTCATCCACAACTTTAAACACTCAATTATAAATCCTACTTAAAACTAAAAACAGCTATGTACAATTCTACTCCAATACCATGTTTATATTAGGAGGATGGCTTGGTCACTTTATTTGAAAGCATATGTCTGCAACATATTAACACAATGCTGAAATTGGCTTATTCGGCCAGCTTCTTATTTGCATCCCAGCTTCTTATAAGCATCCATGCTTCTTATTTACTAAGTAAACTGTAACTAAAATTGAATAAGTAACTGGGCCCTGGGGTATTTCAAGGGATAAATCACCTTGGGCTGCTCACTTCAAAGTTAATACAAAAACAGGGGGAACCCCTCTATGTCACCCATAAGTGCCGGAACAAAATTTGGTACAAGAACAGCAGGCAAACATGGCACATATAGCAATATTGACATTGGGTTTAGTGTAGTAGGTATCCAAAGTAGGTATCCAAAAGTGGAAACATTGTGTGTGATCCTTATGTATTCTTTCCTGTCTAACATGGAACTTGCTATCTTTGTTATCATGTCTAATAACCCATTTTTAAGTTTCGTGCTTTCCCCATTTAATATAGCACACACAGACCTGAGCAGGAAAAGGTCAATTTAACAAACCATTCTGTTGTGAAGTCACCTGTCCAAGTTTACTACTTTATTCTTCACCGTACAGAAATCACGTTTTCCTTGTTGAAGTTTTTATTTATTTCAAAGGAAAGTCCAATGTATATCTGAAGTGCAAAGCAATGTGTGCACTGTATCACTGTTGAACATCAATTTCTACCCCTAAATAACATTTTAGTTCAGTTGTACATTTATAGACCTCATCGTTTCCTCCAGAATGGTTTGTTAAATTGACTAAAGAGATTTCTCTTTTGAGAAAGAGAATTGTGTGCGTTGCAATAGGATTGTATTTCAGCTTGAGATCGTAATACACACATGCACATGCACATGCACACACACACGCAGCTGATTCTAACATAGGGTCCACGTTGAATGCCAGAGAGACGCGGTCTGACTTGCTGTCACTGTTTAGTCATATTGACCGTGCTGAAGCAGGCGGAAAGCTAACTGGTGGAAGTTTACATTATCCATCAATTTCGTCTTAAGAAAATAGACAGGGATTCTTAGCTCATTACGTATTCCACCAAAAGAAACTGTCAGAATAGTTAATTAACCAAACTAGCGGATCGAGTCCTGCTGTGTTTTCCCACAGCTTTAGAAAATACTGAATCGTTGGGAAAAACCTTTTGAAATAATGCGATCCTCCAGCGAATCTCCTTTAAAAATAACCCCCAATATGCGACTAATCGAGTGGGGCTTTTTTTTTTTTCATTTTTGTCTTTAAAGTATTAACTATTTTTTCCATGGGTTATACCATCATTTGATATTTATTTTACTGATCAGAAAAAAAGTTCCAGCCTATGAAGAACATTTTTAACATAAAAACAAATATATCAATAGGATCAGTATCGAATCTCTATATGCGGCAATAAACCGTCACTGATTTCAACTCATCATATCCGAAGTTTGTACTTGTCTGTTTAATTCCTCGTACACTCAACCATCCCAAAAGTTACAGCATAATTGAAAAAGCAAGGATCGCTGTACATTAAACTGAAGTCCACCTGCCTCACTGTAATCTTCCAATAGCTTAATCGGGATTTTAACTTTAAGCCAGAGAAAGGTTTTACCCACAGTATGAAAAAAACATTATAAAAGATTGTCCAATCTCATAAACACTGAGGATGCCCTGAAGCTGTCACCTCATCGTTTGGAGGGATGAAAAAACTGCCCCTGGGGGCCTTGTGTTTCACACCATTGCATTATGGGAGTCTTAATTTGATACCAAAATGAACATATAGTAAAACCTGCATCATCTTCCCCTACCAGCCAGTAAACCACAGAAGGGATTTTGTGACTCCAGTATAAGTGAATGACAGCAGCACCCTGAATTAGCAAGTACTGCAGCCAAAATTGTTCAGTCGCTTTAAAGACCTCTTAATTCAGGTTTCACTGTACATACAGTCAGGTCCTCTTAAAACCGAAAGTCTCATTTGCCACAGTAAAACTTGATCCAAACTAGGATTTGATCCAAAGTGGGATACACCAAGAGGGAAAGCAGTTCAGATGTTTGCTGCTCCTATTTATAGTAACGTATCAGACAACACAACGTAAATCACAAAACTTAAATTGAGCCTGCACAAGTTTGACTGTGAACATTTCCAATCCCATGTAAACCTTTAAACTTCACAACAAATAGCACTAAAGCAATACCATTCTTTCAAGACAAGTACAACATTCTTGGTAGTCACCAATGCAAAAAAAACCCACATTTTTTTTATAATAAAATGAAGAAAAAATGTCCCATCCAGTCATTCTGCATTCATGGTAATGATCACAGCTTTTGCTTATTAAAATGGTTTACATTTTTTTAAATGGAGATGATTATTTATAGTGTGTGCGAATGACTCTCCTCCAGTCATTTGGGATTCCTAGAAGATGGATGACATTTTGGGGTAGTCCTGCTCTTATGAGATGGCCTCATCGAAAAGCATTTGTATATATTTGAAACAGCAACTGTTATCAATTGATGAGCTATTCAGGAATGCCAAAATAAAACAACCAATACTTGTTTTAAGTCACCATATGTACATAGGTATTGTATTAAACTGTATGTAAACTGCAATAAAATATTAAGCAAATTGTTAGTTTATTGGGTAACTAACACAAAACAGGCACTAACTACTACTTCCACTTTCAAATAAATTTGAACTACTGTATGATTATAGCATGAATACGCTAATTTGTTTTATTTAGAAGCAAAAAGGTCAAATAAAGTGCACACAAGGTGTAAAAGCTCCAAACCCATTTATGGACCAATTCTCTCCTCCTGATAAATGCCTGTACTTTTCAGCTTTCTCTTTGGAATCATTTGTTGTGTTCTTGAAATTGATATCTAATTTTCAACATGGTCAGACAAAAAAAACTAAACTGCAAAATTGTAAACTTGGTGGCTTTTCTGTAAGAAGAATCTGCCCATAACCAATACGTCATCAGCAAGCGCATAAAAGCTCTGTGTGTTATTCTTTCTTGTCGCTTCTTTTTTGTTTCGGCTGCTCAGTCAAGCGCTGGGAGGCCGAAACGGGGGTTGACTGCTTAGAGCCTGGAGGAAGGGCTGCCCTCAGCCATGGATTTCCTGAGGTTTCCCCTTAAAAAAAAAAAAAAAATGTCAGTAGGGGTTTTTCCTTACCTGCGTGCTGAGCGGTTCATATTTAGTAGTTCTGAGGGGTGCGTGGTCGAGAGGTTTGAGAGGCTGGGCTCTCAATATTTTTCTTTATTCATTCATGGTTTGGTGGCCTTGTCATTTCGGGGAGAGGTGGCTACAGCCACTTCTTATCTGTGACACTGGGATGCACGTATCTGTTCATGTTTTTCTAGTGCTTTTTTTTTTTCATGCAGGTAGTCGTCGGGCACCAGCGGACGAGACCTCTGGCTAAATTTATATTTCACTCAGGTCCTGAGCGCCCTTCACAGTCATAAATCATCTGCAATTGCGATCGCTATCATCACCATTCATTCACTGCCATTCATTTAAGCGGATTCTCCGTGCTGAATAATTAGCACATATACATGGAATATGACCATCAGAAGAAATGTAATCTGATATGTAACAGGAATCCCAGTTAAATATATTCATTTTGAAGAAGAAAAAAAAAGTTGCAGTTGATCAGCAGTATAAAATTAGTCATACCATTGGTGCATAAAGTATACCTTAAGCAGTTGGTAGGCATTTCCTCAATGAAAAACTAAATGTTAGGCCTTTTTTTTTGTTTCAAAATCACTCCAAGGCTTTAAAACCACTTTCCCCTCTTGTTAACAATTTTCTTGCAAATCTTTCTGTAGGTTACATCATTTTCTAGACTTATTTCCATGTTACCTGCCACCACAGTGTCGATCCACCCCCTGACAACAGATTTTAGGACCCCCTTCTGAAGTCATAATACCTTTCTCTACTTGATGTCTCCCTATCTCCCATATAGCTTAAAGGTCCTTTCCACTTATAGCCAGGTTCTGCTTAAGAACTCATTTTGAATTCACATCTCACTTCAGTGCAAAATAAATCGGTTCACTTCAATTGGAAGTTCGCAAGTTGCTGGTTTGCTTCCCCATTTTTCTGAAATTATTTAGTTTTCACATTGCACTGAATGAACGAACTCTTACACCTTACACCTCTTGTTTCTGGCTTCATTCTAAGACACTCCTTTTATCAACAAAAGCAATTGTTGGAAAATGTACCTGGTCCAATGTGTTCTTCCGGTGGAATCATAATTGTGACTAGAAAATACAAAAATGAACTGGAGGCTTTGTTGTGGGGTACTTTTGTTTGTTCACTTGTTCTGTTCACTGCTGAGCTTGGAAGGAGTGTTAGTCATAAAAAAAAAAACACTGGGATAGTGTTAATTCTTCCATATCTAAGCCTCTTTGCAGAATGTCCCTTTGTTTCCTGGCCCAAGTCATTAAAGACTAATCCTATCACTCTTCCTAATCTGCAGCTTTGGAGACACAGCCCTGTATCTAAAACTGCTTTTGTTGCTTTCCAAATAGACAGGGCTACGTTTTGGTCAGCAGAGTCACATTTACGGCTTTCCTCCTCATGCAATTTCCTAATGAAGTGCCATTAATGAATCTTTTCCTCTCCTTGCAAGGTTCATAGGCTCTGGTCGGTTTCGTGCTTAGAAGTGAAAAGGCATTGTGATCTTATTGAGCTTTGAAAAAAAATGCTGTCAAAACCCAGGCAACAGACTTGTAGTCATTAAGATACTCTTAGGTTTTAATTACAAAGGATTTAGATCTTTGTGGATGACATAACACAACAAACGAAAAAGAGACTGTGAGGATTTTCTGCAAGTTTGAATATGAGGAAATGTGGATGAATGAAACCATTAGAGCAGATTGTAAAAAAAAAACAAAAAAAAAACCTTCCCCTTTAATTCCATCAAAAAGAGTGTTAGATCGTTGCCTTTTCAAGTATTACGAAAACTGCTTGTTACTGGAAAAACCAGTAAAAGGTGTTAGAAAAAACTAAATATTCCTGGTGAATCTCAAATGGTTTTGATAACAACTGGATGCTTAACATTACTTAATTTCATGTTGTGTTCTGCAATACACAATGTAGTATATTATAGGAAACTGCACCTATAAACCTCAGCTCTCGGCTATAATGGACTATATCACCCAGTTGTATCAGCAATTGCATCATCTTGTACTTGCACTAAACTGCTCCAGATTTTGCTGTATTTTACTACTCCTTAATTATAACTATTTTCTGTATCTTGTACTTGATTTTTCACTTAAAGATATCTGTATTCAAGTTTTTTGTAATTGCTCTTATTTGAAATCGTTCCTATCCATTTGTAGTACTTATTATGTGCTCATAATGGATTGTACTGTTGTACGCAAACATTTTTTTACTGTAAGTTTACTGCTTTTAGTCAAATTCGCTCTTAAATGTAATTATTTACTGTATTAATTATTTTCCTCTTATTTGAATTTGATCTTATTTTCTACTAACTTTACTGTACTTCATAACTGCTCTTGTGATACTTTGTATTGTGATATTTTTTTAACAACTGCATGTCGCCCTGGATAATGGCATCTGCAAATAAATAAATCAATAATAAACTATAGTGTTTTTGGATGGTACTGTTGTATATATAGGACACGAGGCCTTTCATAGCTGTTTTTTATTCCAGGGTTAAGGAAATGAACATCAGGGTGGTGCATGCAAATCTCCTTTTTGAATTTTTTTCACACTATAATAACAGGATAACAATTACCCCATATAATGACTAGGTTATAGTTGGGGCTATGCCAGGGTAATGCCTGAAATCCATTTGCTTTTATCACGTTCCCATCCTATTCTTCTTTTGAAGATCGGTTTGGTTATGGTTATTTACCTGTACTGTATTTTATACTTGGAATATACACAATGCTATAAATTAAACATACCTCTGCTCCCTGGTACCAAATCTCCTCATGTGTTGTAACTCAAACTCATTTCAAATATCTGGATGTAATTAGACAATGTGACCTACAGCAACAGTACCTGGATGCAACTTCATTTGGATTCTTATCCTGAATTAATATAAAAAAAAAAAAATTAATATAAAAGTGGCGAACCAAATGATTCAGTCAGGAAAACTCATGCGAGGCAACAACATTTATTTTCAAATTATGTAAGTTGCAACAGGATCAGGCATACAAGATGTAGTAGAGATGAAAATATATGTAAAAAAAAAAAAAAAAAAAAAACGCTTTTCCAAAAAAACCCACGTTTGGTCATGCTATATATATTGTATTCATAGAGGGCTAAAAAACCACTGCACCATTGACCTTCAATATGGAATGAACATGGGGAGGGGGGGGGGGGGGGGGGGTGACGATAAATGAAGCAAATTGGGTCAGAGTGCGTGGATGACATCCTAGCTCCCTTGCGGCTGCAAGGGATCAGGTTGTTGAACTACCTGGGCAACTTGGTTGGCGGTTGTCTTCAAATTGAAAGGGAACGAGACGACGACCACCAAACCTTGCGAGGTCGCATCAATGCAAAAGAGAATGAGTTCTCCATGTATTGACTATTTATTACCTCAATGATATGGGTCCAAGGACATTACTCCACGGAGGGGCCTATCGGCAGCTTTAATATAAGATGCTGAGTGAATTCCTGACCTGTGGCAGGCATATCCCCAAAGTATTGGTTGGTGGTCATCTTTTCTTTCGGGAGCTGGGGTTACATCAGTAATCTATTGCTGGTATTACACAAAAGCTGAGATTCTAGGCTTTCCAACGATGCCGCCCCTTTCAGTCCAGTTGCTAAAGTGATGGAGCAATAGACTCAAAAAGAAACCTAAGCTGTGAACCCTGTCACGTGATGAGAGGCTCACCTTCTGGCGATCGTAGTTCTGGCTAGGCGTACAGCATCCACACAATGAATACTTCTACGGTGCCTGAGTAATATGCAGAGCACCGAAATGAATGGGGCTGAGGTTAAAGAGATATTTTCATTAAATCTTTAGGGTCTGGCCTCATCCTTTGAGGTACCCCTGCTCATAATTTAGTTTGCTGTTAGTAGAGAGGCTGACTGTAGGGTAGCCATGGGCCGGGGGGCTGGATAGCAGCCCTCCCTCTTAAACGAATGACGAATAAGATACTATCCATTTGATTGACTAATGTTAAGGTAATGGAGGCTCCTAATATGCTTGATGTTTACAATTTTAATCTATCTTAAAAGTGAGATCCCTGCTTGAACCGCAGCTTTGCTCGTTTTCTCAGCAAAACAAGTGGGACCAGTAATAACGTTAATAAAGCAACAAGATGGATGCTTTTAAAGCATTTAGCACTCTTTAGCTAAACATGTTCATCCATGGGAAGATTTAACACAAATGAGCCATGGAAATAAATTATAAATAAGTCTTGTTTATTGTTTGTGCGCACTTCATATTTTTTTTTTCTCTCTCTTTTTTCTTTCCCTGCTTCCCTGGTAGTTTCAGCAGTATTCACAGTCAACCATGTAATTTGCACACAGTTTAGACCTGGTTGTCACATGTTAATTGAAACGCAAATGCTAACATACACTGTTGATGGTTTGCTAAATCGCTACATTTGTAGATGACAACACTCCTCTAAAGTTCAGCCCATGTCCAGCGCTAACACTGACTTGCCAGGTGTACATTAAAACACAGTTGCTAAATCACATAGGTGGGCAAAGTCTGTTTGCCCACACATGCGCCTGATTTTGGTACGCTAACTGTCCACAGGTGTTTTATGATTGCCTTAGGGTTTGCAAACGTCGCTAAGTAGGGCCTTATGTTGCAAATGTTTTGGAAAATAAGTTACTGTGCAGAAAGAAAGGACATTTATAAAAATAAAATACACTATTTGCAACAGTACACTATTTCTTTTTTTTTTTCTAGCAAGGCTCATTAAGAAATGGTTACTCTGCACAGACAGGCAATGCAGTGTGCAAAAACAGGATGTACTTCACAATGCCTTTAACGAATGCTGAGAGAGATTGTGACATTTTATTGTTTGATGTGTATCATACATTTCTCCAACTCTTTTGTCAAGAGACCTGGTTCGTTGTAGGTGACACCATGTGGCAAAGCGGCTTGCCGTGCGCAGGTGTAGTTGATGTAGTGCTCAGGAATAACACACACAAGACAGTAAAAGTTCAATAAAACAACTCCTTTATTTGGCTGGGTTGCATGTCGACAACACTTAAATTAGCACGGACTCTGCACAGCCATGTGTATCGCTCTGTGCAAAACAAGGGTTTCAGTCCTGAAAAAATATGACACTTTATAACAACACTAAACACAGACACGGACACTTCTCCAGGTAGTGAGTGCTCGAGTGCAGGTGGGGTGAAATACAACAGTTCGTGAAACAGTGGTGCAGGGTAGTCTGGGTTTTGGTGCTAGCTAGTAGCGACAGCTCCCTGTTTGTGTTAGCCGTCTAACAATGACAAAAAACAAACAGTTAGCACAATCAAACAAACAATTAATTACGTCCGTTTCCTAAACGGGTCCTTCAGTAACTACATCAAAGGAAGAGATTACATCATCACATCCCCAATTACATACTTGCCAACATTTGGAAACTATTCAGCAGGATGCCTCCCCTCCCGTTATACACATCATATCAGGAAATTGGGACTGTCCCGAGCATATAGGGACTGTTGGCATGTATGCCAAATCTACCCTTAGTCATGCCCCTACGATAGCTAGTCAGGTCACATCTCCTCCAATCCATGACTAACATATTGTGACTCCGCCCCCTTCCTGGCTATCTGGCTTCCGACTGACCCTGGAATAAACTGCCAGACCAACCAGTATGAGGGACTCTGTTCTTGTTATACAGCGCCCTTACAGATCAGGAGATTGTTGATTAGGAATCGTTCGCTCTCTGTCACACACCACTTTAGCAAAACATTTACTCATCCATGGCTCAGTTTATTTAAAAATAGTTGATGTGTGGAAGAATCTGCAGTGGCAATAGGAATCACTATAATGTCAAATTTATGCCAATAGAATCAATGTCCTTTATTAGGAAATGCAGGCAAAAAAAACAAAGGACAAGAAAGTGCTGCATGCAAAGGTTTAGAAAAAATTCTGGCAAAGAATTCTCAGGACTGTTACTTTTTACATTTTGGAGATTTTTTTCTAGTCATCTCATCATTTTAAGATTCTGATCTTGATCTCTGAAAAATGTTTGTTTCCTATCAGTCTCATTGTGCTCCCTATTGGCACAAGGAAGTACGGTTTCCTCTTGATATTGGTTTATGAGAGTAACGTTATTTGTGGTCCCCACTGGACAAAAAGGAAAGTTAATTTCTGAGAATTAGCTATGCTGAAGGATAGCCTATATATTTCATAAAATAAAACATATAAATAAATCCATTAATAAATATTGAAATAAATTAATACATAAATCAATACATAGACATTTATTTTTTCTTTATCTATCTTTATTTATTTGCCATTTAATACCAGATAAAATGAAAATAAATATACTCAGCAGTTCTTGTTCAATTGTATATTAGTGAAGATTCTTGTACATAAAGGTTGTCATGCTTTCATATATTTTTATTTTCAAATTTAAATATATTGTAATGACCTGGACATTGCTTTGTTGCAGGAATTGTTGTCTGTTCATCTGTCTTTTATGTTACATGTATTGTACTGTAAAGTTAGAATGAATACGTTTACAGAATTATAGAAAAGGCAATCACAGAAAGTGAAGTATCTTGAATCCTAACTTGGATTCAGACATCACATCATCATATCATAAATTGAGAGGAAAGGTAGTTCCTCATGCCAAGTTATCAATGAGAACTGCTAAACTTTACGTATTTTCAGGGTATTGGCGCAGCAAAGGTAAATCAGCCAAAAGCACAATTTCACTTTTAATTTGTAGTTCCCAACACTCTTAGGTGAAATGTAGAAAAAAAAGTAAATACCTGTTTGACAGAAAGACAAGGATTCTTGGTGGTAAATCTCCCTCCCAACCAGTGAGGTCGCTAAGTAACAGGAACAGAGTACTCTGGACTACTTGGCCTGACACTTTGTTCTGAGGGTTTAACCCTTTGCGGTCCATTTATTCAGGGCTTGTCAGTTGCATCTGGTCCAGTTTATTTTCACACACGCTGTTTAAAATATTTTTTTTCAGAGTAAAACAGGTTTAAAAGGCATTGAATCGCAAAAGGACACTCAGTACTGTATCTACAACCAAGCCTCACCCCTTGTTAGCTGTATTTTTCACATACCTCTTTATAGACATGCATACTGATAAATCCTCTCCTGATAACTCGTTTGATCACCAAGCCATCATCCAATACATCATTTTATTACTGTAACATCTCAAAAAGCTCTGTAAATGTCTGTGATATTCTTTGAGCACTGAATGCAGAAGCAACTTCTTTGTTTATGTCCATGTTATCTCTGTGGCGCGTGGGGCTATCAGATATGCCTTTTTTTTGCTTCATTCGACTCCTATCGGTCTCACTCGGCCATTGAAGTGTTTTCTCTGCTTTTTTCAGAGAAAAAATGACTAGAGACCTGTGCTTTACGTCTTTTTGATGATGTCAGACAGGGTCCAACATCGGACTGGAAAAGGAAAATTGTAATGTCGGATCTGGTCCGATATAACACCGCAAAGAGTTAATTAACATAAATGCTTGCTTAAAATGACACATTCAAATATCACATATATCACATAGCTGTGGCTTTTTGTGTATTGTATAATTAAAACTATGTCAATGGGCCAGTCTCCATGCAGGGCTATTTACATATGAAGTGGCGATACGTGTGCACGTTTGGGAGAATTACTTATGAGAATCAGGTTTGGGGCCGAAAAAAACGGCCAAAGAGAGGAATAGGGTCTCATTTACTTGTGTAAAGGATGAAAAACATGGGGAAAACCATGCCCATTTTCACATGGAAACAGGCATTTCACATGAAAATGTAAATGAGATAGTTTGACATCACTATAAATATTGAAAGGGAACAGGTCAATTGTTCCTGTGGGTTCCAAGATTTTGTCTTGATTATTGTTTGTTGCCGTTTGTCTGTCATGCTGTATATCTCAAGTGGGTTTACACTTGTTATAGTATTAAAGCAACTGTTTGAGAATACCCTTGCTGCAAAAACTATGCTAAAGTTAAACACGAAGACTAAGTGAGCTTCTTAATTGTCTGTGCTGAATTCCCTTGATTTTGAAACCAGCTATGTCTGAACACAACATATGTCCGCCCTCCACTCAAGTTCACTGGAGCAAGGAGGAAACCCAGGCACTGATAAATATAGTTGGTGAACTGGATGTTTTGAGGCAGCTTGAAAACGTCGCCCAAAACGACGCAACAAACCAATTCACCCACAAGTTGTTGATGCCCTCTCAGAACGGGGAATACACTGCATCATCCCGCAAGCTAGGGACAAATTAAAATGGACTGTTTATTGGGGCAGCATCCAGTGGCAGTTGCAGCTAGCCACTTAATTGACACCTCCCAGCGCGCTGGATCTGAAGAGCCATCCTGCTGCCTTGATGAAGGTAACATCTTGTTGGGTTTTACATGTACGTTCAAAAACTTGCATTACTGCTACTTTAAAGTAATTGTAATACTTTTCATGTAATTACTGAACCCTCCACCAGTGCTACCACTTCAGCAGCCACAACCTCCTCAAGTAGAGCTACACAACTGCAAGATGAACAGGTGAGCGAACACACATATTCAGATGTGGAGCAGCCAGAGGAGGCAACCGAGGATGAGGAATTGGTAGATGAGACTGCAAATTCACAATCTGATGTGGCAGATGGATATTGCATATTGCTATATATTTTAACCCCCACCCCCCAGCTTGAGGACATCACATTGCTCGTCCATCACAAGAACACCTTTCAGCAGTGGAGTACAGGAGGTTGAGCCTACTGGAGATGAGATGGATGCGATGCCAGTTACAACAGCAACAGGTCCTGTTCCAGGAAGCTGAGTGTCGCGTCAGCGTGAGTGGTCGAGGTGGATGACACAGCAGCAGCAGCAGCAGTAACATAGGAAACCATGGGGATGTTCTATGAGTTCCTGCAGAGCATTGCTGAGGCTGTGACATCCAACACACCTATGGTTGACATTGGCACTGACCTAGATGTTACCTCTCCTGGCAGAAGCCAAGATGCCCCCTCCATCTGGGGACAAATCTATGTGCTGTCCAGGTCACCCTCCAAAGAGAGCCCGTACCTGGGGAGGAGGATGCACCCCACGACAGTAGCATGTATAAATAAATCATGTCAAAATAAAATTGCAAATGAACATATTATATCCAATAAAACTTAAAATAAAGAAAGGAGAGGGTCTCTGACAGCACGAGCCTCCTCAGATCGCTGGTGTCTAATTGAAACTGGCACCTGAGGTAACCTTCCCCCTGCCTGTCTCACAGGCATCATCAGCCACTGATTCCTGAACACCTAATTTTGTTGTTGAGACAGGTTGTGCAGGATACAGCAGACAGTGGCAATTTTGGGAATGACCTCATGCCGCACTTGAATCCGTTTCAGCAGTATCCTCCATCTCCCTTTCAAGTGCCCAAACTTCTTTTCAACCACTACCCGTATTTGCCCAAGTGTGGTGTTGAATGCTTTCTTAGCAGCTGTCAGCCGTCCAGACGGCTAGGGTTTCATAAGCCAGGGAAGTAGCAGGTATGCGGCATTACCGACTAGATATAAGGGCACACCCTGATCCCCTATATTGCCTGAATGAAAGGGAAATATAGATTACTATCGTAAAAAAAGATGTGAAACGCATGCAAAAGTCTAAATCTATTGTATTTTGAGCCATACTGACATCCCCCAAACATCCCCCAAACATTTTAAAGTATTAAATGTAGAGCGCTTACTTTGAAACTAGGAAAATGTGAAATCGTTATACTTTCAGTCTACTCATAACTGAATAGCCTATTTTCATTAACAATACATTAATCCCTCAGAAATACTACCCTGCAGAAGTGCATGTTGACACATATGACCAGACACATGACACATGAAGACCAGAACGCAGCAGCAGCATGCACAGATCCTGGCATGCCACACGAGATGTCTCTAAAGCTTTGAAATAAAGTAACAAGACATGTCAAAATGATTTAAATAGCTGTATTCTGACACGTTATTGATTTGTGACTTTATAGGGTACTTTACATGAAGAGTCATAATATACTGTAATACTTACAGATATGTTGTCAAGACCGATGTAAATATATATATATATATATATATATATATATATATATATATATATATATATATATATATATACACACACACACACACACACACACACACACACACACACACACCTGTAATACAGAATGTGGGTAGCATCAATCATCCCCATTACTTGGGGTAACCTGAACAATACAGCGACATGCAAAGCAATGCTTTTTTCTTCAGTTACATCTGGCATACATCATATGTATTTGTTGCCGTGCCTCTGAACAAGAGAGTTGATAAATTTGTAACTACAGCGATAAACTGTAGTTTTATGCACCCCAAACACATTGCCATCAACCCTGTACTCATCTGAGGATGTCAACCTATACAGAGCACTTGCCACTCTTTTCTTCACTGGCACAGGAGACCATACGTAATGCCTTCCTGGCTGCATATACTCCGTTACCAGTTCCACTATAATGCTGAGTGTTACCCTGGTGACGTGAAAAGACTCTATCAACTGCAGATCTGTGAAAGAGTGATGCAGCACTTCCCACCAGCAAGACAAATGTGTATGTGTCCAAACTGTCCTTTTGCTAGCTATTGGCATTAGATAACAAGGCATAAGGATTTATTGATAGAGGATGTTTGGAGGTTCAAGCTCCCGAAACAAAGGCAAAACATCCACTGTTCCCAATACAGACAGCCTTGGGAGATACGTGGAAGGTGTCTGGCACATGGCTTTAAAATTCTACATCTTTGTCAGTTTTTAGCCATGGTGCTCTGCAATATCTGTGTTGATCAGTTTCATTATATACCTCTAAGTTAATTTTTAATTAATGAGCAATAAGATAAATTAGTTGAAGCAGTATTCACTACTGAGGACTTGCCACCCCACCAATGACATTTAACAATTTGGTCAAGAGCAGTAAAACATTATTAAACAACCACACACAAGGTATTTAGAAATCACAGCTTTATTACATCAGCTTACATTACCTCGTGTACCAGTTCTCTGTGCGCATGGAAACAACATTTACACGAACCCTCTGCGAAAACAGCACTAGAACTTTATGTACAGCTAATTTACATATCAACCCCCACCTTTCCCCTTCATTTGCCTGATGTCGGGTGAAAAGCCGTGTTTTCTCGAGTAAAATAAACTGAGCAAATGGAAACCCGAAAAAGCATTTTGCATGAGACATTTTACTCGAGCAAATGTCTCGAACTAAAAAAAAAAAAAAAAAAAACATGCATGGAAATTCCACCAGTGACTACTGGGAGCAAATTTGCAGAATCTACTAAAAAGGGGCAAAGCTGTCCAAGGTTTTAGTTTAAAGAACAAGAAAAAGATTTCTGAGTACACTATAGCAGTAGTGGCTCAAGACACTATTATTATCCAAACTACAGGTTGAGACCTGCTTTCCTTTTTCGTAATCAAGGAAAGATGGAAGTGTTTGTTTACTTGTTAACATATAATCTATCGTTCTATCTTTAGGTTATAGTACTGCTTACAAAATGGCTTGGATAAATAGAACAACGTAAATGATAATCAATTTCTGTGGATTTTGTTTTTTTTAAATCTCAAAATCTTGATCTTTTCCACCTCGACATTAGTTCCTGTGAAGCATCAGGCTTAAGTATCAAATTCTGATATTGTGATGGTGTATAATATATTATATATATTACTATTTTATGGTAAATTAAAAGCAATAAAACAAAAATTGACATGCACTCAGACTTTGAACAGGAAACCAAATAATATACTGTAAGTTATTAATCTTTCCTAGCAATATCGTTGTTTAATGAGGCAGCTTCCAAAACTTCAGATGCAAACCTGCTTTGTGTTGCCACACATGTAAATAAATTCAACCCACAAAATGGCTGTTAGTGTATGTTAGTAATTACATAATTAATTTAATTGGCTGAAATCAATTAAAAGCATATTTTAAAACATACCCCATGCATTAAAAAAGATTAGTATCAGGTGAAAGAACTCAGTATACAATATACAAACAAAGACTGCCAAGGGAATAAAATGCTGGGTGTCACTGAACACATTTTATTAACATTATTTGCCAGAGATTTTGCTTTACTTCCTTTTACTTTTCACTCAACTGCAAGTTCAAACTTGGTCACATGAGGAACACAGTCATATGGATTCATGTAAACCATTTGAGTGAGAAACAGCCTCCTAGGGAATATCACTCTATTTTCTGATTGATGACTGTCAATCAATGAAAAAAAGTTTAGGAAAGATAACCAGTTACTAAGACAGATCATTTTGCTATAATGACACAAATAGGAGTGCTGTGTAACTAGATTTGCACTTTGGGGCTCACTTAACGAAGTAGTGGCTCTTAAATTGTTTATTTATTTATTTATTGCTTTAATGTGTGTGTGTGTGTCACCTTTTCCTTTTACATGCCTGTAATAAAATACAGGTTGTTACACAACTTATCAAAGGTTTCATGACAAAACACAATATTAAATGTCATCATTGTGTAAGCCACGACTTTGCATGAACTGGTGCAGTATTATATAATATACAAATCTTGTGTAATGTATACACAGTTGGTCAGAAAAGTGTTGGGTGTATCTATTGACACTGCTATAGTGTGTAGTGTATTTTCTTCCTATGCATTCAATGTTTTAGTGTGCATAAGTGTAAGTTACTTTTTATAGACTACTGCATATAACAAAACATATTTACAATTTAGCAGGCTCATATCCACAACAGTGAAACTTGAAATAATCAGGCATTCTTCCTGTTGCCCTGCAATGCATTCCTTCTGATTGGTTGATAAAAGTTCTGAGGTTTCTATTGTTTGGTAGTTGACTGATTCTGCAGGTAACACCCTGAGCCGAAGGTTCATGTACTATGAGGTAATGCCTTTGAATGGAGCATCTTGGGGGATGAAAGTTTAAACAGGATTGTGCAATTGTTTTTCAGAAATATTTTGTAACAAGATCTTTCTTACATATTCATCTTGCTTACCCATCTCAGTCAACAACACAGCGGAGAATATCATCTTGTTAAATTGTGGAAAAGCATTGAGCCATTCTTAAAAGTCAAAGGAAAAAGTCATAAAATGATGCAATTAATAAAAATAAATCAAACTGTTCCAAATGTCTTGTATGCTTTGTTACATTAATAAGTTAACCATGTAACATTTTTTAAAATGATGTCACACATGCCTCTGATAATCTTTTAAATTAATGGGAGTGATGAAACTCGTTCAATGACACCCGTGATTTACAAGATTACTTTTAACTAATGTGGGAAACCTTTCATTAAATAAATCACTCTGTTAAGAAATGACTGAAAATGAATGCTTTCTGTGCTGGGGTTTACAGTTTAATTAGAAAAAAACCCAAAAGGACAGACGCATGTAATAATTCTCCAAACCAGATGTCAGCTTTCGAAGGGGAGTGGCTTCCTTTGCACCTGGTAGAAACAGAATCAACTTTCCACCTAGAAACTAACAAAACATCTCCAGACGTGGTTAAAAACCCTGTTGGAACAACATTTGTTTATTTTCAAGAACATTTGTTCAGGGGGTTTGTTCTGGGGGACTTTTAAGGGCAGGTAATCAATCTAAGCAGTGTGTGATGTGGCACTGCTGTTTCATGCATATTCCTCTGGACACCTTTGTAAATGAGACGCGGTGACCGGGTGACTGTCGCTGGTTGTAAAACTGCTTCATGTAAGGATACTACAGCGTCTAAGTACAGTAGAACCCCATGTTTATGAATTGGCTGTTCAAAAAAACACATCACTTGAAACCACAAACGGGGCACCTAGATACAGTATATGACAGGTAGATCAGATGCTGGGAATCTGACTAGTTTAACACAGCACTCCAGACCTTGAATGAATTCAATACACATGCTAGATACCTTAAATCATTGGTACTAGTGCAAGTTTAAGACATTTCAGACTGATGAACAATCTCCAGTCCTGATGTGTCTCTAACATTAAGGTCCTATTGTGTATGGGTAGATAAATACCTCGACTATGTTTGTGAAATACAGCATTGGTACCAGTTCACATTCATTACTTATTAATACACAGTTTGACAGTTTTGTGAATTTTCCACCCAGACATAGATTTAATACCAACGTTATTGTACTTTTTTTAGAATATGTCAAAAGTGATTTGAAACATTTTAAACTTGATTTTGATAACAAATATACAGCTATGTTAAATATAATTATTTAAAGTTTGAATGTATTTAAATGCTGCTGTCTTTATCCCTGTGGAAAGGGGATGCAGCATGAGTCCCTTAGGTTTGTGATCACATGGTTAACCATTTATTTGAATGAAGGGAAATCTACTCTACTTAAGAACTATTACTTAAGCAAATGAAAATATACCAATGGCATTGAGGTTTATAAATCCAGACAAATACTACGAACAGATAAGGCAGATTGCATTTTGATAGCTTATGTATTTGGATGTTTTAAATAACTACAGAAAACGCCTACCACCAGAAAATATAATATTTATGTTAAAAAAAAAAATTGTATTGAAATACCACTTGGAATGTCCACATAAGTCATGTCACCAGATGAGCAGATATACAGTAACGGCTGGCTGTAATCTGCTGCAAAACCAGAGGGGAGCCATTTTCTGTTCGGAAGTTGAGGTGAGCACAGTGCAGCAGCGGCAGTAGCAGCAGGAGGAGGCCTTTAAGGCCTTGGCTTTGTATACCTTTCCAATCTATATAAGCAACAGTAATACTAATCAGAATGAAACTAATTGTAATTTGTGTGTTTTTTGTTGTTTTTTTATTCATCATACACCCTTTACTCAGATCTTACCAAGATGATTGGATCCTCCCTGTGTCCTTGCAGGAAATACATTTCTTCACACCCACGTATACTAGCCCCCTTCTCCCTCTCCCTCTTCTTCTCAGGTGCCGATCAATTAACAGTCTCCCAGGGAGGTGTGAGACTTGTTCCTGCACTTCATGATTGGCCTGCACGTGACATAGCCTCTCAATTTGGTACCAATGCAGCTGAGTAGTTGCCTTCACTTTTCACCTCTGGGCTACATCAGTGTGCTGCAGACAGCAAATGTGGGTAGTATCAGGAAAATGGAATCGCACAAATCCTCTGATTTTTCACACAGTTCTAATCCCATTAGCACAAATGACAAATGCTCTCTTGTTTCTGATTCCTTTTTTTCAGTTCTGAGAAAGAGATTGTTAATGTCTGGTGTCTTGTGAGTTGCACATGTATCAAAAGTCTTATATAAGCAATCCTGGAAGAAACAACACTCACACATGACAGACATTATCCAATAACTTCAGACACTAATGTGAAAATTGAGCACTAGCCTGATTCACAAATAGAAAATAGCTTTTGCCACAGTGTAGTATGATATGGGTTCATTTCATTCCTTTAATAAGGTCTTGAACACTTTCAAAACAATAGAGTCTTTCTCTCAGTCTACCATGATGTCAGTTTGTTGATTCTTCCTTACAAGAAACCCTTAAAACCCCAAACATTTAGGACACATTTGACAGCAAGAGAGAAGCAATATGAATTATATATGTGCTCAAAAGATGTAACCAATGAACTTTTCATTATTATCCAAGAGAAAAAAAGGAAGACTGCATTCAGTATATCATGTACTGATATTGAGGCTGCTGGTCTGAATACAGCAGAAGGTTCTATGTAGTTTTTTTTTTTTTTTTTTGTATTTTGTATGGATTGACAGGTAGCTCAAAATGTTTTCCAAATAGCTGTCTTGTTTTTCAAGTCAACAGAAGGTTGTTTTTAAATATCTAAACAGTTTCCATAAACACACTATCTTCCTGATTCAGAAAGTTCAAATGTTGTGTATTTGTGACAAAAACACAACAAAACAAACAAAAAAAAATGTACTCACTCAGCAATGAGTGTGTTTGATTTGATTTACTTTTCTAAGGGTTCCAGGCAAAATGGACCACAGGCAGCAAGCACACTTGTCTATTTAAAAGTAGCAATTAATTCAAACGTCATAATGCTAATAAAATCACACCATGCTCACTATGTGGAAAAGTTTATAATTACCATGGAAACTTTACAGTAAAAGCTGGCTTCACACCTACAGTACTCGTGTATTTAACTCAATGTCAAATCGACCTTTATGACAATCTATAGACGACTATTACATGTGATGTACATAAACTTAGTTATTGTACCCTGGTTTAGTCTGCGTTTCCTAAAAATATGTATAAAGGAGGAGGGAGAGAGAGAGAGAGAGAGAGAGAGAGAGAGAGAGAGAGAGAGAGAGAGAGAGAGAGAGAGAGAATATATATATATATAAAACGTGCCTGTATCAAATTTTATGTTGCTATCAATAGGTACACAGTTCCTCTTGTATTTAATATTTATTTGCTGCTTTACTCTAAAACTATTTGATAATAAATAAGCATCTCACTAAAAGCATGTCAACAAAAAACACGCATTTTATAAATATTATTTGTGAGATTATGCGTTTTACAGTAGCCAGCATTGACAATTATGATATAAGCATCTAAATATTTAAACACCAATAATGCTGTCGATGCTCTATAGATTCTGTGTTAAATCAGCTCAAGGAAGAAACGACCAACTGCATCTACTTAACTAGAAAAAAAACATTTATAAAGCAAGACGTTTCTTATCTAAAAACAACTAGGCTGTGAGGTACTTTTTCGAATAACTTGCATAATAACTTGAAGTGTTAAAGGGCATTAGAAGAAACGTAATAGGGCCTACTGTACTTTAATGTTATGTTATAAAAAGTAACCAATAAGCATTTAAACACTCCATTAAGTGTTTTATAGACGTTACATATTAAATGTTTTTCTGCAAATTAAATAAATAAGCAGAACATACTGTGTATTGTTGGTGACCGCATGTCTGAATCTAATGTAATACGTTTGCTTCTGATCTTTTAAGCTGTTGAAACACATTAATATTTATTTAGACATTAAAATTAGTGTACCGCAATCAAAATGTACTATTTTACAAATTAACTTCAAACCACATGGATTTCCGTTTTTAAAAAATGAACCATTTAGTAGTTTGGTGATTTGTATTTTGAAAGTCAGGCTTATGGTCAAAAAACAAACTAATCATAAAAGGTTTATATGTTGTAATGTGTCTTAAAACAGCACAAAGTTGGACTAGCTAAGGTTTATTTTTAATAATGAAAATAACAGGTTGAATGTCTTCATATCTGAGAAATTGTACATATCGACAAAAAATAATATTTAATGTTGATTTTCAATTGTATTGTCATTTATAGCACAAAATATTGTTTATTTTTATTGAGTTAAGTGAAATTAACTATATAATGTCATATCAAACTATACTATGGGAAAAACACAAACAAACATTATAGAAAAAAATAGATAAAAGGTATTTATAACATTATTTGTTTTACATTATTTTAATTATCTATGAACTACAAGCTTGGAACCTCTAATTTACATTATTTCAAAATAGTATACAAAGTTTATATCATGTATAGTAAAAGTATTTAAACTAGCTTCGGTTGTTTTTAATAAGTTAAATTGCTCGTGGTGTGCATGTTTCATATTTTTCTACGTTTCTCTCCTCAAATACTACATACTCGTGATCTTTTTTGCTGCTGTTTCCTAAAACACCAGTAGACGGCGCAGAAGAATAAGCTTAATGGAATGTGTGCTCAAAATAAGGCATTACCAACGGTTACCGTTAGTCTAATAAAGCATCAATCATGCAAATATTGTAACAAAACAAAAATTTTTTTGTCATTAATTGACAAAAGTTTTTTCAGATTCTTAAGATTAATTTCCTCAACAATGGGTACATGCTTTTAATAGTTTTATGTTACCAATACAGTACCAATACCCAGTATGTCATCGTTATATATATATATATATATATATATATATATATATATATTATATATATATATTATATATTTCCAAAAGTATCGTTGAAGTATCTCTATTTTGCAGTATGCATTACAATATAAGTCGGTTATTAGTACTGCAAATGTCAAAATCAGTTTTCAAACGTAACCCATGTAGTTCATATTGTGCGCTGTAAAATTTTTGCTGCAATTCCTTTAGTGTATTTTAAACACTGTTTTGTGTGAAAATGTTGTCAAACCTAGACGCTGACCTCTGTTTGACTTCGGTACTGAACTAGCCACTCTTTTGTTTTCTGAAGTCCAATAAAGATCACTCAATACAGTCTGCCAAGTGTGTGCTGCTACGAAGTGATGCATGCACCTTCTCTTACCATGCCAGTGAGACAGTTTCTGTTTTGTAAATACATGCAGTGTCTTCCAATGCAATCTTTATCACGTTCAATTAAAACATTTAGGCTAGTATTCTAGTCATCTAATTGATTATTATTATTATTATTATTATTATTATTATTATTATTATTATAGTAGTAATATGGTTTTTCTACCTTAAACTACTGCTAATGGACATGTTTATTATTATTGTTGTTGTTATTATATGTATTTTGGTGTTTGATTGTATACCCCAAACGTTTTTTTGTTATTGCTGTATTTTATTTTCCTTTGTATATGTTGGTACAACCAGTACTAAATTATTTATATAAAATAAAATATACATCTAAAAATATATATTCTATACAAAGTAATACATGTTTTTAAATAAAAGGTCATACAATATTCAACTGTGATGAATATGTTTAAGAATTTTGATGAAAACTTTGAAGACGCACATGACAGCGACGTCAATAATGTATTCCAACTATACTATAATCCCACATCCCCTGTAGTATCATGATACCACACATAGCCTTTTCTTTTTTTTTTTTTTACTTCAAACCCCGAATTGTATACTTTAAATCATATTATTAATCATAGATGTATTTATGTATTTAGTTTTTTTTTTCTAGTGTATTTCTTTCAGCGGTTAAGATTATATAATAATGGCATTCTTGATTTTGCATTTAATTTAAAAAAAAAAAAAAGTTATATATTTCTTAAATGTTTAATATGTAAGGCTTTTGCAGTATTTTCAATATTGTATCCTAAGTTCTACAGCCATAATATGTTGTATGTATGTTATTGAACTAGTTATATTACCTAACTTGCAAAATAATCTGCCAGTACAAATTCAAGCTTTTCGAAAAGTCGTTAACAGTTTAGTCGTGTATGCTAACAGTTATTGTTTATATTGCTCGTTTTAAAGACGCTATGTGATGCATCTTAATTACTTTATTGCTTTCCCGTTTCAACTGCACTTATGTCCAAATAGCTTTTCCACACTCAACTGCATCGAATGTTTGCAAACTGTAAATACACCGTATCAATTGAGAATATGGAAATACAGCTTCTGTTAGACAAAAATAAAACGGAGATTATGATGACTGACTAAATCCAATAAGATTTTAGTTTTTTTTTTTACACAAAATTGATCGATAGCCCATTTTACCGTTTTCCACTGACTGTTTTGAACTTTTATGAATAATAAATCTTTCACAAAACCTGCCCAAATATAAAACAGAACATCAATATATAAAAAGCGTGTTTTACTTACCTTTAAAGATTTGCAATATAAAAAGTATGATTGCTGTGATTCTGGAATTCATAAAAAATGACAAAAATTCCCATCGTGTGTATATTATCTCTCCTCGCACACTGTGCACCTATGTGAAAGACATAGAGAGGATTGTCCTGTTCATCAGTAATCTACAGGTTTTCCTGATGGGCTGGGGGTTTTAACAGTTGTAACATTCTTGAAAATTTGCTTCAGCGATCCTTCTGCTGCTCTTCTAAAGGGATCGCTGTACCTTATGTGTGAATGTTTCATAATCTGACATGACACTCTTTACAGCACCAAACAGCTGTGATCGATGACAGATCCTCTTTCTCTAGACAAACTCCATACATCTACTCATTGGGTCATTTCAATATATACAAATACTATGACAGCAAACCAATTGCAGAGCTAATTTGCATTGGGCACATTTAAAATCTCAAAAAATAAAAATAGACCAACGGAGGAGGTAACTCTTTTTGTATTGTTTTTAAAATATGTTGTCCTAATTTTAACATCGGTGGTTGTGAAATTTTCATACAAAAATAAATAAAAACAAGTTTATTATGTTTTTCATTTTAATAGTTAAACATATCAGAGCGGGATTACAACATCTCCAGTTTTGCGTTTGTACTGGGTAGATACATGCGCGTATGCATTTAGAAAGGACAGTTTTCTATTGAATTATTTTACTGTTGACAGTTGTGTTCTATTTCTATCTGATCTTCTATAATGGAGTTGTACACATTTCCAGAAAATAACTGTGTAGATCATATTTCTATAAATAATACAGTGGATGCATTGTGTGGACTAATGGCGATTTCCTGACAAAGTAAACCCATAATCCGCTTTATCCGAAAGTTAAACTAAGATTTACGCTTTTACTACAAATATATAAATAATGGCATACCCATATGGGCTATATAGTATACGGGCTTTGTAAAAACAAACACACACACACACACACACACACACAAAAAAAAACCCCAAAACAATAATGCATACTGGACTATTGGGCCCTGTAATGTTTTAAAAGAAACTCTTTTTTTTTTTTATATAATATATATATATATATATATATATATATATATATATATATATATATATATATATAAATGCATACATATTTTAACATGAATGTTTACTGCTAATGTAACATTTTGTACATACAGATTTGGAATTATTAACAAAACATACACCCCAGTCATATCACGCATTGTTCCTTATATCTTAACTGTAAAGAATTACTTTTCTCATAGCTAATTTTTTTTTTTTTTTAAACGTATAACTCCCACTGATTAGATCTCCTGTTGATCGGTCATTTGATAATTGATCACCTGTCTAGCCAATGGAAGATTTGCTTAGCTTGAGTGCATTTTGATTGGACACCACCTCCAAACTGCAGCAGTCTGCTGTGACTTGGGCCAGCTCATTTTCCATCTGCTAGAGGGGTGCAAAAGAAAATTAGATTGAAAACTAACCCTTATCTCGCAAACAGTGTATATCAGCATGTTGTCATTTTTTTTACTTTAAAAAGCAGAATCTACTCTAGAACATTACTGGCAATTTACCTGTAATATCTTTATTAACATCTTGTTATTTTAATATTTTGTCATGCATTGGTTTCTTACTGTTTTAGTCATAGAAGCAAACATGGAACACAAGTGAAAATAACTGATTAATGGTAACTGATAACCCTAACGGATTCATTTGTACCATGTCACACATTTGCTAAATGGAAATACTACCGGTACATGCTATATAGTCTACCATGAAGGAGTAATTACTGTGTTTATTAGACTAATTTACTTGTTCTGCAAATAGACACGTGGCATAGGAATTTATATAGGCTATTCATTTAGTTGGCTAATTATAACTATGCTACATACATTCCAAACAGTCGCTTTTGCATCAAAATAGCATGCTACACAAATAGGATAAGCATGACAGTAGCTACATGCATGGTCCTTTTAAAATATGAGTTCCAACTACGTCTACAAAAAGAGTTTCAGTACATAACAGGTTATGGACTATTTCTCCCATCCTCTCTCAGGGGTGGTCAGGTTTTTTACAATGGAAATCAAATAAAAAGCGTACTGAACAAAACAAACAAAAAATGGCTATCGTTTGCAGGCTTTTATTTAATGCAATCGACTGTTATTCATTATTTAAGTTGACTACCAACAAAATCGTAGACTATGTGTTGCACACCGTGTCACCCAATAAAAACAGATAGCAATCTACAGTAAAATTAGTAATCGTTTGCCTGTTTTAAAACCTAACCCTCAAAGCCTGCCACACGTTTCCCCCCTCCTGTGTGAGCGAGTTGATATAGTCCATTGCATTGTGTAAGACGCGACCTGTTATGGCCACCACTACTTCCGGGTTCCAGCATTCTTTTCCAAATTCACTTCTTAGTTGCCTGTGCAACACACACACACACTGTACACACACAGGGGCTGGCAGCTAGCAGCATCGATCGTGGCTCCTTTAAGACAAGCTCAGCCAGAAATATCACCCCACCTCCTCTTGATCTCATTTAGAGGCTATTGCATACAAAAATCTGCTCAGGAGTTGAGACTGATCAAAGAGAGAGCTTGATTTTTGTATGCATTTGAGTATTAACATTTAAGGTGTTCCGACCAGTGGAAGCGCACGGCAGATCATCATTCATTCACTACCTTGACAACCTCGCCTTTGATTGACAGCTGGAGTGGCAACAAGCCATGAGACTTGCTAGTTTTGTTTGAGGCAATTTTTTTTTTTTTTTTTTTTTTTTTTTTTTTTTTTTTAATTTTTTTTTTTTTAAATTGATTTGGGGAAGAAGATTTGTTTTCTCAATTTTGCTGTCCTGGGGGAAAAAAAAAAAAAAAAAAAAAAGGAGCTATTTTATTATACTCAACTTCACCATTAGCTGAAGTTGAGCTGAAGTGAAGATCTGGTTTGGTCGTCCACTTGAAAAGGAACATACGGGATTTGTAATCTAGTATTTGGAGTTTGTGGGTTTATTTTCCATCACACTGGCCTCCTAGGAGATATATTATAAGTTGAAGAAGGATAGAGGCAGGCCAATGGCGCAAAGGGTACGTATTTAAAACTTTCTGCAACTGAAATATAGGATAAAATTGAAACGTGGCTAATGACAGACACACACACTACGAACACTTTTCAGTATGGCATGGCAAACTGCTCTATAATAGGTGTTCTCTATTTTTCTTTTACTGGTAGAGTTGAATGGCAAACACTTTTTTTTTTTTAAACTACAAACCAACTTCCAATAACTATAACTTTCTCAAAACTATTTGAATTACACGTTTTAGAGAAAACAACAACTTAACAAAAATCTGATTATAATTGGATCTCCAGCAGAATGTTCAGCTTTTTCTCACGTCACGCTCCTCACACTGCTGGCGAGCAAGTTAACTTTTGACTGTCAGACTTTGTTTTGATTTTTGTAAAAGTGTATAGCATATCTTTCAGGTTGTATTTACTTATTGCCAAACTGATTTATGTATCCGTATACATTGACCTAAGTAGGAAATAGATAATTAAAAGGTTTATATAGCAAATACAGGAGTACGTTCAGGTCTTAGATAGGAAAACATTTGTCTTAAAATAGCTAAGATTTATTTAATACTTACACAATTGTGCAAGGAACAAAATTGCATTATGTTATGCTGACAATTATTAAGGAAAAGTAAGATATTTACATAAATAAATAAATACAAAAGAAGACCGCATCAGATCGTAATGTTAACACCGTTCTTCTCCTTTACCTTTTGCTCCCAGAAAGTGAGACCCGTGTTCGTGTTGGCCATTCACACCTCTGCAGTTTTAGTGGATCAAAGTGCTAATTCCCTTTTCTTCTCACTTTCATTTAAACTATCCTAACACACAAAGAATCATCATGAACATTTGAGCTCTACAATTAACTAAAGTTATTTGCAAAACGTTTAAACTATTTTGTATTTGAAATAACATTGTTATAATAATAATACAAAATAAAAAAGTAAAAAATGAGAAAAAATGAGAAAAAAGTTTACTGCTCCCGTGTCAGTCTTTATATACAGATTTATATGCCTATTAAAAATATACAAACAATATACAAAATGTGTTTTTTTCAAATATCTGAAAAACTTTTTTTTTTTACATTTTGTAAAGACAACCTTATTATGCCACCGTTGTTTCAAATATATTGTAGTTCTTTGTCACTTGTATCTGTCTGAAGCGACAGTGCAACACAAATGACATCTTTGACTAGAAAAATAGGCCAATTTAGAACATTATAGGAACAATGTTTTTTTCCAATACTTACATTTCAAAGTTAAACAAAAACAAAAAAAAAAGAAAACTAAAAGGATATTTTGAAAATAAAACACATATCTTAATAACATGCAATTACTATCTGTATGCAATTTGGAAAATAAAGTTAATGTACTTTCTTGCCCAAGTCCGTGCGCCAAGTTTCACTTTAAGGCTTCTAAAAAAAAACAAAAAAACACTTTATTTTAAATTAGAAACCAATTCTTTAAAAAAAATAGATATCACTTAAACTGACTGAGCAATGATATACAACATATAGTTCGCTTTGATTTTCTTTTTAAGAACAATTAATTAAAACATGAAGTGAAATTCTCCATATATATAAGACTGGTTTCTCGGTGCAAAGAGCTGCTTTTGACAACTTTCTCTTCTCCCAAGTAACCATTGATTGTGACCCCATGCCTGTTTTGTTGTACAGTACGACGATTTACCCCACTATGGTGGGATGGATGGAGTAGGGATCCCAACCACCATGTATGGGGACCCTCATGCGGCCAGATCTATGCAGCCTGTCCACCATCTGAATCATGGTCCTCCGCTGCACTCGCACCAGTACCCGCACACAGCTCACACCAACGCAATGGCCCCCAGCATGGGTTCTTCTGTCAACGATGCCTTAAAAAGAGATAAAGATGCCATTTACGGGTAGGTTTAGTTGACAGCAATTTTAATATTGTATGATCAAGAAGACCATAAAATTACTTATGATTATTTCCCGATAATGTAGTGGCTGTAATGGTTCCTGATTTATGTAGTTAAGCAATGTAGTAGAAAAGTATATAAGAAATATATATATATATATATATATATATATATATATATATATATATATATATATATATATATATATATATATATATATATATATATATCAGCCAGATTGAGTTAAGCTTTTTCATGGTGTACAGTGTGATGATATTATGTCGTGTGAAAATATACTATGTATTACTTGCATTATACTATATATTTTTCTTAGAAGAAACTATTAAAGTACCGATTCATGTTTTAAAATGAATGTGCGTGTATCTATCTATCTATCTATCTATCTATCTATCTATCTATCTATCTATCTATCTATCTATCTATATATGATTACATTATTTTTACAATGCAATCCTTAACTGAATGTTATAAGGTTTAAGGCAGGCATTTATTCACGCTGTTATTAATATATTAAAACTGTGGACAAGAAAGATTACAAGTATGTGTTGTGGGGATAGTAATTGGAATAGTTACTGTCTATCTAAGCCAACTCGTTAAACAATTCAAAAAACTTAAACAAATGGAGCTGTGCAAGACCTTCTTCTTCTTCTTCTTCTTCTTCTTCTTCTTCTTCTTCTTCTTCTTCTTCTATTTAACAACATATTGTCAGTGTACGGTATCAAAAGTAAAGTGTCCTCCGTCCCCCCCGCCTGTCCCCAGTCCCTGTCCCTCTGTATTTTGGGGTATGAAACTGATAAAGTTGATCTCTACACACCTAACAATGTGGATAATGCTATGGGGAGTTGTTCTCAAACATTGATGTTTAGGAATTGGCAATCATGGTTTTAAAAATAAAAAAAAATCAAATATATAAAATAAAAGAAAAACCTTACTTTTAAAATAATTGCATGGCGACTTTAGAATTAAAAATGTCCAAAACACAATGAAATGACAGTTATGTAAAATAACCGAACTTGCCAGTACACATTTGTAATGGAAGTAAATCGAAGTAGTTTGTTGAAATAGGCCTATGTTAGAGTACGTTTACAGGTTGCCAACTGAACAAAAAAAAAAAAAAAAAAAAAAAAACATGCGCAGCTTGTCACAAAGTACACTTTGCACAAGTAACTCAATCATAAGTATGATTAAAGCATGTAGATTCATTGTAACATGTTACACATATCATAGTTGCACAGCTTGTGCTTCATTTAGCTATTTATAACAACTACATGAAACAATCTGGATGATTATGATGCTGAATAAAGACAACGCAACAGTGTATGCTCAATATGGCTACTCTTATCGCAAGTGTTACAGTACAAAATAAGCAGAATACGTTGCTCATGCATTTTTTTTAACGTTTTGATATATTCAATAATGTTGTGTCTTGCATCTTTACCTCTCGATTCTAAATCTGTTAATTATCAACACATTATGAGAGAATTAAGAGATAAACCGAAATCTGTCATCCTTTAATTTGTATTTTCTGAAATGTTTGTCCTTAACGTTTGTAGTGGGCTTGACGGTTGTATTTTCTTCCAGGCACCCACTCTTCCCTCTTTTAGCACTGATTTTTGAGAAATGTGAATTAGCGACTTGCACGCCCAGGGAACCCGGGGTAGCAGGCGGCGATGTTTGTTCCTCAGAGTCCTTCAATGAGGATATAGCAGTATTCGCTAAACAGGTTAGGAAAATTACTTTCTTGCTCCGAAATGTCTGGAATTGTTTGTTAAGTTAGTACTTTCTGTCAAAGTAAATGATGCAGTTTAACAGCAGATCTAGACGTGTTGATAATCAACAATAATTAAGTAACTAACATATACAGTGTTTTTCTGTTATGTTTTAACACTTCTGTGAAGTTTATGCAGTTTAGTTAAAGTATTTAGGTTAGTTTTGGAAACTCGTATATCTGATTTTTCTAATAATTACATTTCCTTACTTTAGATACGGGCTGAAAAACCTTTATTTTCATCAAACCCAGAACTGGATAACTTGGTAAGAACAAATATATTATATAAAATATCGAGGCTGTAGCAATTATTATTATTATTATTATTATTATTATTATTATTATTATTATTATTATTATATTATTATTATTATCCCGTTTATATTTCTTATTCTATTTGAATAAGCACAAAATGAAATGTAGAATGGTCGTTTATACTTACAAATAGGAGTGTTTGATTTTATGATAGCCCTCGTTGTCACCAGAGATAACCATCTCCTGTACTTATTGGAAAGCTGTCACTGCTCTCAGTATCATGGCGTTTTTCAATGAAATGCTGTATGCAAATGTTTTTCTAATACAGGCAAGATGCAATTTTCCATTTTACAATTTGGATTTGAGAAGTATGGACGGAAATCCCTTTTCATCAAGTTGTCTTAGATTACCCCCCCCCCCCTTTTTTTTTTTTTTTAAATGTCAACGCTATGTAATATAGCTGTCTCTATTGCTATGCGGACTCCAATAAACTTTTAAAACATTAGAACACTACAAGCTAAATAACAGAATATATAAAAAACACTGCCACCATCTTCATTCTAAATATTTTATGTTGTATCTGCTTAAAATACAACGAGATTTTAGCAGGTGGCTTCCTAATTCCTGAATGTATTTTGGTATCGTGGGTGCTGATCACTGTTAACTTTCTTTGCAGATGATACAAGCCATCCAAGTATTAAGGTTTCATTTATTGGAGCTAGAGAAGGTAATTTTCACTACTGTCTTCTGTTGCAGCATGATGTTACAGTTCAGACCTATGGGGTACATTTGCATAAACGTCTTTCTTTCTGGTCTGTTGCAATTAGTGTCAAAACCAATCCTGGTGCCCATTTCTCTTCGCGGTTTAATTACAACTTAGGCTACTAAAAGCAGAATCAGAAACGCCCCGATAATGTGCTCATTTTTAGTCATGTGCATTAGAGGATTTTTTGCTAGGATGAAGAAAGCTTTGCGCTGTAGTCTATAAAATACCGAAATAAATGTTTAATATTAAACATAATAGACTAACATTTTGAACATGCATTTCCATTGCTCTGTCGCTCTGAAATGTACAGTATTTGTATGCTTAGTCAATGGTAATTTGATTATTGCATATGTCTTTTTTTTACTTTAAAAATAATACCATATGTGTTTGCTTTTACAAATAGAACATGTTTGACCTTTTATGGTAATTTTTGGGCATTACATGCCAATGGCGGAGGTGGCACTATCCTATTCCGATTTAATACGTTTAGCTCCTCTGTGCACAGATTCCCTTGAAAGGGGGCTATAATGAAACAACTAGACGAAATTAAACAGTTTACCTTAAATGTCACTCATGCAGGTCATCTCTCTAATGGCCACAACCCCAGGAGCAGATTAATTTTACACGGGTGTTGCGTATGTTGTAGCCTGTGAATCGTCTTGTCGCTGTCAATTTTCTGCGATATCTCTATTTCGCAAGAAATGAAAGTTATTCCAAATTCGGGATGTGTCTAGGGTCTCGAGAGGATAATTGCAAAGTGCTTCCACTATTTGCAACATTTTCGTGTCAAAGGGGGCTTTGGCTGCACTTGTCAATTTCGTTTATATCCTTTGTAATTTTTATTTTTGTCCCTCTCTTTTTAACTGTAGGTGCACGAACTGTGTGACAATTTCTGTCATCGGTATATTAGCTGCTTAAAAGGAAAAATGCCCATTGACTTGGTTATAGATGACAGAGAAGGCGGATCTAAATCAGATAGTGAAGAAATCACAAGATCATCGGGAAATCATGATCAGGTTTGTCAGGTTTTTTCTCTTGCAATATTACAATTTGTATTCAGATCATCTGCTGGGTCTCTACTCCTTTTATTATTTGCATATGATTAAGTCCGTTTTAAATGAATTTCCATCGAAATGAACAGTTTTGAATAATGTGGCTATTATTGCTTTATTAAGGCTTGCTCCCGGAACCGACCTGGCAAGATTAGCTTGTAAACTTGACCCGCGTCGTGCCTTGCCTGTAAACTTGACCCGCTTCGTGTCTCTTCATTTTTTTTTTTTTTTTAAATAAAATGTAAATGTTAACTATATAGCCTAAATGATTGTAGAGGCAAATGAAGATGTAGCTCGCACAATATGAAGAGATATTTCCAATGAATGTAAATCTCTCATGAGTAGTCTTGGAAACACTATGGCGTTTGGGCTTTAGGAAATCCTGTGCATTTTTTCCGATGTATTCGGTTCATTATTTTGTCTTGTCAGTGCTCCCTTGCCCGTCGCTCTTAGACTTGAGCACACATTGCTTATGTGAACATCTCTTTTGCTGAAGTCGCGCTTATTCTGCATTCTTGTTCTATATTTAAAACTGACCTGCTCCAAAATGTATTCACTAAAACTCATTTAAAGGTTTGTTTTGGTGTAACTAAGGCGATCATATGTATTTAAGTAAAATTGGATGTTTCTCCGAAAGCAAATCAGTCAGTAGCTAATAGAGGGTGGCAAGCTTCTTGTTTTTAGTTAACACTGAATAGCTATAATGCATTTGAAAAACAGACACCCAATTGCAAATTTGTATTTTTTCACTGTATACCATTTCTGATTAAAACGTTGCTGCACTGTTGGCATTTTTTACTCTAACTTTTCAACTATATTACCGGGTTGTGGCCGGTATTCGCATAGCCTCAATAGAGACGTGAAAAAACAAACAAACAAAAAAAGAAAAAAAAACAAAACAAACAAACCAAAAAAAAAAACGTCGATTTATGCCTAGATCAATTTAATGAAGCGGTAAGGGTAAATAATTTAAATCCACGAACTTCTCTCTGGTGAGTGGTAGGTTGTAGCCAGCCATAGGTTGCTGTTGATACGCTGTGTTGACATGACTCATATTATAACATTACAATGTGGTATGATCTTACAAGAATACATAGCTGCCGTTTAAATATGCTACTATAAAAAAGAAAAGGACTACATGCATAATGGTTTATGTTTTTGCAGTTCATAAAAGAACAGATACATATGTTTTAGAGGTTAGAATCCCTTATCTCTGTGTATGCTTAACGGCAAAGACAAAACCCACCAACCGGAGATAGAAATAGACTTCTCCTGCACTCTGGGGTGCGTAGGTATATAAAGCTATTTAAGCAAATTACAATTTTGCTAGAGGGCACCGGTGGAATCAAACCTTTAATTGACTTTAAAATGAAGATTCATACCCTAATTTCCCCCAACGAAACGATAGTTCAAAAAATTTAATTTAATATATTATCATGAATATAATATATATATATAATAATATATATATATATATATATATATATATATATATATATATATATATTGGGAGGTTCCCAACTTGAACCCGGGGACAAAACAAAACTACATGGGCAGTGACATCACTTTTTATTACAAGTCTTTTTCAATTTAAACATGGCTTTTGAAATCAGATAACTGTTCAGAGTAATACATAGCTATGGTTACCGTGTATGTCTAAACATATTAAGAACGATTTGGTGGTATTTTAAGGTACACAAGGAATACTAATTGGTTCATCTGGGGTTTATGTTGTGTAAACTTAATTGATATTGAGCTTAATTCGAATTTCTTCCAGTAATATGTTTTGTAATAATATTTTAAAACGTAAGATGTGACATCAGCTGTGATTTTGTATTTTTCCATATGTATGTTTAATATATGCGCTTGGGAATAAAGTTGAATTGGACTGGGGGAAAAAAAAAAAAATCAGTTTTTTGTGCAAATTCTAACAATGTTAACAAGAAGGAGAACGGGGGCTCATGTATTCATAAACCAATTTATTCAAGCAACGTTGACTATACCATTAAAAAAAAAAAACCCTCCCAGGGCGCCGCCTGTTTATGTCACACAAAATAACCTAAAGGATCTGAGTCACAGTGTACTGTAGACATAAGAATCGAACTTAGCTTGACAAGACAAACCCCCCCCCCCCCACCATGTTTTTAATACAGTACAGTGCGGTATGTAACCCTGGGAGGTTATGTGTAGGCAGAAACACGACTCCTCCCAAGGAAAAGAGCGTAATAGCTTTAAGGTGAAAATGCCAATCTCTCCATTTGCACGTGAATGTGGCCTAGCCAGTTTGAAGTCAAGTTGTGCACAGCCTAGGCTGTGCTGATAAATTCAAATCCCCCTCAGGTGTTATGTGAACCGAAGTGACTGGTTATCTAATTAACCCTTTCACTCTTTATTCGTCGAATATTATATCCCTGAAAATTTTGTTTTCAAGGAGAAAAAAAATATTGCAACTGTTTCTGGTTGTGCAGAGTAAACAAACAAAACAAAAAATGCTGGTACACCAAACAAATTTGTTTAAAACGGCTTGAATCCAGATCAAATTGGATAAAAGTGTAAAAGCCCACAATATTCTTTCAGATAGAAGACAATGTTTTTAGGCATGGCTTCTAAATGAAGGGGCCCCGTGCGGGATTCCTTTTACAAAACCCAGAAGCAGTCGCTTCACTTAGCCACATTATGTAGCCTACAACTAGCCAGTGAGGTCAGTACGGCGTACAGTACAGTAGTTATTGTGAGTGAACCCTTGACTAATGCATTAGTGCTGTGGTTAAGTCTTAGCTCGACTCTCTGTGCACCACTTGCGTGATAACTCGCACATTAGCAAACCAGAGCGTGTGTGGAAAAAAAAATAAGGATATAATCATACGTTGAGTGAGACGACATCTGAGTTTTATTTGGTGTTTCGGTAAAGGTGTTTTTACAGCAATGTGTTTATTTTATTCCACTGTACCTTGTTAACAACCTGGAAGTAAATTGTATTTTAATTAAATGGACATTTCTGGGGTTGCTAGGCTATGTATTGTTTGAATAATAGGCATTGTCCCAAGTCTAGATGTACGACTGGCATGCATAAGCGGACCGGGAACTATAAACACTTTGTTTCGTTTTTACTACCCTGTTGCTGTGCATTGTGTTATTTATCAGTCTGTTTCTCCTCTAAACCTGGACGTTTTTAAAGCTTTCAAACCCATGGCTTTACACAAAAGAAACTCGTGGTGCGTTGGCGTGTTTTTCACCTACTTAAACGCATGGTGAACATCACAATAGCAAAAACCTAGCCTAAAAAGTGAACTATTATTATTATTATTATTATTTATTATTATTATTATTATTATTATTATTATTATCGACAAAAATGTTGCATGGTTTTATTTACTGAAAAAAAAAAAAAAACTTATTGGAAAGTTTTTAGATTTTATTCTGTCTGCCACACTCATTATAAGTTTATAAAGCAGTCTGCAAGAAAGCAAGCCCTAGTATTTTGTTTCTTACTAGGTAATATATAATTCATATATAATTATTTTTCGAGTGAAATAATTAAGAATCTTTATTTTTGATTACTTATTAGTATTATTGTCATATTTGTTGTTAAGTAGAAGTTGTGCTGTCGCCTATAATTCAACAATTCACTGACAGGGAATTATTCAAGGTTAGTAATCAGGCAGTACTGCATCATTCATTTTGTAGATGTTACCTTTTTGATTGATATCTATCATTTTTTATAGGTGTTGGTGTCATTGTGAATCCGTTACTTAAGGTGCTCTGTAATTTAGTAATATTTTCCCTATAGCATTATACAGAAGTGTTAGCAGCACTGAAGTGTATACATGGATGCTTGACTGTTAATGCAGTGTAATGACCTGTAGAATCCAGTGCCAAGAGATCATATTGGAGTTGCATTATGCAGAAAACAAGACACAGATTTAAAAACTGCATTTCTGACACAATATTTCAATCTTACAGATAAAATAGCATACTAAGCTGTATTTACCATTTTAATATAGTACTTATTTATGCACAGTCTTTATTTCTTTTATTTTTTTTCAAAGAGAAGCAATCTAAGAAGTTCAAAGAAAAACAACTGTTTAACAAAATCGGTGCTTTGTTGAAATTAACAGATTTTGCTGGGTTTGGGATGTCACCAGATAACCTGGTTGCAATGAGCTTACTCAACAAATGACAGCTTACTTGTTTTTTGGTGATCCTACTGTTTGGGAATTAACAACAAGTGGTAATTTGGATTAGTCTGAAAATATTTGTTTATTACATCAAACATGCACACAAAATTTAAGTGGCTAAAGACGCGTGGGTATTTTGCCTTAGTTTTGCTGTATTCAGAAAAACAAACTTGTATCACGGTAATGTGTCAAATATAACTAGTACCATTCAGTACAGTGTAGCAGCTTGAACACCATTTATCTATGTGGATTAGTAACTAATATGCTGTTAATTTAAGATATATTAGCAAAGTAATACCTTCTTTAAAAAAAAAAAAAGCCCAAACTGAATATGTGTCCCTGAGATGGTTTCTTGCTTTTTTCATTTTCATAAACCAATTATTTTCCAGAACTCCTCAATAATGAAAGAAATAATTGGTTTATGAGAAGGCTAAACATTCTGAACAATAGGCAAAGGCAGCAGTGGGGAGCATAATAAACAGCTGCTAACAAGGGGAGAACAATACATGAGAAACAGGGTAATGTATGAAAAGCAAGATACAGTTTGTTTAGACTCATCCATTGTACTCTGGAGCGCATTGCATTTCTGATATTTTGATTAACTGTAGTTTATGTAATTAAGTATTTTGTTTACATACTCAAGGTTTAGAAACACATTTTTGGCCACCTTATAAACTGTGATTTCTAGGAATTATATAGTTGTATTGAAATGACTTCAATGACATATTTATTTAATATATATTTTATTATATATCTGTAGTTCTACAATGACCAGTTTAATATTAATATCTGTGTTATTCTCTCAAAGTTAGTAAATCAGTGGTTTTTAACCACAGTCATCAAGTAACCGTAATGGTCCATTACCAGTTGATTTAACCAGTTGTTTATTTTTATTTCTTGAATTTGTATTGTAGTCTGGGGATTAGCACTGACTGCAGCACAATCATATTAACACTGTTTAAAGTCTCAGAGGTTGCCTATATGTGTTGCTGGCGTAAGTGCATTACAAAACAATTCATAATTAAAGCAACCATTTTGCTCCAGTTTAAAACAAACAAAAAAAAAAACTGGACTGTTTAGGGTACATGTGGACCAGGGTTGAAAACCTAAAAAGTTAGTACAATAAATGCCTAAGGAAATGACTTTGGGTTTTCCACTGTGTTTTAGACCAATACCTGAGTAGTCAATTATGTAAATGATAAAGTAATTAAGTAGAAACATACACCTAACTAAAAGGCATTCACCAAGTTACCTTACCAGCATGGAAACCCAAGAAAATGCTGCAGGGATTTTGCTGTTTCGAGTCTAAGTAGAATGAAATAAGTCCTGTTTGATACGCCTTTCATTGGTTGTTTTTTCTGCATGACCATTGTTTGATTTTTATCAGGGTCTTGTTTAAATCTAACAAAATATCTGACATCCAGTATAGCCAATGAGGCAAAGGTGCTCTAAACACATATACAAAAAGTAATTTTCAACTTGTCTTAAGATCTAGTGATTGCACTTGCTAGTGTCTGCCTATCGGTCTTAGCATGCTGATTGTATGTCTCTGTGTAAAAAATACACAAACAAACAAGTGTTTATGATAAAACGTTTTAGCAGAATGAGACAACATACAATATAACATATTTAGATTACATGTCAATATTTAACAGTACCTTACATTTGAAAATAGTGTTTTCACTAATGGAGCACAATTATAATACAAAAAAGTATGTGCTTTAAAGAAGCATAAGAGGTCAATACATGAATATGGGACAGTAGCAGACCTTTGTTATATATATATATATATATATATATATATATATATATATATATATATAATATTTTAATATTGCATGACTGTTACATTTTATTTCATTATAAAAGAATTGGGAATCCAACATTTCTTGCATGAGTGCCTGTATAATATGGGGATAGCTGTGAGAAAAAGGGAGCCCAGCATCTAAGACCCAACACAATGAAAATGCAATGAATTGGAATGCCTCACAGATCATAGCGGAATCAGAATTTCCAGCAAGGAAAATCTTTTCATGGTGAATTAAGTGGTGGAGGAAGAAAATGGTGATGAAAAAAAGGTAGGCACAGATCACAAACACTGGACTCACAGCTCAGTGCTGAAGATTTAAGATCCTTAGCTAAATCTATACAGAATAGAATGTGGAAAATTGAATTTACTAAACAATTAAGCATTGAATTAATCTACATCCTGCACTGTAGAAAAGGAAAGCGGAAGGGGTGGGGGAAGGGGGTTGGAGAAAGAAAGTTGAATAAATGAGAGGGAGCTCATTAAGGAATAGTGACTATATATATCAGCTATGATGTTGTGTTGAGTTGGACACTTTCCTCTGTACCGTGACATCATTCTTCAGTTCTAAACTATGGATAATAGTCATAGTTTTTTTGCCGTGGCTGAAAGTGTCATTCCAGTTTATGTCATATTATCTTAGTGTTTTCTATTAATTATAAGTTAGCTCGCCAGTCAACAGGAGAAGTGAGGGGCATTATAAATAGAATGAGTGTGCCCAGGAGATGTCACTCCAAGGGTCTGATGCATCCCGGAATTCCCATGGGCCCCACATGCCTTGCTGGTCTTTTGTTCAATTACAGTTAATGCAATAGTTTGCCATTTTCTCCTTCTAATTATATTTTCAAGTGGGATTTGTAGCACATAGAAAAACATCCTTTTACATGTTGAGGCACCAGGGCTTTGTGCCTGGTATTGTCTGTCCCTTGGGTGCTTTACTATTCTTTTTTTTTTTTTTTTTTTTTTTTGCAACGCTCTGAATAAACAAGTCCCTTTTTTTAAAATGCTGCCGTTGTAGAAACTGGCTATTAATGCTTTAACCGTTTGTATTCTGAGCATGTGTTCTAGATTACCTCTTACAACACTCTTTTGGTATGCTGTATAATACACTTTTTTAGAGGGTTTTTAGCTCATGTATTTTCAGTGGCTGGCATGAAAATCTGAATATGCTAAGAAGTGCGGGCCAAAATATTTCTGCTGCGTATGAAAAGATTTTTTGAATGGGTGCCGGAGCTGTATGACGATATGAAATTACTCAAACATTGTGGATTGTTAGGAGCCAATGCACCCAGGTGCTTAACTTTAATCAATAAAATGAAGCCTTGGGTAAAAAAAAAAATGACACCCATTTATAATATATTTTGAAATAAATAATACTACTGTTATTATGAAAAGAAAAAAAAAAGTTTCAAGGTAGCAAATGCTGCCTGTTTATTTTTAACAGCCCTCTTGCCTGGCCAGAGCATTCTTTCTTTGCTTTGTGTGTTCCTTTTTTCTTGTTTTTATTTGCTAAAGCTAATTAAAAAAAATAAATAAATTCTGATAATAAAGGGCAGTTAGAGGGAGGGGAGTTGCCTGGGTTGTTGTTGCTATTTTTCTTTTTTTTTTAATTTCCATTTTCTTCTACACAAATGTTACTTTCCAATGCACCCAGTGATAAGAAGCAACATCTGTTTTCTGTTCAATAGTACAAGGAGGCTCTGCATGGGGCTGAGTGTACACAGCCCATGTGAACCCATTGTTGTCGTCATTTCTTTTTATGCCAATGTCTGGTCCATTTGCTACATACCATCCGGCAAACAGCTGACACATTCTGGCCATTATGGACCTAAGCTTAATTGTGAATGAGTTTTCTTTTTCTAAGCTCTTTCTTTTTTGGTTTCCATTATGATTTAGAGGCCTGCAGTCTTACCAGGCCGCTTCTCACACCATGCCCCTTGTTGAGCAGTTCTATTGAACTACAAGGCTTCCTGATACTAAACACATAGTTAGAATCAAAGAACTTGAGCTTTTATAGCATGTGTTTAATTTTTACCTGATGATAATGGCTTGCTTTTCTGTGGTAATACACTGTGTTTTTTATTTTTATTTTTTTTATGGACTGGGAATTGTTGTCTCAGAGTTAGCCACAGTGATTAGTAAGTATTAGATGGCATAAAGAAACATAAACATGGCTGCTGATCCATTATGTAGGTAGCCTGGTTATTTCACACCTGGTTTGACTTGTAAAGTTCAATGGTAACCCATCTTAGCTGGGCAGCGTGCACGTATGTCTTCTTTTTTTGTGATTTTAATTTGTTCGAAAGCAAATACAACAACAAATAAGGTTATTAAAAAAAAAAAAAAAAAAAAAAAAAAAAAAGATGCCTCTTGGAATGAGCAGTGGTGATTTTGTTTAGGGATTAAGATATTTTACAGTGTTTACAGTGTAGAGCAGACTTTTTTTTTCCTGAAAATGCATATAAAGACAAGAGAAAGAGAAGAAAAAATCTGATATCTCTCCAGTGGTTTCTTTGCAAACAATTGTTGTTATACTATCTAATGTTACCAGGCTGCCTAAGCAGCTAAGCATCCCCTGAGTTGTGTCTGTTGGCTGAACTCTTTAATTTTGTCCCCACAGACTTCATGGAACAGAGATCATGATGACACAGCATCAACGCGCTCAGGTGGGACGCCGGGACCCTCCAGTGGGGGACACACATCACACAGCGGGGACAACAGCAGCGAACAAGGTAAGAAAACATGTTTTGTTTTTGGAGATCTAATAAAACGTATACCACCAGCTCTGATCTTTTGAGGGACTTTGGAATTCTAAACATTTTCACTTGAGACTCTTGTATCATTATGGACAGTTTAAAGTGGTATAATAGTGCTCAGAAGGACTCCTATTTGTGTATTGCTACTTTAGCGTAAAGTGCTTTTTAGTGATACTGTCTGTATATATATATAGTCTATGGAAAGTCTACACCCCCTTTAACTTTTTTCACATTTTGATGTGTCATTGCCTCAGAGTTTCATGCATTTCAATGATAATTTTTTTCCACTTATGTAAGAACATAAGAACATAAGAAAGTTTACAAACGAGAGGAGGCCATTCGGCCCATCTTGCTCGTTTGGTTGTTAGTAGCTTATTGATCCCAAAATCTCATCAAGCAGCTTCTTGAAGGATCCCAGGGTGTCAGCTTCAACAACATTACTGGGGAGTTGATTCCAGACCCTCACAATTCTCTGTGTAAAAAAGTGTCTCCTATTTTCTGTTCTGAATGCCCCTTTTTCTAAACTCCATTTGTAGACACCATACTCCACACTGTTAAGGGGAAAAAAGTTTTTATTGAGAAAAAAATGATATATTAAAAATACAAAACTGAAAGATCATAATTGGATAAGTCTCCACCCCCCTGAGTTAATACTTGGTGGAAGCACCTTTGGCAGCAATTACAGCTGTTAATCTGTTGGGATAGGTTTCTACCAAATTTGCACATCTAGATTTGGCAATATTTGAAAAATTCTACTTTACAAAACTGTTCAAGCTCTGTCAAGTTCCTTGGGGAGGGTTGATGGACAGCAATCTTCAAGTCATGCCACAAATTTTCAATTGGATTTAGGTTGGGGCTCTGACTAGGACACTCAAGGACATTTACCTTTTTGTTCCTTAGCCACTCCAGTGTAGCTTTGGCTGTGTGCTTTGGGTCATTGTCATGCTGAAAGGTGAACTTCTGTCCCAATTTCAGCTTTCTTATAGAGGGCAGCAGGTTTTCCTCAAGGACTTCTCTATACTTTGCTGCATTCATTTTCCCTTCTATCCTGACAAGTGCCCCAGTCCCTGCCGATGAGAAACATCCCCATAACATGATGCTGCCACCACCATGCTTCACAGTAGGGATGGTGTTCTTTGGATGATGTGCTGTGTTGGGTTTGCACCAAACATAACGCTTTGCATTTAGGCCAAAAAGTTCCATTTTAGTTTCGCCAGACCACAAAACATTTTGCCACATGGCTACAGAATCTCCTGAATGTTTTTTGGCTTACTTCAAACGAGATTCAAGTTGGGCTTTCTTGAGTAATGGCTTCCTTCTTGCCACCCTACCATACAGACCAGATTTGTGGAGTGCTTGGGAAATTTTTGTCAAATGCACACTTTGACCAGTCTTGGCCATAAAAGCCTGTAGCGCTTGCAAAGTTGCCAGTGGCTTCTTGGTAGCCTCTCTGATCAGTCTCCTTCTTGCTCGGTCATCCAGTTTGGAGGGACGGCCTGATCTAGGCAGGGTCTTGGTGGTGCCATACACCTTCCACTTCTTAATAATCGTCTTGACTGTGCTCCAAGGGATATTCAAGGCCTTTGATATTTTTTTGTACCCGTCCCCTGATCTGTGCCTTTCAACAACTTTGTCCCTGGTGCTCATGGTTGTGTCTTTGCTTTGAAATGCACTACCCAGCAGAGGGAACCTACAGGAACTGCTGAATTTATCCTGAAATGATTGAATGACTACAGTTTAACACAGGTGGAGGCCACTTAACTTGGTGGGTGATTTTGAAGGCGATTGGTTACACCTGAGCTACTTTAGAATTGCTATTACAAGGGGGGTGGACACTTATCCAACCAAGCTATTTCAGTTTTTATTTTTAATTAATTTTCTACAAATTTCTAGAATATTTTTTTCACTTGGAAGTTGTGGGATAGGATGCATTTTAATTCCAGGCTATAAGGCAACAAAAGGTGAAAATTTTGAAAGGGGGTGTAGACTTTCTATAGGCACTGTGTGTGTGTGTGTATCTATATATATATATATATATATATATATATATATCTAATATATAATATATATTTATATATATCTATATACAACTGTTGATCTAGACATAGACAGTATGTCTTGTTTCAACCAGATGCAGTGCAGTAGGTGTTGATTTTCAAATTAGAATCGTGTAAATCATTAATATTTTTGGCAGTGCAAAGGCTCAAGCAGTTTTTTGTCATTTAGCCAGTATAAAGGCTCCCTTTACAGTACCAAAGAATGCTGTGCTAGCCACAGATATTTATAAAGATGTTTTGTGGGATCCCAGTAAGTGGGATAAACCCTACAAAATGCAAATTACCCAGTGATGGCCTTTGTCAGCAACACAGTTCTTGACCAGCAGACCTTGATCATGGAATAGTAATGTGGAATCTGTCTTTGCTTTTTACTAAGAATTGACATGCAGTATAAATTAACAGGAACTTTGGTGTCTTTTGGCTTATTGTATTTTTATTTTCAAACTTGGGGATATTTAGTATGTCCATGATTTCAAAGATTAACTAGATGGGAAAAAAAAAACAAAAAAAAAAACAAAAAACCAAAAAACATATAAAAGGCATTGTTTCTTTCAAATGCTAATACCTCTGATTTGGGCTTTATGAAATGTTATCAATAGACACAATGTTTTCTGTCTCCTGTAAATAGTTCATCCAAACTGTAAGCAAAAAGCAACTTCATTTATTATTGAAGGGAATCTCAAGGTAGTTGTTTCAGGCCTCAACAACCAGCAGGCAGAACTGGATGAGAGGAAAAAGGACCACATTATGTTCCAGATGACTGAGCAACAATGTATATACCAGCACTCAGTTTTTACATGAAGAAGGAAAAGTAATAACAGCACAGACCCAGGCATTTAGAAACAGTCAGATGCCTGATGACGAATGGGATAAGCAGGAAAGTGCCTTCTGATTGGATGTCTTAATGAGCAGAGTTTGGGTTGCAGTTCCCTTTGACCTTTGCTCTTTATTGATCAAACTGACACTTCATTTTTCACATACTTCCAATTATGGCTCAGCTTTAATGTTGCACCCCCACCCATACCCCCACATTATGAAAAACAAGAGAATATTATCATTTGAAAAAAATAAGTATTTCTGGTTGAAATTCAAAACTGCTGTCAGTTTTTACTTTCCAGATTGCCATCAGATCAAAGCAGAGGCAAACAGTTTATTAGTATGAGACATTTATCAATTATATTTTTTATTTTCATCTGGTTCAATAAACCACACGACAGCATCATTTTTGTTTTTACCTATTCCCCTGTCCAGTGCTGAAATTGAACAGAGAATAAAAAGGTACTCACCTGTGCTGTAATCCCCCCCCCCCCCCCCCCCCCCCCCCCCCCCCCCATACATAAGTACTATTAAATAATTTGGAGGGGATATCATTCAGGGTTTAGTGTATTTTTGCTTATTGCTGTTAAACTAAATATTTCCCTACAGTGTGCTTTTATTTCCCTTTGTTTTCTCTTAAGGACTTTCATCCCTCCTCATGTAAAATAAAGATAGCTTTCTTACTGACCTTTATAATGTCTCCTTCTCTTCCACTTGCTTTCACTCTTGATATTATTGTGTCTCAAGTCCGCCTAACCAGGCACACCTAATACATATTGTTTCCTGGCAGTTTTCAGGCTGGCTTTTGAATGAAACTAGAAAAATAAAACACAAGGCTGAAACTCCAAATTCTATCACCCCACTCATCAGTTGTTTTGCATATTAATAAAAACAAATTTTCATTCAGCAATATAGATTTTGCAGCTGAGCACATTTCATTTTTATTTTCAGTCTTACCCCCAATTCAGATTTTTTTTTTTTTCATTTGTTGCTTACATTTGTATTTTTAAAGAGTGTATAATTCTTACATATTTTCTTTTGGACGTTTGTGTGGTTTTCTCCAGTTTTAAACTGTTGTTTTTAATTTTTGTTAAGACGCTTAGGAAATCTTATTCAGTTCTCTCTTATTATAGTAGCAAAACTGTTATTGTTTTTTTGTTTGCCTCTTTCGGTCAGCGTGTTTAGTGTGGGTGTTAACTTTTCCCTTTATTGTTGTAAAAATACATTTTTTCAATTCCTTAATGTCCCTAATGGCAAAATTAGGGTGGCAACTCTTACCCATGGGATACAAATGTAGCAACAGTGAGAAGTTACTGCTGAATTTCACGTCAAACCACATTCCCCCCTGCCCTTGCCCCTGTCACCGAAACACTGTTGTCCAGTTGCACAGAAAGAACTATCTTTAATGAGTTTCTATCAGTCTAACTGCTTTGAATGATTCATATATGTATGCCCTTATTTAACCTGGCTATTCTCGGGGGACTCGTGGTATTATGTCTTGAAACATACTTTTTGTGAGTAACGCACTTTACAGACCAAAGGAAAACAAATCATTATTATGACCACAGTTCTCAAGCTCTCAACTATTGTAGAACCGTTTGCTCTTTTCATTGTGCTGGCTGTGGAAGTGTAGATTAAAGGTTGCTCTTTGTGTAGTGCTGCAAGCAATGTATGAAAATGATTTCCTGCTAGGAAAAGGTATCAAGAAATAAGTGAAATTCCCATACTCTGTTTCACCCTGTGAGATCAAAAAGCAAAAAAGCAACAGCGAAAAAAAAAAAAAAAAAGGTGGTGACAAAGGTTGTTAGATATGTATCGCAAATTACTATGACTGTTTGTGAACTGCTTTTTATCGGCCAAGTAAAACAGTTCTTGCAGGTTCTGTGTTTTTATCTATTAAAGTTGGCTTTTAGAAAAAATTACAGTGCATAGTTTAGGCTGTAACAAGGGTATGTCAGATGTTTTATTTATTCAGAAGGAACTATGAGCAGTAATTTTATTGTTATCACTCTTTACTCTATTACTCTTTGTTACTCTTGGTTTTGTAATAAGAGCTTTAGTAGCTAGTGATTTTCAAACAAAATGTGTTTATTAAATCAATCCGTTAATGCTTTGAAATTGAGTCGATGAGGTCGTTAATGAAAGTATTTCTCGTTAAAAAGCTTACTTGTCGCAGGTCACGTACATCACTTCCTGTCTCAATGACTAAATAAGGGGTACCCGTTAATCAAAATTCATGTTGACGAGATCAAGAAAAATGAATGGAAGCAGAATTCGCTGTTATGGAAACTACTAGAGTACAGGGAGGTGGCTCTCTCACCAGTGAGCAGCAGCCAAATGGAAATGAAACAAAAAATAATGGGAATATCTATTTTGTGTTTAAAATATTTTCTAGTTTGTGTAAATGTCATTTAAAATTGTGCAGTTTGTCATGCAGAATGTACATTTATTTAGATAACTTCACATATACAATGCTGATTTACGATTATCTGGTGTGTGGGTAAAAAGTGTATATATATACAAACTTCACATTAAACACATATATCAATTGAGTGTAATTTGTGTATGTAGTCCCAAAATTAGTAACGTAAAAATGGTTTTAATCTTGGCATTTTCTTTTAATCAATTAATCACCCCATCTGGACGATTAATGAACCGATTAATCACACCGTTTGCTATAATATGCAATTGTACTGAAAGACAACTAAAAGTAACACTTGGTATTAATGCTATTAATTATATTGTTTTGTTGCTGCCCCCTTCTAATAAACAGTAAAACACAAGTATAATATAAATTTAAGATACATATACCTTATTACAATCACTATTCGTAATTGTATTACCACCAGTACAAAAAACTAGTCACTTAAATGTCGCGCTCGCGTTTTCTTGTTCTTCATTCCACTTGAGAAAGTAAGGACATGGAAGATTTAAAAGCCCATTTAATTGTTTCACAGCAAACTTACTATTATTAGTACATTATTGTTATTACAGTATTCCTGTGACTAGTCTTTAAATAATGTTAATGCAATTACGAATAGTAATTGTGAAGTTTGTCCAGCTCATTTTTTAAATTATAACTTTATTAAAGCTTTGTTTAATAAAATGTCGCACCCTCATTTGCTCGTTTTCTGCACACAGCAAATAACGTAAAAAAAACTAAAAGCTAAGCCCCCCTCACCCTATTTATAAACCGAAACCGTATCTAAATCTAGATTTTTATTTTATTTTATTTGATATTAAAACCCGCCGCTGCTATACTTTCAAGTGAAGGAGGGCTGGGCTATAGAGGCGCTGAGCTGCAGTAGCTCTGAAACAACACAAGCTCTGTGGACGTGGGTCGGTCAGATTAAACGTCATCCCTGCCTGGATAGTTCATAGAGTCACTCATCCTGCATTATCACTGAGTCTGTCATTTACCATGGAGCTTTTACAATCGGCAGAAAGTCAGAAAAATGTATTTTCCAGTCAGGTCTTGGCGCACCCTTAATAACCCTGAAAAACACTATTCTGAGTGATGGCAAAATGTTGGGTATATCTCCCTGTAACTCATTTGCCACCATCTTTTGAAGTATGCTCGCACACTGCTTTTTGCTACAGCACGTGGGTAGACTAGATTAATCGATCAATGATTTTTAGTCGATCAGCAACCCACAGGCATGATTACTCGATTAAAACCCCTAATGTATTCTATGTATGTAACACTTCATTATACGTTTATTAAGCTTTTAAAATTACATAAAAATACACAATTTGTTTATAGTTAATTGTATGTTTTCTGTTGCTCTTCAAATGCAAATATTTTACCTGTCCAGTTTGGCAGCTATGGTGTCCCAGGTGTCTTGCTTCTTTAGCGTATCCTTATAATGTGGACGAGACCTATCATACATTTGAGGGCATTTTAGCACCTCGAAAATCAGTCTTTCATTCACCATCCCTCACTGTA